>NC_069506.1:114944154-115636654 GCF_027579735.1 Bombina bombina
TCCATGCCCTGGCGATACACAGTTTTGTGGCCGCCAAAATATAAATCACTAGCTGTTTACCGCATTTGGGTAGTTGATTATCGAATATGTGGAAAAGAGCCTGACTAGAAGTCAGCTGCACATTCACATTCATGGAGTGCAGGAGGGTCTCAACATCCCTCCATAGAACAGAGATTTTTGGACAGGACCACCACACGTGAGAGTCTGACCCCTCACCTCCACATAGCCTCCAGCACCTCGATGAGGTCGAAGGAAACATTTTAGACAGCCTGGTGGGCACTCTGTACCACCTGAGGATGAGCTTCAAATAGCCCTCAAAGATGGTTGTGCAGTGGATTGTTTTTTTGGTTAAAGTAATAGCTATGCTCAGTTCTGCGTCTTAGATTTTTAAGGGCAATTCACTACACCATCGTTTGATTTGACCGGGAAGACCAACCGTATGGTCTCGCAAAATGGCTCGATAGTGAAACGTGAGAGGTTTATATGTACCCAACCCATTCATCCATCTTTCCTCCCATTGTGAGTGCGCCCTAAGTCCACACGTTCCAAACTTCCAGGAATGTAGGAAACTCAGTATTCTTGAACATTCAAAATGGAACCAGAGAGGTGGTCCTCTCAAAGATTCAAGAACCTGGGAGACTGTCAGTAATCTGCCATTTAAGAATAGTTGCTCCACCATGGCAAGATCGTGCTGGATCCAATATTCGACGTGGA
The DNA here is from genome assembly GCF_027579735.1 of Bombina bombina. Classification (NCBI taxonomy): domain Eukaryota; kingdom Metazoa; phylum Chordata; class Amphibia; order Anura; family Bombinatoridae; genus Bombina; species Bombina bombina. Next base: position 114,944,869 of record NC_069506.1, read on the forward strand.
TGTCCGGACGGTCCCACATCAGGCCCCGTAATTGATGGATTGGCGAGGGGTGTGGGGCAATCTGCAAATGATGTCTGAGTGTATGCCATATTTTGATATTATGTTGTACGACTGGGTTGGTGAGTATATTCACCAGTTGTTTGTAGCTCGGAACCCACAAAAGGCTGGGAAGGTCCAATCCCTCTGGCAGCTGGAGTCCCTCCAGTCTAAACCAACTCGGCCTCTCAGCCGTAGAACCCCAGGCTGTGATGTGCGAGAGTCGTGTGGCCTCGTAATAAAGGTATATGCTGGGGAAAGCAACTCCACCCCTGGCATACTCCCTCTGCATGATTTTGTGACTGATCCTCGGAGGTCTATGAGCCCAAACATACCCGGCAAATATCCGGTGTATCTGTTGTAGGATGCTATAAGGAATGTTTAGAGGGATGCATCGGAAGAGGTACAACGCCTTAGGGAGTAGGGACATTTTTACAGTGGCCACACGTCCCAACCAGGAGACTTCTTTAAAGTCCCATCTGCTTGCCAGGTTCTTTAGTTCCTTAATTAAGGCGTCAAAGTTCAATGATATAATGTTATCCGTATCCGCACTCAGATAAACACCCAGGTGTTTAATAGCATCTGCTGACCAATGAAAGTCATGGTTGTCTCTCAACTGTGAGAGGTGTGCATCAGTGAGGTTAATTCCGTAAGCTTCAGTTTTGGTCTTATTCACTTTGTAATAACTTAGCGCACTGAAGCTGTCTAAAGTGGCAAAGACCTCCGGAACCGATGACATGGGGTTCGTAAGAAGGAGGGTCACATCGTCGGCATACAACAAGATTTTCTCAGGAGTAGTGCCCATTGACAATCCCTCTATGTTTGGAGTAGACCGAACCAGCTCCGCCAACGGCTCCATAACCAAGGCAAAGAGCAGGGGCGACAATGGGCACCCCTGCCTAGTCCGGTTTTGCCTTTTAATCCTAGCTGAGAGCTTGTGAGTGAGTACTGGACTTTATGTGTGTTGTTTTATATATATATATATATATATATATATATATATATATATATACACATATACAGTGGGGCAAAAAAGTATTTAGTCAGCCACCAATTGTGCAAGTTCTCCCACTTAAGAAGATGAGAGAGGCCTGTAATTTTCATCATATGTATACCTCAACTATAAGAGACAAAATGTGGAAACAAATCCAGACAATCACATTGTCTGATTTGGAAAGAATTTATTTGCATATTATGGTGGAAAATAAGTATTTGGTCACCTACAAACAAGCAAGATTTCTGGCTCTCACAGACCTGTATTTTCTTCTTTAAGAGGCTCCTCTGTCCTCTACTCATTACCTGTATTAATGGCACCTGTTTGAACTTATCAGTATAAAAGACACCTGTCCACAACCTCAAACAGTCACACTCCAAACTCCACTATGGTAAAGACCAAAGAGCTGTCAAAGGACACCAGAAACAAAATTGTAGACCTGCACCAGGCTGGGAAGACTGAATCTGTAATAGGCAAGCAGCTTGGTGTGAAGAAATCAACTGTGGGAGCAATAATTCGAAAATGGAAGACATACAAGACCACTGATAATCACCCTCGATCTGGGGCTCCATGCAAGATCTCACCCCGTGGGGTCAAAATGATCACAAGAACGGTGAGCAAACATCCCAGAACCACACGGGCGGACCTAGTGAATGACCTTCAGAGAGCTGGGACCAACGTAACAAAAGCTACCATCAGTAACACACTACGCCGCCAGGGACTCAAATCCTGCAGTGCCAGACGTGTCCCCCTGCTTAAGCCAGTACATGTCTGGGCCCGTCTGAAGTATGCTAGAGAGCATTTGGATGATCCAGAAGCGAATTGGGAGAATGTCATATGGTCAGATGAAACCAAAGTAGAACTGTTTGGTAGAAACACAACTCATCGTGTTTGGAGGAGAGAGAATGCTGAGTTGCAACCAAAGAACACCATACCTACTGTGAAGCATGGGGGTGGCAACATCAGGCTTTGGGGCTGTTTCTCTGCAAAGGGAACAGGACGACTGATCCGTGTACATGAAAGAATGAATGGGGCCATGTAATGTGAGATTTTGAGTGCAAACATCCTTCCATCAGCAAGGGCATTGAAGATGAAACGTGGCTGGGTCTTTCAGCAAGACAATGATCCCAAACACACCGCCTGGGCAACGAAGGAGTGGCTTCGTCAGAAGCATTTCAAGGTCCTGGAGTGGCCTAGCCAGTCTCCAGATCTCAACCCCATAGAAAACCTTTGGAGGGAGTTGAAAGTCTGTGTTGCCCAGCGACAGCCCCAAAACATCACTGCTCTAGAGGAGATCTGAATGCAGGAATGGGCCAACATACCAGCAACAGTGTGTGACAACCTTGTGAAGACTTACAGAAAACGTTTGACCTCTGTCATTGCCAACAAAGGATATATAACAAAGTATTGAGATGAACTTTTGATATTGACCAAATACTTATTTTCCACCATAATTTGCAAATAAATTCTTTCCAAATCAGACAATGTGATTGTCTGGATTTGTTTCCACATTTTGTCTCTCATAGTTGAGGTATACCTATGATGAAAATTACAGGCCTCTCTAATCTTCTTAAGTGGGAGAACTTGCACAATTGGTGGCTGACTAAATACTTTTTTGCCCCACTGTACATATATATATACTGTAAATATCCATCTTTAGACATGTATATGTATGTATCTCTTTGTGAAAGCCCTTTGCCTTTTTTTTCTAACACCTGAGAACTCACATCTTTGAGCCTTTATAACTTTTTTTGTGCAATTTTAAAAAATATATATTTTATCAGATAGTATTATTAGTGTAGCTGTACTTTTTATTGTATTTTTGATGTGCTTTATGACACTTTTTTGTTTTGTGAAACAGTTAACCAGTGCTCTGAGTAAGCGTTATCCCGACAAACATTGACTTAAATTGCGCTCAATCGATCGCGTTTACTTTCAACTTGTAATACGAGTGCAACACCCGAAGCGTGCATAGGCAATAAACCCCTTTTTGCTGCGTGCCACTGATATTTTGGTCCTAAATATTTTAACATCATAAATTTATGGCAAGCTAGATATGCACAACCACCGTCAGCAATAAACGTTTTGGCAACATTAAGCAGAACATGCTTTCTGATTCCATAAAACCATTTTACAATTTATCCAATTGATTAAAAAAGTAATTACAACTGCCGTTCTCCACTTGGCTGCATTAATGTTTTAAATCTAATGTATGGATGAGAAATTGAAGTGGGAGAGGAACTTGTAATAAAAGACTAGTCCGTGGTTATTTTAAAGTGTATAAATTCTACTTCACTAAACAATATTTAAACAACATGCAGCTTGTAAGTAAAAAAAATAGAAATAAAATATTAACCCCATAAGGAACTACTATGGGATACATTTTTGGTATGATTTCATATAACCAACATAACCTTTTTGGTATAGAAAGGAATTCCAAATGTGGCAAATTGATATTGTGTTTTCGCAATTATTTATGCGCAGGTTAAATTGCGCTGGTATTACAAGTTGAAAGTAAATGCGATTGCTTAATTACTGCGTCCTCAGAGCTGTGGTTAACTATTTCACGAAACAAAATAGTTGCACAAAACACATCAAAATTACATTACAAAGTACAGTTACACTCATTTAATAAAAATGATTCAAAACAAATATTGCACACAAAAGTTATAAGGGTTTAATTTATGAGCTCTCAGGTATTAGAAAAAAAGGCAGGCATAGGGCTTTAACATTGATATACATACATATACATGTCTAAAGATGTGTATGTATGTATATATGTCTATATGTACTGTACATATGTATTTATATGCATATATATGTATATACAGTCATATATACACATATAAAAACATAAATGCATAAGCAGTCGCACACATATATAGAGATATATATAAGTGCTTTGGGGCCCTTTGCAGTCAAGTAGATGAAACAGTGGCGTATTTAGGTTTTGTGCTGCCCTAGGCAGAATTTACTTTTTTTAGGAAATGTTCACCAGGACTTGCATGTGTGTCTATATATATATATATATATATATATATATTTTTTTTTATATATATATATATATATATATATATATATATATATATATATATATATATATATATACATATATATATATGAATGATACTACAATGATACTACATTTATTGTGAAAATGGATTAAAACAACTCACACAGAATTCCTGTGAGTAATAAATATTTAGTTTAAAACTTTAAATTATATAGTACCCAAAAAATTATATAGTACCCAAAAAATTATATAGTACACAAAAAATTATATAGTACACAAAGGTAAATGTAATAAATAGTCGGTCTATGAATAAGGCAGAGAGCTGAAACATGTCAGACCGCTGCTGTCTTAGATCTGATCTGTTATATTTTTTGCTGTGAATCTATTTTAATTTTTGTATGGCAATAAAGTTTACCTTTTAAACTCTTAGCCTGTGGCCCAGACTCGCCCTTTTTTCTATTTTTGCTGCTGATTTTGTGCAGACTTACAGAGGTCTGCGGGCGGTTAGCGGGGAGCTCCGTGAGTGGATGCTGTGTTTGAGAGGAGCGGAGCGCATTGGTCACACCTGGTTGTGATTGGAAGGAGGGGTTCACTTACAGAGGACAGACCGTGACCGGGAGCTTGTGCAGCGTTTGCTAATACCGGAGTATTGAGGTACTGTGCCTACTTTGAACTGTGTCGTTTGAATTTTGATACTGCAGTGATACCCGAGTTACCAATTGGGTTCTGTACAAGTTTGCAGCAATGGTTTGAGCACTATATTGGGACTTTTGCTTGTAATGTTAAATGTAATAAATACCCATAAAGCCCACGGCTAGATTACGAGTTTTGCGTTAGGCTTAAAAAGCAGCGTTAGCCGGTCCTAACACTGCTTTTTAACGGCCGCTGGTATTACGAGTCTTGCAGGTACAGGTGTACCGCTCACTTTTTTGGCCAGACTTGGAAATACCGCAAATCCACGTTCGTAAATTGCGTATCCTCTTTTTTCAATGGGACTTGCATAGTGCTGGTATTATGAGTTTGCCAAAAAGTGAGAGGTAGACCCTCTCCTGTCAAGACTGGTACCGCACCCCCTAACTTAAATATAATTAAAAGAAATCTAACTAAAAATTCCTATCATTAACTAAATTATTCCTATTTAAAACTAAATACCTATAAAATAAACCCTAAGCTAGCTACAATATAACTAATTGCATCAGCCAATAGGATTTTTTCTACCTTAATTCCGATTGGCTGATAGAATTCTATCAACAAATCGGAATCTAAGGGACGCCATCTTGGATGATGTCACTTAAAGGTATCTTCATTCTGTGATAGTCGTCGGATGAAGAGGATGCTCCATGTCAGATGTCCTGAAGATGGTGCCGCTCCACGCCGGATGGATGAAGATAGAAGATGCCGTCTGGATTAAGACTTCTGCCCATCTGGAGGACCACTTCTGCCCGGCTTGGATGAAGACTTCTGCCCGTCTGGAGGACCACTTCGCCCGGCTTGGATGAAGACTTCTCCCGGCTTCGTTGAGGACTTCGGCACGGCTTGGATGAAGACTTCTCCCGGTAAGTCGATCTTCAGAGGGTAGGTGTTAGGTTTTTTTAAGGGTGTATTGGGTGGGTTTTATTTTTAGGTTACGGACTTTGGGCGGCAAAAGAGCTAACTGCCCTTTTAAGGGCAATGCCCATCCAAATGCCCTTTTCAGTGCAATGGGGAGCTTAGGTTTTTTTAGATAGGTTTTTATTTGGGGGGTTGGTTGTGTGGGTGGTGGGTTTTACTGTTGGGGGGGGTTGTTTGTATTTTTCTCTACAGGTAAAAGAGCTGATTACTTTGGGGCAATGCCCCGCAAAAGGCCCTTTTAAGGGCTATTGGTAGTTTAGTTTTGGCTAGGGTTTTTTTTATTTTGGGGGGGCTTTTTTAATTTAATAGGGCTATTAGATTAGGTGTAATTAGTTTACATTTCTGTAATTTGTTTATTATTTTCTGAAATTTAGTGGGGTTTTTTTTGTACTTTAGCTAATTTAATTTAGATAATTTTATTTAATTTAGTTAATTTATTTAATAGTGTAGTGTTAGGTGTTAGTGTAACTTAGGTTAGGTTTTATTTTACATGTAAATTTGTATTCATTTTAGCTAGGTAGTTATTAAATAGTTAATAACTATTTAATAACTACTCTACCTAGTTAAAATAAATACAAACTTGCCTGTAAAATAAAAATAAACCCTAAGATAGATACAATGTAACTATTAGTTATACTGTAGCTAGCTTAGGGTTTATTATATAGGTAAGTATTTAGTTTTAAATAGGAATAATTTATTTAATGATAGGAAGTTTCTTTAGATTTATTTAAATTATATTTAAGTTAGTGGGTGTTAGGTTTAGGGTTAGACTTAGGTTTAGGGGTTAATATGTTTATTATAGTGGCGGCAAGGTTGTGGGCGGCAGATTAGGGGTTAATAAGTGTTGGTAGGTGGCAGCGACATTGGGGGCGGCAGATTAGGGGATAATAAATATAATGTAGGTGGTGGCGATGTTGGGGGCAGCAGATTAGGGGTTCATAAGTATAATGTAGGTGGCGGCGGTGTCCGAAGCGGCAGATTAGGGGTTAATAATATAATGCAGGTGTCGGCAATGTTGGGGCGGCAGATTAGGGGTTAATGTGTAAGATTAGGGGTGTTTAGACTTGGGGTTCATGTTAGGGTGTTAGATGTAGACAAACATTTTATTTCCCCATAGGAATCAATGGGGCTGCGTTAAGGAGTTTTAAGCTGCTTTTTTGCAGCTGTTAGACTTTTTTCAGCCGGCTCTCCCCGTTGATTCCTATGGGGAAATCGGGCACGAGCAAGTTACACCAGCTCACAGCTGACTTAAGTAGCGCTGGTATTGGAGTGAGATTTGGAGCAAAATTTTGCTCAATGCTCACTTCTTGTCTTTTAACGACGGGTTTCAGAAAACTTGTAATACCAGCGCTGTATGTAAGTGAGCGGTGAAAGAAAACTGCTCGTTAGCACCGCACAGCCTCTAACGCAAAACTCGTAATCTAGGCGAAACACTTTTATTTTAACAAGTCATGTCATTGAGGCTCAAAATAATGCTAAATTAACAGCGTTTTAGTTTTTCTTTAGCATTTTTCAATATTTACACTGTCACACTCAGAGACACAAAACTGTATTTGTATTCCTCATAAATATGTTGTTAGTGTTACAGTTGTTTATCATCAGGGACCAACATGCCAGGCAACAGTCAGTGCTGCTATTTATGTCTGCAACACACTCACACGGAGACACAAAATTGTATTCCTCATAAATATGTTGTTGTTCCAACAGGGTCAGGGACCATCCTCCATACATGCCAGGCAACAGTCAGTGCTGCTATTTAGGTCTTTCACACTCACACAGAGACACAATACTGTATTCCTCATATAAAAAAGATTATGTTGTTCAATTGTTGTTAACAGTTCCATCAGGGATCATCCTCCATACATGCCAGCCCCAGGCAACAATCAGTGGCACAGTGCTGCTAGCATTAGCTATATTAACTAATTCAATTTATTTTGTTCAGTGACCGTTACCCACCGGAGTGCTTTTGCGCCACTGAGCCAGTCTGCAGGGACCATCCTGACCTCTATACATGCCGCATTGCCAGGCAACAATCAGTGGCACAGTGCTGCTAGCTTTCTAGTTATATAAATGAATTAATAATTTATTTAGTTCACTCACTGTAGAGAGTGACCATCACCCACCTGAGCTTGTAAGATAGCTGCCGGCTTCAAGTCCTCTTCAGCCTTGCCAAACCCGATTGCTGCCTGGGCTTGAAGATCACGTGCGCATGTGCGTGACTCGCTCAAGCCATGTGCAGAGTGTATGAAGGTGGCTATTGGTAGGAGGACGTCACATGACGTCAGCGGCAAGCCGGACCGTCTGAGCCAATTTTTTTTTAAATGTGTATACACACACTAGACTAGTGCAGCAGCCTGGGGCAATGGACCAAATGTGCCTCCCCCCCAAATTTTCCGCCCTAGGCACGTGCCTTGTTGGCGTAGGCCTTAAAACACTCCTGAGATAATTGGCCCCTAGCAGGGGCTTAAAAAACTAAAGAACGCTAGTAAATAGAGTATAATAGTAAAATGAAACTTTATTGATCCATTTAAAACATGGAGGGACAATACCCCTTAGAACGAAAAGACTAACATGTTTCGGCCAAAGCCTATGGACTATGAATACGGCTCTGGCGTTCTTTAGTTTTTTTAAGTCTATGTATTTTTGCCAGAAAGCCAGTAAATTCAGCTGCACTGCCGCCCGGATCTGTAGCACATTGCAGCAGCCTATGCATACTATGTGTTTACTAGAGGAGAGCTTTTGGAGTGTCTAACCAGCTGATACGCAACTCCTGAAGTAAGGCAGTCAAACTACAGGAACGGAGTTCCTTGAGACCCCTCATCCAACGGACCGGCCGTAAACAGAAAGCATGTGTCACTGGTTCAGTGACGTCACTAGCACCAGGAGGCACACAGAATACGCTCAACCACATTTGGTGGATGGACAGGAGTCCAGGAGTAGTAGCCGCAGAGTGGTGAGGATTTTGGGGTCCTAAACATGAGGAATACTGTAACGGCATAACTGTAGGGGGTTTGGAGCTGCCGGTGAGAGTATGAGTATGATGGGCTGATTCTGTTTTCCACATGATTACCAGCTTATAAGGAACTGCAACATATGGAATTTAATACAGTGTGTATGCCTGTGATATTGAACTCTGCTGATGTGCTTTATTTATGCATTTATACTTTTGAAGAAGTGGTGGTTTAACTAAGGGTACCCACTTATTATCGGGACTAAGGGAAAAAGGCAGTTACTTTTTGTGTCTAAGTGGACATCTGCTTGTTTTTGAATTTCCCTATCAGGGGCTGTCAATCAACCCGATCTGATTGGATCGGGATGATTGCAGTCTGCCACCTTGACAAGTTAAGGAGCAGCGGTCTTACGGCCGCTGCTTCTTAACTTACATTTCCGGTGAACACAGTAGCCATGCTCTATCTTTACCTAGTGTGGGGACAATTAAACAGTGATTATTTAAATCAATTTTACATATGAGTTTTGGACTTTGTCAACAGCCCAGATCTTTTCAAGGTCAATGGCCTAGATTCATTAAAACCCATTTGCAAAACTAATATCTTGCAGGGAAAAAAAGCCACAACTCAACAACACAATGGGGGGTAGTTATCAACGTGTCAACTTTCCTGCCTTCGCCGGCCCAATACGCCCGCCTAAGCTCGCCTACCTTCGCCGCCGCGGACCTGAAAAAATACGCCTCAGTTATCAAAAAAAGCTGTCAAAAAGCCGCGGGGCGATGAGCAGCGGACTGTGAGAGTTATCACTCATCCGATCTTGCTGCTCTTCGGCTGTTTGACAGCTTTATTGCTAGCCTGTCACTAAGCACTCACACTAAACTACACTGTTCTACCCCCTATACCGGCGTCCCCGGAGCCCCCCGCAACTAAATAAAGTTACTAACCCCCAAACCGCTGCTCCTAGACCCTGCCGCAACTCTTATAAATGTATTAACCCCTAAACCGCCGCTCCCGGACACCGCTGCCACCTACATTATACCTAGTAACCTCTATCCTGCCCCCCCTATACTGTCGCCCTCTATAATAAAGTTATTAACCCCTATCCTGCTGATCCCGCACCTCGCAGCAAATAAAAAAATAGTTTAACCCCTAAACAGCCGCTCCCTGAACCCGCCGCAACCTATATTAAATTTATTAACCCCTATCCTGCCCCCCCTACACCGTCGCCACCTATAATAAATTTATTAACCCCTATCCTGCCCCCCACTACACCGCCGCCACTGTAATAAAATTATTAACCCCTAAACCTAAGTCTAACACTAACCCTAACACCCCCCTAACTTAAATATTAATTAAATAAATCTAAATAATATTTCTATTATTAACTAAGTTAATCCTATTTAAAACTAAATACTTACCTATAAAATAAACCCTAATATAGCTACAATATAAATAATAATGATATTGTAGCTATTTTAGGATTTATTTTTATTTTACAGGTACCTTTCAATTTATTTTAACTAGGTACAATAGCTATTAAATAGTTATTAACTATTTCATAGCTTACCTAGCTAAAATAAAGAGAAATGTACCTGTAAAATAAAAACTAACCTAAGTTACAATTACACCTAACACTACACTATACTTTAATAAATTATTCCTATTTAAAACTAAATACTTACCTGTAAAATAAACCCTAATACATCTACAATATAATTAATAATTACATTGTAGCTATCTTAGGATTTATATTTATTTTACAGGTAACTTTGTATTTATTTTAGCTAGTTAGAATAGTTATTAAATAGTTATTAACTATTTAATAACTACCTAGCTAAAAGAAATACAAAATTACCTGTAAAATAAATCCTAACCTAAGTTACAATTAAACCTAACACTACACTATCATTAAATAAATTAAATAAACTACCTACAAATAACTACAATTAAATACAATTACATAAACTAACTAAAGTACAAAAAATAAAAAAAGCTAAGTTACAAAAAATAAAAAAAATAAGTTACAAACATTTAAAAACATATTACAACAATTTTAAGCTACTTACACCTAATCTAAGCCCCCTAATAAAATAACAAACCCCCCAAAATAAAAAAAATGCCCTACCCTATTCTACATTAAAAAAGTTCAAAGCTCTTTTACCTTACCAGCCCTTAAAAGGGCCTTTTGTGGGGGCATGCCCCAAAGAGTTCAGCTCTTTTGCCTGTAAAAGAAAAATACAACCCCCCCCCAACATTAAAACCCACCACCCACATACCCCTAATCTAACCCAAACCCCCCTTAAAATAACCTAACACTAATCCCCTGAAGATCATCCTACCTTTAGTCGTCTTCACTCAGCCGAGCAGCGATGGAACTGAAGAGGACATCCGGACCGGCAGAAGTTATCCTCCAAGGGGCGCTGAAGAAATCTTCCATCCGATGAAGTGATCCTCCAAGCGGCGCTGAAGAAATCTTCCATCCGGGCGAGGTCATCTTCCAAGAGGCGCTGAAGAAGTCTTCTATCCGGGCGAGGTCATCTTAGAAGCCGGGTCTTGAATCTTCATCCCGCCGATTTCACTAGAAATGCTTGTGCACTGATGACTGTTGACAGCGTATGCTATAGCGAATCATGTCCACTCGACATTTAATAAATTGACCCCTATGCCCTTAGAACACCAATGGCCAGCTACTCATTTTCACCTGCCAGTTTGCCAAGATTTTTGTTCTTTCCAGCGACACTACTTTACCATAACAAAACAGAATGCAAATATTTCATATTCACAATAATTTAATCCAAAGTATTGCAGTTGTATTTATTTTTTTCCACATTTTTAATGGTTTGATATTTGATGTTTGCGATATCATGCACTGGGCATGTCACACAACTATAGATGATAATAGCAGAAATGCCCATTAAAAATACCTTAGAAAATATGATGATGAAGCAATACTCCATTAATTGCGAACATGAGAAGCACACTCACAAGCATCTATGAATCTAGCCCATTGTTTAGGTTATTACATAAGCTCAGTAGAGATATGAAAAAGCACAACTGAGGCTCATCATGCCATGTTTATGATGATATATTCACACATGTGAAAATCTATTAGAAAAACCACTGTCCTTTTTTTACTTAGATTTTTTGACTTTGGAGCGGAATGTGTCCTGGGGTTCTATCTTGTTTTGGTCCTTTTTTGGGGGTCTCTTTTATTTTGTTTTTTACTGCGGCTTCTATAGTATTATCCTTACATACTCTCTGCAGCTCTTCCCACTGCCTAGTGCTATCCTTAAATATAAGGAAGTGACAGCCCCTTCCACTGTGTGTGGAGGGAGGGGGAAGGAAGTTCAGTGGAGGAGCACAGAGGGAAAATACTTTTACACCAACGTAAGGCTGAACAGGACAGCCACAAAATAATTAAAAGTTGTCTTTTTTTTACATACTCCAAGCACACGTCCAAACCCTAAGGGCCCCTGGCACCTCAAGCAAATGCCTGATCCCTCAAAACGGCCCTGCGCACATTCTCTTCTTATCCTATACTATCAGACTTCTCTCTTATCCTCTCTTTTCTTCTGTTACTCTCTATTATACCCATATCTCTCGCTTTACTGTTCAGTCTCTCCTAACTCACTCTCCAGTGTATTCTGCATTCACTCACTCTTTTACTCTCCCATTGCTTCTCTCTCTCTCTCTCTCTCTCTCTCTCTCCTCCTTAATCTCTCTCTCCATATATATGTTTATAACATTATTATTATTATTATTTTCACTTTTGAAAGGCAGAGTGAAAAGTGAAATACCTTGCACTCTGTCTCTCAACAGTGAAAAAGTAAAATAAATAAATATATACAGTCATGGCCAAAAATATTGGCACCCCTGCATTGCTTTTAGATAATGCACTACTTTGCCCAGAAAATTGTTGCAATTACAAATGTTGAGGCATTCTCATGTTTATTTAATTTGTTTGTATTGATATGACACAAAAAAGTGGAGAAAACCCCCCAAATCTGACAGATTCCACGCAAAACTCCAAAAATGGACTAGACAAAATTATTGACATTCTCAATTTGGTAGCACACCCTTTGGAAAAAATAACATAAATCAATTGCTTCCTGTAACCATCAATGAGTTTCTTACACCTCTGTACTGGAATTTTGGACCACTCTTCTTTTGCCAACTGCTTCACGCCTCTCAGATTCGAAGGGTTCCTTTTCCCAACTGCTGTTTTGAGATCTCTCCACAGGTGCTCTATGAGATTGAGATCTGTATTCTTTGCTGGCCAGTTCAGTAGTCTCTAGCACTTTGTCTTAAACAATTTCTGGGTGCTTTTTTTTTTTTTTTTGAATATAATTTTTTATTGAAGTTAAAGTATAGAATAACAAACAAGCTTCGCCCTGAGGCCAAGATTACATCAGAGTAAATAATACATTGTCTATAATTTGACATTATTGGAATAAGAAAAACAAGATACACATGTAACAATATAATTACATATCGAATCGTTATCTGAAGATAGACAATAAGTTTAGGCGAGGTGAGATATAACTTCGTTTTATGTTATATTATTAATAAATGATCTCCACAGAACTATAGAAAATAATCAATAAAGTATCAGAGTCTGAGATATCAGGCTGTGGAGATCTATCATATGCATCAGCCACTCTTGGGCTGAGATATATAGGGGGGGGGGAGATATTCAGCGGGTAAGCACCGCTATACATAAGAGGTAAACAGTGTAGGGGGGGGGGCGGAGCCTTATATAAGTATGAGAAGTTTAGAGTATGTGCTAGGAGTTTAGGAATGTTCAAGTGGAAGGGTCCCCGCACTGTCTAGGGAAGATTATATCTAGTAAATCATAGAGCGGATTAGGGTATACTCTGTCATTAACCTTCCCCTCTGTTAATATGATTGTACCTATAGGGTAGAAGAAAGTTAGTTAGCAGAGGGACATTATCAGGGCTTAGGATGGCTTAACATTGTCATCGCGGCAAGACTTGTGAACTATGGGCAAGGAGGTTATAAAAATAGGTTGGTTTTGACCATCGTGAAGTTCTATAAGAACGGGGAAGTTAGAAAGTGTGGATCAGGACTTAAAATGGCTTAGCATTGACATCACCATAATATTTGTGAGCTATGGGACAGAAGATTAGGGGATTATGTTGGTTATAACCAGAATATGATTATGCAATAGGGGGGATATTAGGAAGTATGGGGTGCAGAAAAGACTTCTGGGTGAGCTCCTCTCCTGGGGAAATGCTAGCTATAAGCGATGTGGGAAAAAGGAGTAGGGATATGACCCACAGGCAACATGTACCTGCGGGAAAGGGAAGAGAGGAGCTCAGCATAGGCAGACACATTGTGCTACCAATAGATTCTACATAGGGGGTATGCCATTATCCAACAGGGAACATAAGTGGATTGAGTGGAAATTGCTCCCCAATGTATGGGGAGATGAAAACATCACTTAAAATATCTAGAACTTAGAAAACCGACATAGGGCAAACATAGATAACAATAATCAGCGTCACAGTTATAAGACAACTATATAAATTTAAAATATTGTTAATTGCATATTCCTTTTACAAAGATTGCCATTTGGTAAAAATGGTATATAGTAGAATCATTTAACAGTAAATGAGTGAGCAAAGCTATACCTTCTACTTGGTCCAGAAACTTAAATGAAGGCATGAGGTCCCAAACCCTACGTAGCAACTCGTTCTCTGCAGGGTTGGCATATTTTAGGGTTTAGGGTTATTTTTTAAATGTGAGCTACGTATCATCTGATGATATGAGTGTTCTCACAGAGTATACATATTGAGTGATATTTCATCGTTACTACTAAAGGCTCTGCTATAGAAATATAGTTAGGTTATGTGGCCCTGGGGCTTAATTGGGAACATACTCATCCTTAATGAGACTAGTACAATAACTAAGTCTGGTATTATCAAAAATAACCAATGAGGTGGTATGTTCATAGGTCATGTATCTAGAGAATTTAACTGCTAAGCTAACTCATGTAATGTGATAACTGTGCAATACCTAAAGCTGGAGCTGGAACCCATTGCATACAGTAAAACTTATAGGAGAATATTGTCATGCATACTGTTACCTAACAACACAAAACATATAAACTTCAGTAATACAATAAATATATAAATCTCGTTAAGCATAATCTAGTTGGCTTATATGTATGTCCCTCAACTGGAGGCTATAGAAAGCTTGAACAGAGTACATTAAGAAATATATGCTGACCGTACATATTATTACATTATACAGGGTAACCGGTTATAACATATATATCAAGAGACATGTCTTACTGAGTTGCTCACTAAACTAATTCTAAATCTTTGCTCCTTGTGGAGCTATGTAAGGTAATATGTATAGTGATGCAGAACAACCGTAGCTTGGATCCCTAAGTATAAGTCTCCTAATGGCAAATAGAATAGCTAGGGGCCTAGAATAAGCACTCATATTTTGTATGTGAAAATCTGCATAAACCATACTAGCATAAAGACATTCTTAAGGTACAATTAACTTATCATGCATCTGACTAGAACCTTAAATTTTATCAATACATGCTTGTTGCTGAGCATGTAGTGAGTAGCATATAATACAGAACATTTATAAGACATCTAAGGCCTCTCATTTTGCTAAGAATCAAAATAAGACACTAAACTGGATTGCAGATACAATCATGGTAAGACATATCCTGCATCTTCACTAGCAAGAGAGTACAGGTGGTTGTAAACAGCTAGTGTCCCAGTTACCTCCAGCACTTAGGGATTGTGATTTTAGGCAATAACATTTTTTCCTTTTCTTAAATAGCATGTTAATTCCACATCTCCAACTCTCTTACTCAACATATATGTTTATCTAATTCAAGTACAATTTCTGGGTGCTTTTTGACGTGTGCTTTGGGTCATTGTCCTGCTGTAAGATCCATGATCTCTGACAGATACCCGACTTTCTTACACTGGGCCCTACATTTCACCACATAATTCTTTGGTAGTCTTCAGATTTCATAATGTCATGCACATAGTCAAGACATCCAGTGCCTAAAGCAACAAAGCAACCCCAAAACATCAGTGAACCTCCACCATGTTTGACTGTAGGGACTGTATTCTTTTTTTAAAAGCTTCATTTATTTTTCTGAAAACAATAGAATGATGGGCTTTACCAAAAAGCTGTAATTTTGATTTGTCTGTCCACAGCAGATTCTCCCAAAAGGATTTTGGCTTCCTCAGGTAAGTTTTGTCAAACTCCAATCTGGCTTTTTATGTTTCTGTGTCAGCAGTGGGGTCTTCCTGAGTCTTCTACCATAGCGTCCCTTTTTATTCAGATGGCGACGTATTTGTACCCTGTGCCTGAAGGTCAGCTTGAATTTGTCTGGAAGTTGATTGAGGTTCTTTATCAACCATTCGATCAATCCTTTGTTGCAATCTTTGATCATTTTTTCTCTTTCATCCACGTCCAGGGAGATTAGCTACAGTGCCATTGGCTGTAATCTTCTTGACAATGTTGTGCACAGTGAACACAGGAACATTAAGAACTCTGGAGATGGATTTGTAACCTTGAAATTGTCCATGCTTTTCCACATTTTTTATTCTCAAATCCTCAGACAATTCTTTGCTGCTCTTTCTCTTCTCCATGATCAGTATGACACACATAGAAACACAACAGAAAGGTTGAGTCAAATTTTCACCATTTTAACTGGTTGCCACTGGTGAGTTTAATTACAATTACAGGAGCATCACAAACTTGGAATGCAATTATTTGTTACAGTTTTGAGAAGGTGCCAATAATTTTATCCAGTCCATTTTTGGATTTTTGCGTGGAATGTGTCAAATTGGGCTTTTTTTCTCCACTTTTTTGTTTCATACCAATACAAACAAAAGAAATAAACATGAGAATGCATAAACATTTGTAATTGCAACAATTTTCTGGGTGAAGTAGTGCATTATCTGACAGAAATGCTGGGGTGCAATTTTTTTGGCAATGACTGTACATTATATATATATTTTGCAGTGAACAAGTGCGCATGCGCACGAAACACATCTGGGCGAGGATCAGCTCAGCTACCTGATGGAATTTGTCTCTGCTGGCTTTTTTTCATATGGATGTTTTTAACGTCTTTTTATCAACCTTTAAATTAAGTTTGGATTTTTTACATTTTACAAGTTACAAGTTTACAAGCCTTGGGAACTTTTCTTGTCTTATACGCTTCACTGGATACTACGAGCCATATACTGAGCGCTACCCACTCTTTGGATTTTCATGTGCACTTGTTGCTGTTTGGGGCGTGCCTGGCAGTTCCGCCCGGTTTAGCAGCCAGTTTATTGGCAGAAGTAAGGGGGGGGGGTGTCCCCACCCACTCTCCATTGTGTCGGTTATATGTCTATATACCGGACTTTTCAGGTGAGCACTTTTTACAGTTTTTCTGTGAACTTATATATAAATACATGTGTGTGTTTGTAATATATTATTTGTATAAAACAATGTTCAGTTTAAATAACAAAACACAACACTTTTATTTTGTATAATTAACCTGTCTGTCTGTTTCTCTCCTAATTAAACTACACAGCTAAAAATCATGTGTTTGTATTGGGTACAACATTATATGACTTTTTTGATGATGAAGTCATTTTGCATTGTTTTTTTTTTTTTTTTAAACATTCACCCATAAAAAAACTGCAAAAGCAAGAACAAAGAAAGAACAGTGCAAATCCTAATGCATGAGTCACAGGGAACTGGTACCCCCAAAGGCAATTGCAAAATTTAAAGGAACAGTATAGTCAAAATTAATCTTTCATGATTCAGATAGGGTATGCAATTTTAAACAACTTTCCAATTTACTTTTATCATCAAATTTGCTTTGTTGTCTTGGTATTATTTGTTGAAAGCTAAACATAGTCAGGCTCATATGCTAATTTCCAAGCCCTTGAAGGCCACCTTTTATCTCAATGCATTTTGACAGTTTTTCACAGCTAGACCGCGCTCAACACTGATTGGCTAAAATGCAAGTCTGTCAAAAGAACTGAGATAAGGGGGCAGTTTGCAAAGGCATAGATACAAGGTAATCACAGAGGTAAAAAATATTATTATTATCAGGTATTTGTAGAGTGCCAACAGATTCCGCAGCGCTATAAGCATAGGCTGTATGCAAGAACATTTATAGGGACCAAATGGGTAGAGGGCCCTGCCGAGCGTTGCACTGTTGTAGTCAGCTATTATGAATGCATTCTACAAACAGCTGGGCTCATAGGCTTACATTCTAAGGGGTTCAAGGGGAAAGCAATGGAGTTAGGAAAGGTTAGTATAGGTTGTATGCATCCCTGAATAGTAGAGTCTTTAGGGATCGCTTGAATCTGTTAAAACTATGGGAGTCTTGTGGAGCAAGGCAGAGAGTTCCACAAGATGGGAGCCAGTCTGGAGAAGTCCTGTAACCAGGAATGTGAGGAAGTAACAAGAGAGGAGGAGAGTAGGAGATTGTGAGCAGAGAGAAGGGTATGGGAGGGAGAGTATCTGGAGACAAGGTCTGAAATGTAGGGGGGAGCAGTGCAGTTGAGGGCTTTGTTTGTCAGAGTGAGGATTTTGTGTTTAATCCTGGAGGCAAAAGGAAGCCAGTAAAGGGATTGGCAGAGAGGTGCAGCAGACAAAGAGCGACATGTAAGGAAGATAAGCCTGGCAGAGGCATTCATTATGGATTGTAAAGGAGCTAGGTGGCAGCTAGGGAGACCAGAGAGGACGGAGTTGCTTTAGTCGAGGTGGGAAAGGATGAGAGAGTGGATTAAAATCTTAGTTGTGTCTTGTGTAAGGAAATGTCTAACTTTAGAGATGTTTTTAAGGTGGAAGCAGCAGGCTTTAGCCAAGGACTGAATGTGAGGAGTGAAAGAAAGGTCTGAGTCATGTGTGACCCCAAGACATTGGGCAAGCAGGGTAGGGGTAATGATGGAATTATCAACAGTTATAGAAAATTGGGGGTGGAGAATTTGGAGGAAGGGGGAAACATAAGGAGTTCAGTTTTGGAGAGATTTAGCTTAAGGTAGTGAGAGGACATCCAAGATGAGATATGAGAAAGACAGTTAGTGACACCGGTTAGTAAGGAAGGAGGTAGGTCTGGTGCAGAGAGATAGATTTGGGTGTCATCAGCATACAGATGTTATTGAAACCCGTTGGACTTTATTAAGGAACCTAATGATGATGTGTAGACTGAAAAGAGAAGGAGACCGAGGACAGAGCCTTGAGGTACCCCAACAGAAAGTGGAAACGGGGCAGAGGATGCTCCAGAGAAGGCTACACTAAAGGTACGTTTAGATAGATAGGAAGAGAGCCACGAGAGAGCTGTGTCACAGATGCCGAAAGGATTGGAGAGTTTGGAGCAAAAGAGGGTGGTCAACAGTATCAAAGGCTGCAGACAGATCAAGGAGGATAAGCAGAGAGAAGTGGCCTTTGGATTTTGCTGTAAGTAGGTCGTTGGTAACCTTGACAATTGCTGTCTTTGTGGAGTGATGGGGAGAAATTCCAGATTGCAGTTGGTCAAAAAGAGAGTTTAGTGTAAGGAAATAGGATAGATGTGCATATACTAGCTTTGCAAGGAGCTTTGAGGCAAGAGGGAGTAGGGAAATAGGACGGTAGTTGGATGGGGAGGTTGGATCGAGAGAAGGTTTTTTGAGGATAGGTGTGACCAGTGCATGTTTTAGAGATGAGGAAAATATACCAGTTCTAAGGGAGAGGTTGAAGATGTGTGTGAGTATAGGGGTAAGGTAGAAGATAGGGAGGGGAGTAGTTGTGAGGGGATGGGGTTGACAGGACAGTTAGTGAGGTGGGAGCACAGTATAAGGGCAGAAACTTCTTCCTCTGTACCAGGGGCAAAAGAGCTAAATTTATGGTTATTTGGGTTTTGGATGATTGTGAGCTTTTGAAGGGATGGGAGATTGGTAGTATGTTGAAAGTTGATTTCATATCTGATGGAGTCAATTTTGTTATTAAAGTGGCTGGCAAAATCTTGAGCTGAGAGAAAAGTTGTATTTGGAGGTGGGGTGGGCGGAGAAGAGTATTGAACGGGGAAAACAGATGTTTTGGGTTAGAGAAAAGAGTAGAGATGAGAGTAGAGAAGTATTGTTGCTTATAAAGATTAAGGGCAGAATAGTAGGAGTTCAAAATGAACTTGTAGTGAAGAAAGTCAACTGAACTCCGATATTTTCTCCAGTGTCACTCAGCAGTAAAAAGTGTATTAAAATATCTGTGTTGGTTATGCAAAACTGGGGAATGGGTAATAAATGGATTATCTATCTATATAAACAATACATATTTTTGAGTAGACTGTCCCTTTGAGTAAAAGCCAGAAATGGTTCTAAAGCTCCCACACTCTGTTCTACCAAATGAAGACATCAGCAGGTTCCCAGAAATGTCAAGAAACACTTTAACATTAAAGTGCCTTATTCTCTAAAGCTCTTTGCTCAGACGAGAGTATTACGAGTTGAAAGTAAACACGTTGCAGCCATACAGTGTATGTATATATATATATATATATATATATATATAGAGAGAGAGAGAGAGAGAGAGAGAGAGAGAGAGAGAGAGAGAGAGAGAGTTGAGTTTCAGAGTTCAGCGCACATAGAATGGAGAAAAACAAAAACAAATTATGGTGCAGTATGTCAGTACTAGGCAATCAAAAACTAAAGGTGAGATTTAAATGTGCTCACCTTGTTTAACCTCAAACATGTGAGGTATGTTGGAAGCGTGGAGGGGATGTAATCCCTATCTGTGGTAAAGATGTTTCCAGCTGGTATGCAGAAACTTTTAGCAGGTGGAAATCTTGATATCCCTGGAGTAGAAATATGTTGGTATGTCAGACAAACTTCTCCTCTCTGGAGTTAGGTAGAGAAACTTTAATTCTTTTTGCTGGATTTCTTTCCTTGTTGCTGTTTATTTCTTTTCCCCTTCTTTATAATTGAAAGGCTTCTCCTCTCTGGAGTATGGTATAAACTTTATGTATGCAAACCAATTAGTGCTCAGTTTACATGCTATGAGATCAATTGTGGATATTAATTGCAGCACTCATGAGATGTGTATAAATGATGCTTGCAAGGACACAAAGTGAAATTTAAAATAAAAACACTTTTAATTTTCCAATGTCCAATAAAAAATGATAAACAGAAATCCTCTTTAATAATAGTCCAGATCAGGGACAGAATAGGTGAGCAGATGAAATATAGTATATTTCTTTAAATCCGGTAGTGAGTTGTTTTTTTTATCAGGGCTGGTGCAAAAACAGCTTGCTGATAAAAATTAGTGATATTGTGGTATAGGATGCTGTAAGTACAGCTGGAGGTAAATTCCTTGAATACAGGTACCTTATTGTATATTCATTGATTGGTTTGATTTATTTGTATTAGTCTGCATAAATTAGAAGCAGATTACTGACTGGCTTACACATATTTTGAAACAAAACAAAAAACAAAAAACTTTTTTTCTTGTTAGTGATATTGGAATTTTATCTATGTGTTTAGACATAAATCTGGTGGGGAATCCTTACGAATTTCCATAGGTGTAATCAAAGGTAGTAAAAAAGTTTTTTTTTTTGCTCTTTTTTTGTTTTTTGTTTTGTTTCAAAATATGTGTAAGCCAGTCAGTAATCTGCTTCTAATTTATGCAGACTAATACAAATAAATCAAACCAATCAATGAATATACAATAAGGTACCTGTATTCAATTAACAAATTAAGTTAAAGCCAATTATCTGCACTGAAACGCCATATAAGCGCTCCTCAGTGCTCTGTGGGCATACCCTCTGATGAAGTGAATGTAATTCACGAAACGCGTAAGGGCACGCCCACTTCTGACGTCACTTCCTGTCCAGGGAGACCAAGCTTCAAACACTTCAGCAACGGACCCTGTCACTGACAGGCTTAAGAATCCACATCCATCCGGATATTGTGAGCTATCTAGAGCTCAAAAAACCACAAGGAATCATCATCTAGCTGTATTTACAGCAGTTCATGTAACTATTTATTACGGTTTTCCATTATAAACACCAACTTATCCACCTGAACTCTGGGAGCTTTTCAGAGCTCAAAACCACCGCAAGGAATTTACCTCCAGCTGTACTTACAGCATCCTATACCACAATATCACTAATTTTTATCAGCAAGCTGTTTTTGCACCAGCCCTGATAAAAAAAACTCACTACCGGATTTAAAGAAATATACTATATTTCATCTGCTCACCTATTCTGTCCCTGATCTGGACTATTATCAAAGAGGATTTCTGTTTATCATTTTTTATTGGACATTGGAAAATTAAAAGTGTTTTTATTTTAAATTTCACTTTGTGTCCTTGCAAGCATCATTTATACACATCTCATGAGTGCTGCAAATAATATCCAAACTGAGCACTAATTGGTTTGCATACATAAAGTTTATACCATACTCCAGAGAGGAGAAGCCTTTCAAGTATAAAGAAGGTAAAAAGAAATAAACAGCAACAAGGAAAGAAATCCAGCAAAAAGAATTAAAGTGTCTCTACCTAACTCCAGAGAGGAGAAGTTTGTCTGAAATACCAACATATTTCTACTCCAGGGATATCAAGATTTCCACCTGCTAAAAGTTTCTGCATACCAGCTGGAAACATCTTTACCACAGATAGGGATTACATCCCCTCCATGCTTCCAACATACCTCACATGTTTGAGGTTAAACAAGGTGAGCACATTTAAATCTCACGTTTAGTTTTTGATTGCCCAGTACTGACATACTGCACCATAATTTGTTTTTGTTTTTCTCCATTCTATGTGCGCTGAACTCTGAAACTCAACTCCATACCTTTTTCCTTCACATTCCATTTGATGATAGTGGAATATTCAGAAACTAGCTGCCATTGAAATATATCAGGAGGAACTAATTAGAGCAAAATAACCATTTGCAACATACACAGCGCAGATCAAGAAACAACCAAGCAACACTTTATACATTTATCATCACCCTTTTTGATTTGCTGCAGTGTTACAAATTCAATAGACTTTAAGGTTGTGTATCCTCAGCCAACTATATAATTATGTCAGATGACCTATTTTTTGGTAACTTTGCAGATACCACGCACAAAAAAAGGTTGTGGTCTGATAGTTCAAACACTATCACCTTAGACACTGAAAATGAGCAAGCAATAGATATTGATCCCAAAGCCTTACTTAAAGAACTGAAAAAACTTAAAAAATTGGAAATCAAAAATTGGCTTGATATAGTAGGCCTTGAAAACTATCTCAAGGTTAACCTAGTACCAAAAGGTCTCAGACTCTACAAAACACCAATCTTTAATAGCACTGACATAGAACTTTTAACAGACTGGGAAAATGCCATAGATGAATGTGCTACTAAATTCATGAAAATTCTGATTAGATTCAGGGAACAAAATTTAATTAAAATTAAAGAAGAAATTCAAGATGTAAGAGAGAAACTACAACCTTACAACAATGATGTGTACTATAAAACACTGAATTCAGAAATAGCCAGTAGAATTGAAAAATTGGAAAAAGACATGATAAAAAGGAAAAAGAAAAAACTAGAAAGAGACATACAGAACAGGGTTACTGAAACTACTGATGTACAAACAGACTTTGTAGATATCACTGATACACCAGCACCTGAAAACACCCCAGTAGCCAGTACCAGTAATAACACACATTTTTTTCCTAAAAACTTTGATCCTGCTTCTGTTAAAACCAAATATGTTCCCAATAAAACACTAACAAATAAAACTATTATAAATGGAAGATTTAATGTGAATGAAACACATAAGGAATATAAGAATTACAACCATAATTCCAACTACACTAACCACAGACGCCAACAAAACTACTACCGTACATATACTAACAATAGGTCCCCAGAAGTCAGGTTTAGCAACCATAGGCCTAGATTTAGAGTTCGGCGTTAGCCGTGAAAACCAGCGTTAGAGGCCCCTAACGTGGGTTTCTTACGGACTCCGGTATTTAGAGTTTATTTACCGACACTCAAAAATCACCTAACGCTCAAATTTCTACCGCCACCTCTGACCCAGTAGTAAACATATACCGACAAAATAAACATCCCCGAATCACAAAACAAATATTACACAAACTACACTTACACTCATACAAACACTACACTATTTTTATTTTTATGATTTAATAATTTTTCATCAAAATACAAAGGATCAAAGTTGCGAGATCTCGGTGTTAGAAAAAAATATACACAAATCCATTTTCCCATTGACTTACATTGACACACGGGAAAAGACCCTCATATACCTACATCTAACTAATAACATTATCACAAACATACACTCATCGATGCATACAAACAATATACACCACATGACATACAAAAAAAATTGATTTATTACATAAAGAACACGATTTAGTTACTTTTTCCCAAAAGCTCATGACGTCACTCACTTTACGAGGAAAACCAGTCTTAGAAAAAAAAATAAAAAAATTTTTAGAGCCTCCATTGACTTCTATTGGGAAGACGTGCTCGTGCACGTGAAACCCACATTTCCCTAACGCACGCAAATAGCGTAGACAGAAAAACTCCAAATACCAGCGCTAGAAAATACATGATTTTATGCGTTAGACACAGCTAGGATAAATAGATCAACAAATGACTATTTCCCTATGGTGGATTTATGGATTTTACAGTTTGAATATTCACAACACTATTAAATTGTTTCACACTTTTAGATTACATCAACTACAAATCAACATCAATAGTAACACATTATTATTTAAATAAAATTACATTTAAACGTAAAAAAAAATTCATTAAACTTTTCTGGATTCACAAACAGTACACAATGGGAAACACCTCTCATTTACCTTTATTATTGCATTTCAGTTATTCAACTCATATGCTTGCAGCAACTGCATATCTACATAGGCTTAACACATGATCAGTCATGGATGCACATACATTACTTTTACCATTCACTCATACATGTGCATTCAAATGATGCGGGACAAACACATTACATTCTCTCTAGGAATCACAAAACAGAACATATGGATTTTACTGTACTTTTAACATCATGATTCCATCACCAGAAACCATTAGGAATTACGTACAACAAGAACATCATTACACAAGATTACAGATGTCACTTTATGGGAAGGAACAACAATTCCACACCGCTATATAGAAGTCAGCATATGTGGGACACAATCACAATATATACGTACATGTACATAACACGCATCACCCATCACGCAACCACAAAGCACACATTTATATTTTATTCAGCACACAATAACAATGTAGCACAATACAACAACACAATGAGGATTTCTGAACTACATAGGCAGGTTAATAATATCATGACGTCATTAGAAGATTCAACCATACACATCACAGATTCACCACTGTACCGCCCCTTTAGGAACTTTAACACTCAATACTACAATACAACATATACGTAAACAACACTTTTGAACAGCATTATTAGGGAAATTTCAATGGGACAATTAAGAAATATTGTCAGATCGCAAATTACTTTATATACAATACTACAGATGGCATCCGGAAGTTATTCAGTATTAGTGCAATTTGAATGGGACGCATACAATATTGACAGCTCGGCAATCACTTATATATACAATACTACAGATGGTAGACGGGAAGTTCTGAATTATTATTGCGATTTTAAAGGGACGCATACAATATTGACATCTCGGCAATCATTTATATATATAATACTACAGATGGCAGACGGGAAGTTCGGAATTATTCTTGCGATTTTAAAGGGACGCATACAATATTGACATCTCGGCAATCACTTATATATACAATACTACAGATGGCAGATGTTACTTTATCGTTTACAAACAATATTGCAGCAACATTGATCGATCACATTCCATGCACATTATACACAACTATGCACTTTCATTCATGTTAGCCTGGACGTGTGCTTGTTACTATAAGATCGCATTTAAGAAATATTGATTACGCATATGAACAAACATTACAAACATGCACTGTATGTGTGATATTTGACACTTTCACATTGAGATTCATTGGGGGAAAACAACATTTCAGCAAAAAACAAAAAAACGCCCACTGTGAAAGCATTCGCGCCGCTCACATACAAACAAGTGAATACAATTAGCAATCATTACAAACTCACTACCATTGGACTAATTGTACTATAAATCCCCCAAACAACATGGCCAAAGCATCACTTGTGATCCACATCAGATCAAGTGCTTACCTTGTTACGCTGTTTTGAAAGATGGATGACGATGACATGGTAGACGCTGCTGGTGCTGCTATTGGCGAACTAGCTGTTGGTCGAATCAGGCAGCCTCGGCGGCTCAGACTGAGACGAAGGGGTCGTCTGGTTCGCGGTCCTCGTGTCTACAGGGTGAGACCCACCTTGGAAAACATGAGCGACTTTGAGGTTTTTGATAAGTATCGGCTCGATCGCGAACAGCTCATTGGCCTTTACGAGCTTCTTAAACCTCATTTGGAGCCACGTATACAAATAAGGACTGCTGTTCCCCCCATGAGTAAGATGCTAAGCTGTCTATACGTCCTGGCCTCCGGGAGTTTTCAATCCGGAGAACTGTACATGCATGGCCTGGCTCAAGGTACATTCTCTGGGGTGTTTGATAACTTTCTGGACGCCATGGTACGTATCAGTAAGCAATACATAGGATTCCCACAGAATGATGGTGATTGGAGGCGCCTGAAGCGGGAATTCTTTGATATTGCTCAATTGCCCAATGTCTTGGGAGCCATTGATTGTACCCACATTGCGCTGCGTGCTCCAATTGATGACTTGCCCTTCAGAAATCGCAAACATTTTCATAGCCTCAACGTGCAGTATGTTTGTGACGCACGGATGAGGATTATGCATATGTATGCAAATTTTGGAGGTGCTTGTCATGATGCCCGCATCCTCTTTCAGTCGTCCCTGTGGAGACAGTTTGAGGAAAGACAAATGCCCCCTGGTTATCTCGTTGGTGAGTATTTGTGCACAACATGGTTAATTAGTTTGACAATTGCCACTGTAGTTTTAAAATGTTAGCGTCTTGTTCAGCTATAGGATGCAATTTAACCATTTGTTATTTTCCGACGCTAATGTCTACTTTTAGTTCAATGCAGATATGTAGCATGTCATACCTTAAATGCTCAGAGAATGCAATGTAACCATGTATTTAGCATTTTACACAAGGTTTTTTTTCGGAGAAATACGCATATGTAGCATGTCTTAGCTGAAATGGGAAGATATTAGCTCATGCAATTTAACCATGTCATTGTCTCTTTCCGCTAATGTCTACTTTTAGTTCAATGCAGATATGTAGCATGTCTTACCTTAAATGCTCAGATAGAGAATGCAATGTAACCATGTATTTAGCATTTTACACAAGGTTTGGTTTAGGAGAAATACGCATATGTAGCATGTCTTAGCTGAAATGGGAAGATATTAGCTCATGCAATTTAACCATGTCATTGTCTCTTTCCGCTAATGTCTACTTTTAGTTCAATGCAGATATGTAGCATGTCTTACCTTAAATGCTCAGATAGAGAATGCAATGTAACCATGTATTTAGCATTTTACACAAGGTTTGGTTTAGGAGAAATACTCATATGTAGCATGTCTTAGCTGAAATGGGAAGATATTAGCTCATGCAATTTAACCATGTCATTGTCTCTTTCCGCTAATGTCTACTTTTAGTTCAATGCAGATATGTAGCATGTCTTACCTTAAATGCTCAGATAGAGAATGCAATGTAACCATGTATTTAGCATTTTACACAAGGTTTGTTTTCGGAGAAATACGCATATGTAGCATGTCTTAGCTGAAATGGGAAGATATTAGCTCCTGCAATTTAACCATGTCATTGTCTCTTTCCGCTAATGTCTACTTTTGGTTCAATGCAGATATGTAGCATGCCTTACCTTAAATACTCAGATAGAGAATGCAATGTAACCATGTATTTAGCATTTTACACAAGGTTTGTTTTCGGAGAAATACACATATGTAGCATGTCTTAGCTGAAATGGGAAGATATTAGCTCATGCAATTTAACCATGTCATTGTCTCTTTCCGCTAATGTCTACTTTTAGTTCAATGCAGATATGTAGCATGTCTTACCTTAAATGCTCAGATAGAGAATGCAATGTAACCATGTATTTAGCATTTTACACAAGGTTTGGTTTAGGAGAAATATGCATATGTAGCATGTGTTAGATGAAATGGGAAGATACAGAATAATATAGAACTTGATTTTTGGATTTGTAAGAAAAAAATGTTTAATGGATTATCGTGTACCAAAATTTTTTTTTTTTTATCAAAATACTATTTTAAGGATTCTGTTTGAATTATGTTCTGTTCATAATTTATAGGTGATTCTGGGTACATGAGCCGGCCTTGGCTCATTACCCCCTTGCGTAGCCCGACTGATGTGTCTAAGGAGCGCTACAATAGGGCTCATAAGAGAACCAGGGCGGTGGTTGAAAGGATGTTTGGGCTCCTGAAGATGAGATTCAGGTGCCTGGACCGTTCTGGAGGAGCACTCCAGTACAACCCAAAGAAGGTGGCTAAGATCGTTGTAGCCTGTAGCGTCCTGCATAATATTGCACAGCGGGCTGGGATGCTGCAGGCCGTCCCGGTGGACAGAGACCTCCTCAGAGATGAGGAGGATGATCCTGTTCTAGAGGGGGAATTCCAGGACGAGGGCCTCGATGTCAGAGCAGACGTCATCAACCGCCACTTTAGACGGTAAAGAATAGAAGTTAGACTGTAGTATTTTCCATAGATGTGAACTCTAGGGAAATGACAAGTAGAGAATTGTGGAAACATGTTAGGATTGTTCATCAAATGATAAAAATGTGTTTCATTTATTAATATAGGTGATGCTCTGGGCATTGGGTCCTGTAGCGAGTCTTTGCCACCTGGTTTTTAAAGAGGACATCAGATGGTAAGTATAAATGTATGGACTGTTGCTGGCATGAATTGTACACAAATACATCATATGGCATACATTTTCAAAAATAGTATTTAGTTTACACATTACTTAAAATGTAAATACTCAGAAAGGGATCCTCTAGAATGACTATGGTTCAATGTCACACATTAGAGGTTTGTTCTGCTCAATATGACTCATCTTCACATTTTATAGAAAATAACACAAGTTGCTACACACGCTTAGTAAGCTATTGACAGAAATTTATTATGAAATGGGGGGTGGGAGAGGGGTACAGAACTGATTCACACACTTGTAGTAATTTTAATTAAAATTTTTCTTCCATTAGGGAGCTGACTTAATCTAAAGACTGAAAGGGAAGAATTAGAAGCCTGACAGTGAAGATTGCCCAGACTGACAGTGGCAAAAAGCCAAGATTGAAATTGAAGTATACCAATGGGATCATGTCTGGCATTATCTTTCCAATCTGCTGACCTTGAAAACCATACTAAGACATGTTCACATGGTAAGTGCCAACTATTTGCTAGAATAAGGCTGTGGAGACATCCTATTGGAGACACTTAGATGATTTTCTAATTTTTAGATGGTATTTCCCAGTCCTCTATTTAATGAACTGATGAATAAGACACCTATTGAAGATAAACTGTTTACCCCTGAATTGACTTTTAAAGACCATGCATTATCCAGGTTGGTGCATGCTAGTTAAGAATCACAGGAAGAATGTTGATTATTGTTAGCTTACATACATTAGTCATACTTATTTCATCATTAGATATTTAGGGATCACAATCAGAAAAAGGAATACATATTATAGTTGATATAGAGGTATTTGAATGGACATGAAATATTACATTTATGTTCAGCATACATATATTGTTGAAATGTGATATACATTATGTATAATTAGAAATTTGGATATTTAAATTGAATTTTGATTCAACAATATAATGTTGTATGTTTATTTTTTTAATCAATTTAATAAATATCTTTAAAAAATGTTGAACAAAGTTAGAGCATAGACACAAGATGATTGTAAATGTATTTTATGAATATTTGACAACGTGTGTATTAACTTTGTTCCATTTTTTTTATTTGTCATTTCAGATTGGCATCTGATGACTTCCAGGAATATTTTTTTTTTTTCAATAAATTTTCTTTCTTTTTTTTAAATGTTAATAATAAACATTTTATTATTAAATGCATTCTTTTGAACAGATTATAATAAATATCAATATAATCTGTCAATAAAAAAAAGTTTGACTCCCATGACTGGTAGTTGGCTATTTGCCAAGCACATGCATAAGATCAAATAATGCATTAATTTTAGAAAATCAACTGATTCCGAGAATATTACATTAAACTATCTTTTTTAACATTAATTGGGGAGTGAGATCCTTCAATGCTTTTCTTTTGAAAATCTTATATATTAAATTAATTTTGGATATGTAGTCAAAATTTTTCACAAATTATTTATTTTCACTTTTAAGAAGGGGAAGTGGTTCAATTACATTAAAGTGACAGTGTTGTTGAATGTAAAATTAATTTTATAAGATCTTGTATCTTCCTTAGGTATCTCTAAAAATTTTTTTAGAAATTATTTACATTTTTACTTGTATAAATGGTAGGTCATTTAACTTGATATTTTTAACAAGCTAGTTATTGGATGCCAGGTTAATCTATGTAATTTTCTAGTGGAGTCATTTAACTATAGTTAGTAATATTATGTATTTAAAAAAATATTACCTCTTGGGTTAGACATCAAATATCTATATATAATTTTAATTCCCCTTTAGTTTATTTTGACAATGTTAAATCAACATTCCAAATGTTTTGGTCCTTAAAGGGACATTCACAAAGTATATTGTGTATAGATTTTTAAAAAAATCATAAAAGAATTTAAACATATTTAGAAAGTAATATAGAATTACATTCAGTCTTTAAATACTTTAAAAAAAATACATCAATGCACATATCTTAGTCAATTACATAAGGCATCTATATGCAACCAACAATCATCATCAAAATAGCCTATGTAGATATGTATTTAATCCAAGAATATATATATGGTCAAATATTAGAATCTTATACAAAATGCATACATAACATATAGCTTAATGTCCCTCTAAGCTGAAGGCTCCAAAATACCTCCTTTAATAAATATATTTCAGTCAGTGTGTAAAACAATCTAGAAGTTAATCTAAATTTGCTTTACTCATATGTTAGACTAATTTAGCAAAAGGAAGGTGCCTAGGTTTCTGATATTTTAAGCATTATTGTGAAATGTTTCTTTAAAGGGACATGAACTCAAAATATACTTAAAGGGAGACAATTAAAAAATTAATGATTTATACATTCTGAATGAGTTTTCTATTTTAAGCAACTTTAAAAATTGTCTCGTATTATGAATGCTCCTTGTGATGTTGCTATCATTACTTTAAAAAAAAGGCATTAAAAAGATAATTTATTTGCTTCAGTACTCTGGACAGAACTTGCTTTTTTTGGTTGGATTAATTGATCCAACAATCGTCAAGGACAACCCAGGTTTTTTGGAAACAAATGTCCGTAAGCTAAAATATCATTATTGATTTGCAAAGAAAGATAACAAGATAACTGTTAACATTTGATAATCGGATTAAATTATAAAGTTGAATAACATTTCATGCTCAATCTGAATCACGAACGCTAAATTTGTTTGGACAGTGTCCCTTTAAGAGATTTAAAGAGTGTATTTACTTCTCTTCTTATCTTGACATACTTTGCTTGAAAAGCATATCGAGATAGGCTCAGTAGATGAAGATTGGTGGATGCACAGAGATGCCTTATGTGATTGGCTCAACCATGTGCATTGAAATTTCTTCTGTTGAGGATATATAAATACTAAGAGAAATTGATTTACATTTTAAAGTCTAAACAATCTTCTAGCTCTACAGATCATTTGATACAATTGTTTGTTTGTAATGTCTATTTAAAAATAAAGACGCCATTGCACAATAACATATATGAGCACTTCAGAGAAATACAAGCTCGAGGTTTATTTGCTAATAACAAACAAACATGTAGTTTAACATTTATAAACAGATTATCCAAGTTACTGACATTCTAACCTGAATTTGAACATTAAGAAATATTGCGTGGGAAACGCATCTTGAAACACCAGATTAGCATCTTTAAACATTAGTCTAATGTCACGCAATAGCACACAATCAATGTGCATTATAAAGACATTTAATAGAGCAATATCAATAATTCTCAATAAGTCAACAAATTTATTTTATGAACAATAAAGACATACAATATTAAATGTGTATTTGTATTAAAGAAACAGACCGTTATTAAACCGAAAAATGTCTACAACATTTAATAATGTGACAGTATTAGATTTTAAAGAGAATTTAATCATTAATATTTAACGGATCACGGATATTAAATCTGCGTCACACATATCCGCATGACAGGCCCATGAGTTACAAATAAGTCTACATGAAAAATGAAGTAACAGCACCACCAAGCGGTATGTGTAAGGAAGTTACTAAGATATGAAACATTAAGGAACGGCCAATCCGAGTTCATCACACAAACACAACTTTAGTCAGGATGGTCTCACAGACATTCTAACAATATTTCAAACTTTTATCCAATCAGATGTACAGATAACTTGTCCCATGGTGCATCTCATGTTTACTTCCCCATATAAAAGTCCATTACACGTTGCCATCTTTGTCAGTTCTCTAATGCCTGCAGGCAGTATATATTATAATAATATATTTTTTGGAAAACCCAGCAGGCATGTCAGTTCCCAGGTTCACCAAGGAGGAGAGCGCTGCACTGGTCCACGCCGTCAAGGACTTTTATCCCCAGCTGTTTGGGAACAAGAGGAGGTTGACAGATGCGCCTGTTAAGAAGGCCCTCTGGGAGTCTATCACCAATGCGGTTAGATTGGTGTGTGACGTCCAGAGGACCCAGGATCAGATCATGAGGAGATTCGGAGATATGAGGTTGCGGTTATCCAAAAAAGTCAACCTCATAAGGGACTGGGTACAAGCCCGTAAAAGAGGTGGCAAAAGAGAGGCCCCACGGAAACTGTACCTACTCCCTTATGAGGTGACTTTATGCGAGCTCCTCAATCTCCGGGTCCCCAAAAGATTTCGATCCTCGCCATCCTCGGCCTCCTCTTCTTCCCTCCCAGCTGCGGGATCTGAAAGTCCTGACGCGGGGGCCAGGGCAGCTGCTTCTCCGTCCGGTG
The DNA here is from genome assembly GCF_027579735.1 of Bombina bombina. Taxonomy (NCBI): domain Eukaryota; kingdom Metazoa; phylum Chordata; class Amphibia; order Anura; family Bombinatoridae; genus Bombina; species Bombina bombina. The sequence continues at coordinate 114,977,673 of NC_069506.1, forward strand.
GCCTGGGAGGAGATGGAGAATCTGAACAAGGTAATTATCCAACTTCATATAATATCTTAATATTTGTTATTTTTATCCAAAAATGTGTATATAGTCAGATACTAAACTTATACAGATCTCACAACATACACTACATATGATGTTTAGATATCTGATTTTAGATTAGTGACACATGAAATAGGAATGATGTTTCTTGCGCTCTACAGAATATGCGTCACAGAGCGGAAATGGAATTTCGCATCCACGTTAACATGGCTTTGCTGTAAGTGGCATTGCTTTATACATGTTGGTCAAATGACGGATGCGTAATTCCGCTTGGAATCATTGCGCAATGATCGCGAAAATGGAATTTCGCATCCACGTTAACATGGCTTTGCTGTAAGTGGCATTGCTTTATACATGTTGGTCAAAATTAAATGTGAATTATTATATTAGTGAAGAATACAGTATTCTTATTTTCAATATTATAGATAATAAATAAAAAAAAAAACAATAAATTATAACATATGGCCATCAATTGATGATTATGAAATAACACCAAAAAATTATTAAAGATACAGTAAACAACACAACTGATTGAAAATAAGAGTCCAGGATATATTTATCATGAATTTAATTGAGGAAACAATTAACTCATGGGACTACCAAAGGATTAATAGTTTTAAATTGATTTGTTAATAATGTAAAGATTTTAAACATGGCATGATTTGTATTAATGATATGCAATCCTCATTTAATATATTACAGGTATGGATGTTGCTGCTGGATCCTTAAGGCAGGGCTTGTCACAGTATGGTATGTCTCATTTTAATTGACATTTGTCTTAGAAACATGGACAGAACATTACATACTAAATCCACATTGTTCAATATTTATATGTAATGTCCCTTTAATAGATGAAAATTAAATAATTATTCAGATATCCTTAAATAACATATTAGATTTGAATTGCATGCTCAATCCCATTCATTACATCAACATATGGAGTAGAGAATTCATTAACACCAACATTGTCAAATCAATTTAATTTTATATTAAAGGGATACTGAGCTACAATTATTAATGTTGTCATTCAGATAGAGTATGCAATATTAATAAACATTTAAATATAATACTATCATCATATTTTAAATATTCTATTGCTAAATGTATTTTAAAATCAAGAATGTACGTTTATCTGCATCTCAATTTTGGTTGACCAACCTGGGTTTTTATTGATGATTGGTGGATACCTTCAACAAACAATATTTATTGAATCCAATATTGCTTATCTGCCTTTAATATTAAAATTTAGCAACATTCAAATTATAATAGGAGTCAATGTTAAATAATTTTTAACAGTTTGAACAGAGAAATCAATGATTTAAATTAATCATGTCAGTGTCCCTTTAAGAAAAAATAGATTCATTCATCTTTACATTCTTTGGATTAAACAATATTGATATATAATTCACATATTCACTGTTGGAGTTACTTTATAGATATCAGCATACTCTTAACAGCACCATGATTACATATTTGTAATAATCAATTTGGTTTTGTATTGTGATAAATATGTGTTGTGTCCTAAACAAGATTACTGTACATTGCACAAATGGCTCGATGTGCCACATGTGTTTGTTTAGATTTGTCAACAGCTGCTCTTCAAAATGTGGTTTGTGTGTATTCTTTTACGAACATTGATCAATGGGTATATTTAGATATGCAATAGCATCGTATGAGATGAGTTTGATGTCTAATATAGTCTGAAATTAAACTTATGTTCAATACAGAATTTTTAACAGAATCCCCTTGATTCAATCAAGCATTTTCTGGTTTAATGACTGCTCTATTCTTCACATTTTCAAGTTGATTAATCTTAAAATTCGAGACAGATGTGATTTAGTGATATCCCAAATGTGTTTCCTAATATATATCTATATCATTCATAGAGAGAGTTGGTGTGGTGAGCCCACAGGAATCCAGCAGTGACATAGAGCCACCTTTGCGGTCTCCTGGTAAGTCCATTGACTCATTTATATGTAATTGAAGGTGTATTGTTAATCAATATTATGAGCATGATTGTGATGAAGCATAACATTTGAAACAAACATATAATTTTCTCTTCTGATTATATATTCATTTTCTTTTAATATTGAACGATTAATAATTTAAACTTTATTAGTCTACACATTTGTTATTCAGAAGATGTATAGCATATGTTTGTTTCCATGTTCTTTTTTGACAACAGTCATCAAGTGATTCACACATGAGAAATCTTAAATGTTCTATGTACTATGCTTTTATGATTTTTAAATTAATCCAAACAATACATCGAAAATATGAATCATTGAGAATAACAAATCTAATGTAATTTGTATGCTCCATCAAAATGATGTAAATCATAACTTTGGGTGTGTATATCTTTAATGCAACATTGATGTGTGTCTTTGAACAACAGTAACATATGTTATAATATCTGTTGTTAACGTGTACACAACATGTTATGTTTTACAGAGATTGATTTAACATATGTGACGGAGGAGGAAGAGGCTGCCTTGGAGTCTAATGGTATGTGAAATATGAAAATTTTTTTAATTGAAAATATTTAAAATTCATGCCATCATTATGTCACATGCATATTCCAGGCCAAAACACAATAATAATGTTATAATTGTACAGACAGTAATTGATATTCACCTGAGTGCCTATATGCATACCATATCCTCATTTCATAATTGTTTACAAATTCAAACACACTTCGAAGTATATTGAAAACATAATCAATTTGAAATGCGTTGATTTGATTTCATGATGTATGAGATGTTAATATATATTTATTAAATTTTCAGATGGATCCACCACTTCTGGTCATCTGGTTTCTGCCCCTGCCCAGTCCCCTGCACAGTCACAGACCCCTCCCCATGCCCAGACCCCTGCCCAGACCCCTGCCCAGACCCCTGACCATGCCCAGACCCTGCACAGACCCAGACCCCTGCCCATGACCAGACTCCTGCACAGACCCAGACCCCTGCCCATGACCAGACTCCTGCCCATGCCCAGACCCCTGCTGGCCCTTCCCATTTATCATTTCCTGTCCCTCCCAAAAAACACCCCTACACCCCCCTTCGCCGCTCTCCCCGTATTATGGCCCGTACAGCTGCCCAGACCCCAACTCCCCACTCCCCAGCTGTACGGCCTACCCTGGAGCGGCAGCTCACCCCTCCCCAAGCCAATCCCATCCCTCCCCAAGCCAATCCCATCCCTCCCCCTGTCTCAACCTTCATTGTCCTGGGTGTCGGATTGTCCTTCCCAGGCACAGCTGTAAGTATCATTCAAAATCCACGTTATAAGATACTTAAAGGTACAGTGAAGGTAAATATTTTCTATTGTGATTCAAATAGAGCATGCAATGTAAATCAAATTTATAATTTACTACTCTTATGAATTATTCTTCATTCTCTTGATATCTTTATTGAAACAAAGAAATGCCTATAATTTTTAAAAAAAATAAAATAATTCTGGCCATCATTTCTTTATTGTTGGATGAATGTATCCATCAACCAGCAGGGACAAACAAAGTTGATAAACAAATATTGGCTGGCCTAAAAAGCAACATTCTTGCCTTCAAAATCTAGCTATAGAATTCAAACATTTAAAGAATATGTGTAAGTTTTAAAGATTTGTAATGTCATGCTCTATCTGAATCAGTCAATTAAATATTTAGGTTCAGTGTCCCTTTAATTGGATATCACTACATATACCAATCACCACTACTTGGATCCAACAATTAATGTACAAATGTTGATACATTATCTCTTGTCTAACCCAGTGGGAATGTAATTTCTTCAGGTTGCTATGTTTACACAGCTTGTCCTCAATGCCAAAATGTTTAAGGATAGGTGTGCCTACCACAGTATAATTTAAATATTTAAATTGCTAATGTAAGTACAATGTAAATCCTTTAACAAGATTTGATACACTCAAGCTGTATAAGTGGATCATCTAAAACCAATTAAAGGGGACAACATGTTTGAGTAAACTGTCCCTTTAATGATTTCTGTCTGTCTGAATAACCTAATTCATGTGTAAAGAATAAATTTAAACTAATTGATGTAAAGAATGATTTGTCTTTATGATGACAATGTATCTTTGATAATTTTTTCGTCTGTTGTGTAATTATCCTTAATATTTAATGTATTCTTTATTTTAGGCTGTGACTCAGCATGGCTCATGCTAGAAGGCATAGCAAGAGTAGAGCAGGCCGTGTTGAGGAACGCAGCTGTCCTGAGAGGGATGAACGACACCATGCAGGCCCAGATCCGGGTTCAGGACTTGACTCTGCGTGCAATTATGCGATTAAGTTCAAGGCCTGGATCTGGAGCTGGACATGCACAGGACGATGAAGAGGATGACCAGTAAGTGGAGGATCTGGAGATGCTCCAAGGTGGCAGATAAGAATCCTCCGTCCACATGTTGATATTTTTGTTTTATTGTTGCCATTTGGCCTTTTTAAAAGTTTATTGTTGTGCCTGTTGCACTCTTTTACCTTGTCATATGTCTCCAATGGGGCTATGCTGGCCCTTGGCAACTCTCTTCATGGACTGTGATGCACTGTGTTACCTTGTCATATGTCTCCAATGGGGCTATGCTGGCCCTTGGCAACTCTCTTCATGGACTGTGATGCACTGTGTTACCTTGTCATATGTCTCCAATGGGGCTATGCTGGCCCTTGGTAACTCTCTTCATGGACTGTGATGCACTCTTTTACCTTGTCATATGTCTCCAATGGGGCTATGCTGGCCCTTGGCAACTCTCTTCATGGACTGTGATGCACTGTGTTACCTTGTCATATGTCTCCAATGGGGCTATGCTGGCCCTTGGCAACTCTCTTCATGGACTGTGATGCACTGTGTTACCTTGTCATATGTCTCCAATGGGGCTATGCTGGCCCTTGGTAACTCTCTTCATGGACTGTGATGCACTCTTTTACCTTGTCATATGTCTCCAATGGGGCTATGCTGGCCCTTGGCAACTCTCTTCATGGACTGTGATGCACTGTGTTACCTTGTCATATGTCTCCAATGGGGCTATGCTGGCCCTTGGCAACTCTCTTCATGGACTGTGATGCACTGTGTTACCTTGTCATATGTCTCCAATGGGGCTATGCTGGCCCTTGGTAACTCTCTTCATGGACTGTGATGCACTGTGTTACCTTGTCATATGTCTCCAATGGGGCTATGCTGGCCCTTGGCAACTCTCTTCATGGACTGTGATGCACTGTGTTAACTTGTCATATGTCTCCAATGGGGCTATGCTGGCCCTTGGTAACTCTCTTCATGGACTGTGATGCACTGTGTTACCTTGTCATATGTCTCCAATGGGGCTATGCTGGCCCTTGGCAACTCTCTTCATGGACTGTGATGCACTGTGTTACCTTGTCATATGTCTCCAATGGGGCTATGCTGGCCCTTGGTAACTCTCTTCATGGACTGTGATGCACTCTTTTACCTTGTCATATGTCTCCAATGGGGCTATGCTGGCCCTTGGCAACTCTCTTCATGGACTGTGATGCACTGTGTTACCTTGTCATATGTCTCCAATGGGGCTATGCTGGCCCTTGGTAACTCTCTTCATGGACTGTGATGCACTCTTTTACCTTGTCATATGTCTCCAATGGGGCTATGCTGGCCCTTGGCAACTCTCTTCATGGACTGTGATGCACTGTGTTACCTTGTCATATGTCTCCAATGGGGCTATGCTGGCCCTTGGCAACTCTCTTCATGGACTGTGATGCACTGTGTTACCTTGTCATATGTCTCCAATGGGGCTATGCTGGCCCTTGGTAACTCTCTTCATGGACTGTGATGCACTGTGTTACCTTGTCATATGGCTCATATATTCCTTATTTTTACAAGATTATTTATAAACGTTGTTGATGTTTTCTTACATACTAATAAAAGACATGTCATTGCACGAATCTTTGTCCTGATTCTTCATGTTATTTTTCGAAAGCTCTAGTTTATGTTGTTGATCCTTAAAGGGACCTACCAAAAATATTTTTTATAATAAAATCCTATATGTAAGACAATTGTAAATGACTTTAAGATTAACATCTCCAATGTAATCTTATTATTTGTCTTTATATATTTTTCTCTTAGCTTTATAATTGCATGATTATGATTAGCATATTATTTGTTTTATATATGTATATATAGATTGTTATTTGTGTATATATGTATATTTCAATGTTCAGATCCATGTGTGTATTTAGAAACTCTGCATAAATTGATGCACCTTTAACAAATGATCTGAGTATTGATACAATGATATAATCCCTGTAAAGTGTTCATTTTATTGAAATAGTATTGTCTATGTGTATGCTGTTTTTAAAAACAAAATCATGTCCCTTTAAGTGATGGTGAGCACAATTGTTAATGAATGTATTTCCATTTCTAAAGCGTTTTTGTCCTTTTTACATGAACAAGGACATATAATCTTATTAATAAACAATCTTATTGTAATGTTGACAGCACATGTATTTCATTTTCAATTCTATCTTATTGTAAAAGTGTAACCAAATAAATCTCTGTGTGTAATGCAAATAATTTAGATGATAAATATTTGTTAACAAATATGTTAACAAAATACTTCTCCTCCCATATATGGCTATAGGTAGGCTGACCATAATTAAACTTTAATAAATGACACGTTTAATCAATCTATGTATAACTATTGTTATTCCAAAACAATCAAAACATATCTTAAAACATCAATGGCATATGTATTTCTCATGTGTATCTTTTAAATGTTAAAGATATACACCATAGCTATAGTTCAATGGACAGTCAAGTCCGAAAAGATGATTCATGATTTGGTGACATTCCTAGATAGCAATCTAGACACATACTAGTTCCTAAAATATAAATACGTTTCTTAGTGATATGCCAAGATGTCTCTGAGTCCTTGTATTGGCTGCGGTTTTTCAGCGATCTCGGATGCGCCATGTTGCTTAAGACGTCACCTGCCAGGCTGTCCAATGATTCCTTGTATTGACTGACGTTCTTACGTGATCAAGAATGTGCCTTTTATTGGATTGCGTTTTGACGCGATCAAGGATGCTCCTTTTTTTTTTGCGTTCTTACGTGATCAAGAATGTGCCTTTCATTGGATGGCGTTCTTACGTGATCAAGGAAGCGCCATGTTAAGACGTCACATGCAAAGGTAAAAAAACGTCTGATTGGATTACGTAGTCCCGCAATATTTGTTTGTGCACGTTAAAAACGTTTGTGACTGCAGCCAATTTTAAAAACCTTGCGAATATGTATTATTTGCATCATGTTACATTGTTGACCCGTAGCTGATAAAGACCACCACATTCTCTTTTGCTGGATGTCTGGTTGAATAAACGAACAAAAGCAAAATGTTTTCATGCATATGATATTTCGAGGCAAGTGCAAATCTCTATAGTCCATGTTGTTTAATATGTTTGTCAACAATGTTCCTTTTTCAGAAAAATGACTGTTGTGTTTAATGTTAAAGATATCTAATTAATAAATATGCGCTATTGTGTTAGAATAAAGTAATCAATATGCATTTATCTTTATCATATGCTAAATATATGATGCCGACTTCTTCTAAATGTAATTTCGTTGTATATTTTATTAAAGGTTCATTAGACACTCACATTATAAATCAAAAGCTTTTATTTTGTCTCTAGTTAGATAGTCCATTGTTTAACAAATACGTTTCATTTTGCTTCTGTTCTAAGAAAATTTAAGTAATTTTCAGACTCCTCGCAAAGCCTCTGAGTTTCATGTGAGTACCATCTCCAGCTTTCTCCTGTTTGTGTAAAGGGTCTTTTCATATGTTAATGATGGGGTATTGTCTTGTTTTACGGTTGTAATGGGGGTTCATCTATATTTTCAATAGAGCTAACCCGATTTTCTTTGAAAGTGTTTGAAGCTTTGTAATATTGATATCAGTATATGTTAATCTTGTTGTTTGTAGTAGTGTCTATTACATACAGTTCTGTTAAAAATATAGTATACTGTCCCTTTAATGCAAATGTTGATTTTTGTATCATGTATGAGTTCCACATTGTTTAATCTTCAAATATATTATTGTTAGCATATTTTCACCCCCCCCACTCCTAAAAGGACTTTAAACCATATTCATTGTTCAAACAAATGTCTTTCCAATAAAAAATTAACACAATAATGTCTCTTTAAGAAAATAGACTTTATTTAACACGTCAATATAAATGTGATTTCAATATTTATTTTTTGAACAAGTACATGTAGATATACCAACAAGCTTCAAATATGTGTTAGCATATGTAATTTTGTTAAAGGGACAGTTTAGAAAACAAATAATGATTTTCATTATTCTAAAAGTCAATTATGTAATATCAATGATATCAAATGTTTCTCACCAATTGATCATTTGTCTGTGTTTATTTAAATTTGCCAGCTAAACCTATGAGGTTCGTGTGCTCATTTCTTGGAGCTTGAAGAGTGCATGTAATCATTATACAATTTGACCACTAGAGGGCATTTGGATAGCATTTGTATATGTAAAACATTGTGCTCATACAGCATATTATTTACCATGTATTGATCATTGATATCTAAAATGTTGTTATGTCGGAACAACAAATAAGTGGTCATTTTTCATAGTCATAGATACAAGGTTAAGCACATAAGTCACACGTATTTCTCCATGTTTTGTTGTTTCCAACTTGATAATGCGTAATACAGTGTTTTCTTTGTAATCAATAGTTTTCTGACTGTCCCTTTAAGCTGTGTTATTGGCATTCAAACAGTAATATGCCATCATGGATAATTGTAATGGTAATTTTGTTTGCGATTCGGGAAACAGTTTGGACATCACATCACAGAAACCAATCAATATCATGAACAAGGATAGGTATGTGATGATGTGGTTTTCACACACTTATAACCCACACTCTGCAAACAATCTGCCTCCATGGACCCGGTCCCATAGAAGTAGATTATATACAGAGTGTGGTCCACAAGTGTATGAAAACCACATCATCACATACCTATCCATTACACATTAAATAAAAAAAACATTAAAGATGAAAACAAATACTTACTTCCTCTTCCTTCCCCTCTTCCCACGGGGCTGAGGCTCTGGGAGGGGCAACTGCCGACTCTGAAGAGTTCTCCTTGGAGATGTTGTGGGAAGAGTGGAAGGAAGAGTACTGGGACGACCAAGGTGAGGAGGAGAAGATGGCTGAGGAGGAGAAGATGGCTGAGGAGGAGAAGATGGCTGAAGAGGAGGAGATGGCCCGGCAGGAGTAGATGGGCCGGCAGGAGTAGATGGGCCGGCAGGAGGAGATGGGCCGGCAGGAGGAGATGGGCCGGCAGGAGGAGGCCCAGCAGAAAGAGGCCCAGCAGCAAGAGGCCCAGCAGCAAGAGGCGGACCAGGAGGTAGACCAGCATGCGCCTCCCGGAAAAAATTGAACATCTCTTGATGCAGATGAAATATTCTGTTTTGGCCTTCTTCGATTCTATTGAGTATGTTTATGATTTGGTTTTGTCCTTCAATTATTTGATTTTGGCCATCAAGTATTCTAGTGCGTCCTTCGATATTTTGTATCCGGGAGTTACGCATCTGGTCTATGTAGTCCAGTAGAACCCGCACCTCCGCTATTTCCTCTTGTTGTGCTTGGCGAGGTACCCGTGCACGGCGGGGTGCCCGTGCACGGCGGTGTGCGGGTCCTTGAGGGTCCCCTGGTTCCGCGGGATCCTCCTCTGCTTCCGGGGCCTCTTCATCAGCTCCCGTGCGCTCTTCGTCACGGGGGGCCTCTTCCCTCCGAAGTGGAAATTCCTCCCCACCACTCTCATCCCGGGGAGATGCATGAGGCTGTGTTTCCTGTGCTGCCTCCTCCACAGACTCTGTATATTTAAAAAGAAAAAAAAAAAAAAGTATATATTTGCAAATGAAGCTTTAAATGACTTTACGATACAATTACAAATGCAGAATCATTAATCCACTTTGAAATCTAACAAACAATCAATACGATTTCAGCTTTTTCAAAACCGTGTTTGTGATATCTGTGGTCAATGTGAATGTTTTTGTGTTTGTTTTCAGTCTGTTTAAATGCACACCTAACCTATAGCCTAGATACTGATGTAACCGCAAAGTAATTGAATGCGTGTAAACAACGTTATAGCATTAATCTGATCCTTAAAGGGACATGAAACCCAATGTTTTATCTTTCATGATTTAGAAGCATACATTTATTATCAACTTTCTAATGTACTTTTATTATCTAATTAGCTTCATTCTCTGGATATTCTTTGCTGAAAAGCATATCTAAATATGCTTATAAGATGCTGATTGTTAGCTGAATATAGCTGCCTCCTGTGATTGTTTCACCGTGTGCATGGCTATTTCTTCATTAAAATATATCTCAAGAAGGATTCAAATTAGGTAATATAAGTACATTTGAATGTTTTGTCAAATTGTATTCGCTACCTCAATCATGAAAGTAAAGGTTTGCGTATAGTGTCCCTTGAAATACATTCGTATGTGAATTTATTGTTCAATGAGCTTACCGTCAGATGAGAGTGGCAGGTTCCCGGTATCAATTCCTCCGATACTGACTACTTCCACCTCGGAGATGCTGGGCCGCAACATTTCCTCCCATCGGCAGTACTCTACTTCCAGGGCAGATCCGCCACCGGTTCCTGCGGCATGTCGGGCCTCCAGACTTAACTTTTTTTTGAGATCCATTTTACAGTCCCGGTAGCGATGTTTTATGGAATCCAGATCTCTGTTCCGGCCACCCACTGCATTGACTGCATTTCTGATCTCATTCCAGAGCCTCCTCTTGTCAGTCGGGGTTGTCTTCTGGTGCTGCAGCCTCCTATGCCTGGCCATATAGGCCTCTACGAGGGCCTCCTTCTCCTCCATCGAAAACCTCGCCTCCCTAGTCGCCTTGGCCTTCCCCTGTGACGATGCCCTCTGTTTCCCGGACTGTGAAGCCCTACTCTGACCGCCACTGGGCCCAGCCACTTGGTCATCTTGAACCAAGTGGCTGGGTCCACCCACCGCTTCCACCCCCGCTTCCTGCCCCCCCTCCTGCTCCCCTTCCTGCCCTGTTCCCCTCCCCCTCCCTCTCCTCCCCCCTCTACCTGTCCCCTGCCTGGCCTCCATCTGTTCCCTAAACTAAACCCCAAATAATCAAACAAAAAGTGAGTGTGATGAAATGAAAGGGGGTCAAAATAAAGAAGTAAAAAGACAAAAAAGGTGCTTAAAGTGTGAGAGGGATGTAAAAAAACAAAGAGGGTAAGGAGTATTTAAATAAACCAAAAGAAGAATAAGACTAAAAGGAGGATATGTAAACTAAATGTAACTAGGGGATGGGTATGGGATGGGTATGGGGTATGGGATAAGAGTAAATGGGATGAAAGGGAATGGGACTACAAGGAATGGGGTATGGAGTGTAGTATGAGGGGGTATGGGGTATGGAGTGTATGTAGTGTTATTGATAAGTGTATGTATGTATTGAATGTGTTTGCGTGTAAATGTGTTAAGTGTACAGAAAAATCACTCGCTCGCTAACTCACACTACTACTAATTCTCACTAACACACTACTACTAATTCTCACTAACAAACACTCCCACTAACGCTCACTAACTACCACTAACTGACGCTCCCACTAACAACTCTCACTAACAACTCCCACTAACTCACTCACGCTCCCACTAAAAGACTCTCTCCCACTCCCACTAACTCACGATAACACTAACAACTGACTCTCACGCTAACACTAACTCACTAACTCACTCACAATAATTCACCAACTCTCTAATATTAAACCTCCAATCTCCAAAGACCCACCAGCAACACAGTCAAAGAAGCCCTGCTTGTGTGGTGCTTATATACCCTGTGTAAATGTTTAATGATGTACCAATTTCCGTTGTAAATTGTGTTCATGTGTGCTTTATTATCAATTAATATTAGTGCAATGTGTATTAGTTGTGTGAATTTGCGCATGCTCATTTTGAGTTATTTGTGGAATGTGTAGAATGCGATGATGTCATAGTGGTCGTTTTCTCTAACATTGTCCAATAGTATTCTTTTTAAATGTGAATTTGCGATGGTGTGGTATTATTGAATTGTTGTATATGTATGTTTGTCCTAATATATAGTGATATTGAATGCAAATATTTTTCTAGTGTATGTATATATTTTTTGTTCCTTGTTGTTATTTTGCGAATTTCCGCATCTTAAAGTATATGCGTATTCCCCGTATATAATTTTATTTCAAATCCCCCCGCTTGTGAATGTGTAATGCTTGTGTGCTTTGTTGATTGATTGTTGTTGTGACATTTGCGGCGTGTTATTGTTGTGCATGATGTGGTATGCGTCATATGACCGAGCTGTGCGTATTCTCGCGAGATCGAGTGTTAGGTGAAAAAAATCAATTTTTTGACTTTCCCGTTGATCTCTATGGGAGACTGTCTAACGCGGGCAGGATTACGCGTGTGACATACACGCGTTAGGAGCATCGTTAGACATAAAACACACGTGGCGTTAGCAGGCCATCTACCGCCGAACTCTAAATCTAGGCCATAGAAACCATACACATGACAATTGGAGATCAAGAGAACATAGAAATTGGTCACAAAATGACCAAAGAGAAAATCACATGAGAGACAGGGGGGGAAATGCACAATCAAATAGACCCAATCATTTTTTAGAGCTAAGAGCAAGAAGAGAGTCCACTTTCGAATCCCCAAACTATTTAAACCACCCAGTAAGACCACAAAAAAGACAGTTAGACCAAACAGAAAGAGAGGTTGCAGAGGAGGACAAAAGAAACAAGGGGAAAAAAAATAAAGTGGTAATTAACAAAAAAACTGAAACTAATACAGTTGATAATGACAATATTAAGATCTTTAACTTATCTAGCCACACTTTAACCCTAGAGGAACAAAGATTACTTAAAAAAGGTTTTTCTTTTGCCCCTACTAGCAAACCAAATGCATTTGATTTATTCATAGACACTAGTAAATTTGTTCGGAAGCTAACACTTCAAAGACATTTTGCTAAATCAAAAAAAGAATTAGAAAACCCTATAGCCCTTAGTCAGGGCGATACTGAAGCTTTAAACAATATGCTCGAATTAGAAAATGAATCTAACCTACTTCACTCCACAATTACTCCAACATTTAACAATGAGGGAGATGACAAACCATTTAAACACAGCTCTCTAAAACCAAAATCCATCTTCTACCCAGTCCATTCAAAAGGGAAACACCTCACCCTATTTGAAGACTTGGTCAAACAAGACCTTGAAGAAATGTGTAAAAATTTTGACATTAGTAAGAAAAATCTCACCTATAAGGAAAGAACAGCACTTAAGAATTTAAGTAATAACAATGATCTAGTCTTAAGACAAGCATACAAGGGAGGGGGCATTGTAGTTCAAAACTATGATGACTATATGCTAGAAGCAAACCGCATTCTATCAGACACCCAAACATATGAAGCCCTTAAATCAGATCCCACTGACAAGTATCTAGAACAGTACCTAGACCTAATCAGAAAAGCTAAGAAAGATAATATCCTTAACATTGACGAATTTAACTTTCTCAAATATGAGACACCCAAAATTGCAAACTTCTACCACCTCCCCAAAGTTCACAAAAATGAAACCAACCCCCCAGGGAGGCCCATAATATCTGGCATAAACAGCTTAACAAGTCACCTATCAGAATACATCGATAACTTTTTACAGCCAGAAGTACCAAAATTAGAGTCCTTTTTGAGGGATACTCCCCATTTGTTATCCTTATTAGAGGATTTTTCATGGAAACAAAGTTACCATCTAGCCTCCCTAGACGTAACAGCCCTATACACTGCCATACCGCATGAAGAAGGGATAAAAAGCGCTCAGTTGTTTCTAGAAAGTGCTAGCCAGATGAAGAAAACCCAAATTGCATTCATTGGAGATGCCATTAAATTTATTCTGGGGAAAAACTACTTTTGTTTCAACAACACCATATACCTCCAAAAATGGGGGACTGCCATGGGAACAAAATTTGCCCCCAATTTCGCAAACTTATATATGGGGAAATTTGAAAAGTTATATGTGTCAGAAAACAACCCATATCAACCTAAAATTAAATTTTGGAAGAGATTTATCGATGATATTATCATCATATGGGAAGGAGAAGAGTCAGAATTTAATGAGTTTACTAATTACCTCAACTCTAACAACATGAACCTTACCCTAACAAAAACTTGGGGAGACAAAACACTAGACTTTTTAGACATCACCATCTATTGTGAAAATAACACCATTCACACCAAAAATTACACTAAAAAAACAGATACTAATGGCTACCTCCACGCAGATAGCTGTCATCACCCGAACTGGATTAACAACATCCCATATGGCCAGTTCCAAAGAATCAAACGAAATTGTAGTAAGGATAGTGATTTTGAAGACGCAGCAAACACCCTAAAACAAAATTTAAAGATAAAAGCTATACAGAAAATATAGTGGAATAGGCTTATGAAAAAGTAAAGAACTCCACAAGACATTCACTTTTAGAAACTAACATCACCAACCCTGAGTTGGAAAACAAATGTGTAGCAACCAGATACATCACCACATATACAGAAGGGGCCAAACAAATAGAAAAATCCTGAACAAACACTGGGATGTACTAAAAAGGGACCCAGTTTTAGCAAACATCATTGGACCTCCAAAAGTCACTTATAGGAAAAGTAAGTGTATAAAAAACATTCTGGCACCAACTGCTTTAAAGAACACAAAACTTAAAGAAAGAAATCCACCGATTAAAGGTTTCTTTAAATGTGGAAGAAAAAAATGTGTGTGCTGCAACCACACAAACAAAAACAAAGAAATAAATAAATGGATCATTCACAACAAAGATGAACAAGTACCAATAGAAAGTTTTCTAAACTGTAAATCAGAATACATAGTATATCTATTAGAGTGTTCTTGCAAAAAATTCTACGTAGGGCGAACAAAGAGAAGCCTAAAGAGACGAGTGCTGGAACACATAAACAACATCAAAGATGCCGATTCTGAATACGGCATCGGCAAACACTTTGAAAAATATCACAATAAAAATAGTGACAAATTTACGGTAAGAGCAATTGAACAAATTTCAGCCTCTAAAGGGAAGGAAAGACTTTTACAGCTCAGAAAAAGAGAAACCTATTGGATTCACCGTTTGAATACTTTACAACCAACAGGTCTCAACAAAGACATAGACCTGGCTGCATTTCTCTAAATAATCAAGAATGACCCAGTTTGACTTTCTCCTATCCACTCCTATGTCTTACTAATTAGCTTTATATTGAGATTAATATTACCAAGTATTTCTATACCTAAATTATTCTCTATGTCCCGTTTCAAATAAACACATAGTTAAATCTGTGTAAAACAACATAGTTATGCAGATAGACCTCCCACATAAAAAGTTATGTCCAGGGTCACACTTTGAAGTTAACTCCACCTATTCCCTAATCCAATAATCAAATAATAAAAATAAAAATAATAATTTGTGTTTCTCAAATTTTATGGATTAACACATAGGTAAAGTTAGGTAGAGGATCACCTAAGCAAATAGACCTCCACATAGAAAGTTATGTCCATGGTCAGACATTTAAGGTAACTCCCCCCATTCCCTAATCCATTAATCAAATAATAAAAATAATAAATTATTTTTTATAGATAAACACATAGGTAAAGTGAGGTAGAGGATCACCTAAGCAAATATACCTCCACATAGAAAGTTATGTCCATGATCAGACATTTAAGGTAACTCCACCCATTCCCTAATCCAATAATCAAATAATAAAAATAAAAATAATAATTTGTGTTTCTCAAATTTTATGGATCACCTAAGCAAATATACCTCCACATAGAAAGTTATATCCATGATCAGACATTTAAGGTAACTCCACCCATTCCCTAATCCATCAATCAAATAATAAAAATAAAAATAATAAATTATTTTTATAGATAAACACATAGGTAAAGTGAGGTCGAGGATCACCTAAGCAAATATACCTCCACATAGAAAGTTATGTCCATGGTCAGACATTTAAGGTAACTCCACCCATTCCCTAATCCATTAATCAAATAAAAAAAAATAAAAAAATAAAAAAATTATTTTTATGCATAAACACAAAGGCCTAGATTTAGAGTTCGGCGGTAGCCGTGAAAACCAGCGTTAGAGGCTCCTAACGCTGGTTTTAGGCTACCGCCGGTATTTGGAGTCAGTGATTAAAGGGTCTAACGCTCACTTTTCAGCCGCGACTTTTCCATACCGCAGATCCCCTTACGTCAATTGCGTATCCTATCTTTTTAATGGGATCTTTCTAACGCCGGTATTTAGAGTCGTTTCTGAAGTGAGCGTTAGAGCTCTAACGACAAAACTCCAGCCGCCGGAAAATAGCAGGAGTTAAGAGCTTTCTGGGCTAACGCCGGTTCATAAAGCTCTTAACTACTGTACCCTAAAGTACACTAACACCCATAAACTACCTATGTACCCCTAAACCGAGGTCCCCCCACATCGCCGACACTCGATTAAATTTTTTTAACCCCTAATCTGCCGACCGCCACCTACGTTATACTTATGTACCCCTAATCTGCTGCCCCTAACCCCGCCGACCCCTGTATTACATTTATTAACCCCTAACCTGCCCCCCATAACGTCGCCGCCAGCTACTTACAATAATTAACCCCTAATCTGCCGACCGCAAAGCGCCGCCACCTACGTTATCCTTATGTACCCCTAATCTGCTGCCCCTAACACCGCCGACCCCTATATTATATTTATTAACCCCTAATCTGCCCCCCTCAACGTCGCCGACACCTGCCTACACTTATTAACCCCTAATCTGCCGAGCGGACCTGAGCGCTACTATAATAAAGTTATTAACCCCTAATCCGCCTCACTAACCCTACCATAAATAGTATTAACCCCTAATCTGCCCTCCCTAACATCGCCGACACCTACCTTCAATTATTAACCCCTAATCTGACGACCGGAGCTCATCGCTACTATAATAAATGGATTAACCCCTAAAGCTAAGTCTAACCCTAACACTAACACCCCCCTAACTTAAATATAATTTAAATCTAACGAAATTAATTAACTCTTATTAAATAAATTATTCCTATTTAAAGCTAAATACTTACCTGTAAAATAAATCCTAATATAGCTACAATATAAATTATAATTATATTATAGCTATTTTAGGATTAATATTTATTTTACAGGCAACTTTGTAATTATTTTAACCAGGTACAATAGCTATTAAATAGTTAAGAACTATTTAATAGTTACCTAGTTAAAATAATAACAAATTTACCTGTAAAATAAATCCTAACCTAAGTTATAATTAAACCTAACACTACCCTATCAATAAATTAATTAAATAAACTACCTACAATTACCTACAATTAACCTAACACTACACTATCAATAAATAAATTAAATACAATTGCTACAAATAACTACAATTACATAAACTAACTAAAGTACAAAAAATAAAAAAGAACTAAGTTACAAAAAATAAAAAAATATTTACAAACATAAGAAAATTATTACAACAATTTTAAACTAATTACACCTACTCTAAGCCCCCTAATAAAATAACAAAGCCCCCCAAAATAAAAAATGCCCTACCCTATTCTAAATTAAAAAAGTTAAAAGCTCTTTTACCTTACCAGCCCTGAACAGGGCCCTTTGCGGGGCATGCCCCAAGAATTTCAGCTCTTTTGCCTGTAAAAAAAACACATACAATACCCCCCCCCCAACATTACAACCCACCACCCACATACCCCTAATCTAACCCAAACCCCCCTTAAATAAACCTAACACTAAGCCCCTGAAGATCTTCCTACCTTGTCTTCACCATCCAGGTTCACCGATCCGTCCTGAAGAGCTCCTCCGATGTCCTGATCCAAGCCCAAGCGGGGGGCTGAAGAGGTCCATGATCCGGTCAAAGTCTTCATCCAAGCGGGGCAGAAGAGGATCTTCCATCCGATTGAAGTCTTCATCCATGCGGCATCTTCTATGGTCTTCCATCCGGAGCGAAGCGGCAGGATCCTGAAGACCTCCAGCGCGGAACATCCATCCGGCCCGACGACTGAACGACGAATGACGGTTCCTTTAAGGGACGTCATCCAAGATGGCGTCCCTCGAATTCCGATTGGCTGATAGGATTCTATCAGCCAATCGGAATTAAGGTAGGAATATTCTGATTGGCTGATGGAATCAGCCAATCAGAATCAAGTTCAATCCGATTGGCTGATCCGATCAGCCAATCAGATTGAGCTCGCATTCTATTGGCTGATCGGAACATCTTAAAGGAACCGTCATTCGTCGTTCAGTCGTCGGGCCGGATGGATGTTCCGCGCTGGAGGTCTTTAGGATCCTGCCGCTTCGCTCCGGATGGAAGACCATAGAAGATGCCGCATGGATGAAGACTTCAATCGGATGGAAGATCCTCTTCTGCCCCGCTTGGATGAAGACTTTGACCGGATCATGGACCTCTTCAGCCCCCCGCTTGGGCTTGGATCAGGACATCGGAGGAGCTCTTCAGGACGGATCGGTGAACCTGGATGGTGAAGACAAGGTAGGAAGATCTTCAGGGGCTTAGTGTTAGGTTTATTTAAGGGGGGTTTGGGTTAGATTAGGGGTATGTGGGTGGTGGGTTGTAATGTTGGGGGGGGGGTATTGTATGTGTTTTTTTTTACAGGCAAAAGAGCTGAAATTCTTGGGGCATGCCCCGCAAAGGGCCCTGTTCAGGGCTGGTAAGGTAAAAGAGCTTTTAACTTTTTTAATTTAGAATAGGGTAGGGCATTTTTTATTTTGGGGGGCTTTGTTATTTTATTAGGGGGCTTAGAGTAGGTGTAATTAGTTTAAAATTGTTGTAATAATTTTCTTATGTTTGTAAATATTTTTTTATTTTTTGTAACTTAGTTCTTTTTTATTTTTTGTACTTTAGTTAGTTTATGTAATTGTAGTTATTTGTAGCAATTGTATTTAATTTATTTATTGATAGTGTAGTGTTAGGTTAATTGTAGGTAGTTTATTTAATTAATTTATTGATAGGGTAGTGTTAGGTTTAATTATAACTTAGGTTAGGATTTATTTTACAGGTAAATTTGTTATTATTTTAACTAGGTAACTATTAAATAGTTCTTAACTATTTAATAGCTATTGTACCTGGTTAAAATAATTACAAAGTTACCTGTAAAATAAATATTAATCCTAAAATAGCTATAATATAATTATAATTTATATTGTAGCTATATTAGGATTTATTTTACAGGTAAGTATTTAGCTTTAAATAGGAATAATTTATTTAATAAGAGTTAATTAATTTCGTTAGATTTAAATTATATTTAAGTTAGGGGGGTGTTAGTGTTAGGGTTAGACTTAGCTTTAGGGGTTAATCCATTTATTATAGTAGCGATGAGCTCCGGTCGTCAGATTAGGGGTTAATAATTGAAGGTAGGTGTAGGCGATGTTAGGGAGGGCAGATTAGGGGTTAATACTATTTATGATAGGGTTAGTGAGGCGGATTAGGGGTTAATAACTTTATTATAGTAGCGCTCAGGTCCGCTCGGCAGATTAGGGGTTAATAAGTGTAGGCAGGTGTCGGCGACGTTGAGGGGGGCAGATTAGGGGTTAATAAATATAATATAGGGGTCGGCGGTGTTAGGGGCAGCAGATTAGGGGTACATAGGGATAACGTAGGTTGCGGCGGTTTACGGAGCGGCAGATTAGGGGTTAAAAAAATATGCAGGGGTCAGCGATAGCGGGAGCGGCAGATTAGGGGTTAATAAGTGTAAGGATAGGGGTGTTTAGACTCGGGGTACATGTTAGAGTGTTAGGTGCAGACGTAGGAAGTGTTTCCCCATAGGAAACAATGGGGCTGCGTTAGGAGCTGAACGCTGCTTTTTTGCAGGTGTTAGGTTTTTTTTCAGCTCAAACAGCCCCATTGTTTCCTATGGGGATATCGTGCACGAGCACGTTTTTGAGGCTGGCCGCCTCCGTAAGCAACTCTGGTATCGAGAGTTGCATTTGCGGTAAAAATGCTCTACGCTCCTTTTTTGGAGCCTAACGCAGCATTTGTTTGAACTCTCGATACCAGAGTTAAATTTATGGTGCGGCCAGAAAAAAGCCTGCGGAGCGTTAACAGCCCTTCTACCGCCAAACTCCAAATCTAGGCCAAAGTGAGGTAGAGGATCACCTAAGCAATTAGTACTCCCCAGAGAACTGCTCTTAGCAGGCTCCACCTGTGATAAGAACCAAATTGGTTGCTTATTTTAATTTCATTATATTTTTATGCGAAAAAATAAATAAACACATAGGTAAAGCAGTCGTCACTTTAGGCAAAAAATCATAAGGGTGACAGTAATTTTAGGCAGCTTTATTAACTTTGATTACCCCTATGGAAATATGTAAGGATTCCCCACCAGATTTATGTCTAAACACATAGATAAAATTCCAATATCACTAACAAGAAAAAAAGTTTTTTTTTTTGTTTTGTTTTTTTTTTGTTTCAAAATATGTGTAAGACAGTCAGTAATCTGCTTCTAATTTATGCAGACTAATACAAATAAATCAAACCAATCAATGAATATACAGTAAGGTACCTGTATTCAATTAACAAATTAAGTTAAAGCCAATTATCTGCACTGAAACGCCATATAAGCGCTCCTCAGTGCTCTGTGGGCATACCCTCTGATGAAGTGAATGTAATTCACGAAACGCGCAAGGGCACGCCCACTTCTGACGTCACTTCCTGTCCAGGGAGACCAAGCTTCAAACACTTCAGCAACGGACCTTGTCACTGACAGGCTTAAGAATCCACATCCATCCGGATATTGTGAGCTATCTAGAGCTCAAAAAACCACAAGGAATCATCATCTAGCTGTATTTACAGCAGTTCATGTAACTATTTATTACGGTTTTCCATCATAAACACCAACTTATCCACCTGAACTCTGGGAGCTTTTCAGAGCTCAAAACCACCGCAAGGAATTTACCTCCAGCTCTACTTACAGCATCCTATACCACAATATCCCTAATTTTTATCAGCAAGCTGTTTTTGCACCAGCCCTGATAAAAAAAAAAACTCACTACCGGATTTAAAGAAATATACTATATTTCATCTGCTCACCTATTCTGTCCCTGATCTGGACTATTATCAAAGAGGATTTCTGTTTATCATTTTTTATTGGACATAGGAAAATAAAAGTGTTTTTATTTTAAATTTCACTTTGTGTCCTTGCAAGCATCATTTATACACATCTCATGAGTGCTGCAAATAATATCCACAATTGATCTCATAGTATGTAAACTGAGCACTAATTGGTTTGCATACATAAAGTTTATACCATACTCCAGAGAGGAGAAGCCTTTCAAGTATAAAGAAGGGGAAAAGAAATTAACAGCAACAATTAAAGAAATCCAGCAAAAAGAATTAAAGTTTCTCTACCTAACTCCAGAGAGGAGAAGTTTGTCTGAAATACCAACATATTTCTACTCCAGGGATATCAAGATTTCCACCTGCTAAAAGTTTCTGCATCCCAGCTGGAAACATCTTTACCACAGATAGGGATTACATCCCCTCCACGCTTCCAACATACCTCACATGTTTGAGGTAAACAAGGTGAGCACATTTAAATCTCACATTTAGTATTTGATTGCCCAGTACTGACATACTGCACCATAATTTGTTTTTGTTTTTCTCCATTCTATGTGCGCTGAACTCTGAAACTCAACTCCATACCTTTTTCCTTCACATTCCATTTGATGATAGTGGAATATTCAGAAACTAGCTGCCATTGAAATATATCAGGAGGAACTAATTAGAGCAAAATAACCATTTGCAACATACACAGCGCAGATCAAGAAACACCCAAGCAACACTTTCAATATATATATATCTATATATATTTATGAATAAATAGAACTAATTCTTCTATGTGAAGAACATGGGAGTTTGAATTATTCCTATTTTCATGTCGGGTTAGCGCACTTCAGAAAATGCAATCTTGATTGTGCGTGATTAAGGGTGTTAGTTACCGCCCCCCCCCCCCCCCACTTTTTGGCTTCATTGAAGTTTATGGGGAAATATATTAATTTAGTTGCGATATTTGAAAGTTCGTCTTTTTGTGTGCGTTAGGTTAGTATTGCATGCATAGGAGTGGACAGAACAGCGTTCAATAAGGATATGGCATCAAGGAAATTTAAAGATAAATCTTTGGTAAATATAGTATTTGTATGTCAATTATATATACATATAGCGGCAATATATAAAGATATGAAAAAAAGTTAATGGACTGTTTTACTGTTGCATTTTCAATTTGAATTTAAGGTACCTTCGAATATTCTTCTGCATGATCTTCTTCTACAAAGATCTTCACAAAGATATAACATCTGTTTCTGATAGGGTGACAACAATGGAAGAGGAGCAGGCCACCATTAACACTAAAGTTCATCACCTCACAAATCAAATAAAAGCTCAATAGGATATAATACAGTCTATGAGTAATAAAATTGAGGACCTAGACAACCTCGACACCGCAATAACCTCCGTATTAGAGGCGTCCCAGAGTCCATATCAACATCTGCGATACATGGATATCTCCAAGACCTATTTCGTACAATTAAAGGAAAACCTAGTGCCCCTGAGATCCCCATAGAAAGAGCCCATAGAGCTCTAAGGGCTAAACCACCAACAAAGGCCCCACCGCGGGATATAATAACCAAACTGTTTAATTTCCAGGACAAGGAAGAAATTACAAATTGTGCAAGGATGAAACAACCCCTCCAGCATGCAGGAATAACCTTACAGATCTTCAGTGACATAAGTCCTACTACCCTACAAAAGAGAAGAGCTCTATCACACATTACATCAACGCTGCAGCGCAGCAAAATACCATACCGATGGGGATTCCCGGTATCGATAGTGGCGATTAAAGATAACAAAATGGCCATATACCGCAACAAGAATGACTTGGAACAGTTTTGTCAAATACTATCTATTATGATCCCAGACAACCCAGCACCCCTGGAAAATATAACATCTGCCGACCACAGCAGCAACAGACCTGAGGAAAACACGTCAAAGTAGGGCTTGATGTCAGGCTCGAGGGATTGATCTACTTACACATTTGACCAGGAATGGGTGAGATACCTTTGGAAATATGTTAATGAGGTTACAAGTCTTAGGCCTAGATTTGGAGTTTGGCGTTAGCCGTGAAAACCAGCGTTAGAGGCTCCTAACGCTGGTTTTAGGCTACCGCCGGTATTTGGAGTCACTCAAAATAGGGTCTAACGCTCACTTTTCAGTCGCGACTTTTCCATACCGCAGATCCCCTTACGTCAAATGCGTATCCTATCTTTTCAATGGGATCTTTCTAACTCCAGTATTTAGAGTCGTTTCTGAAGTGAGCGTTAGACATCTAACGACAAAACTCCAGCCGCAGGAAAAAAGTCAGTAGTTAAGAGCTTTCTGGGCTAACGCCGGTTTATAAAGCTCTTAACTACTGTACTCTAAAGTACACTAACACCCATAAACTACCTATGTACCCCTAAACCGAGGTCCCCCCACATCGCCGACACTCAAATAATTTTTTTTAACCCCTAATCTGCCGACCGCCACCTACGTTATCCTTATGTACCCCTAATCTGCTGCCCCTAACACCGTCGACCCCTGTATTATATTTATTAACCCCTAACCTGCCCCCCACAACGTCGCCTCCACCTACCTACACTTATTAACCCCTAATCTGCCGACCGCAAAGCGCCGCCACCTACGTTATCCTTATGTACCCCTAATCTGCTGCCCCTAACACCGCCGACCCCTATATTATATTTATTAACCCCTAATCTGCCCCCCACAACGTCGCATCCACCTGCCTACACTTATTAACCCCTAATCTGCCGACTGGAGCTCACCGCTATTCTAATAAATGTATTAACCCCTAAAGCTAAGTCTAACCCTAACACTAACACCCCCCTAAGTTAAATATAATTTACATCTAATGAACTTAATTATCTCTTATTAAATAAATTATTCCTATTTAAAGCTAAATACTTACCTGTAAAATAAATCCTAATATAGCTACAATATAAATTATAATTATATTATTGCTATTTTAGGATTAATATTTATTTGACAGGCAACTTTGTAATTATTTTAACCAGGTACAATAGCTATTAAATAGTTAAGAACTATTTAATAGTTACCTAGTTAAAATAATTACAAAATTACCTGTAAAATAAATCCTAACCTAAGTTACAATTAAACCTAACACTACACTATCATTAAATTAATTAAATACAATACCTACAATTACCTACAATTAAACCTAACACTACACTATCAATAAATAAATTAAATACAATTCCTACAAATAACTACAATTAAATAAACTAACTAAAGTACAAAAAATAAAAAAGAACTAAGTTACAAAAAATAAAAAAATATTTACAAACATAAGAAAAATATTACAACAATTTTAAACTAATTACACCTACTCTAAGCCCCCTAATAAAATAACAAAGACCCCCAAAATAAAAAATGCCCTACCCTATTCTAAATTACTACAGTTCAAAGCTCTTTTACCTTACCAGCCCTGAACAGGACCCTTTGCGGGGCATGCCCCAAAGAATTCAGCTCTTTTGCCTGTTAAAAAAACCCCCCATACAATACCCCCCCCCAACATTACAACCCACCACCCACATACCCCTAATCTAACCCAAACCCCCTTAAATAAACCTAACACTAAGCCCCTGAAGATCTTCCTACCTTATCTTCACCCTGCCAGGTTCACCAATCCGTCCTGAAGAGCTCCTCCGATGTCCTGATCCAAGCCCAAGCAGGGGGCTGAAGAGGTCCATGATCCGGCTGAAGTCTTCATCCAAGCGGGAGCTGAAGAGGTCCATGATCCGGATGAAGTCTTCATCCAAGCAGGAGCTGAAGAGGTCCATGATCCGGATGAAGTCTTCTATCAACGGAATCTTCAATCTTCTTTCTTCCGGATCCATCTTGCAGACCTCCGACGCGGAACATCCTCTTCTCCCGACGCCTACTAGCCGAATGACGGTTCCTTTAAGGGACATCATCCAAGATGGCGTCCCTTGAATTCCGATTGGCTGATAGGATTCTATCAGCCAATCGGAATTAAGGTAGGAATTTTCTGATTGGCTGATGGATCAGCCAATCGGATTGAACTTGATTCTGAATCAGAATATTCCTACCTTAATTCCAATTGGCTGATAGAATCCTATCAGCCAATCAGAATTTGAGGGACGCCATCTTGGATGACGTCCCTTAAAGGAACCGTCATTCGGCTAGTAGGCGTCGGGAGAAGAGGATGTTCCGCGTCGGAGGTCTGCAAGATGGATCCGGAAGAAAGAAGATTGAAGATGCCGTTGATAGAAGACTTCATCCGGATCATGGACCTCTTCAGCTCCCGCTTGGATGAAGACTTCATCCAGATCATGGACCTCTTCAGCTCCCGCTTGGATGAAGACTTCAGCCGGATCATGGACCTCTTCAGCCCCCCGCTTGGGCTTGGATCAGGACATCGGAGGAGCTCTTCAGGACGGATCGGTGATACCTGGTGAGGTGAAGACAAGGTAGGAAGATCTTCAGGGGCTTAGTGTTAGGTTTATTTAAGGGGGGTTTGGTTAGATTAGGGGTATGTGGGTGGTGGGTTGTAATGTTGGGGGGGGGTATTGTATGTTTTTTTTTTACAGGCAAAAGAGCTGAATTCTTTGGGGCATGCCCCGCAAAGGGCCCTGTTCAGGGCTGGTAAGGTAAAAGAGCTTTGAACTTTAGTAATTTAGAATAGGGTAGGGCATTTTTTTTATTTTGGGGGGCTTTGTTATTTTATTAGGGGGCTTAGAGTAGGTGTAATTAGTTTAAAATTGTTGTAATATTTTTCTTATGTTTGTAAATATTTTTTTATATTTTGTAACTTAGTTCTTTTTTATTTTTTGTACTTTAGCTAGTTTATTTAATTGTATTTATTTGTAGGAATTGTATTTAATTAATTTATTAATAGTGTAGTGTTAGGTTAATTGTAGGTAATTGTAGGTAGTTTATTTAATTAATTTTGTAATTATTTTAACTATTTTAGCTATTAAATAGTTCTTAACTATTTAATAGCTATTGTACCTGGTTAAAATAAATACAAAGTTACCTGTAAAATAAATATAAATCCTAAAATAGCTATAATATAATTATAATTTATATTGTAGCTATATTAGGATTTATTTTACAGGTAAGTATTTATCTTTAAATAGGAATAATTTATTTAATAAGAGTTAATTAATTTCGTTAGATGTAAATTATATTTAACTTAGGGGGGTGTTAGTGTTAGGGTTAGACTTAGCTTTAGGGGTTAATACATTTATTAGAATAGCGGTGAGCTCCGGTCGGCAGATTAGGGGTTAATAATTGAAGTTAGGTGTCGGCGATGTTAGGGAGGGCAGATTAGGGGTTAATACTATTTATTATAGGGTTAGTGAGGCGGATTAGGGGTTAATAACTTTATTATAGTAGCCCTCAGGTCCGCTTTGCAGATTAGGGGTTAATAAGTGTAGGCAGGTGGAGGCAACGTTGTGGGGGGCAGATTAGGAGTTAATAAATATAATATAGGGGTCGGCGATGTTAGGGCAGCAGATTAGGGGTACATAGGGATAATGTAAGTAGCGGCGGTTTACGGAGCGGCAGATTAGGGGTTAATAATAATATGCAGGGGTCAGCGATAGCGGGGGCGGCAGATTAGGGGTTAATAAGTGTAAGGCTAGGGGTGTTTAGACTCGGGGTACATGTTAGGGTGTTAGGTGCAGACGTAGGAAGTGTTTCCGCATAGCAAACAATGGGGCTGCGTTAGGAGCTGAACGCGGCTTTTTTGCAGGTGTTAGGTTTTTTTTCAGCTCAAACAGCCCCATTGTTTCCTATGGGAGAATCGTGCATGAGCACGTTTTTGAGGCTGGCCACTTGCGTAAGCAACTCTGGTATCGAGAGTTGAAGCTGCGTTAAATATGCTCTACGCTCCTTTTTTGGAGCCTAACGCAGCCTTTATGTGGACTCTCAATACCAGAGTTATTTTTATGGTGCGGCCAGAAAAAAAACGGCGTTAGTTTTTCGGGTCGTTACCGACAAAACTCCAAATCTAGCCGTTAGATTTAAGAACAGTTGACATTAGTGATTAAAAAGGTGAACAAGATTACACCATGCCCTCATATGGGGGCAAGAAACTAATTTTTAATTAGCAGAAAGTTAACTTTAAATTGAAAATATATTGTGGTTTAAATGAGATTATGATGGAAGCATGGCCCTTAAACTGAACTGAATTATAATTACATGTCTTATAATGGCACTTTTCCTAAAATATATGACATCCTGGAACTTTTATGTTATAAAAACCTGTTTAAAAGTTTATATGTATTAACAGACCGAATTATCTAGGAAAGCAACACAACTTATAAGAATAGAAAGCTATTCTGTAGTTATACAGAACCCCTTGTGTTTAATACCACTCGGACACATGTCTGAGCCAATAAAATACAATACAGTATACATGTTGCAAATGTTGTATGGGTAGGTCCTGACCTTTAAAATAATATATATTCGCTTGTTGTTGTTTACGTTACTCTCCCTCCCTCTTGCGTAAAGGGAAAATACCCTCCTTTACTGTTTAGATATACTGTTATAAATATTGTATGGCTTAGCCATGGGGACACATCCCCTGATCTTTACCCTTACTCTCAGGTATCTAATACCTGATTCTTTTCTAAAAACTACGTTTCTTCCTTCCTCTCTCTAACTTCCTATTTCTTTCTAAACTACTAACACCCTCCAACTACCCTCTATCCCTTGTTTACCCTAAATCCCCCCATACCCAACCCACCAGATACATCAACTGTCGGTTTTGGATAGCATAAATTGTAATATCCAACTTTACACACATTGCCTAATAGAGGTCCATCCACATCAAAATGCCACTCTCCTCACGTAAAATAAACCAAAAAATAGAGCACTCTATCACCTTAATGACATTAAACGTAAAGGGACTTAATAGTCCAGGTAAGCGGTCCATTGCTATGAGGGAATTGTCCAGGAATAAACACTCCATTATTTATATACAAGAAACACACTTCCAGAGAGGGAAAGAACCTAAGTGGTCTAACCCAAAATATCCGAACATGCATTTTGCATCCGGAACAAAAAAAAAGAATGGGGTAGGGATTCTACTTCACAGGTCAATCCCCCTACAGACAACGTCTATAATAAGAGACCCAGAGGGTAGATACATTCTAATAGTGGGTCTGTTGTACGGAAGGCCAATAACCCTCTTAAATGTATATTTTCCTAACACAGAGCAACATCGCTTCATTAAAAAAATCTCACAACTTATTTTAGATAACAGAAAAGGCTTACTCATGCTGGGAGGAGACTTTAACCTCCCCCTAGATCCTCAATGGGATACGTCAAATAATCTTTCAAGCGTCCCTAAATCTACATTAAAGACGACCAGAACCACACTCCTGAATCTCAACTTACACGACATTTGGCGCACCTTAAATGTTTCCGCTAAAGATTATACATACTTTTCTCCCATATAAAAAAAATACTCCCGCATAGATTATCTGTTCACAGACTCACTGGGTTTGACTACAATAACCAAATGTGACATAGGCACAATCTCTTGGACCGATCACGCCCCGGTCACTTGTTCTATGATATGGCCCGAAACACCCCTCATTGACTTTATTTGGCGATTAGATGACCACCTATTGACAGATCCTCTGATTGTGGAAAACATGGGGAAAATTATTGCGGAATATTTTACACTCAACCCAGACTCAGACACATCAAGCTCCACAACATGGGAGGCAAATAAATGCGTCGTTAGAGGGGAATTCATCAAAATTAGGGCGAGACACTTAATAGAGAGACGCGCCAAACACGAACATTTATACATGCCTCCATACAGAAGCTAGAACAAATTCATAAAAGAGAACCACATAATATAACAATCTTTACAGAGCTCACAACCTAGGATCTAAGGGAATTTCTTTTACAGGAGTCACAGAGACAAGCCTTCTATGTCAGGCAACTATATTACGACCAGGGGAATAGGCCTGGAAAATTACTAGCAAGGGCCACCCAACTCAAAAAATACAAGTCATACATACACTCCCTAAAAAAAGAGAACTCCTCAGTGGTAAAAGACAGTAAGAGAATAGCAGCAGAATTTAGACAGTATTATCACGACTTATATAATCTTAAAAATATGCCTCCAACCCCATTACAAACACAGCTATATGATAAACACACAAAAATAGCATCTTATATGGCAAATCTCCCTATAGTGAAGCTAAACGATGAAGAAAAGGCAGAACTGAACTCCCCCATATCTGATCAAGAAATTGGAAAGGCAATTAAAGATCTTCCCTCCGGAAAAAGCCCTGGCCCTGATGGGTTCTCTACTAAATATTAAAAAATATACAAACATATCCTCATACCACATCTTAATACATTCTAAATCCCTACCACCTAGAATGCTAGAAGCCCATATTACGGTATTGCCTAAACCAGGAAGACCACAAGATAGACCCAGTAACTTTAGACCAATTTCATTATTGAATGTAGACGTAAAAATAATAGCCAAAGTATTAGCCACTAGACTTAATAAATTCTTACCTAAATTAATATCAACAGATCAGGCTGGCTTCATACCAGACAGGGAAGCCAAAGATAATACCATTAGGGCCCAGCGCATTATAGAATATGTAAAACATCATAGATGTCCACTGACCCTATTTGCATCCGACGCTGAAAAAGCTTTTGATAGGGTGAACTGGACATTTATCAAAATGGCTATGTCCAATATGAATCTGGGAGACAATTTTCTCCATATGGTTTTCTCCCTATATTCAGGTCCCAACGCAAAAGTAAAGGTCAATGGCACACTGTCAGACACATTTCCCATTTCTAACGGAACCCGTCAGGGCTGCCCTCTCTCCCCCTTGTTGTTTCTTCTATCATTCAAAATTCTAGCCCAGAAAATTAGATACAATACAAATATTAGGGGCATACGGATAGGAGAGAGAGAACACAAATTAATGATGTATGCAGACGACATACTCTTCTCCCTGACAAACATTGAACACTCTATACCGGCTCTAATCTCAGAGTTAAAAGACTATGGCCAAATCTCCAATTTCCATTTAAATGTATCTAAATCGGAATTACTTAATGTAACTTCCTCTCCGCACTTGGTACAACAAATGGCCAAGGTACATGGTTTGACTATAGCCTCAGAAAAAATTAAATATCTGGGGATATATCTGACAGCTAATCCAAACTCTCTTTTCAAACATAACTATTCGCAACTTAAAAAAGAAATTGCTGACGATCTATGTTCATGGAATTGCAAACCCCTGTCCTGGCTAGGCAGAGTAGGTATTATTAAAATGAACATACTGCCCAGGCTATTGTATGTATTCCAGACTCTGCCGATTTTGATACCTGGCCAGTTTGTACGAGAAATACAAAACACTATTGACAATTTTATATGGGGGGGAGGGAGTAGAGTGCAAAGACAAACCATGTTCCTACCCAGAGAGTGGGGTGGGCTGGGAGTGCCAAATATAGCGCTGTATAGGAGAGCCATTCTGTTACAGCAAATTTTGGAGTGGAGCCACAATACCAACCAAAAGGCATGGGTTCAGATAGACAACTATGTGTTGGGGAGAGGCAATTCTGCATCGCTAGTATGGACAGAACCCAGAAAATGCCCTGACACACTACATCATTACAGTATTCCAATATATCAGAAATTTTTAAAGAATGGGACAGGACTATAAATACTAACCCGCATATCTCAATTAGAGTAGGGCCACTCCTCCCTATTAGAGAAAATGTAGACCTCCCATTGGGAAATACCACTATTACTCACAGGCCCTCTTACAGACTTAGAGATGGAACATTACACTTTGCAATAGAGAGTGGGACTATTGCCTCGTTAGAGACCTTACAGAAATGGGATGCAAAAACATTCCCCACTGTCATGTTCTGTCTCAGGATATCATGTGAGAGCCTCATTGTCTGGAACAGTTGCTTTAAAGGAAGATTAGTAGAAGCCATACTGATTGAAAATGAAAACAAATTTATTTAAACAACAAAATACTTTGTTTAAGCAAATACTTGCAGAATATTTAAATATGCTACTCAGGTATGTTAAGACCACATACAGCAGGAGTGAAAATAAAGAAAACTAGTAAGCAGAGATGCAGATTCAAAAAGGAAAGTCTTTCTCTTGGTAATAACTGAAATGTAAGATTTGCACAAGGCAGAAAACAACTTGTAAACAGGTAGCAGGTTTAAAGGTAAAGTCTTTCTCCTTGTAATTGCTGAGTCCAGGAATTGCACAAGGCAGGAAACAACTTGCAAACTGGTAACAGGTTTAAAGGTAAAGTCTCTCTCCTTGTAATTGCTGAGTGCAGGAATTGCACAATGCAGGAAACAACTTGCAAACTGGTAACAGGTTTAAAGTTAAAGTCTCTCTCCTTGAAATTGCTGAGTGCAGGAATTGCACAATGCAGGAAACAACTTGCAAACTGGTAACAGGTTTAAAGGTAAAGTCTCTCTCCTTGTAATTGCTGAGTGCAGGAATTGCACAATGCAGGAAACAACAGGAATAATTTATTTAATAAGACTTAATTTATTTTGTTAGATAAAAATTATATTTAACTTAGGGGGGTGTTAGTGTTAGGGTTAGACTTAGCTTTAGGGGTTAATCCATTTATTAGAGTAGCGGTGAGCTCCGGTCAGCAGATTAGGGGTCAATACTTGAAGTTAGCTGTCGGCGATGTTAGGGAGGGCAGATTAGGGGTTAATACTATTTTTTATAGGGTTATTGAGGCGGAGTCAGGCGGATTAGGGGTTAATACATTTATTATACTAGCGGTGAGCTCCGGTCGGCAGATTAGGGGTTAATTATTGTAGGTAGCTGGCGGCGACGTTGTGGGGGGCAGATTAGGGGTTAATAAATATAATATAGGGGTTGGCAGTGTTAGGGGTAGCAGATTAGGGGTACATAGGGATAACGTAGTTGGCGGCGGTGTACGGAGCGGAAGATTAGGGGTTAAACAATTTAAATATAGTGGCAGCGATGTGGGGGGACCTCGGTTTAGGGGTACATAGGTAGTTTATGGGTGTTAGTGTACTTTAGAGCACAGTAGTTAAGAGCTTTATAAACCGGCGTTAGCCCAGAAAGCTCTTAACTACTGACTTTTTTCTGCGGCTGGAGTTTTGTCGTTAGATTTCTAACGCTCACTTCAGCCACACTCTAAATACCAGCATTAGAAAGATCCCATTGAAAAGATAGGATACGCAATTGACGTAAGGGGATCTGCGGTATGGAAAAGTCGCGGCTGGAAAGTGAGCGTTAGACCCTTTAATGACTGTTTCCAAATACCAGAGGGCGGTAAAAACCAGCGTTAGGAGCCTCTAACGCTGGTTTTGACGGCTACCGCCCAACTCTAAATCTAGGCCTTAGTGTTTCAAAAGATAGATAATGCCTTTACTACCCATTCCCCAGCTTTGCACAACTAACATTTATATTAATATACTTTATAACATTTAAACCCCTAAATGTCTGCCTGTCTCTAAGCCACTAAAGACAGCCTCTTATCACATGCTTTTTTATTAGCTATTCACAACAGGAGACTGTTAGCTCATGTGGGCCAGATAGATAACATTGTGTTACTATCAGAATGGGACACGGCCCTAGAGGAATGTTCCTTCAAACTTATCAACATTCTAATTAAGTATAGAAAGGAAAAGGTTGACACATTCGCTAAACAGGTAAGGGACATTAGAGAAAGACTGAATAACTTTAAAGGGGATGTGTACAATAGGGAATTAGACAACGAAAATAAGAATAAGGTTAATAGATTTGAGACCATAGTAGAGAATAAAAGAAATATAACTTTATGAGGGACTATATACAACAACAACAAAAAACATTCAAAAGAAGGAACAAATAGTCTCTCAGAGACTCGAGGATGTGGAAGATGAGGAAGTATGGGAGAATATACACACATGAGTAAACTCCCTGAGTTGTGATTGGTTAAGTATGAATTGTGATTGGTCAAGTATAAACTTCATGGAATTCTCCACAAATAAGGACTTTAGATAGTATTCTCACAAAAGTAATAACCAGAAACAGAATAGAAAATGAACTTCTTATAAGGACCCTCTTAGAGCTTCAATCCCTTATCAAACCAACACACACTATAAACAAAACCCACCTCCCAACCAACAAACTAGAACCAATTTCAAACAAAATAAAGGCATGAGGGGCAACACTTTTACAAAAACAGTAAATACATTTTTTCAGGGGAGTATGGGGAAGAAACTCCATCAAACTCAGAACCCAAATTCTAACTTAAATACAATAAAATACAACAGACAGCATCAATCACCACTGGTGCTAGCACTTTAGTGGATTCAGACGGGCAAAAACAAAGGTTAGAAGAGGAAAGAGGGGATGCAGAGGGGGTTAAAGAGTACAAAAGAAAAAAGACCAACAAAATAATAGACATGAATAAACAATGATAATTTTTTTGTGCCTAAAATCTCACAGATAATGAGGGCTCGTATTTTAGCAAGGGCCTCTCCTTTTCTCCCACCAGGGGGGCAAATTATTTTAACTTGTTTGTTGGTCTACACAAATTTATTAGGAAACTAACTTTAAAGAAACATTTTTGAAAAAATAAAAAAATAAAAAGTAGCTAATATGACAGAATTAAATACAGAGACACTGGCAAATAAAGATCTGGAGGCTCTGATTGCTTTAGCTGAACTAGCTGCTAAGAATTCTGTAGAACCAGGGGGGGAAAAGTAGAGACCCTATTCACATATGATACACATACCTTCTTTAAACCAGCCTTGACATTTTTTCCTGCACAGTCTAATGGTAATTTAATCCCTGTATTTGCCAACTTAGTACAAGAAGATTGAACTAATCTATGAGGACTACTTATCAAGCCGTCAACTGTGCTGCATTCGACGGCACCAATACGCTCGCCTGACATTGCCTAACATCGCGACCGCTGACCTGAATATGCTCTCCATATTTATATAAAAAGCTGTCAAAAAGCCATGCACCAAGTACGGGGCGATGAGCAGCGGACTGTTGTTAACTAATCGATCTCGCTGCTATTCGGCTTTTTCCCAGCTTTATTTATATACTGTCACTAAACACCACCACTATACTAAACTGTTTAACCCCTATCCCGCTGCTCCCCGACCCCGCCGCGACTAAATAAAGTTATTAACCCCTATCCCGCTGCTCCCAGAGCCCACCGCAACTCTAATAAACTTATTAACCCCTATTCCGCCGTTCCCCGACACCGCCGCAACTAACTAAATGTATTAACCACTATCCCTCTGCTCCCGGAGCCCACCGCAACTAAATGTATTAACCCCTAAACTCCTGTTCTCCCACATCACTACCACTTACTAAACCTATTAACCCATAAACCGCCATCCCCCCACATAGCCATAAACTAAATTAACCTATTAACCCCTAAACCTAACAACCGGCTAACTTTATATTAAATATTAACCCATCCCTATCTTATAATAAATTAAAACTTACCTTTAGATTTAAATTACACTATATTAAACTAATAATTAACCTACCCTAACTGTTATACTAAGATTACATTAAACTATATTAAACTTTTAATTAATCTACCCTATTAGACTAAAATTACAATAAACTATATTAAACTAATAATTAACCTACCCTAACTATTATACTAAAATTACATTAAACTAAAAATTTAATTAAATATATTATATAGTTAAAAACCTAACCCTACTCAAATAATTTAAATCTACTATTAAAAATGACAGTTACAAAAAATTAACTACTAAGTTACACAAAATAACAAACACTAAGTTACAAAAAAAATAAACACTAAGTTACACAAAATAAAAAATAAATTATCAAATATTTAAACTAATTACACCTAATCTAAGAGCCCTATGAAAATAAAAAAGCCCCCCCCAAATAAAAAAAACACCCTAGCCTACAATAAACTACCAATTGCACTTAAAAGGGCCTTTTGAGGGGCATTGCCTCAAAGAAATCAGCTCTTTTACCTGTAAAAAAAATACAAATACCCCCCAACAGTAAAACCCACCACCCACACAACCAACCCCCCAAATAAAAACCTAATCTAAAAATCCTAAGCTCCCCATTGCTCTGAAAAGGGCATTTGTATGGGCATTGCCCTTAAAAGGGCATTTAGCTCTTTTTCCTTGCCCAAACCCTAATCTAAAATTAAAACCCACCCAATAAACCCTTAAAAAAACTAACACTAACCCCCGAAGATCCACTTACAGTTTCTGAAGACCCGACATCCATCCTCAACGAAGCAGCAGAAGTCCTCAGCAAAGCCGGCGGAAGTCTTCATCCAAGCCGCCAGAAGTCTTCATCCAGACAGCATCTTCTATCTCCATCCATCCAGAGCGAGCGGCTCCATCTTCAAGACATCAGACGTGGAGCATCCTCTTCTTTCGACGTCTTCTTATGAATGAAGGTTCCTTTAAATGACGTCATCCAAGATGGCATCCCTTAGATTCCGATTGGCTGCTAGATTTCTAACAGCCAATCGGAATTAAGGTTGAAAAAATCCTATTGGCTGTTGCAATCAGCCAATAGGATTCAGCTTTCATCCTATTGGCTGATCCAATCAGCCAATAGGATTGAGCTTGCATTTTATTGGCTATTCCAATCAGCCAATAGGATGAAAGCTCAATCCTGGATAGATGAAGATAGAAGATGCCGGATGAAGACTTCTGCCGGCTTGGATGAAGACTTCGGCCGGCTTCGCTGAGGACTTCTGCCGGCTTTGTTGAGGATGGATGTCAGGTCTTCAGAAACTGTAAGTGGATCTTTGGGGGTTAGTGTTAGGTTTTTTTTAAAGGTTTATTGGGTGGGTTTTAATTTTAGATTAGGGTTTGGGCAAGGAAAAAGAGCTAAAGGCCCTTTTAAGGGCAATGCCTATACAAATGCCCTTTTCAGGGCAATGGGGAGTTTAGGTTTTTTAAAATTAGGTTTTTATTTGGGGGGTTGGTTGTGTGGGTGGTGGGTGGGTTTTACTGTTGGGGGGTATTTTATTTTTTTTTACAGGTAAAAGAGCTGATTTATTGGGGCAATGCCCCGCAAAAGGCCCTTTTAAGGGCCATTGGTAGTTTATTGTAGGCTAGGGATTTTTTTTATTTTGGGGGGCTTTTTTATTTTCATAGGGCTCTCAGATAAGGTGTAATTAGTTTAAATATTTGATAATTTATTTTTTGTTTTGTGTAACTTAATGTTTATTTTGTTTTGTAACTTAGTGTTTGTTATTTTGTGTAACTTAGTGTTTGTTATTTTGTGTAACTTAGTTGTTAGTTTTTTGTAACTTTGTAATTTTTAATAGTAGATTTAAATTATTTGAGTAGGGTTAGGTTTTTAAATATGTAATATATTTAATTTAATTTGTAGTTTAATGTAATTTTAGTATAACAGTTAGGGTAGGTTAATTATTAGTTTAATATAGTTTATTGGAATTTTAGTCTAATAGTTAGGGTAGATTTATGAATAGTTTTATAGTTTAATGTAATCTTAGTATAACAGTTAGGGTAGGATAATTATTAGTTTAATATAGTTTAATTTAATTCTAAAGGTAAGTTTAAATTTATTATAAGATAGGGATGAGTTAATATTTAATGAAAAGTTAAGGGGTTGTTAGGTTTAGGGGTTAATAGGTTAATTTAGTTTATGGTGATGTGGGGGGCTGGTAGTTGAGGGGTTAATAAGTTTAGTAAGTGGTACTGATGTGGGAGGCCAGGGGATGCGGTGGGCTCCGGGAGCGGCGGGATAGGAGTTAATACTTTTATGTAGGTGGCGGTGGTGTTGGGGCGGCAGATTAGGGGTTAATGAGTATAATGTAGGTGGCGGCGGTGTCAGGACGGCAGATTAGAGGTTAATAAGTATAATGTAGGTGGCGGCGGTCTAGGGGCGGCAGATTAGGGGTGTTTAGACTTGGGGCTTATGTTAGGGTGTTAGGTGTAAATGTAACTTTTATTCTACCATAGAAATCAATGGGATATCTGGCAGCATCAAACATAAGCTTTCCCTGCTTTCAGAGTCCTATTGATTCCGATGGCATCCACCGCCTCCAGGGCGGCGGATTGAAAAGCAGGTACGCTGGGCTGGAATAGCGGCGGGCGTACCTGTTAGAACTTTGATAACTTGCAAAAGTAGTCAGATAGTGCCGAATTTGCTTTCAGAACATCTGTAATGATGTAAGCATCGATCTGTGTCGGACTAAAACTGGCAGATCGTATGTTACATCACAAATTTAAAGTTTTGCTGGTCTGTAGGCTTTGATAAATGAGGCGAATCAGGCTCGCCACAATTACACTGCGGAATTCCAGA
This sequence comes from Bombina bombina, assembly GCF_027579735.1. NCBI lineage: Eukaryota > Metazoa > Chordata > Amphibia > Anura > Bombinatoridae > Bombina > Bombina bombina. The sequence continues at coordinate 115,015,220 of NC_069506.1, forward strand.
ATATTTGAGGTTGACGACTTGATAAATAGGCCTCCCAGTCTTGTTCCAGAGAATTGTGTACACTTACCATGTGAACGTGTCTTTGTATGTTTTTCAAAGTCAGCACAGTTGAAAGACAATGCCACAGACAGGATCACATAGGTATTCTTCACCTTCATTCTGGTATTCTTCACTTTTAGTCTGTAAATGAAGTCAATCTCCCTAATGGAAAATAAAGTGTAAATCAAATCTGTAATAAAATTGTACATAGTTCTGCATCCCTCCCCTACCTATTTCCTAAAATGTTTACAGCAATAGCTAACTAAGCGTATGTAGCCTCTTGTGTTCTGTTCTAACAATACATTGTGAAGCTGACTCACATACATTGTCCATACTTAACCTCTGATGTATGACTTTTTCAATTCTAATGTGCTTCAGAGTATCCCTTTATGTGCTATCTGGGGCATTTATCCCTTTCTAGAACTGTCTCGTCCTCCTCATCTTGAAGGAGGTCTCAGGGCGCCTGGACGGCCTGCAGCATCCCAGCCCACTGAGCAATGTTATGAAGGACACTGCAGGCTATAACGATCTTCGCCACCTTACCAGGGCTGTATTGGAGGGCTCCTCCAGACCTGTCCAGGCATTGTAACCGCATTTTGAGGAGCCCAAACATCCGCTCCACTACAGCCCTGGTCCGCTTGTGCGCCCGATTATAGCACATCTGGGCATCGTCAGCTGGGTTACGCAACTGAGTAATGAGCCAAGGCCGGCTCATGTAACCCAAATCACCTATAAATAATGAACATTACAAAATGTCAATATCTTACACATTATGATATGAAAATACATTTAAATAAAATGATAAAATGCATTTGTGTATACTAAAATTGCCTAAACTAGACATTTGCAGAAATTTACCAATAAATGGTTAAATCGCATACTATAGCTGCACATTTAAGCTATGACCTGCTACATATCTGTTTGGAGCTAAAACTAGACATTTGCTGAAAGAGAAATAAATGGTTAAATCACATCCTATAGCTGCACATTTAAGCTATGACCTGCTACATATCTGTTTTTTTTTGCTAAAACTAGACATTTTCTGTAAGAGAAATAAATGGTTAAATCGCATCCTATAGCTGCACATTTAAGCTATGACCTGCTACATATCTGTTTTTGCGCTAAAACTAGACATTTGCTGAAAGAGACAAATAAATGGTTAAAGCGCATCCTATAGCTGCACATTTAAGATATGACCTGCTACATATCTGTTTTTCGCTAAAACTAGACATTTGCTGAAAGAGAGTGTTAGGAATTATTGTTAGCGTAAGTAGCGCCATCTTGTTCTTGGGCGCCATTTTGTCTTTTGCATCCATCTTGTCTGAATAATCTTTATTATATGTAGTTTATTCTCTAGGGAGAAATATATTTCTTGTTATTTTACTCTGCAAAGCTAGCTAACCTTGCAGATGTCCCTGGCACTAGGCCCGGAGGGTACTATCTCTATAAGATGTTCAAATGACATTATTGTTCTCCAAGATGCACTGTTTATTATGACTATAGAGCTAGTAACTTTCCTGAACAACACTGTGTATAACTGTGTAAAATGACGCGGCCATAACATGTCTCTGAACCTAAATTTAGTTGGTTTTATTTTTTGTAATAGGTGTTGGTAATATATGATAAAAGGTTAAAAGGGATTCCTGCAGTAAAGAAAGAAGCAGGGTTTGTGCGAAGGTTTGAGTCCTGTCGGCACTTGTGATAAATCCCTCTAGACAGGTTAATAGTCCTGTGCTAGTTTGACAGGTATTGCAGTCCTGTGAAGCACGCAAGATAAAAGTTGGCATGCACTTGACGTGAGGGTCTTATATCCCCGTGCAAGTTGGCATCGCTTTGTGATAAGTGGGTTTGAGTCCCACTGGTGTTGAAGTTGTCCATATCCATTCCTATAATAGAGTTTTGTTACCCACCTGGATCTGATGTTTGATATTTGATGCTTTTGCTTACAGGCTTTTAATTGTTATTTAACTGCTATAAAATTGTATGTGCTGTGCTTAGAAAATATTAAGTGACTGTGCATTTTAGCATTGCTGCTCTTATTTGCATGTAAAATATTGATATTAAATGCGTGTTCGAAAAGTAGAATGTTATTGCATTTTTAATGTCTACAAAGGGGTTAACAGAAGTATTTCAGAAGCAGAGAGACATCCACTCAAGAAAGGGAGGGGGATCATAAAAAAAAACTGTCAGTAAGCACTGCTGTGTGAAATCAAAGAGAAAACTCTGTGTTAAAGAATGTTGAGGGCAAAGAAGGGGGGCCACCGAGCGCACACACAGATCACAGCAGCTCCCTGTGTAAAACTCTTTCTCTCTTTGTTTGCAGTAACAAAAGGTAGATTTTGTGCATTTGATGTGTCATGTGTGTGTGTGTCGGTTTTCACTGTGTCTTGTATGACGTGTAAAAGCCTTACTAAAAAAAAAGAAAAAAAAAGAGGATGTTTTTATCCTGTTTGAAATGTGTTTTTTTTTTCAATTTGTGGGGAAATGGCCATTCTCTGCAAATTCGGACATTTTCAAATACATTTTAAATTTGGTGGAAAGTTAATCTTGTTGTATTTTTATATGTCTTTGGTATGTTATAAAATATTTGTTTTCCAGAGAAGGAAAAAGGGAGTGAATTTCTGGTATGCGAGACGAGATGAGCTTGTGCGTGTGTATTTCTGTAAAAAATGACTTTGGTGCATTTTTTTCTTTCTGTATGATAATTATTTAAGCTAGTTTATTAGCTAAGAAATCAGACGTTGTAATGAGGTATTTGAAGTTTGCTTGTTATAGCTTTATAACTGTATTTTAAAGTCAACAGCATGTTTTAAGTATGTGTGTTATTAATAGCAGTTTTTAGTTTTAAGTGATAATTGTTGTATGCAAATAAAAAAACTGTCCACCTGTTGCGGCATATAAATATATTTTTTTTTTGCAAGTGAACTAATTAAGTGAATGTGTGGATGATTGAGTGACCTTTGGTCATGTTTGGGTAAATGAAAATAAGATTTAAAAAATGAAAAAAGATGTAAATAATACAAGCATCTTAAATCATGGTTAGGGTATACGTATGTAATTTACGTGATAAATGGTTAGTCCTTAAAGGGACAGTACACTGTAACATAGTTTTGATATTAATGTATTGTCAATGGCTTGTTATACAAGCTGAATAGTTTAAAATGTAGGAGAAGTTGCATTTGTGAGTTTATGTGTATATATGAAGTAAATTGCAATGGGTTGAATTTCGGATAATCCTTATCTTATATTTGTCTGTAAAACCGAAGCTTAGGGCTAAGACAGAGCAATGGAAAATTTTCATTTTATTATTTAAAGGACCAGTTCACTCATGTGAAAGGAATTCATGAGCAGCAATAGCACTGTATTAGCAGTTTGCAAAATATATTTTTGAGACATTTCTTTGTATTATTCTTTTTAAATCTGCCGTTTAGATAGCAGATATTTATGCAGTGTAACTTAATTCTCTATGTAATGCAAACTGAACTGATAAGTTGTCTACAATCTTGGTGTTACGATCTGTGAGACTAGTGAAAAAAAAAAGAGAGGAGAGAAAATATTTAAAGGGATACAGGCAAACTGATATAAAATCTGGGATTTTAAGGAAATAGTTACAGAGAAGACAATGAGGTTTACTGTAAGCCTAACACTAGTATATTTCACTGTGTCAGCAGTTTCAATTAAAGATCATTTTTAATTTGGGTAAAATGTCCCTTTAACTAGCCTGCATCCCACTGTGAGTGTGTTTTTATGCTGGTTATGCTTGCCTGGACTATTTAATGAACGTCAGTATACATTTTTTATTATAAGTAAGGCAAATGGATCATTGGGAACAATTTAAAGGGGAAATTGTATTATTATTCTTTAGTAGAAAGCTTATTTTTTGTTATATGCAATTGTTACATTTGGCTAGAGAGCTGCAGAATGGTGAATATCAAATTATAATCAAAGTTAAATCAAATAATTGTGTTATTAAAATTTTGGTTATGTAAAAGTGAAAAAATGTGCGATATAAGATATTTTATAAATTGTAATAGCACACATGTAGTCTACCTTCTGACATGTCAGGGATGGAAGATTCAATACATAGGGCGCACCAAGAGGTCCTTAAAGGACCGGGTCATGGAGCATCTCAGATCAATAGAGGATCCTGAGTCAAAAACCCCTATAGCTAAGCATTTCAGACACAATCATAATTCAGACAGTTCACTTCTCAAGGTTCAGGGTATTGGTTTAATTCCTAGACACCCCCGAGGGGGTGACAGGGAAAAGAAATTAGATGAAAGGGAGGTTTTTTTGGATTCTCCATCTTAAAACTAGAGTACCTACAGGTTTAAATTCTAGGATGGATGTCAATATGTTTATTCAATACTGACATGTATACAACATTTAATAAAAAGGTAAACTAGAGTACCTACAGGTTTAAATTCTAGGATGGATGTCAATATGTTTATTCAATACCGACAAGTATACAAAATTTAATAAAAAGGTAATAAATAACAAAAAAGAAGTATCATGCAAATTGTAATAAAACACATTTTTTACAATATTTAACATATTTGAAGGATACGGCTAAATTCAGATATCATATGGAATACATATTTTATAAATGAAGATAGGAGATAATACCTTTTATTTTGTTATTTATATTCAGCTCCACAACATATATATGCATAATGTATATTAATGATGTTAACATTTGCAATTTAAGTGTAATTCATTCATAATGTGGTTAACCATTACAAGAAATTACCTGAATATTTTGTATCTTTAAATATAGTTGCAAATCCATTTTGTTATCAAGTATGTATAATACAGAATCTAAGGGGTTAATATGAAGTGTGTTAATTGAGGTTTACTCATTGGATACAATCCTGTATATAATGAACACTTTCACCACCTGTTCCCTATCAGTGAACAAGTGCCCCAGAGGCATGAAACACGTATGATGTCACAGGAGGGTGATGTTCCCCCTGCTTTTCTGCTTTACATTTGATTTTAACAAGTCGCTGTATGTGGTCTATGTTTTTAAAAGGCTAACCAAATAAAGGACTGCTTTTATTCATCTTACCTTTGGAGTGCCGAGGAGTTTTCTTGTTTCCTCCTATGTAAAAGTATAGACTGGATTCTAGAGCTTTTCCCAAGTTATTTTTGCCACACCTGCTTTATTTAACAGTGGATTTGCATGGTGCATACGGGCAGGAGCTATATAGAACAGTGGCTGTACCATGGTTATCTGATCTTTCCCAAAATAGGATACTTAGGTGTTTGTGTGTTCCTTTGTAAATTTATGGTTCGGGATTTTATTTGTAAATATGCATCTGGAGTTTATTGAGCATCTGCAGTGATTGCATCATTAGTATGATCTCATAGTATTGTGCATAGTAGAAGTTGTAGAACCAGGGTATAGATGGTTCTTTTAGGATTTGAATTACTTGTAGTGTTTTGCGAGTGCTGTGTTTCAGTGAATGTCAGTATATGTGTTGAATTTCAGGTTACTTGTGGTTGTCTAAAGTTTGTGTCGGCGGTTAATGTTTTGTTTTGTGGAATGGACAAGTGGTTTTAAATGTTTTTTAAGAGATTGTTATGTTTTTCTCTTTGTGACTGTGTATGGAAGCGTGCTGTATGAATGGCATATTGAGTAGTAAGGTGTATTTGATTTTGCTTGCTATTGAGAATAGTATTCTGCATGCATGAGTGGAGTGCATGATTTGTCTTTTAGTTTCGTGTTATGTTGTGTTTGCGTGCCACATGGGATGTTTCAAACAAGGGGGAAATATTGATGAGTATTGATGAGTATCTTTATGTGAGTTGGGTGATTATTATGGGTGATTATTATTTTAAGTAAGAAAGTGAACCTAAACTGTTTTTATTTTTCTATTTTGTTCTTAACACAATATTTGTATTTGCAGGATGAGATCATGTTGCTGTGTCCAGAGATTAAAGACACTAACTGAATTATTTTTGAGTTTTCCATATTTAGGTAAAATCTGTACAGATAAAATTCCATAAGTGCACTCTTCAAAAGATTACAGATTGAATGCAAGTAAACCTTTTAAAGAGAGAAAAAATGAAGATAAAAGACCTTTTGTCAAACTTGTTTTAACCACCATATTGCAGTAAAAGGTGCTGAACTATCTTTGGATCCATTCTTTGCATTGCATGGTGGTACCAGCCCCAGAACTGGACTCTGGGTAATCCATGACTGTTTCCTCTGATGTGTGTAGTCAGAACATAAAGACTATCCTTCTCTGGACTGTGCCTTGCCGGTTGATATTGAGGACCTGTTATGCTGTTACAGGGTCAACCAATTAAATTAGGGGAGTATTGTTTTAACTTGTTTACTTGTATTTCTTGTTTTGTATGCTCTTGTATTGGTGTTATTTTCTGTTGATCATATTAGTTATAAGAAGTCATATAGGTTTGTCTACAGAAAAGCATGCCTTATTGGTAATAGTGGAGATTGTAGTTTATGTACTTAAACAAAGTAACCCTTTAGATAAGCGTCACTCTAAACCTTGCAGTATTGTAACCTATTGAATGGCCCACTGAGTATAGAAAATATGTTTGCACCTTTATAGTTTAAAGAAAATGCTGCAATATATCAGAATATTTTAGACCCTTCACCCTATAGAACGCAATGAGGACATGTCTCAGCTAGACGTTTATATTAATTATACAGATAAATATTTATTTAGGGAGTAGCATAATTATAGTTTATGAAAGCAAATGTATTTTTCCCGTTTATTAATTGGTATGGTATCTGCAAAGTAAATTTGGTAATTCCAGATGTTTGCCAATGAAAGAAATTATTTTTCCATAAAGATGTGTTTACCTTTAAAAGATTTTGTAGTTTTAAATGATGTTATGATTGTATTCTTTCCTCATACAGGAGTGTGAGATAATTTAGGTTGCATGAAATAATTAGTAAACTAGTAGTGTTTATATCAGATGAGATTGTTGACTATTAGGATCATAGTTGGAGAATTATAAACATTATAGATAGTAGCTGTGCAGAATAAAGCAACACTAGGTTCTTTTATTTTTAGTGGTTCAAAGTAACAGTGTAAAGAGATTCCTTTTTTTAAGAAGATATTTTTATTTTTGCTACAGGGCAGGCCTTAGCATAAGTTTTAGCATAGCCATTCAGCCTCTTGATGAAGTCTAGCAGTTTTCATTTGCTTAGTATTCCTGAAGTATCATTTAAATTGTATAGAGAAGCTGTGAATTATTCTCTGTAAAAGTATCAATGTATTTAGTTTGTATTATATATCAACAATGTTTTTTCTTGGTTTTAAATGACATAGGATGAGTTAAGCTACAGGAATTGTGATGCTTACAAAAAAGATGAAAGAAGTTTTATTTGGACATAGTTGCGATTGTATTGGGGTGTGTACTCATCTTGTGCTGTTTCTGTTTTCTTCTCAGACTCCTTCTGACTCAAGTGTCTGCTTGCTATGGGGATCCACTGGCTGCCTTTCCTACCCCATGAACAAACCATCAGATTTCCAGCATCTCCCTGCGGAAGAACACTGGATAAGCACCCCTACTGCAAATGAACTGTATTAAAGCAAAGTGTCTGAGGAAGGTGGAGTGCTCTAAGAGGACAAAGACTGTTCTTAAAGTGATCAGAGGCCACCTAGAGACATTTGTGCTGTTACCATGTCATGCTTTACTGTGGAGAAAGAACTGTTGGACATATTGGGGGGTGCTAGCAATGCAGGTGGAGAAATAAAAGATGCAGCGTTGTTTGGGGTAGATGGGGGGCTGGTTGGGTCTTTGTGCAGATAGACCGGTAGTTTTGGGGATGCTGGAAGGTAGACGGAAAGTATTGGAGAGGCCACACCTATGTGTAGTGACAAATTGTGCCCTATTAGCCTATAAAATTATACCACGACATGTGAATATTTTGCTCTATAGTATTCTCACATAGAGTCCTGTTACCGTAGTATTAGACTCATACTGTTGTTAAAGGCTTTCCTCATTTTCTGCGCCTGTCTATTTTTATATTATTCTGTATTCTGGTATGTTAGGAATTATTGTTAGCGTAAGTAGCGCCATCTTGTTCTTGGGCGCCATTTTGTCTTTTGCATCCATCTTGTCTGAATAATCTTTATTATAAGTAGTTTATTCTCTTTTGAGAAATATATTTCTTGTTATTTTACTCTGCAAAGCTAGCTAACCTTGCAGATGTCCCTGGCACTAGGCCCGGAGGGTACTATCTCTATAAGATGTTCAAATGAATTGTTGTTCTCCGAGATGCACTGTTTATTATGACTATAGAATATTGTTTAGAGCTAGTAACTTTCCTGAACAACAGATAACAACAGATTATCAGATAATCTATGTCATCTCCAGGTGGTACAGTGGGCCCGAGGCTTAGGCCTGACCTGACACTCCCCCCATGAAACCAACACCTTACAGAGAGAAATACATGTTTAAATCGCATCCTATAGCTGCACATTTAAACTATGACCTGCTACATATCTATTTTTTGCTAAAACTAGACATTTGCTGAAAGAGAAATAAATGGTTAAATCGTATCCTGTAGCTGCACATTTAAGCTATGACCTGCTATATATCTGTTTTTCGCTAACACTAGACATTTGCTGAAAGAGACAAATAAATAGTTAAATCGCATCTTATAGCTGCACATTAAAGCTATGACCTGCTACATATCTGTTTTTCGCTAAAACTAGACATTTGCTGAAAGAGACAAATAAATGGTTAAAGCGCATCCTATATCTGCACATTTAAGATATGACCTGCTACATATCTGTTTTTCACTAAAACTAGACATTTGCTGAAAGAGAGAAATACATGTTTAAAGCGCATCCTATAGCTGCACATTTTGCACATTACACAAACACAACTGTTTGCGAACATTACAGTGGCAATTGTCTAACTACTTAACCATGCTGTGCACAAGTACTCACCAACGAGCCACCCATGAGGAAACTGTCTTTCCTCAAACTGCCGCCACGGTGATGACTGCCTGAGGATGCGGGCATCATGACAGTCCCCACCGAAATTTGCACGCACCTGCATAATCCTCATCCGTGCGTTGCAAACAAACAGCACGTTGAGACTATGAAAGTGTTTGCGATTTTGGTAGGCGATCTCTTCTGCTGGAGCACACAGCACAATGTGTGTGGGATCTATTGCTCCCAAGACATTAGGCATTTGAGCTATTGCATATAATTCACTCTTGAGTCGCCTCCAAACATCCTCAGTTTGAGGGAATCCTATGTAAAGCTTACAAACTCATACCATGGCGTCCAGAAACTTGTCAAAAACCACAGAGAACGTGCCCTGAGACAACCCATGCATGTACCCCTCTGAGGATTGAAAATTTCCGGAAGCCAGGGCATGTATGCAGCATAGCATCTTGGTCATGCTAGGGATTGCAGTCTACATATGTTTACGTGGCTCCAGATGAGGTTTAAGGCCCATGAGTTGCTCTTGATTGAGCCTATACTTGTCAAAACCTCGAAGTCGCTCATGTTCTCAAAGGTGGGCCTCACGCTTTCAACACGAGGACCTCTGATCAGACGTTCCCCACGCCTCTCTTGGAGACGCAGAGTCCGCCTGATTCTGTTGTACAAAACTTGTCCAACAGCACCTACACAAGCTAACTGCGGATCATCCATATTTGCCAAGTCAAGCAGCACAAAGCCAAACAGCAGAGCAAACGCACAAGGAGTAACAAGGTATGTAAAAACACAAAAGTGATTTGATACAATGTCGATCATCAGGGATGCTTTGGCCATGTTGTTTGGGGGATTTATAGTGCAAAATATCCAATGGTAGCGTGTTCGTAATGATTGCTGATTGTATCCACTTGATTGTATGTGAGCGGTGCTAATGCTTTCAAAGTGGGCGGTTTTTTAGGTGTTTGCTGAAATTTTGTTTTCGCCCAATAAATCCTAATGTGAAAGTGTAAAATGTAACATATACAGTACATCTTTGTGATGTTTGTTCATATGCGTAACAAATCGTTAGTAAACGCGATGTTATAGTAATAACCACACATCCACGCTAACATGATTGAAAGTGCATACTTGTGTATAATGTGTGCATAGACATGGCATAAAATCTGATCGATCAATGTTGCTGCAATATTGTTTCAAAACGATAAAGTAATGGCTGACATCTATAATATTCTATATATATATATATAAGTGATTGGCAAGACGTCAATATTTTACGCGTCCCATTAAAATCGCAATAATAATGAAGATGTTCCGGATGGCATCTATAATATTCAATATATAAGTGATTGTTGAGATGTCAATATTTTACTTGTCCCATTGAAATCACAATAATAATGAAGATCTTCCAACCTCTCGTCTACATATATGTAATATTGTAGTATTGAGTGAGAAACTGATGAAAGGGGCGGTACAGTCCTGATGCTGTAATCTGTATGGTTGAAGCTTAGTATGATGTCATCATATTAGCAACATGCCTGTCTAGTTTGCAAATCTTCGTTGCGTTTTTGTATTTATCAACATTCTTATTGTGTGATGATTAAAAAGATAAATGCGTGCTTTGTTGTTGTGTGATGCGTGTTATGTACATATATGTATGTATTGTGATTCTCTCCCACATCTGTTCATTTATATAAAACAGTATAGCATTGTTGTTCCTTCCAAAAAAGCAACAACTCTATTTTCTAACGATATCTTATTATTCTACAGAATTCCTAATGTTATATTAAGTTTAAATCGTGATGTTAATGGGACACTAAAGCCATAATTTCTCTTTCCTGATTGAGAGAGAGAATCCAAAGTTAACCAACCTTCCAATGTACTTGTATGATGTAAATGTGTTCATTGTTTCGTATGTGTATGTATGTGCAGCCATCAATCATCATTTGGTGAGCCTATCTAGATATGCTGTTCATCCAAGCATATGACTTGAATAACTGAAATGCTATAATAGACGTAAATGAGAGAAGTGTTTAAAATGGCCTACTGTTTGTTAATAATGAAATCTTAAAAAGTATTTTTACTGTCCGTTTAAATATGATTTAATTCTTTAAACCGATTTTGTATTTTTGATGATCGAATTGATGGTGATTTATAGTTGATGTAATGTAATTTCGTAAAATAATTTGATGTTCTAGTGATGTTCACACAAATAAAAGCCTTAACTCTGGTGTAAAATAGTCTATTTCTTGATCTATTTGTCATAGCAGGACCAACGCAAGAATGAATAAATTAGCGCTACAATTCTAACGCTGCTATTATGAGTTTTAAAGGAGAAAAATCTCTCTTGCATTACAGAAATCTGCCGGTCGCGTGCACGAGCACATATTCCCCATAGAAGTCAATGGAGGCTAGAAATTTCCTTAAAAAAACTTCCAACACTTATGTTGAGCGTAAAGTGAGTGACGTCATGTCCTTTTGTGAAATCATGTTAATTTCCTCTTTAAAATATGTTTTGTGTACGTAATGTGCTGTATATTGTTTGTATGTATCTAATTCTGTATGTATGTGATGATATTTGTACGTTGATGTAGCTAAATGAGTGTATGTTCACGTATGTCTATGTAAGTCAATGTGAAAAAAAATGTTGTGCCTTTTTTTTCTAACACCCGAGATCTCGTATCTTTTATCCGTTATATATTTTTTTCTAAATACATTGAAAAAATAAAAATTGTCGAGTGTTTGTGTGAGTAAGTGTACTTTGTCTAATATTTTTGAATCAATATGTGAATGTTTTTGTTACCGATCAATAATTATTATTATTATTATTATCGGTTATTTGTAGAGCGCCAACAGATTCCGCAGCGCTAACTACAATAACTACTGGTTTGGGAGAGATTCCTGGATTTGAGCGTAGATGGAGATTTTTGTGGCGCTACATAAACTTGTAATAGCAGCATTAGGGAAAATGAGGCGTTATGGCCCATAACGATGCTATTTGAATCATAACGCAAAACTCGTAATCTAGCTGACTATTAGGAAACTAACTAATGTTGAATGGAAGGAGAACTACAGTTTAGTCACTTTGGATGTTGCTGTCCTGTATACAAATATCCCTCACATTTTCTTCCTGGAGTCCATTAGATTAATCCTGGAGAGAAACTAATTTTTCTTTAAAGATGAATTCTATTTATAGCTAAGCAGTACAGCGATGGGTACTTGATTTGCCCCTAGCTATGCTAACCTGTATATGGGACTCTGGGAGGCAAGACATATCTGGTATAATAACCTTTTAAACCCTATATACTCTTCTGGGCTAGGTTCATCAACAATATTATTCGTATATGGAATGGTAGTGAGACAAATCTAAAATAATTAATCCAGTGCATTAATTAGAATGACTTTAATCTTGCATTTACAGAAAACAATAATGATCAAGAGATAGAATTATTGGATCTTGTACTCTTCCATAAAAACAATAGGGTTCTCACAAAATTATTTAAAAAGCCAACAGATACCAATGGCTACCTAAATGCTATATATATATTTTTATATGAACTTGCTTACATCTCCAATAAGCGTGTTCCAGATTTCTGACTATTAAGATAAAATTAGCTACTTTAAACCCTGGGTTATGCACGGATATGCAGGCTTTAAATGGTTTGCCTTTTAAATACCTAATATTTTCTTTGAGGTTAAAAAGTGTGAGTGTGATTTCTCTTTGGGATTTTGAATGTCTCAATGTTATATCGATATTTTTGACTCTATGGGGCCGATTTATCATGGCCCGAATGGTGCCAACTACCCCTGTTTCCATGCGAGCCTTAAAACCGCTGCTCATTAACTCGTCTGTTGCTTCTGAGGCTGCGGACATCAATTCGCCCATTTACATACGATTGGGTTGATTGACACCCCCTGCTAGCGGCCGATTGGCTGCAAATTTGCAGGGGGCGGCATTGCCCAAGCAGTTCACTAGAACTGCTTGTGCAATGTTAAATGCTGACAGCGTATGCTGTCGGCATTCAGCGTTATCTAGCGGACATGATACGTTACAGCTAGTGATGTCGCAAACCTAAAAATTTTGGTTTGCGAACGGCGGACTCAAACTTCCGCAACTGTTCGTGAACCAGCGAACCGGGCGAACCGCCATTGACTTCATTAGGCAGGCGAACTTTAAAACTAACAGGGACTCTTTCTGGCCACAATAGTGATGGAAAAGTTGTTTCAAGGGGACTAACACCTGGACTGTGGCATGCTGGAGGGGGATCCATGGCAAAACTCCCACGTAAAATTACATAGTTGATGCAGAGTTGATGCAGAGGTTTTAAGCCATAAAGGGCATAAATCACCTAACATTCCTAAATTGTTTGGAATAACGTGCTTTAAAACATCAGGTATGATGTTGTATCGATCAGGTAGTGTAAGGGTTACGCCCGCTTCACAGTGACAGACCAAACTCCCCGTTTAACGCACCGCAAACAACCGCAGTCCATTTGCACAACCACGAGATAGATAGATTTGATAGATACATAGATACATAGATTAGATAGATAGATCAATAGATGCAATATACATTTGATAGATACGATACGATAGATTTGATAGATAAATAGATTTGATAGATATATAATTTCCCAGACAGAGAATTACAAGACGTGCGGTCTGGGACCCATGGTAAGGTTCCCAGAGGCAGTTGCGGCGCCAGGGGAGGTGTATATGGCATGGATTTTAGGAACCCGGGAGATGGAAAAAGATGCTTGGTCGGTCCTCCTACTTCAAATTTGGGTCACTGCGCGTGCAATCTACTGTGGCACCAGATATGAGTGGTGTGTTAAGTAGTACTATTCTGATCAGTTTAATACCTGTTACTCCCGATAGGGGGAGGTGTATATGGCATGGATTTTAGGAACCGGGAGATGGAAAAAGATGCTTGGTCGGTCCTCCTACTTCAAATTTGGCCGAAACACAAGTGGCTGTCACAAAACAACTTGAACTTGAATCTGATTGGCTGATTCAATCAGCCAATCAGATTTTTCTACCTTAATTCCGATTGGCTGATAGAATCCTATCAGCCAATCGGAATTCGAGTGACGCCATCTTGGATGACATCACTTAAAGGTACCGTCATTCGTCGTTAGTCGTCTGGAAGAAGAGGATGGATCCGCGTAGGCTCCTCTGAAGATGGCTCCACTCCGCTCCGGATGGATGAAGATTGAAGACGCCGCCTGGATGATGACTTCATTGGATGGAAGATTTCTTCAGCGCCGCCTGGATGATGACTTCATCGGATGGAAGATTTCTTCAGCGCCGCCTGGATGATGACTTCATCGGATGAAAGATTTCTTCAGCGCCGCCTGGATGATGACGTCTGCCGCTCCGGATCTCTTCTTCGGTTCCATCGGTGGTCGGCTGGCTGAACACGGCTCAAGGTAGGATGATCTTCAGGGGGGTAGTGTTAGGTTTATTTAAGGGGGGTTTGGGTTAGATTAGGGGTATGTGGGTGGTGGGTTTTAATGTTGGGGGGGGTGTTGTATTTTTATTTTACAGGCAAAAGAGCTGTTTTATTTGGGGCATGCCCCGCAAAAGGCCCTTTTAAGGGCTGGTAAGGCAAAAGAGCTGTTTACTTTTTTTTTTTTTTTAATAACTTTATTTGTAATTAGAGTCCAGTACATACATAGCATAAGACTTAACTTAGTGCAACTTAATGATATTACTCAAGAAAAAGACCATTGAAAAGGTACAAATAACAGTCTTTGTCTAGACACATCCTCAATGATCTGCGGAACTTCACCATGCAGAGATCTGGACTCACATTTTCTTATATAGGACAAAACAACATTATAACATTATAACATAAATCTTAACATACAATAATAACTTACTTACCCAGGGCCCCCCGGCCAAGGTCGCCCCCCACAGACGCGAGGCAAGAACAAAGAAGGGGAAAGAAGATGACAGCAAGAAGTGGCACCACCAAGGAAAACCCCAAAGCAGACAAGATTATATGTACCTAGGATAGGCCTATCAATTATTCTTGGGCAGCTGGGAAAGACCATCTGCCTTTGAGATTCTCATTTAAGATAAAGAGACTATTCTTAAATGGGTATGTGACTCTCTCCCTAACTGACTCAGGTAGGTATAGAAGATAGGTGTCCCATTTAGATATGAAATGCTTTAGCCGCTTCTCCGGATCGCCCTTCACGTCTGCCTGTTCAATTAGCATTTACGTGTGTATACCGCTAAGCAGCTTTTGAAGAGAGGGAGATTTTTCCCCTGCCCATCCTGCCAATATAACTGGTTTTGCTAAAACTATAACCAAAGATACAAAGCTATCAAAAGGATGGGAGACAGCGGCAGAGATTAGGAAGATTATGTGTTGGGCTGAGAGTACAATCTGGGACTTTGTTACTTTCGTAAGCCAGTACGATACTTTGAGCCAAAAGCTCTTAAGCTTAGGACAATTCCATATTAGGTGCAACCAGTCAGGAGAGCTATAGGGGTAATGTAGGCTTGCTGAATAAATTTTAGGTGTGTCTCCCTTAAGTTTGCCGAAATAGTGACTGTCTGTATTTTTTCCAAACTTTCACAGATAAGCCCCCCATCTACTAATAAGCCTTCAAAGCCATCCCATTTCGATATGAGTCTGCGCATTGCAGAGCCCTCAAAATGTCTAAGTATGGTGTTGTAAGTGTGTGCGATTTTACAAGATCCCTGCCTCGCCAGTGCACATAAAGTGTCAATATTAGTGGGTTCTTTGGGGAGACGCCCCTTCTGCTTTTAATTTAGAGATATAGTGCCTGCTCTGAAAATATGCAAAACTGTGGGAGCTCGGGAGGTTGAACCTCTCCTTTAAATCTTGAAATGGGACAATCTCCAATGTTAAAGGGTTAAAATGCTGTTTGATCGTGGAGAGATTTTGGGCTTGCCACACCTGAAATGCCTTGGTAGTGTAACCGGGTAGGAAATTCAAGTTACCCTGAATAGGTAGATATTTACTCACAGATTTGTCTATCCCCCATAACCTGCACAGCTTGGCCCAGGCCCTAAGCGGATCCCTATACAATACATGGCACTGTATTTGTGTTGGTAATGAGGTGAAATTTGCATGCGACAGAAAGGCCAGGGCCATTGGTTTGACAAAATTATTTTTTAGTGTGGGGACAGTAAAGTTGTTATTACCAACCAGCCAGTCTAAGACTAGTTTGGCTAGAGTAGCCCAGTTGTACCATGCTATATTCGGGAGACGAAGTCCCCCCTTCTCCGAGGGCATGACCAGATAATCTTTCCCTATCCTATGTTTTCTCCCTCTCCAAATAAATTGTCCCAACACGGACTGTAGTGACTTGGTATCTTGTTGGGTGAGAAGTAGAGGTAGCATCTGCAGAGGGTACAAGAGTTTGGGTAGCGCCACCATTTTAAAAAGGTGGATTCATCCTGTGAGTGACAGGGGTAAATTATGCCGGCCCGAAAGCAGAAGTTTTATGTTGCATAAAGTGTCTGTCAGATTTAAGTGGTATAATTTATTGGGGTTCATATGTATTTGAATGTCTAGGTACTTAGAAGATCCGTCTGTTATTCTAAGTGTGGTATTTGTCAGAGGAGTGTTTTGCTTGTTTTGTAACCAGAGAACCTCCGATTTATTGATATTTATTTTATACCCTGTGAAGGTCCCAAAATTTTCAATTATATTCAAAAGAGGTTTCAAATTAGTCGCAGGGTTGCCTATAAATAGAAGCAAGTCATCTGCATATAGTGAAAGATGCTGCTTGTGATCCAGGATGTCTAGTCTGTCACATTTTTGATGGATGTGACAAGCAAGGGGCTCTATGGCTAGGTCAAACAATAGAGGGGAAAGAGGGCACCCCTGCCTCGTACCCCTTTGCAATACAAATGAGTGGGAAAGTTTGCCATTAATAATCAGAGATGCCTTGGGAGCTGTATATAACCGGCTGAGAAAAGTTGCAAAATTACCCGAAAGGCCAAATTTTTCCAGTGACGTATGTAGATGGTCCCATTCTATCCTATCGAATGCTTTCTCAGCGTCGAGGGCCAGGAGACAGGAATCTTGCAAATCTACAGGGTTAGGGGAATGGGAATTATACCAATAATGGGAGGTGATTGCCAGAGTTTTCCTGATATTGATCACAGATGATCTGCCTTTGATAAACCCGGTCTGATCTGTGTGTATAAGTGAGGGAAGGACCTGTGCTAGTCTATCAGATAAGATTTTGGTTAACAATTTATAATCTCCATTTAGTAATGAAATTGGACGATAGGAGGAGGTGTCTGTGGGATCCTTATCCGGCTTAGGGATAAGACAGATATTTGCCTCTGTAAATCTGGTATCTATTTGAGAAGAGCCTTCCAAATATGCTGTGAATAGGGAGGACAAGGCAGGGGCAACCTCATTTACTAGGAGTCTATAATATTCTGTGGGAAGCCCATCAGGGCCTGCCGCTTTTCCAAGCTTGGCTCTGTTTACAGCTTTAATTACTTCCTGAGGGAGGATACTGGCGCTAAGCAATGAATTCTGCTCATCTGAGAGGGTAGGGATGCATGTATTGTTCCAGAAGTTTTGCTTAGCCTCCAGACTAATCTCCTGGCCTGTGTATAAGGAGGTGTAATATTTGACGAACTCTGACATAATTTCTTTATTGTTCGAGATTAAGCGGGATTGGGATTTTATGGCCAATATGTGTGATTTAGGGGTAGAAAGCTTGACTAAATTTGCTAGTAGTTTACCTGACTTGTTACCGTGCCTAAAATATCGTCCCTGTCTGTGTATGTCGAAGTTATTGTTTTGTTGGGTTAAATATGTGTCTCTAGCAAGCTTAAGATCGTAGTATTGTTTTGAGGTGGGGGTAGGATTAGAGAGGTACCCATTATATGCCTCAGTAAGGTTTGCTAAGAATGCCTCATCAATTCTTGCAAATTTTTTATTGTGGTGTGCTGTAAAGGAAGTAATGATTCCCCTCATAACTGGCTTAGAGGCATGCCAGAACAGGTTTGGGTTATCACGGTGCTGCTCATTATCTGACGTGTAGTGTGTCCACTCAGTCCTAAGATGTTGCCGGAAATTTATATCATTATATAGGTAAGAGGGAAATCTCCAAGTCCTGTTCGGGGGTCTAATGCGTGTAGGTTGGAGTGTGAAATGGATTGGGGCGTGGTCTGATATTATTATGCGCTCAATGGTTGGGTGGTGAATTTGAGACGTTATTTCAGAGGAGGTAAGAAAATAATCTATTCTTGAGAGGGTACTGTGCGTCTTGGACAGACATGTGTAGTCTCTCTCCAGTGGATTCCTAACTCTCCACACATCTACGAGTCCTAACGTGGATTTTAAGTTGTTTATCAATGCTACCTCCCTTTTATATCTGGTGTGTGAATGTCTTGAGGAGCTAGCTAAAGTAGGATCCTTGAATCTGTCCAGGGGA
Source organism: Bombina bombina (assembly GCF_027579735.1). Lineage (NCBI taxonomy): Eukaryota > Metazoa > Chordata > Amphibia > Anura > Bombinatoridae > Bombina > Bombina bombina. The sequence goes on from NC_069506.1 coordinate 115,033,623, forward strand.
AGAGCCTGGGCCAAGTTGTAATCCCCCCCAGGATAATAGGAGCAGTGTATGTAGCTAGTTTAGCCAGCAGAGATGACCAAAAGGAGGGGCAAAATTCATTGGGGCCATAGACATTGCATAAGGTATAATTCATTTTCCCCACCCTCAGGGCAGCCAGAATATATCTCCCACCTCTATATATGTCTACCTGCGAGAAAGACACCGAAAGGCCCTTTTTATTTACCAGGATAGCTACTCCCCTCTTTCTGCTCTCAGTGGGGGAGTATAGGATGTGGCCTACCCACCGAGTCTTCAGTTTCTCGTGTTCCTCTGCGGTTAGTCTTGTTTCCTGGAGCAGCGCTATGTCAGTATGTAGGTTTTTAAGCTGTTGTAGGATCATGCTCCTTTTTGCTGGGGACGTAATGCCCCCAACATTCCAGGAAGTAAACCTAAGGTTTACAGCAATACGGTAGATTTAGGGTTAAGGTAAAAGTGAGTAAAACTAGGCAATGAACTATACTGCGTGGTCCTATGTACCTGAGCTTCTGTACTATAATGTAGGAGGGCATGACCCCAACTAATGGGGTAGAAAGCACCTAAGTGATGTGTGGATAAGAGTATGAAGAGATGAAAATCTGAAGGTTGACTCACCAGCAGAGGACAGCCAGGGAACACTCTCCAGGAATTTGTGTCCAAGGGGGGTGAGACCAGGTGAGCATCGGGAAAGATCTGAGGACAGGACCAAAAAAAGAAAATAGTTAAAGACACAGTCATAGACATAGACAGGGACCCCAGTAGTTTCACAAAATCAGCAAACAGATCCCCCTCGTGTTTAAACAGCCCGTCCCACCCCACGTATAACAGTAGCACTTGTGCTAGAACTACAGAGAGATGACCTGCAGCGCTATCTAAAGTGAACTGAGAGACACTTGGAAAAGGGGTCAGGGGCATAGGGGACATGGTCCAAGCAGCGGGCAGACTAAATGGGCTGAAGGCTACCGCTACCAGGGAAGAAAGCTCAGGACAACACAAGAATATTAGTTGGGAGAATATGTGATCCCACAGAGTTCTGCAGGGAGGTAGCGCGATTATCAGCCCCTCTGTGGGAAAATGAGGTATGTAAGCTACGCATAGGCACTGCATGGTGTGAGGTATGAGTGTGTAATCAGCGGCTAGGGGAGGAAATTGATACTCCTTGTGGACATACAGAAGAGGGGCCACACCCCTCCCACCTGACATAAGCAGAGTAATAAGGAAAACAAAACACAAAACCCTGTGAATACCACCAACCTCCCCCACAAGGCAGGTGTTAAATTTACGTGTCAAACATTGTAGTCCAGATGGCTCTTGCAGATTTTCACCAAGACTTAGGATAAAACACAAAACACAATAGAACAAACCAAACAGGGAAAATGCAATACACAGGCATGTATTGAGAGTGATGTGGACAATGCCACATAGTCCATGTGTGGGGAGCTCGGGGAGGGACCCCACATCTGGGCCTCTACGTATCAGCCTTTGGTTATCACCAGGTAAGGCGCACTTAAAGTGAAGAATCAGAGTCTTTCTTAAGAGAAACATAATTAAACAACTTATCCAGGACAAGTCCAGTCGGGACTGTTCAAGTGTCTCCATCTTTGTTTTCAGCATCTAGATGTTCTTGCAGCTGTTGAGGTGTGGTGAAGAGCTTAGGACCCCCTGGGGTCATAAGCCGTAGTTTAGCTGGGTATAAAAGTGAGACCTGCCTTCCCTGCGAGTGCAACTTAGAACACAGGGGTGCAAATTCCTTCCTCTTCCTCGCCACTTCGGCTGAAAAGTCCTGGAAGATTAGTAATTTGTGTCCTTCGAAGCTAAGGTCTGACTTGGCTCTGCATGCTTTGAGAACAGCTCATTTTTCCTGGTAGCGAAAGCAGCTTGAAAATGACTTGTCTTGGGCGCTGGTTAGATCTGACAGGCAAGGGCTCTGGGCCTATTCTATGGGCTCTCTCCACGTCAAGTGGAAGGGTGTCTGGGTCCAATTGCAGTAGCTTGGGTAAAGTTAGAGCTGTAAACTCAAGAAGATCTTTATTTTTGATTGACTCAGGCACTCCAACAACCCGCAAGTTATTGCGGCGAGAGCGGTTCTCAAGATCATCAAGCTTTTCTTGAAGTGCAAAATTCTGGCGCTCCAATTGTAGGATAGTAACAGAAGAGGAGTGCTGGGTATCTTCAACATCTGAGATTCTCTGTTCTGCATGTTGCAGGCGTGTAGAATATTGCCTGATCTCTGTAGTGAGAGTATCCATGCCTGCCTGTAAAGATTCCATTTTGGGAAGAAAAAAAGCCTTTAAATCATGCAGCAGGGATTGTGGGGTGTCTAAAGTGGAGTCCCCATCCGGTGGCACAAGCGTTTCCAGCTGTGGTTCTGGGGCCTGCTTTTGCTTTCTTTCTGCCTGTTTTTGCTAGCCCGCCATGATAGGTATAGCCTGTGTGGCAGAGACTTTAAAATATTTAACCACTTTCATGTGGGACAGTAAAGTGGGTGAATTGTGAAACTTTGTACGAACTGTGCCGTCTACATGCACACACGCAGCTTTAATTCTTAGAGCACTGAGTAGTGTAGAAAGTTCCTGTGTAGTGAGGCAGATAGGTGCTAAAGATATAAGATTTTCAGGCTTACAAATCCAATATGCAAAGTTGTTGATGCACACCACGTGGACTGAGCAGAATAATAATAAAGTATCATGCCTCAAACAATGACCCAGCTATCACCTCTGTATCTTTAAACTTGGGTATATTTGGGACCCACAGTCCTCTGGGAAGTTCTTTCCTTTTATGCCCCAATTGTCTCTACCCTCAAAGGGTTAACAAGATTCAAGGCCCAGCTCCTGCGCTCCAGCCTCACCCCCTCCGCCCCCCACCCCTTAGGTAGTAAGCAGGTAATGTCTCTTTCAGGGTCTGCAAGCAGGGGTCTCCTTGTAGTAGCGTACAATGTGGCAGTTAGAATGGTAAGGGAGGGGGGCAGAGGAGCCGGGAACACAGGGCTAGAATAATGGCAAGCACTTCTTGTACACAGACACGGGTGTCCGATGCTAATGCTGCTGATGCTAATGCGGCCCCTCCTCGATCGCCCCACTTAGTTGGGCGCTGGCTCCTGTGATTTCAAAGCTCGCAAGGCACTCGTGGATGGTGAGTGTGCCGTGGGATCCAGGAGCGGGCACTTTGCTGTTATCCAAGATGGCGCCGGGCAGTAACGTTTGCACGTCTTCCGTCCCTCCGGGGACAAGGGCTGATGTATTATGCCGTTCACGCTGCTAAGTCAGTTGGGGTGGCTTAGGGGTGATTGCCCAACAAGACATCTGCGTGGGGCCCCTTAGGAGAATGGTCAGATAGGCTTTTAAGCTCATTTGTACACGGAGCTCTCTCCCAATGCTGCCGCTTCTCAGGCCTGCCCACCGGAAGTCGCTGTTTACTTTTTAATGTAGAATAGGGTAGGGAATTTTTTTATTTTGGGGGGCTTTGTTATTTTATTAGGGGGCTTAGATTAGGTGTAAGTAGCTTAAAATTGTTGTAATATTTTTGAAATGTTTGTAACTTATTTTTTTTTATTTTTTGTAACAGCTTTTTTTATTTTTTGTACTTTAGTTAGTTTATTTAATTGTATTTAATTGTAGTTATTTGTAGCTAATTAATTTAATTAATTTAATGATAGTGTAGTGTTAGGTTTAATTGTAACTTAGGTTAGGATTTATTTTACAGGTAATTTTGTATTTCTTTTAGCTAGGTCGTTATTAAATAGTTAATAACTATTTAATAACTATTCTAACTAGCTAAAATAAATACTAAGTTAGCTGTAAAATAAATATAAATCCTACAATAGCTACAATGTAATTATTAATTAAATTGTAGCTATCTTAGGCCTAGATTTGGAGTTTTGTCGGTAAGGACCCGCGTAGCTAACGCCGGCTTTTTTCTGGCCGCACCATAAAAATAACTCTGGTATTGAGAGTCCACATAAAGGCTGCGTTAGGCTCCAAAAAAGGAGCGTAGAGCATTTGTAACGCAGCTTCAACTCTCGATACCAGAGTTGCTTGCGCAAGCGGCCAGCCTAAAAAACGTGCTCATGCACGATTCCCCCATAGAAAACAATGGGGCTGTTTGAGCTGAAAAAAAACCTAACACCTGCAAAAAAGCCGCGTTCAGCTCCTAACGCAGCCCCATTGTTTGCTATGGGGAAACACTTCCTACGTCTGCACCTAACACCCTAACATGTACCCCGAGTCTAAACACCCCTAACCTTACACTTATTAACCCCTATTCTGCCGCCCCCGCTATTGCTGACCCCTGTATATTATTTTTAACCCCTAATCTGCGGCTCCGTAAACCGCCGCTACTTACATTATCCCTATGTACCCCTAATCTGCTGCCCCTAACACCGCCGACCCCTATATTATATTTATTAACCCCTAATCTGCCCCCCACAACGTCGCCTCCACCTGCCTACACTTATTAACCTCTAATCTGCCGAGCGGACCTGAGCGCTACTATAATAAAGTTATTAACCCCTAATCCGCCTCACTAACCCTATAATAAATAGTATTAACCCCTAATCTGCCCTCCCTAACATCGCCGACACCTAACTTCAATTATTAACCCCTAATCTGCCGACCGGAGCTCACCGCTACTATAATAAATGTATTAACCCCTAAAGCTAAGTCTAACCCTAACACTAACACCCCCCTAAATTAAATATAATTTTAATCTAATGAAATTAATTAACTCTTATTAAATAAATTATTCCTATTTAAAGCTAAATACTTACCTGTAAAATAAATCCTAATATAGCTACAATATAAATTATAATTACATTGTAGCTATTTTAGGATTAATATTTATTTTACAGGCAACTTTGTAATTATTTTAACCAGGTACAATAGCTATTAAATAGTTAAGAACTATTTAATAGTTACCTAGTTAAAATAATAACAAAATTACCTGTAAAATAAATCCTAACCTAAGTTACAATTAAACCTAACACTATACTATAATTAAATTAATTAAATAAAATACCTACAATTACCTACAATTAAACCTAACACTACACTATCAATAAATAAATTAAATACAATTCCTACAAATAACTACAATGAAATAAACTAACTAAAGTACAAAAAATAAAAAAGAACTAAGTTACAAAAAATAAAAAAATATTTACAAACATAAGAAAAATCTTACAACAATGTTAAACTAATTACACCTACTCTAAGCCCCCTAATAAAATAACAAAGCCCCCCAAAATAAAAAAATGCCCTACCCTATTCTAAATTACTACATTTCAAAGCTCTTTTACCTTACCAGCCCTGAACAGGGCCCTTTGCGGTGCATGCCCCAAGAAATTCAGCTCTTTTGCCTGTAAAAAAAAACATACAATACCCCCCTCCCAACATTACAACCCACCACCCACATACCCCTAATCTAACCCAAACCCCCCTTAAATAAACCTAACACTAAGCCCCTGAAGATCTTCCTACCTTGTCTTCACCCTACCAGGTTCACCGATCCGTCCTGAAGAGCTCCTCCGATGTCCTGATCCAAGCCCAAGCGGGGGGCTGAAGAGGTCCATGATCCGGCTGAAGTCTTCATCCAAGCAGGAGCTGAAGAGGTCCATGATCCGGATGAAGTCTTCATCCAAGCAGGAGCTGAAGAGGTCCATGATCCGGATGAAGTCTTCATCCAAGCGGGAGCTGAAGAGGTCCATGATCCGGATGAAGTCTTCTATCAACGGCATCTTCAATCTTCTTTCTTCCGGATCCATCTTGCAGACCTCCGAGGCGGAACATCCTCTTCTCCCGACGCCTACTAGCCGAATGACGGTTCCTTTAAGGGACGTCATCCAAGATGGCGTCCCTCGAATTCCGATCAGCCAATCAGATTGAGCTTGCATTCTATTAGCTGTTCCGATCAGCCAATAGAATGTGAGCTCAATCTGATTGGCTGATTGGATCAGCCAATCGGATTGATCTTGATTCTGATTGGCTGATTCCATCAGCCAATCAGAATATTCCTACCTTAATTACGATTGGCTGATAGAATCCTATCAGCCAATCGGAATTCGAGGGACGCCATCTTGGATGACATCCCTTAAAGGAACCGTCATTCGGCTAGTAGGCGTCGGGAGAAGAGGATGTTCCGCGTCGGAGGTCTGCAAGATGGATCTGGAAGAAAGAAGATTGAAGATGCCGTTGATAGAAGACTTCATCCGGATCATGGACCTCTTCAGCTCCCGCTTGGATGAAGACTTCATCCGGATCATGGACCTCTTCAGCTCCCGCTTGGATGAAGACTTCAGCCGGATCATGGACCTCTTCAGCCCCCCGCTTGGGCTTGGATCAGGACATCGGAGGAGCTCTTCAGGACGGATCGGTGAACCTGGTAGGGTGAAGACAAGGTAGGAAGATCTTCAGGGGCTTAGTGTTAGGTTTATTTAAGGGGGGTTTGGGTTAGATTAGGGGTATGTGGGTGGTGGGTTGTAATGTTGGGGGGGGGTATTGTATGTTTTTTTTTTACAGGCAAAAGAGCTGAATTTCTTGGGGCATGCCCCGCAAAGGGCCCTGTTCAGGGCTGGTAAGGTAAAAGAGCTTTGAAATGTAGTAATTTAGAATAGGGTAGGGCATTTTGTTATTTTGGGGTCTTTGTTATTTTATTAGGGGGCTTAGAGTAGGTGTAATTAGTTTAAAATTGTTGTAATATTTTTCTTATGTTTGTAAATATTTTTTTATTTTTTGTAAATTAGTTCTTTTTTATTTTTTGTACTTTAGTTAGTTTATTTCATTGTAGTTATTTGTAGGAATTGTATTTAATTAATTTATTGATAGTGTAGTATTAGGTTTAATTGTAGGTAATTGTAGGTATTTAATTAAATTAATTTAATGATAGTATAGTGTTAGGTTTAATTGTAACTTAGGTTAGGATTTATTTTACAGGTAATTTTGTAATTATTTTAACTAGGTAACTATTAAATAGTTCTTAACTATTTAATAGCTATTGTACCTGGTTAAAATAATTACAAAGTTGCCTGTAAAATAAATATTAATCCTAAAATAGCTACAATGTAATTATAATTTATATTGTAGCTATATTAGGGTTTATTTTACAGGTAAGTATTTAGCTTTAAATAGGAATAATTTATTTAATAAGAGTTAATTAATTTCGTTAGATTGAAATTATATTTAATTTAGGGGGGTGTTAGTGTTAGGGTTAGACTTAGCTTTAGGGGTTAATACATTTATTAGAATAGCGGTGAGCTCCGGTCGGCAGATTAGGGGTTAATAATTGAAGTTAGGTGTCGGCGATGTTAGGGAGGGCAGATTAGGTGTTAATACTATTTATTATAGGGTTAGTGAGGCGGATTAGGGGTTAATAACTTTATTATAGTACCGGTGCGGTCCGCTCGGCAGATTAGGGGTTAATAAGTGTAGGCAGGTGGAGGTGACGTTGAGGGGGCAGATTATGGGTTAATAAATATAATATAGGGGTCGGCGGTGTTAGGGGCAGCAGATTAGGGGTACATAAGAATAACGTAGGTGGCGGCGCTTTGCGGTCGGCAGATTAGGGGTTAATAAGTGTAGGTAGCTGGCGGCGACGTTGTGGGGGGCAGATTAGGGGTTAATAAATATAATATAGGGGTCGGCGGTGTTAGGGGCAGCAGATTAGGGATACATAAGGATAACGTAGTTGGCGGTCGGCAGATTAGGGGTTAAAAAAAATTAATCGAGTTGCGGCGATGTGGGGGGACCTCGGTTTAGGGGTACATAGGTAGTTTATGGGTGTTAGTGTACTTTAGAGTACAGTAGTTAAGAGCTTTATGAACCGGCGTTAGCCCAGAAAGCTCTTAACTACTGACTTTTTTCCTGCGGCTGGAGTTTTGTCGTTAGATGTCTCACTTCAGACACGACTCTAAATACCGGAGTTAGGAAGATCCCATTGAAAAGATAGGATACGCAATTTACGTAAGGGGATCTGCGGTATGGAAAAGTCGCGGCTGAAAAGTGAGCGTTAGACCCTATTTTGAGTGACTCCAAATACCGGAGGTAGCCTAAAACCAGCGTTAGGAGCCTCTAACGCTGGTTTTCACGGCTAACGCCAAACTCCAAATCTAGGCCTTAGGGTTTATTTTACAGGTAAGTATTTAGTTTTAAATAGGAATAATTTATTTAAGTATAGTGTAGTGTTAGGTGTAATTGTAACTTAGGTTAGGATTTATTTTACAGGTAAATTTCTCTTTATTTTAACTAGGTATCTATTAAATAGTTAATAACTATTTAATAGCTATTGTACCTAGTTAAAATAAATTGAAAGTTGCCTGTAAAATAAAAATAAATCCTAAGATAGCTACAATATAATTATTATTTATATTGTAGCTATATTAGGGTTTATTTTAAAGGTAAGTATTTAGTTTTAAATAGGATTCATTTAGTTAATAAGAGTTAAATTTATTTAGATTTATTTAATTAATATTTAAGTTAGGGGGGTGTTAGGGTTAGTGTTAGACTTAGGTTTAGGGGTTAATCATTTTATTAGAGTTGCAGCGGTGTATGGGGGGCAGGATAGTGGTTAATAATTTTATTACAGTGGCGGCGGTGTAGGGGGGGGCAGGATAGGGGTTAATAAATTTATTATAGGTGGCGCCGGTGTAGGGGGGCAGATTAGGGGTTAATAAGTTTAAGATAGGTTGCGGCGGGGTCCAGGAGCGGCGGTTTAGGGGTTAAACTATTTATTTAGTTGCGGCGAGGTCCGGGATCCGCAGGATAGGGGTTAATAAATTTATTATAGGTGGCGGCGGTATAGGGGGGGCAGGATAGGGGGTTACTAGGTATAATGTAGGTGGCGGCGGTGTCCGGGAGCGGCGGTTTAGGGGTTAATACATTTATAAGAGTTGCGGCGGGGTCTAGGAGCAGCGGTTTAGGGGTTAGTAACTATATTGAGTTGCGGGGGCTCCGGGGCGCCGGTATAGGGTGTAGAACAGTGTAGTTAGTATGGGTGCTTAGTGACAGCTTGTCAATAAAGCTGTCAAAAAGCCGAAGAGCAGTGAGATCGGATGAGTGATAACTCTCACAATCCGCTGCTCATCGCCCCGTACTTGGTGCGCGGCTTTTTGACAGCTTTTTTGATAACTTAGGCGAATGTATTCAGGTCCGCGGCGGCGATGGTAGGCGAGCTTAGGCGGGCGTATTGGACCGGCGAAGGCAGGTAAAGTAGACGGCTTGATAAGTACCCCTCAATATGCACAAGAGTCTTCAAATGTATTTACACATTAATGTCTACAAGCTCCTATACATATTAAAATGCAGGTATTTACATACCTTATGGTATCGTCAGGTGCACATAAAATTATCCCATGATGGTCTCTTTCAGCACCACTAATCAAACAAAGTCATTTCAGCTACAGTAGCTCTTCTGTGTGATTGGACCAGACGGGCTAGCCTTCACTCCCTACGTGTATCAATGAGCCTTGACTACCCATGACCCTGATGCCATTTCACTGGACTTGTCCACAAGACTTGTCATTTAGCAGATGCTCTGACCCAGTCTCGTAGCCATCACTATTTGACCCATGTCAAAGTCACTCAGGTCTTTTTGCTTTCCAATTTTTCCTGCTTCCATCACATGAAAGTTAGAAACTGGCTGTTCATTTGCTGCCTAATATATCCCACACCTTGACAGGTGCCATTGTGACGATATAATCAATGTTATTCACTTCACCTGTCATTGTTTTTAATGTTGTGGCTGATCAGTGTAATTCCCTCTATAATTAGAGCTAGAAGTCATATAATACAAAGAACAAATCTTAGACTGTACTGTTGCATTGTGTATAGCATGTAAAAAACTTTACTTCTGTATATTTTGTATATTTCATTGGTGAACTGTGTTATGTAGTATCGCTAGATTACAAGTGGAGCGCAGCTGATAGCGCAGAGAATAAAGCACAATGTGGTATTACAATTGGAATAGGGATACCTGTTCACACAACAATCTATAGGTAGTATGTGTGTGAATCAAGTATATATGAGGCGCCACAGATAATACATAATACAAACAGTGCCGCAATACTAAACAGCAGTGGTAAATCAAAGCATATAACAGAGCATTAACAACAGAACAAATGAATACAATGAAATATATCAGCAGAATATGAATACCAATAATGTCCTGATATATGTATGTATCTATGTATAAGCGTATATGCACACACACAGCCAAGTTGTGCTCACAAATCCTTCAAGAAAAGCAGAAAGTGGAAAGCCTCAGGGGGAGTCAGGGCAGCTCTTCTGTAATGTCCAGACAGACACTTGGTAATACTAAACGTTTGTTAGATTTTGGTTCAACTCAGCCATGAACTCTGTGTCTAATTTCTCAGCTGCAGGGTACTTTTTTATATGTAAGCCCCTTGGTACTTTGTCCTCATTAAAATATAGCTGTAAAAATTCCATCTCCCACCAAGTTTTCAACTCTTTTATACATAGTTTCTCCTTGATTGTAAATAAGGCACTCAAATCTGCTGGTGTACTTTATGGAGTGGTGTCCCATTTAATAAGCAAGTCCAGTTTAGCACGTCTACTAGTGATTTCTTCCTGATCCATATTTTTAATGCAACATTATGGACTGAAATTTACAAATGATCCAAACCTGGGGATGAATAAATATCACACATATCCCATTAACTGTTTATAAATTGGTCTGAGTTAGACTAGCTGCAGCTTAAGTATAAAACAGTGGCTTTGGATAAAAAAGAGGTACATTGGATCTACACTCTTAAGACAGGTAGCCCTCTGGGTATTAATGAAATATCCAATGTAAAAATTTTAACTGGTAAACTAGTGGAGGTTTACCATTCATGGGAAGGTAGATAATATTAATGGAAAGGGATTCACACTGAATTATGAGATACTGAGAGAGACAACTTATATGTATTGTTGAATGTATTTACTATTTACTAAAATACATTAAGGGTCTTTGAGAGTTTGATAAAACATCCCTAGATATACCAATCCTAAAAAAGCCCTCGCTTGACCCCTCCACACCTTCTAACTATCGACCGGTCTCCTTACTTCCATTTGCTTCAAAATTATTGGAACGACTAGTCTATAATTGGCTAACTCAATTTCTCACAACTAACTCTTTACTTGATCCACTACAATCTGGTTTCCTCCCTAAACACTCAACAGAAACCGCTCTTGCTAAAGTAACAAATGACCTGTTATCAGCTAAAGCAAAAGGCCATTACTCCTTACTAATTCTTCTTGACCTGTCCGCAGCTTTTGACACAGTTGACCACCCTCTCCTCCTAAAAATACTACATTCATTTGGCATCCGAGACACAGCCCTCTCCTGGTTTGCATCATATCTTTCAAACCACTCGTTTTCAGTTTCCTTTAACAACATATCTTGTGATCCTATGCCTCTCTCAGTTGAAGTACCACAAGGCTCTGTCTTGGGTCCCTTGCTCTTCTCTCTTTATACATCCTGCCTTGGAAAACTTATAGCCTCCTTTGGGTTCCAGTACCACCTATATGCTGATGATACCCAAATCTATCTTTCCTCTCCTGATATCTCTCCCTCTTTACTCAACCAGATTTCTGACTGCCTCTCTGCAATTTTCTCTTGGATGTCTTCACACTACCTCCAACTCAATCTGTCCAAAACTGAGCTGCTTCTTATCCCCCCCTCTTCGAGACATCCGACACCTGACATTTCTCTGATGGTTGGAGACTCTATTCTCAACACCTCACCCCAGGTCCGCTGCCTTGGGGTCACACTAGACTCAGAACTCACATTCAACCCACATATACAAACGCTTACCAAATCCTGCCGTTCACACCTACGCAACATTTCCAGAATTCGTCCCTTCCTTACTCAAAAAACTACAAAAATACTTATTCATTCCCTCATCCTGTCACGCATTGATTATTGCAATCTACTCTTAAATGGTCTTCCAAAACACTGCCTCTCCTCCCTCCAATCTATTATGAATGCTTCTGCTAGACTCATCCACCTAAGTCGACGATCTACATCAGCTGCTCCACTCTGCCAGTCTCTACACTGGCTCCCCATACACCCCAGAATACAATTTAAAGTATTAGCCCTAACCTACAAAGCACTCAACAGTCTAACTCCCAACTATATTTCCTCTCTCATTGTGAAATATTCCCCATCCGTCCTCTTCGATCAACCTCTGACCTACGTCTCTACACCCCTTGTTATCTCTACGTCCCACTCCTGCCTCCAAGACTTTGCACGTGCTGCTCCTGTCCTCTGGAACTCTCTACCCCGCTCCATTAGACTGTCTCCAACCTTGTATAGCTTCAGACGATCCTTGAAAACCCACCTATTCAGAGAGGCTTACCATCTCTCCTCCATCCCGCATCCGAACCAAACTAATACATGTACATGAACTGCCTGACTCTCTGCTGCAAATACAACTGATGTAACAAGCTACCCCAACATTATGTCTCTGCACCCTAAACCTATAGACTGTGAGCTCTCCGGAGCAGGGCCCTCTTCCTCTTGTGCTAGATTTATTTAGTTTTGTTATGTTTTGTATTTTAGCACAAATCTTTGTCATTGTATACCCCTATCATTGTACCCAGCGCTACGGAATTTGGCGGCGCTATACAAATAAATGATAATAATAATAATAATAATAATAGATAATATTACATATATACCCCAATTGGGAAATAGGAAGCTCTAGGAATAAAGTGAATCTATGTGGTCTATAGACCTTGCTCATATTTATGGCAGTATTAGGTAGCTCCATCGCATTATATTTGATAATGAGTACTTCATTGTCATTAGAAGCACAAACAATTACTAACATTTAATTCATTACTATCTGAAGTTACTTCTTTTCTGGTAGGAGATAAAAAATTGTCACATTTTGAATAGGCTTCCGTTTAAAGTATCCCTTCTGTATTCTGTATGTATACTATAAATATCTTCTGTATGTATGTAGGTGATGCTTTAAATGTTCTTTACTCCCTGTATTATACTATACTGGTATATGTTCCTGTTATAACAGATTTAAATAAGGCATTCAGTCTGTTATCATTGTATAGTTTTATAAAAAAAAAATATATTGATGTAATTTTCTTTTAAGCACTACTGAGTTGTCTTACCCCTTTAAGATTAATGTATGTATGGTGCCTATTAAAGGAGGATGTAATTCAACTGCTGTTATCCCTGACAAAGTGCCGTGTAGCGGCAGGAAATGCGTCGGATAGCAGCTGAGGTGTGTGGAGTGGTGTAGCCCTGAGTGTTTCACTTTGACAATAAAGCTTTTGGAAGTTTTATACAGGCATGTCCTAAGGATCGTTATTTACCGCTTTGTTTCGATATTGCTACAAGAGTAGGTGAAGGGGAGAGCCGTTGAGGTATTCAGTCCCTGCAGCTCTGCTGTCATCGCACTGACCGGTGTTTGGGCGGTCGCCATTGAAGTTGATTGCACTCCCGCGGTGTTGGGCCAGCACAGTGAGTAACTGGAAAAGTATCTTTGTATCTATTGCCACAAACTGCGCATTCCACAAGGATCAGTCAACATTGCTTTAAAATCACATTTTTGATACATTATGTTATACTGCAGTATATTGTTGTCTGACAAGGTGTAAGTGTGAATTATTACTATATGTTTGGCAGTAAAATAGTAAACACACTACTTGCATGCTAAAACTTTTCCTATTACTCAATATTACTGCATTTTTTCTACGTCGGAAAAACAGCAGGTGCGAGCTGATAGAAGTGAATTCTTCCAGGCATTGTACATTGATACGAGGGGATCGGCATACAAGATGCACAATACTAAAGCACTGTTTTATATTTAAAGGGACTCTGAACCCAATGTTTTTCTTTCCTGATTCAGAAAGAGCATGCAATTTAAGCAACTTTCTAATTTACTCCTATTATCAATTTTTCTTTGTTCTCTTGCTACCTTTATTTGAAAAAGAAGGCATCTAAGCTATTTTTGTTACAGAAAACTGGACATCACTTGTTTATTGGTCAGTTAAATTAATCCACCAATCAACAAGAACAACCCAGGTTGTTCACCAAAAATGGGCCGGCATCTAAACTTACATTCTTGCTTTTCAAATAAAGATACCAAGAGAATGAAGAAAAATTGCTAATAGGAGTAAATTAGAAAGTTGCTTAAAATTGCATGCTCTATCTGAATCCCGAAATAAAAAATTTAGGTTCAGTAAGCTGCATCCAGCCTAACTCAGACCCATTTATAAACAGTTAATGGGGTATATATTTTACAGCCACTGAAGGAGGGTGATCTAAAAGTGTTGTATGTGAGATATATATATATATATATATATATATATATAAACATGTGTATATGTGTTTATACATGTATGTATATACAAATATATACATGTGTATATGTGTTTATATATGTATGTATATACAAATATATACATATAAACACATAAATACACATGTATACACATATATATATATATATACATACATACATACATACACATATTTAGACATCTATTTATATCTATCTATCTATATATATCTATATTATAGCCCTCTACATTTAAACACATTCTTATACCATATACCTTTAAAACCTTTTGTAGTAATAATTCTTTGAATATTTTTATCAGATGGTATATATATATATGAGTGTAGAACTAATCAATTTATGTTATGTTTGGTGCAACTTTTCATTTAACCCTAATCTTTTATAAACAGGAACAGAAAAAAAAGCCGTATCTAAGTGTAGTTTCTTAAAAACACAATTTATTAGAATAAAAAATCAATCGTACTCACATTTTATGATCTCAAACACATTATGAGGTATGGAAAAGGCACTTGAAAATTGCACACGTCCCCTTGCAGTTAGGACCATGCAGCAATCACCTAGAGACCCAGGGCATGCAAACGTTTTATGTACGAAAGCCAGTTCAGTTTAGTTCAGATCAGTAACTGCAAAGAACTGCTTCTGTTACCTCCGTGTCTAAAAGACTTTGTCAGTCACTGAATGCTACCCCAAAACGGATCAATCAGTACTCCAAAACTGTCTCTTTGAAAACCGGGCTGATAGTCGGCATATTATGCTCCTCTGGTAACAAAAGCACAGTCTGTCAATAAAATGTGGGCGTGGCCGTATGCGTTTCATGGGGCTCCTCCCCACTTTGTCAGAGGTGAGCACTTTTATGCAAGGACTTCAGTCGCGCTAACCTGGTGCGCACAAATTAATGCAGTCACATTTATTGTCAATCTGTATTATGAGTGCAAGCTAGTGTAAGTGCAATATTGCTACCACACCACTTGTTATCTAGCCCTTTGTGTGAAAGTTACATTGCTATTTACTGAACTAGATAAATATTCTTCAGCATTTAAATGCTTCAGTTTATTTTCAAGTTTAATGGGACAAGGTAGAGAAAAAACATGATATATTTTTGTTTAAAATCAATGACTCGTAGACTAGTAAATGTCAGATCACTCTGAGTGGAGCGACCTCTGAAAACCTTAAATCAATCATTTTACAGTCTTTTAATATGTTCAAAAAAAGATTGTTGGAAAAGTCAGTCACTTAATATACCACTATCCACTTAGTAAAGTTGTATTCCTATTCATCCTTTTGCTGAAAATTGATTCTGTTGCAGATGAAACTTATTGGCTTTTTTTTTTCTTTTTTTTACAAAAGTGGTCATTAAAATCCATGAAGTGGGCATTTTTCTTTTTATTATAGAAACAAGGGTATACATAACAATATCAGGTACATTAGGATAATAAATCAGAGTAGTTGAATCAACATATACAAACGGTTGTAAAATTAGAAGAGCTAACAATATGCATGAAACAGAGACAGTATATAGGTTATGCAATCACTTAGTATAAATCCTGTGGGAGGTTTTGCTTAAAGGGACATGAAACCCAAAAAATGTATTTCATGATTCAGATAGAGAATACATTTTTAAACAACTTTCTAATTTACTTCTATTATCTAATCTGTTTCATTCTCTTGGTATCATTTGTTGAAGGAGCAGCATCGCACTAATGGTTTCTAACTGAACACATGGGTGAGCCAATCACAATCGATAAATATATGCAGCCACCAATCAGCAGCTAAAACCTAGGTTTGCTGCTGCTCTTGAGCTTGCCTAGATAAACTTTTCAGCAAAGGATAACAAGAGAAGGAAGCAAATTAAATAATAGAAGTAAACTGGAAAGTTGTTTAAAATTGTATTCTCTATCTGAATCATGAAAAAAAAAAAGTGGGATTTATGTCCCTTTAACCAAGTACCATTTTTATTGAACTACAAGCTCAGCCAGTGTTTTGATGTATATATGTGTATATGTATTTAAAAAAAAAACTGAGGTCATTATAAACTTAACGGGACATAGGAACTAGCTGAAAAGATCTGTAAACCAACTACAGCAGGCAAACATGTTCAGCCACTAATCAGCAGCTGGTTCCCAGCTCCTGAACATATCTAGATATTATTTTCAACAAAGGATGTCAAGAGAACAAAGCAAAATAGATAAAATAAGTAAATTGGAAAGTTGTTTAAAATTGTATTCTGTATCTAAATTGTGAAAGAAAATTATTGGGTTTCATGTCCCTTTAAGTTTTTAGTTCAAAGAGATGCGCTACAAATGATACTGATTTAATTATACTGTGTACAAGTTAAACTTGAGGAAGCAACATACAGGAATACAGTTCTTGTAGGTTACTAATAATAGTTTCTTAATATTGCAGCAAGTATAATAATTGGGTAACTCACTAACTATGTCTCAGGAACAAGTATGTAAAATATGCATGTAGCATTGAGGTATATGTCAGGATGTTTCCACTATACATTGACTTCAAGCCTGAGACTAATGCATGTGTTAATGTTCATAATCCAACTAATGTCAGATACAATGTAGCTCTTGGTGAATTTTCATCCCATGTTGCTAATTACAGTACTCAAGTACATCACCCACTATACTGGGAAAATCTGTTAATTATATCCAGGATCTAGGATAGGTAAGTATTCTCTTTGCAGAGGGAGCTAATATAAGCAGAGGAAGACTGGTCTTTTCATGGTGCTGTGTATAGCGCCAAAGCATTACGCCAAGCCCCCATCCGCTCCTACCCCAGCGATCGGGCCTGCATAGTGACAGGCATCGCCGGGGCTTCACGTTATGTGCGGTGACGTCACGCGCAATAACGTGATGACGTCACCGTGCAACTTTATTTATACTTAACAATGTTAAGTATTGGAGCAGGGGACATGCTGCTTAGAAGTCTGTATCTCATGCATCTAAGCAGCTACAGACCCCCAAGACCCACCATTGGAAAGGTAATCGCCTAACCTTTCCAACAGTGTAATTTGTAAATAAAAAAATAAAAGTGCTTAGCACTCAAAGGGTTAATATGATCACAATGACCATAATTGTAGGAAAGCTTATTTGCTAATGAAATCTTTAATGGGACATGATGCTCAAACATTTTCTCTCTTTCACATGAAAAAGAATGTTTCAAATTGGCTAGTGCTTTGGTTTATGAACAATGAAAGGTTTTGTGGTAAATAAACAAATTTTCCTATGAGAGTTATCTTTGTCAACCTGTGAGCAGTAGAATTCCAAGATTCAGTTGTACATAATTATGCACTTTTTAGTTTCGCCTTTAAATTTAACAGCTTTCATTAACCATTTTTTTTTTTTTTAAATATAATTTTATTGAGGTTTTTTCGAACATACAACAATAAACATTAAACATGGGTTCAAAAAGATTAACAATAGTACACCATTAGTTGCTTTACCATTATGCACATGGTTTAAATAAGAAGGTACATTATACAAAGCTATGTAAATATATGAAGTGTATATAAACCACCTTTGAACCATGAAAATGAAACCTCTCTTTTCTCCCCCCCCCCCCCCACAAAAGAGTGCACTGCCACAACTGCAAAGGGCCACTCATGGGCCTATGGAGGCTATATAATGTAAGGGAGGGCAGTAATGCTAAATATGGTCGCTCTTGGACCTTGAGAGAAAGGGGGGGGGGGGAGAAACGTGTCTGAGCTTTGGACTATGTATTAACATTAACAGCAAATGCCCGATTAGGAAAAGATATCTCGTGGGCACATCATGAGGCACACAGGGGAAAAATAAAAAGACAGATACTGAGCAATCTAACCTTACAAAAATTTAGGATTATAGGAAGCATACATGAATAAATTATGCGCACACTGGGGTAGTCAAATCTTGCCCCCCAGGTACGGGCCCTATACCCGGACGGCAAGTGCAAGGTAAAAATTAGAAGCTGAGGAGGACCCCAAACGATTATCTGTTTTTCCCCTCCAAGCAATATACTAGCCCTCTTTACAAAAAGGCCTATGAATGGGCTGGTTTTATTCTTTATATTTGGAGGCTAATAAAGAAGAGAGACTTTTAAACAATTTCTACTTGTAGAGGGTCTCATCATTTAGGTGAGATATGTACTGTAGTAAGCAGGACTGTTAATAACGATATGTCTAAACCTCCATCCCACCCCACAAAGTGCCAAACAACACAAAACATATTAAATAACAATTAGAATAAAAAGTCTGTAATGTTAAGAGCTGCAACATTGAAAACTAACTCACAATAAGCTCATACTGTAGGAATAGCAGTATAAGTGAAAATAAAAAAAAAGGAAATGTTAATGGGAGCAAAAACTTTTAAACATAACCGTGAACACCTCCAACCACAGCGACCAGCGTGATAGTGATAAGTCTCCTAGGCAGCCGCATGGCTCTGCCTGAATGCAAATGTCAATTAGCCTATGCCGAAACGATTCCGGCTACTTTCAAAATCTGGACACAGTCCCACAGTCACCAGCCCCCGGAAGGCCGCAAGGCCCAATACAATGCCCCTAGATAGAGATAAGAACCCCGTTGACCTCAGGAGTCCATCACATGTTAAGTCACTTACTAGTTGCCCATGTTTTTTAACTCCTGTCCCATGGCTCAAGAATAAATCATCGTAAGATGCTTTAGGGACACTGAGCTGAGGAATCGTCGCCACATTATTTCTGCTTTCTTGTGCAGCCGGGTGTACACTGGCCTCCCGGTATTGAGCGCTGCTTGGGATCATCTGTTGCGCACTTTGTTTGTCTGAAGTAGATGCGGCGTCTTGTACCAGGGGCTTGTCAGGATTCTGTGTTTGCAGATTTTTACTCTCCGTGAGTCTCTGTTGCTCCTGTTGCCACCCGGTCAGCACGGCTTCTAAGTCTCTCTGTAATTCACTGAAATGTTGAAGCAGTGAAGACCGGACCTTCAGTGCCCAGTTGTCGATTGCCTCCATTACCTTTGGTCCGCTCTGTGCCATTTACACACTATTTGTTGCACCGACCAAGTCCCTAGTCAGGTCATCCAGAGAAGTGGGGCTTATTGCTGTATATAGTGACGTTAGGCTTGTTATAATTCCTAATAGATCAGGAGAGATGGCGTAGATCTCTGTATAGGCCGTAGTTCAAGTTTCCCAATAAGGTCGTCATATTAAGATGCTTCATGCAGTATTGGTATCAAAAGACACAGGAGTCTCTATATATGGCTTTTAATGACAAAGTAGCTCTCGATGTCGCTGATAGCTGAAGATATCCAACAGATTAATTAATTAAAGTGAGGAGCTCCCATATTTTCCTCCTTACACGGTTGCTGGTCAGACACGCCCCCCCCCCCCCATTTACCAAGATAAAAATACAAAGTAACATTCATAAACAAAGTCACATAGATGTGTGGACATTCAAAACACAGCCTCTACAAGCAAATATATATACTTTTGTCATAGAACAAAAAGTCAATAGGATATGTGACTCCTGATAAAATTACAAAGAAAAACATAAAAAACAAT
This sequence comes from Bombina bombina, assembly GCF_027579735.1. Classification (NCBI taxonomy): domain Eukaryota; kingdom Metazoa; phylum Chordata; class Amphibia; order Anura; family Bombinatoridae; genus Bombina; species Bombina bombina. The sequence goes on from NC_069506.1 coordinate 115,053,474, forward strand.
TGAACCCTGTAGTTTTCTCAAATTAAAATGATACTATTACATCATATTTTCTTTTATATAAGTAACCCCAAAGAATAATATAAGAATGGTACAAAATAAATAAATTCTCCTAGTGGCAGGCAGTGGTCACTCTAGGACCGCCTACTAAACAATTGGAAAATAAAAGGGGTAATGGGGGGGGGGTGCGAAACATACAAAGGTGCCACTCATAGACCCATATAGTATTAAGTAAATACATAAACTATGAGAGACCGTCTTTATGACTTTGTGGATGTAAAACATAGAAAAGGGAAAGTAATGTCTTACACCCTGTTTTTTGATCAACTATAATAGAGTGGACTATTAAGGTAACGTTGTGACAGGTCTCCCAACACACTTATTAACCTAGCATCTAGGCACCTACAAAACTCTCTTAGACTACTATATACAAGTTAAAATAAGTAAGTATAATCATAAGTTAAATCTCTGCATTACAAATGAGAAGAGTATTGCAAGCTATTGATCACTTAGTAAAAATATTAGTCTAGCTTGAGATGGGCTCTAGAAGCTGCAATCTGCAAGCTGCAATCTGTAACCAGTAGTTTAATGTATTCTTGCCCACTGACACTTAATATGCTAATGAAAACTGCCTTTATTTGGTTATAATATCAACTGATAGAGAGGACTGTTAAAATAACTTCTGCACATCTTAGAGGATATTACAATTCTTCAAGCTTATGCACAAAGGATCTGCTTTATTTGTTTGGGTGACTGTCAAGGTATGTTGTACATGTACCTCTTAAACTATATGGAACTTTCCATGAAAAAAACTGGCAAGTGGAAATAGTCTCTGCAGTCATAACTAATTACTTACATCAGACGTATGAACCAGACTAACAGGGGTCATACATACTAGTACAATTGATGGAAGAATAACTAAAGCTCAGTGTAGTATACAAATCAAATCATTGCTATACAGCATACGTGAGTCCACAAAATTGCAGTATATGTAAAGACATGTAGGGCTTTAAGAAGGGTGTGTATTACAGGAATTTAAGCACATTGTAACTTTTGATTAATATCAGACTAACAGGCCTTTATTGACAGGCAAAGTATAATACTCCTGAACCGCACAATGTACAGTATATGCCATAATTTTAACCAATGCCCAATCTAAGTGACTTCCCTGGGCATGAAACAAATATATATGTCCCACATGTGGCCCCATGGGACCCCATACTCCACCCAACATGAGCCACACAGAGCACCAGATTAATTCCAGCAGATCCAGTCACTAAAGGTAAACTTGTGGGCCGAATCCCCATCACAACCAGTTTCATTTGCGGTGGTAGAGATTGCAGAACAGCCACATGGCGAGTGTATCCGCTGTCAGGATTGGTACCTCTATCGGCTACTGGATCTTTTGCTAGGGTAAAGAACATTGATCTCTTGTCATGGTCAAATTGACAGATCTGCATTGAAGCACTTAAAACAACCACCATGGCATCTCCAGCATGGATAGTCTTCCGGTTAAAATGAGTATCCTCTCTAATCTGAGGAAGATCTGGTAAAGCTGCCATAGAGAGTTGGGTACATTGTCTCCATAAAACTCTGGTAGCTGTTTGCGTTTGTCTACTGGTTGTTATATCGCTTTCAGGTTGGATAATTATATCTTCAATGTCAATCTCCAGTGCTTGCAGCAGTTGCCGTTTAAATTTCTTTGTGTTCATCTAAGATCCGAGATATTGCAGACAGCAGATCACAGTAAGCAGGTGCCATTTTGAGTGTTGAAGGTAATAGCTAACAAACAAGTATATGTTATTATGAAGAAATAGCATTAAGTTATGCAGCACTTTTCACTGCTTATAACCCAGTATCTTCTGAATCCTGGGGGGGGGGGGATTGTGCGGCAGCCCAAGCAGCCTGGGTGAGCAGATTCACAGCACAGGTTTCCCTGTCTTGCGGTCGGCCTCCACGCTGCTTAACTGAGGAACATAGGAAAGTCTATCTTTGCAGTATGTACCCACAAACTTTCCTGGGGTTTCTCAGGGCACTTCACCTATGTACAGAGCATTTTATTATTACACATATGCTTATGTGAATCTATGGGGTAGATTTATGAATAGGCGAGCGGACATGATTCGCTGTAGCGAATCATGTCCGCTCGATCTCGCTAAATGCCAACAGCATATGCTGTTGGCATTTAACAGTGCACAAGGATTTCTGGTGAAATGCTTGTGCAATGCCGCCCCTGCTCACTGGCAGCCAATCGGCCGCTAACAGGGTCCATCAATCATCCCTATCGGATCGGGATGATTTCAGTCCACAACCTAAAAGGTGGCGGAGAAGTTAAGGAGCAGCGGTCTGGACCTGAAACGATGTGGCTCCGAAGCAGCATCCACTGCTTAAGAAATGGAGCCCTATGTGTTTAACCCAAACATATATATGAAATACAAACCAACTTTCAGCTGTCACTAAGGAAATATTTATTGTTACTGAGACAATATGCACAAGAGTCTTCAAAAGTATTTACACATTAATGTATACCAGCTCCTATACATATTAAAATATAGGTATTTACATACCTTATGGTATTGTCAGGTGCACATAAAATTATCCCATTATGGTCTCTTTCAGCACCACTAATCAAACAAAGTCGTTTCAGCTACAGTAGCTCTTCTATGTGATTGGACCAGACGGGCTAGCCTTCGCTCCCTACGTGCATCAATGAGCCTTGATTACCCATGACCCTGATGCCATTTCACTGGTTTTCCTTCTTTGAACCACTTTTGGTAGGTACTAACCACTGCATACCGGGAAAACCCCACAAGACTTGTCATTTTGCAGATGCTCTGACCCAGTCATCTAGCCATCACTATTTGACCCATGTCAAAGTCACTCAGGTCTTTTTGCTTTCTCATTTTTTCTGCTTCCATTACATGAAATTTAAGAACTGGCTGTTCATTTGTTGCCTAATATATTCCACACCTTGACAGGTGCCATTGTGACGATATAATCAATGTTATTCACTTCACCTGTCATTGTTTTTAATGTTGTGGCTGATCAGTGTAATTCCCCTCTATAATTAGAGCTAGAAGTCATATAGTACAAAGAACAAATCTTAGACTGTACTGTTGCATTGTGTATAGCATGTAAACAACTTTACTTCTGTATATTTTGTATATTTCATTGGTGAACTGTGTTATGTAGTAAGAGCTAGATTACAAGTGGAGCGCAGCTGATAGGGCAGAGAATAAAGCACAATGTGGTATTACAATTGGAATAGGGATACCTGTTCACACAACAATCTATAGGTAGTATGTGTGTGAATCAAGTATATTTGAGGCGCCACAGATAATACATAATACAAACAGTGCCGCAATACTAAACAGCAGTGGTAAATCAAAGCATATAACAGAGCATTAACAACAGAACAAATGAAGACAATGAAATATATCAGCAGAATATGAATACCAATAATGTCCTGATATTTGTATGTATCTATGTATAAGCGTATATGCACACACACAGCCAAGTTGTGCTCACAAATCCTTCAAGAAAAGCGGAAAGTGGAAAGCCTCAGGGGGAGTCAGGGCAGCTCTTCTGTAATGTCCAGACAGACACTTGGTAATACTAAACGTTTGTTAGATTTTGGTTCAACTCAGCCATGAACTCTGTGTCTAATTTCTCAGCTGCAGGGTACTTTTTTATATGTAAGCCCCTTGGTACTTTGTCCTCATTAAAATATAGCTGTAAAAATTCCATCTCCCACCAAGTTTTCAACTCTTTTATACATAGTTTCTCCTTGATTGTAAATAAGGCACTCAAATCTGCTGGTGTATTTTATGGAGTGGTGTCCCATTTAATAAGCAAGTCCAGTTTAGCACGTCTACTAGTGATTTCTTCCTGATCCATATTTTTAATGCAACATTATGGACTGAAATTTACAAATGATCCAAACCTGGGGATGAATAAATATCACACATATCCCATTAACTGTTTATAAATTGGTCTGAGTTAGACTAGCTGCAGCTTAAGTATAAAACAGTGTCTTTGGATAAAAAAAGAGGTATATTGGATCTACACTCTTAAGACAGGTAGCCCTCTGGGTATTAATGAAATATCCAATGTAAAATTTTTAACTGGTAAACTAGTGGAGGTTTACCATTCCTGGGAAGGTAGATAATATTAATGGAAAGGGATTCACACTGAATTATGAGATACTGAGAGAGACAACTTATATGTATTGTTGAATGTATTTACTATTTACTAAAATACATTAAGGGTCTTTGAGAGTTTGACCGGTCTCCTTACTTCCCTTTGCTTCAAAATTATTGGAACGACTAGTCTATAATCGGCTAACTCAATTTCTCACAACTAACTCTTTACTTGATCCACTACAATCTGGTTTCCGCCCTAAACACTCAACAGAAACCGCTCTTGCTAAAGTAACAAATGACCTGTTATTAGCTAAAGCAAAAGTCCATTACTCCTTACTAATTCTTCTTGACCTGTCCGCAGCTTTTGACACAGTTGACCACCCACTCTTCCTAAAAATACTACATTCATTTGGTATCCGAGACACAGCCCTCTCCTGGTTTGCATCATATCTTTCAAACCGCTCGTGTTCAGTTTCCTTTAACAACATATCTTGTGATCCTATGCCTCTCTCAGTTGAAGTACCACAAGGCTCTGTCTTGGGTCCCTTGCTCTTCTCTCTTTATACATCCTGCCTTGGAAAACTTATAGCCTCCTTTGGATTCCAGTACCACCTATATGCTGATGATACCCAAATCTATCTTTCCTCTCCTAATATCTCTCCCTCTTTACTCAACTAGATTTCTGACTGCCTCTCTGCAATTTTCTCTTGGATGTCTTCACACTACCTCCAACTCAATCAGTCCAAAACTGAGCTGCTTCTTATCCCCCCCTCTTCGAGACATCCGACACCTGACATTTCTCTGATGGTTGGAGACTCTATTCTCAACACCTCACCCCAGGTCCGCTGCCTTGGGGTCACACTAGACTCAGAACTCACATTCAACCCACATATAAAAAACGCTTACCAAATCCTGCCGTTCACACCTACGCAACATTTCCAGAATTCGTCCCTTCCTTACTCAAAAAACTACAAAAATACTTATTCATTCCCTCATCCTGTCACGCATTGATTATTGCAATCTACTCTTAAATGGCCTTCCAAAACACCGCCTCTCCTCCCTCCAATCTATTATGAATGCTTCTGCTAGACTCATCCACCTAAGTCGATGATCTACATCAGCTGCTCCGCTCTGCCAGTCTCTACACTGGCTCCCCATACACTCCAGAATACAATTTAAAGTATTAGCCCTAACCTACAAAGCACTCAACAGTCTAACTCCCAACTATATTTCCTCTCTCATTGTGAAATATTCCCCATCCCATCCTCTTCGATCAACCTCTGACCGTCTCTACACTCCTGTTATCTCTACATCCCACTCCCGCCTCCAAGACTTCGCACGTGCTGCTCCTGTCCTCTGGAACTCTCTACCCCGCTCCATTAGACTGTCTCCAACCTTGTATAGCTTCAGACGATCCTTGAAAACCCACCTATTCAGAGAGGCGTACCATATCTCCTCCATCCCGCATCCGAACCAAACTAATACATGTACATGAGCTGCCTGACTCACTGCTGCAAATACAACCGATGTAACAAGCTACCCCAACCTTATGTCTCTGCACCATAAACCTATAGACTGTTAGCTCTCCGGAGCAGGGCCCTCTTCCTCCTGTGCTAGATTTGTTTAGTTTTGTTATGTTTTGTATTTTAGCACAAATCTTTGTCATTGTATACCCCTATCATTGTACCCAGCGCTACGGAATTTGGCAGCGCTATACAAATAAATGATAATAATAATAATAATAGATTACATATATACCCCAATTGGGAATTAGGAAGCTCTAGGAATAAAGTGAATCTATGTGGTCTATAGACCTTGCTCATATTTATGGCAGTATTAGGTAGCTCCATCGCATTATATTTGATAATGGGTACTTCATTGTCATTAGAAGCACAAACAATTACTAACATTTAATTCATTACTATCTAAAGTTACTTCTTTTCTGGTAGATAAAAGGAGATAAAAAATTGTCACATTTTGAATAGGCTTCCGTTTAAAGTATCCCTTCTGTTTTTTTGTATGTATACTATAAATATCTTCTGTATGTATGTAGGGGATGCTTTAAATGTTCTTTAGTCTCTGTATTATACTATACTGGTATATGTTCCTGTTAAAAATGTTGATGTAATTTTCTTTTAAGCACTACTGAGTTGTCTTACCCCTTTAAGATTAATGTATGTATGGTGCCTATTAAAAGAGGATGTAATTCAACTGCTGTTATCCCTGACAAAGTGCCGTGTAGCGGCAGGAAATGCGTCGGATAGCAGCTGAGGTGTGTGGAGTGGTGTAGCCCTGAGTGTTTCACTTTGACGATAAAGCTTTTGGAAGTTTTATACAGGCATGTCCTAAGGATCGTTATTTACCGCTTTGTTTTGATATTGCTACAAGAGTTGGTGAAGGGGAGAGCCGTTGACGTATTCAGTCCATGCAGCTCTGCTGTCATTGCACTGACCGGTGTTTGGGCGGTCGCCATTGAAGTTGATCGCACTCCCGCAGTGTGGGGCCGGCACAGTGAGTAACTGGAAAAGTAACTTTGTATCTAATGCCACAAACTGCGCATTCCACAAGGATCAGTCAACATTGCTTTAAAATCACATTTTTGATACATTATGTTATACTGCAGTATATTGTTGTCTGACAAGGTGTAAGTGTGAATTATTACTATATGTTTGGCAGTAAAATAGTAAACACACTACTTGCATGCTAAAACTTTTCCTATTACTCAATATTACTGCATTTTTTCTACGTCGGAAAAACAGCAGGTGCGAGCTGATAGAAGTGAATTCTTCCAGGCATTGTACATTGATACGAGGGGATCGGCATACAAGATGCACAATACTAAAGCACTGTTTTATATTTAAAGGGACTCTGAACCCAATGTTTTTCTTTCATGATTCAGAAAGAGCATGCAATTTAAGCAACTTTCTAATTTACTCCTATTATCAATTTTTCTTTGTTCTCTTCCTACCTTTATTTGAAAAAGAAGGCATCTAAGCTATTTTTGTTACAGAAAACTGGACATCACTTGTTTATTGGTCAGTTAATTAAATTAATCCACCAATCAACAAGAACAACCCAGGTTGTTCACCAAAAATGGGCCGGCATCTAAACTTACATTCTTGCTTTTCAAATAAAGATACCAAGAGAATGAAGAAAAATTGCTAATAGGAGTAAATTAGAAAGTTGCTTAAAATTGCATGCTCTATCTGAATCCCGAAATAAAAAATTTAGGTTCAGTAAGCTGCATCCAGCCTAACTCAGACCCATTTATAAACAGTTAATGGGGTATATATTTTACAGCCACTGAAGGAGGGTGATCTAAAAGTGTTGTATGTGAGATATATATATATATATATATATATATATATATATATAAACATGTGTATATGTGTTTATACATGTATGTATATACAAATATATACATGTGTATATGTGTTTATATATGTATGTATATACAAATATATACATATAAACACATAAATACACATGTATACACATATATATATATATATATATATATATATATACATACATACATACATACATACATACACATATTTAGACATCTATTTATATCTATCTATCTATCTATCTATCTATCTATCTATCTATCTATCTATCTATCTATCTATCTATCTATCTATCTATCTATCTATATATATCTATATTATAGCCCTCTACATTTAAACACATTCTTATACCATATACCTTTAAAACCTTTTGTAGTAATATTTCTTTGAATATTTTTATCAGATGGTATATATATGAGTGTAGAACTAATCAATTTATGTTATGTTTGGTGCAACTTTTCATTTAACCCTAAACTTTTATAAACAGGAACAGAAAAAAAAGCCGTATCTAAGTGTAGTTTCTTAAAAACACAATTTATTACAATAAAAAATCAATCATACTCACATTTTATGATCTCAAACACATTATGAGGTATGGAAAAGGCACTTGAAAATTGCACACGTCCCCTTGCAGTTAGGACCGTGCAGCAATCACCTAGAGACCCAGGGCATGCAAACATTTTATGTACGAAAGCCAGTTCAGTTTAGTTCAGATCAGTAACTGCAAAGAACTGCTTCCGTTACCTCCGTGTCTAAAAGACTTTGTCAGTCACTGAATGCTACCCCAAAACGGATCAATCAGTACTCCAAAACTGTCTCTTTGAAAACCGGGCTGATAGTCGGCATATTATGCTCCTCTGGTAACAAAAGCACAGTCTGTCAATAAAATGTGGGCGTGGCCGTATGCGTTTCATGGGGCTCCTCCCCACTTTGTCAGAGGTGAGCACTTTTATGCAAGGACTTCAGTCGCGCTAACCTGGTGCGCACAAATTAATGCAGTCACATTTATTGTCAATCTGTATTATGAGTGCAAGCTAGTGTAGGTGCAATATTGCTACCACACCACTTGTTATCTAGCCCTTTGTGTGAAAGTTACATTGCTATTTACTGAACTAGATAAATATTCTTCAGAATTTAAATGCTTCAGTTTATTTTCAAGTTTAATGGGACAAGGTAGAGAAAAAACATGATATATTTTTGTTTAAAATCAATGACTCGTAGACTAGTAAATGTCAGATCACTCTGAGTGGAGCGACCTCTGAAAACCTTAAATCAATCATTTTACAGACTTTTAATATGTTCAAAAAAAGATTGTTGGAAAAGTCAGTCACTTAATATACCACTATCCACTTAGTAAAGTTGTATTCCTATTCATCCTTTTGCTGAAAATTGATTCTGTTGCAGATGAAACTTATTGGCTTTTTTTTAATTTTTTTTACAAAAGTGGTCATTAAAATCCATGAAGTGGGCATTTTTCTTTTTATTATAGAAACAAGGGTATACATAACAATATCAGGTACATTAGGATAATAAATCAGAGTAGTTGAATCAACATATACAAACGGTTGTAAAATTAGAAGAGCTAACAATATGCATGAAACAGAGACAGTATATAGGTTATGCAATCACTTAGTATAAATCCTGTGGGAGGTTTTGCTTAAAGGGACATGAAACCCAAAAAATGTATTTCATGATTCAGATAGAGAATACATTTTTAAACAACTTTCTAATTTACTTCTATTATCTAATCTGTTTCATTCTCTTGGTATCATTTGTTGAAGGAGCAGCATCGCACTAATGGTTTCTAACTGAACACATGGGTGAGCCAATCACAATCGATAAATATATGCAGCCACCAATCAGCAGCTAAAACCTAGGTTTGCTGCTGCTCTTGAGCTTGCCTAGATAAACTTTTCAGCAAAGGATAACAAGAGAAGGAAGCAAATTAAATAATAGAAGTAAACTGGAAAGTTGTTTAAAATTGTATTCTCTATCTGAATCATGAAAAAAAAAGTGGGTTTTATGTCCCTTTAACCAAGTACCATTTTTATTGAACTACAAGCTCAGCCAGTGTTTTGATGTATATATGTGTATATGTATTTAAAAAAAAAAACTGAGGTCATTATAAACTTAAAGGGACATAGGAACTAGCTGAAAAGATCTGTAAACCAACTACAGCAGGCAAACATGTTCAGCCACTAATCAGCAGCTGGTTCCCAGCTCCTGAACATATCTAGATATTATTTTCAACAAAGGATGTCAAGAGAAAAAAGCAAAATAGATAAAATAAGTAAATTGGAAAGTTGTTTAAAATTGTATTCTGTATCTAAATTGTGAAAGAAAATTATTGGGTTTCATGTCCCTTTAAGTTTTTAGTTCAAAGAGATGCGCTACAAATGATACTGATTTAATTATACTGTGTACAAGTTAAACTTGAGGAAGCAATATACAGGAATACAGTTCTTGTTGGTTACTAAAAATAGTTTCTTAATATTGCAGCAAGTATAATAATTGGGTAACTCACTAACTATGTCTCAGGAACAAGTATGTAAAATATGCATGTAGCATTGAGGTATATGTCAGGATGTTTCCACTATACATTGACTTCAAGGGGTCCATCCGATAAAAATCGTCGCCCGCAAAAGCCGGCGACGCCAATATTTACGCTGATTTGGTATCACATATACGGCGTAACCTAGAAGTTACGCGCGTATATTTCTGCCGTCGCCCGTAGTTTTTTGGGCCATAGGCAGGTATACCAAACCAGCGCAGTTTGGTATCCAATATGCAGCATAAGGACTTACGTGGCGAAAATGGAGAAAACTTACTCCATTTTCACCTCGCCACAAAAAGCAGCCGTAAGAAGCCTTACCCTGACTATTGGAGCCCCGTAACTCCCTAAACTAACTAGAAAATAAACCTAACACCTAACGCGTGCGCAATGTCTATCTCCCTGTCAACCGCGAACTTCTAAAATAAACCTAACACCTAACGCATGCGCAATGTCTATCTCCCTGTCAACCGCGATCTTCTAAAATAAACCTAACACCTAACGCATGCGCAATGTCTATCTACCTGTCAACCGCGATCCCCCCCCCCCCCCGAAATCCCTAATAAAGTTATTAACCCCTAAACCGCCGCTCCCGGACCCCGCCGCCATCTACATAAACTAACCCCCTACTGTGAGCCCCTAAAACCGCCGCCATCTACCTTATCTATCCCCTAATTAGAACCCCTTACACCGCTGTCATCTACCTTATCTATCCCCTAATCTGACCCCTTACACCGCCGCCACCTATATAAAAATTATTAACCCCTAATCTAATCCCCCTATACCGCCGCCAGCTATATTAATATTATTAACCCCTAATGTAAGCCCCTTACACCGCCGCCATCTCTATTAAAATGATTAACCCCTAATTTAATCTACCTACCCCACCGCCAGCTATATTATCTATATTAACCCTAAGTATATTATAGTTAATATAGGTATTACATTATATATATTAACTATATTAACCCTAATTATATTAGGGTTAATATAGTTAATATAGTTACTATAGTATTTATATTAACTATATTAACTCTATCTAACCCTAACACCCCTAACTAAATTTATATTAAATTAATCTAATTCATTTATAAACTAAAATATTCCTATTTAAATCTAAATACTTACCTATAAAATAAACCCTAAGATATCTACAATATAATTAATAATTACATTGTAGCTATGTTAGGGTTAATATTTATTTTACAGGTAAATTGTTAATTATTTTAACTAGGTATAATAGCTATTAAATAGTTATTAACTATTTAATATCTACCTAGTTAAAATAATTACCCAATTACCTGTAAAATAAATCCTAACCTAAGTTACAAATACACCTACACTATCAATAAATTAAATAAACTACAAACATCTATCTAAAAATACAATTAAATTAACTAAACTAAATTACAAAAAAAAACAAACACTAAATTACAAAAAATAAAAAAAAGATTACAAGATTTTTAAGCTAATTACACCTATTCTAAGCCCCCTAATAAAATAATAAACCCCCAAAATAAAAAAAATTCCCTGCCCTATTCTAAATTAAAAGAATTTCAAAGCTCTTTACCTTACCAGCCATTAAAAGGGCCTTTTGTGGGGCATGCCCCAAAGAATTCAGCTCTTTTGCATACAAATACAATTACCCCCCCCCCCATTACAACCCACCACCCACATACCCCTATTCTAAAACCACCCAAACCCCCCTTAAAAAAGCCTAACACTACCCCCCTGAAGATCTCCCTACCTTGTCTTCACCACACCGGGCCGAACTCCTGATCCGATCCGGGCGATGTCTTCCTCCAAGCGGCAAAGAAGAATTCTTCCTCCGGCGATGTCTTCCTCCAAGCGGCAAAGAAGAATTCTTCCTCCGGCGACATCTTCCTCCAAGCGGCAGCAAAGTCTTCATTCTACTGGCGGCATCTTCAATCTTCTTTCTTCGCTCCGCCGCCGCAGAGCATCCATCCCGGACGACTACTGAACGACGAATGAGGTACCTTTAAATGACGTCATCCAAGATGGCGTCCGCCGAATTCCGATTGGCTGATAGGATTCTATCAGCCAATCGGAATTAAGTTAGAAAAATCTGATTGGCTGATTGAATCAGCCAATCAGATTCAAGTTCAATCCGATTGGCTGATCCAATCAGCCAATCAGATTGAGCTCGCATTCTATTGGCTGAAGCAGATTGAAGATGCCACCGGAAGAATGAAGACTTTGCTGCCGCTTGGAGGAAGACGTCGCCGGAGGAAGAATTCTTCTTTGCCGCTTGGAAGAAGACATCGCCGGAGGAAGAATTCTTCTTTGCCGCTTGGAGGAAGACACCGCCCGGATCGGATCAGGAGTTCGGCCCGGTGTGGTGAAGACAAGGTAGGGAGATCTTCAGGGGGGTAGTGTTAGGCTTTTTTAAGGGGGGTTTGGGTGGTTTTAGAATAGGGGTATGTGGGTGGTGGGTTGTAATGGGGGGGGGTATTGTATTTGTATGCAAAAGAGCTGAATTCTTTGGGGCATGCCCCACAAAAGGCCCTTTTAAGGGCTGGTAAGGTAAAGAGCTTTGAAATTCTTTTAATTTAGAATAGGGCAGGGAATTTTTTTTATTTTGGGGGTTTATTATTTTATTAGGGGGCTTAGAATAGGTGTAATTAGCTTAAAAATCTTGTAATCTTTTTTTTATTTTTTTGTAATTTAGTGTTTGTTTTTTTTTGTAATTTAGTTTAGTTAATTTAATTGTATTTTTAGATAGATGTTTGTAGTTTATTTAATTTATTGATAGTGTAGGTGTATTTGTAACTTAGGTTAGGATTTATTTTACAGGTAATTGGGTAATTATTTTAACTAGGTAGATATTAAATAGTTAATAACTATTTAATAGCTATTATACCTAGTTAAAATAATTAACAATTTACCTGTAAAATAAATATTAACCCTAACATAGCTACAATGTAATTATTAATTATATTGTAGCTATCTTAGGGTTTATTTTATAGGTAAGTATTTAGATTTAAATAGGAATATTTTAGTTTATAAATGAATTAGATTAATTTAATATAAATTTAGTTAGGGGTGTTAGGGTTAGATAGAGTTAATATAGTTAATATAAATACTATAGTAACTATATTAACTATATTAACCCTAATATAATTAGGGTTAATATAGTTAATATATATAATGTAATACCTATATTAACTATAATATACTTAGGGTTAATATAGATAATATAGCTGGCGGTGGGGTAGGTAGATTAAATTAGGGGTTAATCATTTTAATAGAGATGGCGGCGGTGTAAGGGGCTTACATTAGGGGTTAATAATTTTAATAAAGATGGCGGCGGTGTTAGGGGCTCACTTTAGGGGGTTATAGATATAATATAGCTGGCGGCGGGGTACGGGAGCGACGGTTTAGGGGTTAATAACTTTATTAGGTTGCGGCGGGGTACGGGAGCGGCGGTTTAGGGGTTAATAGCTTTTTTATTGTTAGGATAGTGAGGGGGGATAGCGGATAGAGGGTTAGACGTGTCGGGCTATGTTAGGGAGGCGTGTTAGACGTGTCGGGCTATGTTTAGGAGGCGTGTTAGACAGTGCGGATTTAGACTTTAGTCAGGTTTTATAGGCGCCGGCAGTTTCTAACGTGGCGCAAGTCACTGGCGACTCCAAAAATCTGTACTTACGCAGATTTCTGGACATCGCTGGTTTGTGAGACTTGCGCCACTTTAGCAAGTGACGGCGCCGCATATTGGATGGCTCGAGTTGCGAGCTGAAACTGCGGGCGACGTGGGTTCCCTCGCTTGCGCCGCAAAATGCGATCTATATCGGATCGCGCCCCAAGCCTGAGACTAATGCATGTGTTAATGTTCATAATCCAACTAATGTCAGATACAATGTAGCTCTTGGTGAATTTTCATCCCATGTTGCTAATTACAGTACTCAAGTACATCACCCACTATACTGGGAAAATCTGTTAATTATATCCAGGATCTAGGATAGGTAAGTATTCTCTTTGCAGAGGGAGCTAATATAAGCAGAGGAAGACTGGTCTTTTCATGGTGCTGTGTATAGCGCCGAAGCATTACGCCAAGCCCCCATCCGCTCCTACCCCAGCGATCGGGCCTGCATAGTGACAGGCATCGCCGGGGCTTCACGTTATGCGTGGTGACGTCACACGCAATAACGTGATGACGTCACTGTGCAACTTTATTTATACTTAACAATGTTAAGTATTGGAGCAGGGGACATGCTGCTTAGAAGTCTGTATCTCAGGCATCTAAGCAGCTACAGACCCCCAAGACCCACCATTGGAAAGGTAATCGCCTAACCTTTCCAACAGTGTAATTTGTAAATAAAAAAATAAAAGTGCTTAGCACTCAAAGGGTTAATATGATCACAATGACCATAATTGTAGGAAAGCTTATTTGCTAATGAAATCTTTAATGGGACATGATGCTCAAACATTTTCTCTCTTTCACATGAAAAAGAATGTTTCAAATTGGCTAGTGCTTTGGTTTATGAACAATGAAAGGTTTTGTGGTAAATAAACAAATTTTCCTATGAGAGTTATCTTTGTCAACCTGTGAGCAGTAGAATTCCAAGATTCAGTTGTACATAATTATGCACTTTTTAGTTTCGCCTTTAAATTTAACAGCTTTCATTTACCATTTTTTTTTTTTTTTTAAATATAATTTTATTGAGGTTTTTCGAACATACAACAATAAACATTAAACATGGGTTCAAAAAGATTAACAATAGTACACCATTAGTTGCTTTACCATTATGCACATGGTTTAAATAAGAAGGTACATTATACAAAGCTATGTAAATATATGAAGTGTATATAAACCACCATTGAACCATAAAAATGAAACCTCTCTTTTCTTCCCCCCTCCCCCTCACAAAAGAGTGCACTGCCACAACTGCAAAGGGCCACTCATGGGCCTATGGAGGCTATATAATGTAAGGGAGGGCAGTAATGCTAAATATGGTCGCTCTTGGACCTTGAGAGAAAGGGGGGGGGGGAGAAACGTGTCTGAGCTTTGGACTATGTATTAACATTAACAGCAAATGCCCGATTAGGAAAAGATATCTCGTGGGCACATCATGAGGCACACAGGGGAAAAATAAAAAGACAAACAGACACTGAGCAATCTCACCTTACAAAAATTTAGGATTATAGGAAGCATACATGAATAAATTATGCGCACACTGGGGTAGTCAAATCTTGCCCCCCAGGTACGGGCCTTATACCCAGACGGCAAGTGCAAGGTAAAAATTAGAAGCTGAGAAGGACCCCAAATGATTATCTGTTGTTCCCCTCCAAGCAATATACTAGCCCTCTTTACGAAAAGGCCTATGAATGGGCTTGTTTTATTCTTTATATTTGGAGGCTAATAAAGTAGAGAGACTTTTAAACAATTTCTACTTGTAGAGGGTCTCATCATTTAGGTGAGATATGTACTGTAGTAAGCAGGACTGTTAATAACGATATGTCTAAACCTCCATCCCACCCCACAAAGTGCCAAACAACACAAAACATATTAAATAACGATTAGAATAAAAAGTCTGTAATGTTAAGAGCTGCAACATTGAAAACTAACTCACAATAAGCTCATACTGTAGGAATAGCAGTGTAAGTGAAAATAAAAAAAAAGGAAATGTTAATGGGAGCAAAAACTTTTAAACATAACCGTGAACACCTCCAACCACAGCGACCAGCGTGATAGTGATAAGTCTCCTAGGCAGCCGCATGGCTCTGCCTGAATGCAAATGTCAATTAGCCTATGCCGAAACAATTCCGTCTACTTTCAAAATCTGGACACAGTCCCACAGTCACCAGACTCTGGAAGGCCGCAAGGCCCAATACAATGCCCCTAGATAGAAGTAAGAACCCCGTTGACCTCAGGAGTCCATCACATGTTAAGTCACTTACTAGTTGCCCATGTTTTTTAACTCCTGTCCCATGGCTCAAGAATAAATCATCGTAAGATGCTTTAGGGACACGGAGCTGAGGAATCGTCGCCACATTATTTCTGCTTTCTTGTGCAGCCGGGTGTACACTGGCCTCCCGGTATTGAGCGCTGCTTGGGATCATCTGTTGCGCACTTTGTTTGTCTGAAGTAGATGCGGCGTCTTGTACCAGGGGCTTGTCAGGATTCTGTGTTTGCAGATTTTTACTCTCCGTGAGTCTCTGTTGCTCCTGTTGCCACCCGGTCAGCACGGCTTCTAAGTCTCTCTGTAATTCACTGAAATGTTGAAGCAGTGAAGACCGGACCTTCAGTGCCCAGTTGTCGATTGCCTCCATTACCTTTGGTCCGCTCTGTGCCATTTACACACTATTTGTTGCACCGACCAAGTCCCTAGTCAGGTCATCCAGAGAAGTGGGGCTTATTGCTGTATATAGTGACGTTAGGCTTGTTATAATTCCTAATAGATCAGGAGAGATGGCGTAGATCTCTGTATAGGCCGTAGTTCAAGTTTCCCAATTAGGTCGTCATATTAAGATGCTTCATGCAGTATTGGTATCAAAAGACACAGGAGTCTCTATATATGGCTTTTAATGACAAAGTAGCTCTCGATGTCGCTGATAGCTGAAGATATCCAACAGATTAATTAATTAAAGTGAGGAGCTCCCATATTTTCCTCCTTACACGGTTGCTGGTCAGACACGCCCCCCCCCCCCCCATTTACCAAGATAAAAATACAAAGTAACATTCATAAACAAAGTCACATAGATGTGTGGACATTCAAAACACAGCCTCTACAAGCAAATATATATACTTTTGTCATAGAACAAAAAGTCAATAGGATATGTGACTCCTGATAAAATTACAAAGAAAAACATAAAAAACAATTGAACCCTGTAGTTTTCTCAAATTAAAAGGATACTATTACATCATATTTTCTTTTATATAAGTAACCCCAAAGAATAATATAAGAATGGTACAAAATAAATAAATTCTCCTAGTGGCAGGCAGTGGTCACTCTAGGACCGCCTACTAAACAATTGGAAAATAAAAGGGGTAATGGGGGGGGGGGTGCGAAACATACAAAGGTGCCACTCATAGACCCATATAGTATTAAGTAAATACATAAACTATGAGAGACCGTCTTTATGACTTTGTGGATGTAAAACATAGAAAAGGGAAAGTAATGTCTTACACCCTGTTTTTTGATCAACTATAATAGAGTGGACTATTAAGGTAACGTTGTGACAGGTCTCCCAACACACTTATTAACCTAGCATCTAGGCACCTACAAAACTCTCTTAGACTACTATATACAAGTTAAAATAAGTAAGTATAATCATAAGTTAAATCTCTGCATTACAAATGAGAAGAGTATTGCAAGCTATTGAGCACTTAGCAAAAATATTAGTCTAGCTTGAGATGGGCTCTAGAAGCTGCAATCTGCAAGCTGCAATCTGTAACCAGTAGTTTAATGTATTCTTGCCCACTGACACTTAATATGCTAATGAAAACTGCCTTTATTTGGTTATAATATCAACTGATAGAGAGGACTGTTAAAATAACTTCTGCACATCTTAGAGGATATTACAATTATTCAAGCTTATGCACAAAGGATCTGCTTTATTTGTTTGGGTGACTGTCAAGGTATGTTGTACATGTACCTCTTAAACTATATGGAACTTTCCATGAAAAAAACTGGCAAGTGGAAATAGTCTCTGCAGTCATAACTAATTACTTACATCAGACGTATGAACCAGACTAACAGGGGTCATACATACTAGTACAATTGATGGAAGAATAACTAAAGCTCAGTGTAGTATACAAATCAAATCATTGCTATACAGCATACGTGAGTCCACAAAATTGCAGTATATGTAAAGACATGTAGGGCTTTAAGAAGGGTGTGTATTACAGGAATTTAAGCACATTGTAACTTTTGATTAATATCAAACTAACAGGCCTTTATTGACAGGCAAAGTATAATACTCCTGAACCGCACAATGTACAGTATATGCCATAATTTTAACCAATGCCCAATCTAAGTGACTTCCCTGGGCATGAAACAAATATATATGTCCCACATGTGGCCCCATGGGACCCCATACTCCACCCAACATGAGCCACACAGAGCACCAGATTAATTCCAGCAGATCCAGTCACTAAAGGTAAACTTGTGGGCCGAATCCCCATCACAACCAGTTTCTTTTGCGGTGGTAGAGATTGCAGAACAGCCACATGGCGAGTGTATCCGCTGTCAGGATTGCTACCTCTATCGGCTACTGGATCTTTTGCTAGGGTAAAGAACATTGATCTCTTGTCATGATCAAATTGACAGATCTGCATTGAAGCACTTAAAACAACCACCATGGCATCTCCAGCATGGATAGTCTTCCGGTTAAGGTGAGTAGCCTCTCTAATCTCAGGAAGATCTGGTAAAGCTGCCATAGAGAGTTGGGTACATTGTCTCCATAAAACTCTGGTAGCTGTTTGCGTTTGTCTACTGGTTGTTATATCGCTTTCAGGTTGGATAATTATATCTTCAATGTCAATCTCCAGTGCTTGCAGCAGTTGCCGTTTAAATTTCTTTGTGTTCATCTAAGATCCGAGATATTGCAGACAGCAGATCACAGTAAGCAGGTGCCATTTTGAGTGTTGAAGGTAATAGCTAACAAACAAGTATATGTTATTATGAAGAAATAGCATTAAGTTATGCAGCACTTTTCACTGCTTATAACCCAGTATCTTCTAAATCCTGGGGGGGGGGGGGGGGCATTGTGCGGCAGCCCAAGCAGCCTGGGTGAGCAGATTCACAGCACAGGTTTCCCTGTCTTGCGGTCGGCCTCCACGCTGCTTAACTGAGGAACATAGGAAAGTCTATCTTTGCAGTATGTACCCACAAACTTTCCTGGGGTTTCTCAGGGCACTTCACCTATGTACAGAGCATTTTATTATTACACATATGCTTATGTGAATCTATGGGGTAGATTTATGAATAGGCGAGCGGACATGATTCGCTGTAGCGAATCATGTCCGCTCGATCTCGCTAAATGCCAACAGCATATGCTGTTGGCATTTAACAGTGCACAAGGATTTCTGGTGAAATGCTTGTGCAATGCCGCCCCTGCTCACTGGCAGCCAATCGGCCGCTAACAGGGTCCATCAATCATCCCTATCGGATCGGGATGATTTCAGTCCACAACCTAAAAGGTGGCGGAGAAGTTAAGGAGCAGCGGTCTGGACCTGAAACGATGTGGCTCCGAAGCAGCATCCACTGCTTAAGAAATGGAGCCCTATGTGTTTAACCCAAACATATATATGAAATACAAACCAACTTTCAGCTGTCACTAAGGAAATATTTATTGTTACTGAGACAATATGCACAAGAGTCTTCAAAAGTATTTACACATTAATGTATACCAGCTCCTATACATATTAAAATGTAGGTATTTACATACCTTATGGTATTGTCAGGTGCACATAAAATTATCCCATGATGGTCTCTTTCAGCACCACTAATCAAACAAAGTCGTTTCAGCTACAGTAGCTCTTCTGTGTGATTGGACCAGACGGGCTAGCCTTCACTCCCTACGTGCATCAATGAGCCTTGATTACCCATGACCCTGATGCCATTTCACCGGTTTTCCTTCTTTGAACCACTTTTGGTAGGTACTAACCACTGCATACCGGGAAAACCCCACAAGACTTGTCATTTTGCAGATGCTCTGACCCAGTCGTCTAGCCATCACTATTTGACCCATGTCAAAGTTACTCAGGTCTTTTTGCTTTCTCATTTTTTCTGCTTCCATTACATGAAATTTAAGAACTGGCTGTTCATTTGTTGCCTAATATATTCCACACCTTGACAGGTGCCATTGTGACGATATAATCAATGTTATTCACTTCACCTGTCATTGTTTTTAATGTTGTGGCTAATCAGTGTAATTCCCCTCTATAATTAGAGCTAGAAGTCATATAGTACAAAGAACAAATCTTAGACTGTACTGTTGCATTGTGTATAGCATGTAAACAACTTTACTTATGTATATTTTGTATATTTCATTGGTGAACTGTGATATGTAGTAAGAGCTAGATTACAAGTGGAGCACAGCTGATAGGGCAGAGAATAAAGCACAATGTGGTATTACAATTGGAATAGGGATACCTGTTCACACAACAATCTATAGGTAGTATGTGTGTGAATTAAGTATATATAAGGCGCCACAGATAATACATAATACAAACAGTGACGCAATACTAAACAGCAGTGGTAAATCAAAGCATATAACAGAGCATTAACAACAGAACAAATGAAGACAATGAAATATATCAGCAGAATATGAATACCAATAATGTCCTGATATATGTATGTATCTATGTATAAACGTATATGCACACACACAGCCAAGTTGTGCTCACAAATCCTTCAAGAAAAGCAGAAAGTGGAAAGCCTCAGGGGGAGTCAGGGCAGCTCTTCTGTAATGTTAGAAAAAATAGAAGGAACAACACTAACAAACAAAGTGTGTTTAGAAAAAAAGAGAGGTGCGCCTATTCAATGCTATTCCTAAGGTGGAGATTCTAATTGTGATATTTTCTGTTTTTTGTGAAAAATATATATAAAAAACAATAATACAACTATAAAATTATATATATATATATATAAGTGGTCAATAATAACTGATCATTAATAATAACAAATAGATTCCTTGGTATTAATATACAACAAAAATGTCCATATATATTCAGTGTACTAAAAGTCCCAAAATTCCTGAGGAGTGGTGCAATGTAGATATCCCCAGAACAACAGCAGCTCTCTCCAAAATATACGTGAGGATAAAACTTGGTCCTGGAAATGACAAAAAAAGAAGAGGCGCTCTGGTGCAGATAAACCCAACAATAAGTGAGATTTCCAAAAGAAAAAATACTAGTACTCACAAAAGTATTTGCACTTCCAGTGCAATAATCCACAAGCCGAAACTTCAGAGCCGTTCGGCTGACTCTTCCTCTCCCGATATGCTGATATGCTCCCGGCAGTATTCAGGCCCCTAGGAGAAATGAAGCATAGAACACCTTTGGTGCAGATAACCCTTACCAATATGGGACTGCTAACAGTGGGTAGGTGTATATACTCACAAACGTATATTACCATTAGAGATCTACTACATTTAAAACGAATATCATAACATTTAATTACCATCTCAATGCATTATGTTATCAAGCAGAAATCGTACCTGTATGATGTATGGCATTATGTGTGTAAGCATTATAGTAATAACACAGCTAAAAATGTCTTATGCACACAGAGCATATATAGATATATGTTAAGCAGGGGTGATCCCCTGAAATTCAGAATCTAGAGGACATTTACTAGTACATATCATGTATATAAAATTTAGATCATTGTACATATGTCATGTATCAAATATAAGACGAGTCATTATGTCTATTTGTAATACGTCGTTTGATGTTGCTAAAAATGTATTTATTGATATGTTATTTGTTGTCAGCTAAGATATAATTCTGTTAGTTATTTAGTATTGTGAGAGACGTAGCACCTAATCAATTAACACATGTGTTACGGTGGGTGTGTTACATATAAACCATCTCCATTGGTGTGAGAGTTATGGTGGGTGTGTAATACACAAACCATTCCCATTGGTTAACTCAGCCTTTTAAGACAGCAAGGTAGTTCACTAAATTTATGAGCCTGATGAAACGGCGTGCAGCCGAGAAACGCGTAGCGAAGTTTTAAGTATTTTAATAAAAGTTTTTATATTGTTCTACCTTGCTTTGAACTATTCTTTTCCACCGGACGTTTGAGAGTACCAGCTACCTTTTTGGGAAGTCAGCCGAACGGCTTTATAAAGTTTCGGTCCGCTCGATATTGCACTGATTGTGCATATACGTTTGTGAGTATATACACCTACCCACTGTTAGCAGTCCCATATTGGTAAGGGTTATCTGCACCAAAGGTGTTCTATGCTTCATTTCTCCTAGGGGCCTGAATACTGCCGGGAGCATATCAGCATATCGGGAGAGGAAGAGTCAGCCGAACGGCTCTGAAGTTTCGGCTTGTGGATTATTGCACTGGAAGTGCAAATACTTTTGTGAGTACTAGTATTTTTTCTTTTGGAAATCTCACTTATTGTTGGGTTTATCTGCACCAGAGCGCCTCTTCTTTTTTTGTCATTTCCAGGACCAAGTTTTATCTTCTGTAATGTCCAGACAGACACTTGGTAATACTAAAACAGAACAATAGAAGGTGCCTCATAGGGTAGACCAGCAACAAGGGGAATAAATAACCAGAGTCGGTCCTACTCACATGGTTGAAAGCACTAAATAGTGCACAACAGGCAGGCCGGATCCTAAGAGTAATCCGGCAGACTCGCTCTCTACAGCAAAGCAGGATACACCAATATTTTTGCTTTTTTGAGAAATAGCAGAAGATGGAAGCTGCTCTTTCAGTGTCTGTGCTATTGGCTGGGAATGCTCCAAACTCAAGGAACCATGGCCAGAGAACACATACAATCGTGAAATAAACAACACAACTCCACACCTGAATCCTGGCTGGAAAACTGTCTTTGGACAAGAGAGATACTCTGTGACCTGTACCCTTGCAATATAGTGATACCTTCGCATATGACCATAAGAAATATCTTGAATATTGAACTAACAAATATTGGCCTAGATTACGAGTTTTGCATTAGGCTTAAAAAGCAGTGTTGGCCGGTCCCAACGCTGCTTTTTAACGCCCGCTGGTATTACGAGTCTTGCAGGTACAGGTGTACCGCTAACTTTTTTGGCCAGACTCGGAAATACCACAAATCCACTTACGTAAATTGCGTATCCTATTTTTTCAATGGGACTGGCATAGCGTCGGTATTATGAGTCTGACAAAAAGTGAGCGGTAGACCCTCCCCTGTCAAGACTGGTACTGCATTTTAAAGTCAGTAGTTAAGAGTTTTACACTGCAACGCCGTGGCATAAAACTCTTAACTAAAGTGCTAAAAAGTACACTAACACCCATAAACTACCTATTAACCCCTAAACCGAGGCCCTCCCACATCACAATCACTATAATAAATATATTAACCCCTAAACCGCCGCACTCCCGCCTCGCAAACATTAGTTAAATATTATTAACCCCTAATCTGCAGTCCCTAACATCGCCGACACCTACCTACATTTATTAACCCCTAATCTGCCGCCCCCAACATCGCCACCACTATAATAAAGTTATTAACCCTAACCCCCCCTAACTTAAATATAATTTAAATAAATCTAAATAAAATAACTATCATTAACTACATTATTCCTATTTAAAGGGACAGTAAACCTTAAAAATAATGTTATATAATTCTGCACATAGTGCAGAATTATATAACATTATTTAGGTGCTATAGCCATAAAAGCATTTTTTCCTTTTATATTTTGATAAAATACGGCGCTTTTACAGACCCGCTCTCTGCTCTCTGCTGAGCGGGTCTGTAATATTCAGTCAGCGCATCGGGCCAGCTGTATAGTCACAGCCCGGCCCGACCGCGCCATAGCACTAAGTGCAGCTCACTCCTGTCACAGGAGCGAGCTGCACTTAGTCTAATGGCGCGGTCGGGCCGGGCTGTTACTATACAGCTGGCCCGATGCGCTGACTGAATATTACAGACCCGCTCAGCAGAGAGCAGAGAGCGGGTCTGTAAAAGCGCCGTATTTTATCAAAATATAAAAGGAAAAAATGCTTTTATGGCTATAGCACCTAAATAATGTTATATAATTCTGCACTATGTGCAGAATTATATAACATTATTTTTAAGGTTTACTGTCCCTTTAAAACTAAATATTTACCTATAAAATAAGCCCTAAGATGGCTACAATATAACTAATAATTACATTGTAGCTAGTTTAAGGTTTATTTTTATTTTACAGGCAAGTTTGTATTTATTTTAACTAGGTAGAATAGTTATTAAATAGTTATTAACTGTTTAATAACCACCTAGCCAAAATAAAGACAAAAGTACCTGTAAAATAAAACCTAACCTAAGTTACAATTACACCTAACACTACACTATAATTAAATTAATTCCCTAAATTAAATAAAATTATCTAAAGTACAAAAAAAAAACAACTAAATTACAGAAAATAATAAAAAAATTATAAGATTTTTAAACTAATTACACCTAATCTAATCCCCCTAACAAAATAAAAAAAGCCCTACCATACACTAAATTACAAATAGCCCTTAAAAGGGCCTTTTGCGGGGCATTGCCCCAAAGTAATCGGCTCTTTTACCTGTAAAAAAAATTACAAATCCTCCCCAACATTAAAACCCACCACCCACAAAGCCAACCCTACTCTAAAACCCACCCAATACCCCCTTAAAAAAACCTAACACTTACCCCTTGAAGATCACCTTACCGGGAGACATCTTCATCCAACCGGGCAGAAGTGGTCCTCCAGACGGGCAGAAGTCTTCATCCAGACGGCATCTTATATCTTCATCCTTCCGACGCGGAGCGGCTCCATCTTCAAGACATCCGACGCGGAGCATCCTCTTCTGACGACAGCTACGACTGAATGAAGGTTCCTTTAAATGACATCATCCAAGATGGCGTCCCTTCAATTCTGATTGGCTAATAGAATTCTATCAGCCAATTGGAATTAAGGTAGAAAAAAACCTATTGGCTGATCCAATCAGCCAATAGGATTGAGCTGGCATTCTATTGGCTGTTCAAACCAGCCAATAGAATGCGAGCTCAATCCTATTGGCTGATTGCATCAGCCAATAGGATTTGTTCTACCTTAATTCCGATTGGCTTATAGAATTCTATCAGCCAATCGGAATTGAAGGGACGCCATCTTGGATGGCATCACTTAAAGGTACCTTCATTCAGTAAGAAGACTCCGGATGAAGAGGATGCTCCGCATCGGATGTCTTGAAGATGGAGCCGCTCCACGTCGGAAGGATGAAGATACAAGATGCCGTCTGGATCAAGACTTCTGCCCGTCTGGAGGACCACTTCTGCCCGGCTTGGATGAAAACTTCTGCCCGTCTGGAAGACCACTTCTGCCCAGTTGGATGAAGACGTCTCCCGGTAAGGTGATCTTCAAGGGGTTAGTGTTAAGTTTTTTTTAAGGGGGGAATGGGTGGGTTTTAGAGTAGGGTTGGTTGTGTGGGTGGTGGGTTTTAATGTTGGGGGGGATATGTAATTTTTTTTTACAGGTAAAAGAGCTGATTACTTTGGGGCAATGCCCGCAAAAGGCCCTTTTAAGGGCTATTTGTAATTTAGTGTAGGGTAGGGTTTTTTTTATTTTGGGGGGGATTTTTATTTTGTTAGGGTGATTAGATTAGGTGTAATTAGTTTAAAAATCTTGTAATTTTTTTTATTATTTTCTGTAATTTAGTGTGTTTTTTTGTACTTTAGATAATTTTATTTAATTTAGGGAATTAATTTAATTATAGTGTAGTGTTAGGTGTAATTGTAACTTAGGTTAAGTTTTATTTTACAGGTACTTTTGTATTTATTTTAGCTAGGTGGTTATTAAATAGTTAATTACTATTTAATAACTATTGTACCTAGATAAAAAAAATACAAACTTGCCTGTAAAATAAAAATAAACCCTAAGCTAGATACAATGTAACTATTAGTTATGTTGTAGCTATCTTAGGGTTTATTTTATAGGTAAGTATTTAGTTTTAAATAGGAATAATTTAATTAATGATAGTTATTTTTATTTATTTAAATTATATTTAAATTAGGGGGTGTTAGGATTAGACTTAGATTTAGGGGTTAATAACTTTAATATAGTGGCGGCGACGTTGGGGGTGGCAGATTAGGGGTTAATAAGTGTAGGTAGGTGGCGGCGACATTGGGGCGGCAGATTAGGGGTTAATAAATTTAATGTAGGTGTCAGCGATGTTGGGGGCAGCAGATTAGGGGTTAATAAGTGTAATGTAGGTGGTGGCGGTGTCCGGAGCAGCAGATTAGGGGTTAATAATATAATGCAGGTGTCAGCGATGTCGGGGGCCGCAGATTAGGGGTTAATAAGTGTAAGATTAGGGGTGTTTAGACTCGGGGTTCATGTTAGGGTGTTAGGTGTAGACATAAATGTATTTTCCCCATTGGAATCAATGGGGCTGCGTTAAGAGCTTTATGCTGCTTTTTTGCAGGTGTTTTTTCAGCTGGCTCTCCCCCATTGATTCCTATGGGGAAATCGTGCACGATCACGTTCAGCCAGCTCACTGCTAACGCAAGCAGCGCTGGTATTGAAGTGAGATGTGGAGCAAAATTTTGCTTTACGATCACTTTTTTGTGGTTAACGCCGGGTTTGTAAAAACCCGTAATACCAGCACTGTCTGTAAGTGAGCAGTGAGCATAAACTGCTCGTTAGCACCGCATCCCTGTTAACGCAAAACTCGTAATCTAGGCGATTGTTTACTGGTAATGTATTAAGCGTTTTGATGTTTTATATTTTAATGTTTTAAAGCAAAGATATTCTTTATTGTTGTGGTTTAATTGAAGCTGGTATTTAAAGAGGCACTTTATAGTTGCTAGTATTAAATAGACTAGTGTATTTCATATATTAAATATACTAGCGCTAAGGCAATTATTATTGAGAAAAAGGTCAGGCATTAATATTTATTAATTCATTGGAGCTACTGTGATATATTTTAAAAATTGCATTTATTATTGTGGTTAAATGTCTGGTTGCTGTTAATTAAGCTTGTAAGTTAGTAATCCATATTTTGCATTGGACTAGTGTTGCTAGCTAATTACAAATTGTCTTGTATGTTTAATGGTAATATCTGATGTTTAATTCATTTTGAGTTAAGGTTAATTTATAGAAATATTTCAGGATAATAGACAATATCTATTGAATAGTAATTAATCTAAATATCTCTATGGAAGCTTAATATTTTACAGTTGTGTTGATTAATTGATAGATAAAATTGGTCATAGGTGATGTTCAGTTGCTACATAAATATAATCAAAGTGTATATAAAGATTTACTGATCAGAATTTAGGAGTATTATATATTGAGATTAAATATTACATTTTAATAATAATTTTGTTGCCAAATTTATAGATATCTCAATAGTGTTTATTTTGGGGTACACTACAGAGATTTAGCATCTTACTGAAGTCTATTGACAAGATTCTGCTATATTAATTGGAGATATCACGGACAATAATTTTATACTGCTATAAATTATTATTAATATTCAGAATTACAATAAGTAACACATTGGTGGCAATTGCTGCAGATAAATACACCAACATTTCTGGAGGACACTCCTGAGATGTATCAACACAAAGTTCTTGCTCAGGCTCAGTTCTCGTTAATAAAATGCATATTTTTATAAAAATAGCTTAAATATTTCTCATTTTTTATCTATGCAGCAATATAACCCTTATAGTTTGTGCACAACAGTTAGTTCTCCACTCGTAATCTAGCCTAATACTGCACAAGAGTAGAGATCGGCAGTGACTGGTCTCATCCAACGTTCAAAAATCTTTAGAGAGTTACCCTGGGATTAGAGAGACCATTTAATACGGCAACAGCCGAAATGCGTCAACTAGCGCTTCTAATGATGACTTCTTTGCCACTGTCTATAGCCTGTGTGACAGGCATGATATTTTATCCTGTGAAGAAATAAAGAAATTACATTTTTTCCCCTTGTCTCCTGGATGGTGCTCCTTCTTTCCGACTTGAAGCTTTGCATTTAATATATGCCCATACTCTGTCCATTTTACGAAAAAACAACTACTACGCTTTGTATTTTGTTCTTGAAGGGACAGTCTACACCAGAATTTTTATTGTTTTAAAAAATAGATAATCCCTTTATTACCCATTCCCTAGTTTTGCATAACCAACACAGTTATATAAATACCCTTTTTACCTCTGTGATTATCTTGTATCTAAGCCTCTGCAAACTGCCCCCTTATTTCAGATCTTTTGACAGACATGCAGTTTAGCCAATCAGTGCTGGCTCCTAGGAACTCCACGTGCGTGATCACAGTGTTATCTATATGACATACATGAACTAACACCCTCTAGTGGTGAAAAACTGTCAAAATGCCCTGAGAGAAGAGGCGGCCTTCAAGGGCTTAGAAATTAGCATATGAACCTCCTAGGTTTAGCTTTCAACTAAGAATACCAAGAGAACAAAGCAAAATTGGCGATAAAAGTAAATTGGAAAATTGTTTAAAATTACATGCCCTATCTGAATCATGAAAGTTTATTTTAAACTAGACTGTCCCTTTAACTATGGATTTATTTATTTTTTCGCATCCAGTGTACTTAAATTACGATTTACACTATGCATATTTAATAAAATGTATTTCTGTGTAATTTACATTTTTACGTTTTTTATAAAGTACGGTTTTTGCGGAAGAATTTTGTTACAAGCTTGGCTATTTCAATACCTATATAAACCTAAATTGTAGTCACAATTCATTGGACACACATTAAGGGAAACACAATTTTACTGTACACTGTCCCTTTACACATATTCTTTCAAAAGTCTCTTAAGCATATTTATCTTATCTCATGTGCTATAGCCAATTAGGGACAAATGCAATTAAGTTTCCGAATAGATTGAGCAATGCCTATTAATTTGCATTGTACAATGTGTTTAAAATGCTTAATTTGATATTTTAGGGGAAATCAAATAATGGGGTCAATTTATCATTTGCCGGGAGGACATGATTCTCTGTAGAGAATCATGTCCGCCCAGCATCGCTAAATGCCGACAGCATACGATGTCAGCATTTAACATTCCACAAGCATTTCTAGTGAAATGCTTGTGCAATGCCGCCACCTGCACATTCGCATGACTGCTGCTTCTTAGTTTACTTTTCTGGGAAGCCGGAAACTTCGTGCGAAGAACGCAGCATCCGCTGCTTATTAAATCTCCCCCAATCAGTTTGATGTCCCTTTATTACCACTATAAAAGGCATGCTTTTGGTTAGTTCTAGATACTAACAAGTTAAAATACATATTTTTGTAAACAGCAATTTTCTGTTTCCTCAATAAGGAATACAATTAAAAATGTGTTTGCCGGTAGAATTTCATTTACAAGGTATAAATTCAAACAGAAAAATATTGTTACAATTTGCAATTTATTAAATTTTAAAAAATGCAGAGACTAAAAAAAACAAACAAATGATTTGAGATACTGACATATGAGCATAAAAAAAGAAAGAATATACCCTACAGATTTAAAACTGATATGGATAATTTGAAAAATAAATAATGCACATACTGTGTTAGCAGACAGAAAAATTGCAAATATAGATTTATTAGATTTGCATACCATGTATACTATAGTATCCAGCAGATGTGCTCTTAATAATTCATACACTCAGCATTATTCACTCTCCAGAGAGGGGTGAATCATTTTTAAAAGTATGAGATATGTTGTCTATAGTTTGCAAATTATTATTTAAATCATTTTGTGCACAATGCTTTTCAAGCCTTACCAGGTATCATCAGGGTCACCAGATAAAATTAATTAAATGCAGCAGAAATAAATGAGTTGGACTGTTCATACAATTTTGAACAACCATGATATGTCCTAGTAATGATTTGGCTATTCTTTTAGCGGTGACCTATTTAGATTCATTGTACATTACAGACAGGTATTTGTGTAGCTCCAATAATTAGTTTGTTAACAATGTTAGTGTATTTTGTTTAAACCAGGACTGAAACTATTGATGGCTTTAACATTTTAGAAAGGCATATTTTAGCTTGAGAGCTGTTTATTTTTTTATGCACGGTTCTGCATGTGAAGGAAAGATGTCTAAATTCCAATGTACTGCTCAAAATGACAAAAACAAAGCTTATTTCTCCAAGTTTTAGAACTCTACTCTTCCAGTTTTTATTTAAATTTAAGCAGTTGAAGTCCACTGCTTAACCTGAAATGTTACAAAAGTGTTAATCCATTATAACCCTTAAAATTGTAGGTTATTCCATTAGAAAAATTGAAAAGAAAG
Source organism: Bombina bombina (assembly GCF_027579735.1). Lineage (NCBI taxonomy): Eukaryota > Metazoa > Chordata > Amphibia > Anura > Bombinatoridae > Bombina > Bombina bombina. Next base: position 115,083,458 of record NC_069506.1, read on the forward strand.
ACAAGGTGTCAGCGAGTACAGGAAATTGACAGGAAGTGGTCTGACCCAAAGCCAAAAACAGAATCAGAAGACAAGTTTCTGAGGGTCAATGGATCAAAAAAAAAGACCTCAAGCTGCAGGCTTGATAGTTTGAGTGGCAGTGAGAAAAATAGCCTTACCTGAGCCATTAAGCATCGCCAGTGGAAGTCTTGAAGAAGGTAATATGGACCAATGAATTAAAATTTGAAATCTTTAGTTTATCATTCAAGGTTTTTGTATGGTGTCGAAAAGGTGAAAGGATGGTTTTTCATTGGTTGATATCAACTGTTAAACATGGAGGAGGAAGCGTGAAGGTATTGTGATCATTTGCTGGATGTAAAGTTGGCAACTTGCACCGAGGGAGTGACAACCTGAACCAAAATATAACTACAGCATTTTTGCAGCACCATGTAATATCCTCTGTTTTATGTCTAGTTGACCTGGGATTCATCCTATATCAAAATAATGACCCAAAACATATCAGATCTTGAAAGAACAAAATAAGAGGGTAGGCTTCAAATCATTAAATCTCCAGACTTATAATACATCGAGTTGGTTTGGGATGAACTATACAGAAGGGTGAAAGCAAATAAACCTACAATCACAACATATTTGTCAAAACTTCAACAGTGTTGTGAACAACTTTCCAAACAATATTTTATTTCCATTGCTGTTAAATCATCAAAAAGTGGTTACTTTTGATGCAATAACATTTAGATTGCATTTTATTAAACATAATGATTCTGTGATTTCTTTATTATCTCCAACTGTTAATTTGTTCTATGCTTTAATTTCAAAGTACATTGAGACACAAAACAATGGGGGCCGTCTAAAACATTTGACCTCTAATATGTGTGTATATACAGTACATGTATGTATATATTTATAAACCATATGTGTGTGTATGTACTGTATATATATATGTATATATATATATATTCTGTATGTGTGTGTGCGTGTATATATATATATAAAGTTGAGTATGGGACCCAGCACACACCTCCTCACCAAGCAGCAGCTGGGGGGCAAGTCAAATAAATTAAATACACAATATTCCCAGGGGACAAGCGCTCGCTGTTGTTTTACCAATAAATCATTTAATGGTTTTATTGGTAAAACAACGGCGAGTGCTTGTTCCCTGGGAATATTGTATATATATATATATATATATATATATATATATATATATATATATATATATAATTTATTTTTTCCCAGTAAATCCAATGTGTGAATGATCTGCTTCACTAGTTATTTATTTTTAGATTGGTATATAGTTTTACCAGCTTGATGCATCAGATGCAATAAGAATTATAACAGGTTTTCAATTGGTGTGAAAAATAAGATTGAAAAAGCACAACTTTGCCACTTAAGATAACAGATTGCTTTGCAGTTAGGATCAGTTCCAGTTGAATTATTAAAGATACTGCTATCCAAAAACATAGCTTGAGTAGTGCTCTGTTATTTATGGTTGATTAATAGCACTGTTCTCTCTGAATATCAAAAAGTGTTCTTTAGACGACCTGTTTGTGGACAAGTGATTTTTGTATAAATTCAAGTTTAAATGATAAAACAGAATGGCATCATTTTTAAAGGATTAAAGGCAGAGGTATATTGAAAGCAACCTTTGGTTTGCCTTACAGTTGTGCTGGGCCTGCTTGCAGATTTAGTAGATGTGTCAGCATGCATATTGTTTGCCCCTACATTAACTATGCTATTGTTAAAGGGGCAGTCTACACCTTAGTCATCTTAAAGTCTTACCTTAACCCCTTAATGACCGGACCATTTTTCAATTTTCTTACCCTTAATGACAATGGCTATTTTTACATTTCTGCAGTGTTTGTGTTTAGCTGTAATTTTCCTCTTACTCATTTACTGTACCCACACATATTATATACCGTTTTTCTCGCCACTAAATGGACTTTCTAAAGGTACCATTATTTTCATCATATCTTATAATTTACTATAAAAAAATATAAAATATGAGGAAAAAATTGAAAAAAAACACACTTTTTCTAACTTTTACCCCCAAAATCTGTTACACATCTACAACCACCAAAATACACCCATTCTAAATAGTTTCTAAATTTTGTCCTGAGTTTAGAAATACCCAATGTTTACATGTTCTTTGCTTTTTTTGCAAGTTATAGGGCAATAAGTACAAGTAGCACTTTGCTATTTCCAAACCACTTTTTTTCAAAATTAGCGCTAGTTACATTGGAACACTGATATCTTTCAGGAATCCCTGAATATCCCTTGACATGTATATATTTATATTTAGAAGACATCCCAAAGCATTGATCTAGACCCATTTTGGTATATTTCATGCCACCATTTCACCGCCAAATACGATCAAATAAAAAAAAAAAAAACTTAAATTTTTCACAATTTTAGGTTTCTCACTGAAATTATTTACAAACAGCTTGTGCAATTATGGCAAAAATGGTTGTAAATGCTTCTCTGGGATCCCCTTTGTTCAGAAATAGCAGACATATATGGCTTTGGTGTTGCTTTTTGGTAATAATAAGGCCGTTAAATACTGCTGCGCACCACACTTGTAATATGCCCAGCAGTTAAGGGGTTAATTAGGTAGCTTGTGGGGTTAATTTTTAGCTTTAGTGTAGAGATCAGCCTCCCACCTGACACATCCCACCCCCTGATCCCCCCCTGACCCCCCTCAAACAGCTCTCTTCCCTCCCCACCTCACAATTGTCACCGCCATCTTATGTACTGGCAGAAAGTCTGCCAGTACTGAAATAAAATTTTTTTTTTTATTTTTTTTATTTTTTGGCATAAAGTCTGCAGTGATAGATCCCCCCTTACCCCACAACCTCCCTGATCCCCCCCTTACATCTTTCTAACCCTCCCCCTCTGTCTATATGCCGCCATCTTGGGTACTGGCAGCTGTCTGCCAGTACCCAATTTGCCCCCCAAAATAGTTTTTTTTTAACTTTTTTAATAAAAAATATATGTTTGCTGTAGTGTAGCTGGCCCCCCTAAATAATATTCAACCCTCCCCCTCCCAGATCCCTTATTACAGAACAAAGATGCCACTGCATCTAGATCGATCTTTTTTTTGAGTGGGCTGTTGTAACCGCCACACCGGGAGCAAAGTGAAAATAAAAAAGATCGGTTAGTATTTTTAAAAATGATGGAAATCAAGTTGAAAGCTGCACCCACCAAGGCAGTAATTGTACAACATACATAGCCGATGCAGATGGGGCCACAGAGTGGCCCTTTCTGCATCGGTATGTAAAATGGGGGATTGTAGTGATGCCTCAATATTGAGGCATCACTACAATACCTTGTAAGCAGCTGGAAGCGATCAAGATCGCTTCCAGCACTTCAGACAACAGAGGACGTACCAGGTACGTCAGCTGTCATTAAGGGAAGTTTTTTCTATGACGTACCTGGAACGTCCTCTGTCATTAAGGGGTTAAATTAAACTGCAAATAGCCTCCTTCACCCTTTCAATATCATGCAGCAGGAATAGTAAGAAATTTATTTTAAAATGAATATTGTTTCCGACCACTTTGAAATGGCTACCAAGCTCAGTCCATGATGACATCATGATCTGGGCTGCATATGGAGTCCAATCACAAAAGCCTCACTAGTTGAATTAAACAGATTGTCTATGCTATTCAGCAGAATGCCTAGATGCAGCCCAGATCATGATGTCATCAGAGGGCATAGTTTGGCAGCCATTTCAAAGTGGCCAGAAACAATATTATTTTTAAAATAACTTTTTCACCGTCCCTGATGAATAATATAGAAAGGTGTGCAGGAGGATATTTGCAGCTTAATCTAAGGTAAGACTTTAAGATAACTAAGATGTAGACTGTGCCTTTAACAATAGCATAGTTAATGTTTACTTTAATGTAATACTTTAAAATGCAACGTTACAAATACTTTAAAGTGCAACGGTACCTATACTTTAAAATGCAATGGTACCAATATTTTAAAATGCAATGGTACCAATACTTTAAAATGCAATGGTACCAATACTTTAAAATGCAATGGTACCAATACTTTAAATTGCAACAGTACCAATACTTTCAAATGCAATGGTGCCAATACTTCCTGTATGTGTTTAACCAATCATCAGTCAGCTCCTAGTAGTGTTTTTTCATTAAAGGATAAAAAGTAAATTTGATTATAGAAATAAATTGAACAGTCTCTTAAAACAGTGCTTTATCTGAATCATTAAGGTTTCATTTTGACTATTATGTTGCTACAAGAGTCTGTTTTTGTGACATAGAATACTATCTGCACGAACATGCTTAATCGTCTGTGATGAGTTTCATTGGTTTCTTAAAGAAACTAATAGTTGAAGGGGATGAAAAACAGCTGTTGGCAGCTGCTACAATTGTAAAAACTGCAAGTTAAAAGTGCTATTTCTCACTGCATTGTACTGTAAATCAGCAATGCATAGACACAAGGAAAATGAACAATTTGAAGAAGCATATAAATGTCTGGCTGTATTTATAATGCCTTTTTATTCTTGATACTGTTTGCAATGTGTTTAAGTTATGTACACAATTAAAGTTCTTGTAATATTTTACCTCTTTTCATCTCGGTTATCTTTTTATTTTAAACACACCACCAAGGAGAAGACCAACTTTATTTCTTTAAACCCTAAAATCAAGATCTATTGGACACCTTACTTTTTGCCCACTTCTGTTTTTTAAAAGCATTACACTCCAACGTGCAGTTTTTTTAATTATCCAATTAAAAAAAGTGTTATTTGTATCATTAGGATCAGCCAAAAAGAAACAATAGGTTAAAAAGTATTAAAGGGACAGTAAAAGTCAAAATAACACTTTCATTATTCTGATAGAGCATGTCATTTTAAACAGCTTTACAAATCACTTCTGTTCTATATAGCAGTATTTGTAACATTTTTAAAACACTCCTTCCATAGACTGCTAAAGACACCTGCTCTCCTGAAGACCTATGAGTCCACCTAAGTTTACTCTTCAACAAATAATACCAAATTTGATAATAGAAGTAAATTGGAAAGCTGTTAAAAATTGCATGCTCCAACAAGACCATGAAAGTTTAATTTTGACTTTACTGTCCCTTTAAGCAACTATAGTATGAATAAAAATAAACCTGACCTGATGCTGCTGATCTTCTTATATGTTGATAAATGGCATTATTTGTTTTGATAGTGTTAAGACAATGGTGTCTGTATATAAATGTCATGTTATATGATTTGTAAATCCTTCAATAAAAAGAAATTATATAAAAAAAAAAACATTTACAAGTATAAATTAAAGGGATACTGAACCCAATGTTTCTCTTAAATGATTCAGATAGAGCATGCAATTGTAAGCAACTTTCTAATTTACTTCTATTATCAATTTTTTTTATTCTCTTGGTATCTTTGTTTGAATAAGGAGCAATGTAAGCTTAAAAGTCGGCCCATTTCTGGTTCAGCACCCTGGATAGCACTTGCTGATTGATGGATACATTTAGGTGCTGAACCAAATATGGGCCAGCTTGTAAGCTTACATTCCTGCTTTTTCAAATAAAGATATCAAGAGAATGAAGACAATTTGATAATAGGAGTAAATTAGAAAGTTGATTAAAATTCAATGCTTTATCAGAATCATGAAAGAAAAAAATTGGTGTGCTTTGAGATTAGAAAATAATTAATATTTATAAAAAGAAAATTATGCATATTAAAAAAAAACAAAGCTATGCAATATAATTTAAGGACTTTTCCTATAATTTAACTTGATAAATGGGATTTCTAATTCTGAGATTTGGAAGTGTATACTTAAAGGGACACTGAACCCAAATTTTTTCTTTTGTAATTCAGAAAGAGCATGCAATTTTAAGCAACTTTCTAATTTACTCCTATTATCAATTTTTCTTCGTTCTCTTGCTATCATTATTTGAAAAAGAAGGCATCTAAGCTTTTTTTTGGTTTCAGTACTCTGGACAGCACTTTTTTATTGGTGGATAAACCCAGGTTGTTCACCAAAAATGGGCCGGCATCTAAACTTACATTCTTGCATTTCAAATAAAGATACCAAGAGAATGAAGAAAATTTGATAATAGGAGTAAATTAGAAAGTTGCTTAAAATTTCATGCTCAATCTGAATCACAAAAGAAAATTTTTGGGTACAGTGTCCCTTTAAGAAAGGTTTTAATATATTCTGAACGTTTTCACAGACACCTTGGCTGTTAAGTTATTGCAAGACTTCAGAAAAGTCTTGAAATTACTAGGGGATAGAGTATGAGTGGTGTGGTACTGTTGCACGCAAGTGGATCTTTGCGTACTTCAGAAGGGACTTGCATATTACAAGTTGAAAGCAAACACGTTCGCTCAAGCTCAGCATCGGTATATTGGGATTCAGAGCTCTGGTTAACTGTTACACTTGACTAAAAAGTTGCACAAAACACATCAAAAATACATTTAAAAGTACAGTTACACTCATAATAACACTATCTAATAAAATATTTTTAAAAAAATTTGTAATAAAAATTGTTAATTGTATAAAGATATGAGGTCTCAGGTGTTAAAAAAAAGGCATGCAAAGGGTTTTAATAAGGAGATGCATACAAACACATGTCTAAATATGTGTATTTATATATATATATATATATATATATATATATATACAGTATATATATAGTATCCCACAAAAGTGAGTACACCCCTCACATTTTTGTAAATATTTTATTATATCTTTTCATGTGACAACACTGAAGAAATTACACTTTGCTACAATGTAAAGTATTGAGTCTACAACCTGTATAACAGTGTAAATTTGCTGTCCCCTCAAAATAACTCAACACACAGCCATTAATGTCTAAACTGTGTGGCCACCATTATTTTCTAGCACTGCCTTAACCCTCTTGGGCATGGAGTTCACTAGAGCTTCACAGGTTGCCACTGGAGTCCTCTTCCACTCCTCCATGACAACATCACAGAGCTTTTGGATGTTAGAGACCTTGCGCTCCCCCACCTTCCATTTGAGGATGCCCCACAGATGCTCAATAGGGTTTAGGTCTGGAGACATACTTGGCCAGTCCATCACCTTTACCCTCAGCTTCTTTAGCAAGGCAGTGGTCATCTTGGAGGTGTGTTTGCGGTCGTTATCATGTTGGAATACTGCCCTGCGGCCCAGTCTCCAAAGGGAGGGGATCATTCTCTGCATCAGTATGTCACAGTACATGTTGGGATTCATGGTTCCCTCAATGAACTGTAGCTCCCCAGTGCCAGCAGCACTCATGCAGGCCCAGACCATGACACTCCCACCACCATGCTTGACTGTAGGCAAGACACACTTGTCTTTGTATTCCTCACCTGGTTGCCGCGACACACGCTTGACACCATCAGAACCAAATAAGTTTATCTTGGTCTCATCGGACCACTGGACGTGGTTACAGTAATCCATGTCCTTAGTCTGTTTGTCTTCAGCAAACTGTTTGCAGGCTTTCTTGTGCATCATCTTTAGAAGAGGCTTCCTTCTGGGACGTCAGCCATGCAGACCAATTTCATGCAGTGTGCGGTGTATGGTCTGAGCACTGACAGGCTGACCTCCCACCCCTTCAACCTCTACAGCAATGCTGGCATCACTAATACATCTATTTCCCAAAGACAACCTCTGGATATGACGCTGAGCACTTGGAACCTGTCCTGTAAAACCGCTTTATGGTCTTGCCCACCGTGCTGCAGCTCAGTTTCTTGGTCTTAGTAATCTTCTTATAGCCTAGACCATCTTTATTTAGAGCAACAATTCTTTTATTTAGATCCTCAGAGAGTTCTTTGCCATGAGATGCCATGTTGAACTTCCAGTGACCAGTATGAGAGTGTGAGAGAGCGATAACACCAAATTTAACACACCTGCTCCCCATTCACACCTGAGACCTTATAATACTAATGAGTCACATGAGGGAAGAAAAATTGCTAATTGGGCCAAATTTGGACATTTCCACTTAGGGGTGTACTCACTTTTGTTGCCAATGGTTTAGACATTAATGGCTGTGTGCTGAGTTATTTTGAGGGGACAGCAAATTTACACTGTTATACAGGCTGTACATTCACTACTTTACATTGTAGCAAAGTGTCATTTCTTCAGTATTGTCACATGAAAAGGTATAATAAAATATTTACAAAAATGTGAGGGGTGTACTCACTTTTGTGAGATACTGTATATATGTGTGGTAGATATCAAGTCATAAAAGCAAGTATGGCAACAAAATTAGTCCAATCGAGAGTTATGAATCAAAAGACAGCATCAATATACATGTCTGGTGAAATGAGGAATCCCACCTTAGGCAATCGATATACTTACAGACAAAACATCAATCATATGAGGTAAGTGGAGAGTTTCAAGGGGTGAGGGACTTCCGCCCACGTGGGTAGCGAATGATGCTCATAGCCGTATGGTAGAAACATTTCCAGTCCGCTCCAGCGATATAAAAAGAGAGACATAAAAGGGAAAACATAGTATAATACTGTTTATTTCCTTTGTAACAATAAAATTAACACAATGTAGTGTGGCCTATAGGAAAGGTACTCACACTTTACAACCTCAATACAATATGAGGCATCAAATAGACAGGGTAAAAACTAGCCAATCACGTAAGGGATGTGTATGACAGAGCCAATCAGGAGGATCGATACAAACTCTTTGGGATATGTTTAAAATATGAAAGTTCTTAGAACTATAAAAAAATCTGTGATCTCAAAGCCAGGCGTCTCGCAAAAGTATAATAAACCTGACGCGTTTAGAAGATAACAATCTTCTTCCTCAGAGGTAGTGAGACAAATATGTATGTGACCTGACGTGTTGAACATTTGCTATTAAAAGCTTTGGTGGGCGTATATCATGATGTATATGGACTATTGGCTAAGAAGATCACATGACGAATAGACCAATCAGATCATTCCATTCACGGAATCACTGTGTCTATTGTAGCAACTATGATGAATAGTTTAAGACTTGTAAACATGATCGTAAGTAAAATGATAAACAATAGATCAAGAATAGAAATACATTAGACGATCCATATAGTGACATACAGAGCCTAGTGTGCAAACAATGACAGTACTATACGGTAAGGATTATACACAAATTATTAAATATTAAACAAACACTAATACACCATAAATTGTTATTATTAGTATTAGTATTAGATCACTTTAAGTAATCATAAAAATAGACCAAAAGGTTCCTTGATGTATTGACACATTTAGTGTAGCACTATCAACTAACCTTCTGTTATGAGGGCTAAATGATCATTATACATTGAAAGGAATAAAAAAGAGTTAATAATAAATTTAAATTTCTAACGTATCTACTAAAGTTATATCATAAAAAAGCTGCAATATCAATGTCTTTATTAAGACCATCTGGATGAAAGGTAAGTAAATAGTGGATCCAGAAAGTTTCCCTTTGTCTGAGTTTTACCATTCTATTACCACCATTCACTGGTGGGAAAACAAATTCCAGAATGGTGCCCTTCAGACAGCTGGGATCTTATTATGTTTTTCTTTATAATGTTCTGATAGACTATGTCCTGTAAATCCCTGGATTATGTTTTTTATATGTTCTAATAACCTAACCTTATATGGTCTTTTTGATCTTCCTATGTATTGCATTTTGCAACAACATTCCAATAAATACACTATGTATTGGGTCTTGCAATTTGTAAGGGTATTATTTGTGCATATAAGTACCGAAAGGAGAGATAATGTCAGTGAAAGACCTCAATACAAACTCTGGGTCTTATATATTATATAAAAAATACAGAGCAAGCCCTGCAGTTCATATCATCAGTGTGTACCCAGTTTAACTCAATTCCCTGTTAGCAGACCACCTTGTATCACTCTATTAAGGCAACATATCTCACCAATCTACTGCGCATCCGCTTCAGGTGAGACCCGGCTGGTTCGTATACTCCTCCAGATGCTGACCTTAGCGTTAACCGACATGCCGCGTGCAATCACCACACTTAGGATGCATGCAGCCTCGCAGTCCCACGAGGACGATGATGACGTCAACTGTGACGAGGTCCGTAACGGCCAATAAGAGAGGAGGTGGGACCGAAATAAAAAAACGGGTTCGTAAATCCCAATATAACAATCACCAAACAAAACTACAGGCTTGCTATGTAAGGTGCATTCCATGGAACATAAGACAACAAACTGTCCTACTGGTGTGTAGACAAGAAGAAAGGAGCATTCGGACAGTTTGTTTAAAAAAACCCTTTATTTTCCAATTAAAAAGGGAAACAGCAGCATCCGCACAGGGAGAGCATAACACCAAAATGGCTTACGCATTTCGGCTTATGCCGTAATCATAGCCATAGGTGTTAAGACCCCTCTGCATCCTTTTAAGACACACATAAAAAACCTATTGGTTAATACTTAATTGCAAAAGAACGTCCTCTCTGTGAAATAAATTGACCTATAACTATCACACTACATTTACAAAATTGTACAATACATCAGTACAAGAAGGATTATAGAAGGGTTATAGAAACAAGTCATAATTACATCATATTATCAAAATGTCAAAATGTAGAAACGTTCTATATCTACTTAGACAGGGGTTTAACAGAGACCCGCATATAGTCCACCAAAAGGCAATCACTGCAAAATCATTAATGCAGAATATAATATCAAACCAATATATACAGAATCTCTGTAAACCTCCATCAAATAAAAACATGTAGACATAAAACATAAAACATACCACATGCAAATACAGGATATTATAATACCACATGCATCATCCCGTCACCCATGAAATATAGGAATACAAATACAACATAAAATAATCAAGAAAGAGAAATGCCCTGAAAGAAGAGGTCCTGCATGTGCTTCTAGGGAATAGATTATTCCCAATAATTAATAAAGTCATATCTGGAATTTAAACCTCTGGGGATGCGCGTGCCTAACCTGAAAATCCAGTACATTTCCCTTTTTGCCAGAATTAGTTCCAGATCTCCACCTCTCCTGGGAGGCTTTACTTTTTCAATCACACACACCTTAGGTAATCCAATTTGCTGCAATGTTTATTGGCAAAATGCTGTACCAGGGGGGTAGTCACTTTTCCCTGTGAAATTGTAGATAGGTGTTCACGAATACGAGATGTGCACCATCTCTCACCATCCTAGATATAAATTTTCATAAGAGGGAGTAAATTTGGCCCCCATGGCCGTGCCACATCTTTGGAGAAAGAAATCCTCCTCAAACCTGAAAAAATTGTGAGTGAGTAAAAATGTGTCTATCCTGATAATGTATTGTTGAAAGTCACTGGTGTATCCTGTAAAGTGAAACAGAAAAAATTCAAATGCCATCAGACCTTTGTCATGAGGAATTGACAAATACAGGGACACTGCATTGATAGTTAGCCAAAAGTAACTATTATCCCATTTTATCTCCTTAACCACGTTTAATACGTGTTTACTATCATGGATATAGGAGACCAGAGATGATACAAGCGGCTCTAGGAGGGAGTCTAACCACTCAGAGGTGTGCCTATCCATAACTACAAAGGACCCTCCCTTATCCGTTGGACGGATAACCAAAGCCCTATTATGTTCTAAAGATGTCAAAGCTTCTTTTTGGGCTTTAGTTAAATTAAATTTACTTTTCGGGTTATTATACTTAAAGGATTCCCCTAAAGCCACAAGATTTGATTAAATTTGGACATGGAATGTCTCTATAATAGGACCCCTATTCTGTATCATATAAAATGTAGATTTATTTTTAAACTTTGGCCCAGTTTTAATGTCACCAGAGTTAATCCTAGTTTTAGATCCCGACATTTGAAGGGACACTACATCACAAGATTCAAAGAAATTAGTAAAATCAGACGGTACATCTGATCCATTCTGGATATCAGGACATCTCTGGTGATTATTAGAATCTCTAAAATGTTTCTTTAACGTGTTGTTTCTGACTAAACGATTAACATCTAATATAGTTTGAAAGACATTAAAGTTAGAGGAAGGGGCAAAACCGAATCCTAGACTAAGCACATATTCTTGGTCTGTAGTTAATGACACACTGGATAAATTAATCACATTTGTTATTTGCACTTGCTTTGTGGGTGGTTGCCCCTGAGTTGGTATCTTTCTTGGTTCAATGGTTTTGCTGATTCATACCTCCCCCTACTACATCCAAATCTACTGGAAAAAACTGTTCCAATTCTGAATGTTGTGTTTCTGATCTATTAGTTATAGTGGAAATATATTGTTTATTCTGAACATCAGTTGAGGTTTTGGGCCTTACCACTAGTTCGCCCGACACATTGCTTATTCCCCCAGTTTTTACAGAAATAGTATTGACAATATTAGAACCATTTACATTTTCAACAACTGCTACAGTAGATGTAGCTTCCAAAGTCTTACTATCATCAGAGGAATAGTCTGTCTCAGTATCAGAAAAGGTTACAGATTTTTTACCCCTACGATTCTTTTTGGCTTTCTTATTCTTGTTGTTATTTTTAGACTGTGGTTGATTGCACCTAAATTCATTACGTTTCTTTCTGTTCCATATATACACTGCATTAGAAACACACAGTGGATTATTTAATTGTCAAATGTCCCAAGACCCAGTGGTTTCATTATTTACCTAAGGTTCATAAAACCTTGACTAATGTTCAAGGTAGACCTATAATAAGTGGCATTGACTCCCTTCTTGAACACACCTCTGAGTGGTTAGACTCCCTCCTACAGCCGCTAGTTTCCTCTCTGGTCTCCTATATCCTAAACACATCTATAGAAAAAGGAGAAGGCACCAACATAGCGTGATTCTGTAAATAAATGCTGAATGTACAATTGTGGATCAAATACACTCACATGTATTTAAGCACTATGGCGTAGTGCAAACTGGGCAGACCGGATCCTCTGAGTTGTCCGGTAAACTCTCCTTAGGTATATAAGACAGGAACAAATACAAGGAAGTGTGTATCACTCTGATGTGTGCTCTAAAAATATAAGAGACAATCCCCACATAGCATAATACTGTATGAAACTATACAGCTAATAAGTGGATAAATCGCACTCACATGTGGTCTAGCACTGTAATGTAGTGCAGACTAGGCAAGCCGGAGCTTCTCAACTGTCCGGTAAGCTCTCCTCCACGATCAAGTGATACCAGGTGTATGACCAGGTATATGGTGTATTCTCCAGCTTCCTCGCAGAACTTCTAAAACTTAAAAACAAGTGTTTATTAAACACATAGATAAAATACAGTGATGCGTTTCTCAGTAATATAACTGTTTCCTCAGGCTGAATATTACTGAGAAACGCATCGCTGTATTTTATCTATCTGTTTAATAAACACTTGTTTTTAAGTTTTAGAAGTTACTTGCTATTTTTTGACCCAACTTTTTCATTCACAAACAATAATTCTCTTGTTGTGGATGTTAATTACACCTTGAACTCTGCGAGGAAGCTGGATAATACACCATACACCTGGTCATACACCTGGTATCACTTGATCGTGGAGGAGAGCTTACCAGACAGCTCAGAAGCTCCGGCTTGCCTAGTCTGCACTACATTACAGTGCTAGACCACAAGTGAGTGCGATTTATCCACTTATTAGCATAATACTGTATGAAAATATATTTTGCTATGTGGGGATTGTCTCTTATATTTTTAGAGCACACATCAGAGTGATACACACTTCCTTGTAGTTGTTCCTGTCTTATATACCTGAGGAGAGTTTACCGGACAACTCAGAGGATCCGGTCTGCCCAGTTTGCACTACGCCATAGTGCTTAAATACATGTGAGTGTATTTGATCCACAATTGTATAATCATCCTTTTTTTTTCAGAATCACGCTATGTTGGCGCCTTCTCCTTTTTATATAGATTTGTTTGAAGTGGACGGCCATTACCCTGAGGAGAGCAGCCTGTATAACTTTGTGTGTTCTCAAACACACACTTTATTGGACTTTAAGTTACTTAAATATATTTTATTCTATTTTCGCATTATTTACAATATGCATTATTGTAATTTGTATTTATATATTACATATTCACATATTACTTACTGAAAATTTGAGCAACAATCTATACTAAATAGTTGTGTCCTCAGGATAGCCAAATTTTTACTCACAATTTTTTCAGGTTTGATGGGATTTTCTTTCTCCAAAGATGTGGCATGACCATGGGGGCCAAATTTGCTCCCTCTTATGCAAATGTATATCTAGGATGGTGGGAGATGGTGCACATCTTTGGAGAGAGATACCCCTTCAGGCCTTATGTGAAAGTGTTCAAGCATTTCATAGATGATCTTTTGCTAATTTGGTCTGGAGCAGAACATTTGATTCCTGATTTTGTTCAATACCTAAATGACAATGATATGGGTTTGTGTTTTGCGTTTGAGTATCATTCTAAATACATTAATTTTTTGGATTTGACCCTAATAGGGGAGGAGAATGGTAAAATCATCTCAAGGGTATATCGCAAACCCATATCAGGTAACACCCTTTTACATGCCGCCAGCTGCCACCCGGAGCATGTAAGATTCACTGTAGCCAAAGGCCAATTTACAAGACTTAATTAACGTAATTGCAGTGACCACTCTGACTTTCTGGTGGCGGCTGGTGACTTGGAAAGAAGGCTATCTGACAGGAAATATCTGAGACGTGAGGTAGCAAGGGCCTGTAAGGAGGTAGATTCTATGGACAGGCACATCTTGATTTCAGAGAATACATCTAAGATTAGGAACACACAATTTGATGGTGTTGATTTTGTTACTGGTTACAGTACCCAATATACACAAATATGTGCCATAGTTAAGAGGCACTTTACACTTCTGGCACCGGATGATGGGTTGCAGGACACTGTCAAAAAAGGTGTTAAGTGTTCCTATTGTATGAGTTGCACCTTGGGTTCCTTATTATCACCTACTCAATTAAAGCCTGTAACAAATACTTCTAGTTCTTGGCTAAAACATTTGAGGATGTTTAGATGTGGCCATAACAAATGTAGGCCCTGTGATTATGTTTCTATCACTAAACATTTTAAATCTTATGTTACAGGGGAGGTCTTTGATATACAATCTTGTTTAAATTGTACTGCAAATTTTGTAATCTATTTATTGGACTGCACACTTTGTAAAGTTTAATATGTAGGACTCACGAGTAGAGATGTGAATTCTCGTATTCGTGAACACCTATCTACAATTTCACAGGGAAAAGTGACTACCCCCCTGGTACAGCATTTTGCCAGCATGGTAGCAAATTGGATTCCCTAAGGTGGTGTGTGATTGAAAAAGTAAAGCCTCCCAGGAGAGGTGGAGATCTGGAACTAATTCTGGCAAAAAGGGAAATGTACTGAATTTTCAGGTTAGGCACGCGCATCCCCAGAGGTTTAAATTCCAAATATGACTTTATTAATTATTGGCAATAATCTATTCCCTAGAAGCGCATGCAGGACCTCTTCTTTCAGTGCATTTCTCTTTCTTGATTATTTGATGTTGTATTTGTATTCCTATATTTCATGGGTGACGGGATGATGCATGTGTATTATAATATCCTGTATTTGCCTATATTTTTATATTAGCTTATAGGATTTTTTGTATATAATGTATTGTCATCCTGCAACAACTATGAATTTGAGATGTTGTTTATGTATATATTGTTTTTATTTATACACTTACCTGGAACATTGTATCCACATATTTATCTGGTGATATATGTATATTTTTCCTTATAGAAGTCTTATATATATTTTTTATGATTGCATTTGTATATCAATTGAGGATTCAATAGTGTGATAATGTGGTATGTTTTATGTTCTATGTCTACATGTTTTTATTTGATGGAGGTTTACGGAGATTCTGTATATATTGGTTTGATATATATTCTGCATTACTGATTTTGCAGTGATTGCCTTTTGGCGGACTATATGCGGGTGTCTCCAATGGACCCCTGTCAAAGTAGATGTAGAACGTTTCTACATTTTGACATTTTGACAATATGATGTAATTATGACTTGTTTCTATAACCCTTCTATAATCCTTCTTGCACTGATGTATTGTACAATATTGTTAATGTACCGTGATAGTTATAGGTCAATGTATTTCACAGAGAGGACGTTCTTTTGCAATTAAGTATTAACCAATAGGTTTTTTTATGTGTGTCTTAAAAGGATGCAGAGGGGTCTTAACACCTATGGCTATGATTACGGCATAAGCCGAAACGCATAAGCCAGCTTAGTGTTACGATCTCCCTGTGTGGATGCTGCTGTTTCCCTTTTTAATTGGAAAATAAAGGTGTTTTTTTTTTTTTTTTTAACGAACTGTCCGAACGCTCCTTTCTTCTTATTAATTGTGCATATCTTATTATTTGAATTTGATTTGATAATTTTAGTCGTTTTTTTGCATTATAAGCGTGGAGGCAACCTTCTCAGTCTAAACTATTACATTTAAAGAATCCAGTACTTTCTTTTTGTAACCAGTTTACAGATTGTTTGGGTTTCTTTAGAGCTGTTGGTGCCAATATATTTTTTTACATTTCTATTTTTCTTAAAGATAAAATTCGGTTCATCCCCTAAATGTTTAGACAACATATTATCTTGTTTAAGTATAGGCCAGTATTTCTTGAAAAATGTCTTAATCTCTGGAGCTGCCTCATTATAGGTGGTTATAAAACCTAATTGCTGCTTATTCCTATTTTTTATCTGTTTCTTCTGTGTTTTATTTAAAATATTCTTTCCATCTAATTCCCTAACTTTTTTTTTATAAGCCTTCTCTATCAGTTTAGGTGGATATTTTTCTCTATAAATTTTGATTTTAGAATAACTGCTTCCTGATCAAAATGTTCAACTTTTGTACCCTTTGGAACTGACCAAAGAGAATATTTTTTATCCAAGGCTTATAGTCCCCGCTATCTGCTCTTAGATAGCCGTTGCTGTCTGTCTTCTGAAAATATTAGTACAAATGTTTACATTTTCTTGAAATAGAATCAGACCCAGAAACTCTATTTCCTTCTTTGAAGTAAATTTTCGAATCATTTAATTTGTGTTGTGATAATTGACAAATTTGTTGAGCAGTACGTCATCTCCCTTTCTAGATCATTACAATATCATCTATATATATTCCCCACCAAACTATATTTTTAATAAACGGGTTAATATTATAAATGTATTGATCTTCCCACTGTCCCATATATAGGTTGGCATAACTGGGTGCCATAGTGGTCCCCATTGTGGTACCTCCTATCTGTAAGTAGGACATATCTTTAAATATAATTTTTTTTATCTAGAACAAATAGAAAACGTTTAATGAGATGTGGATAAATATGTTGATTCTATTACTTTTTTAATGGCATTGATCCCTAGTGTGTGTGGTGTATTGGTATATAACACTGATACATCTAGGGTTACCCATTTATAGTTCTTCTGCCATTTACAATGTCCTAAACTTTTCAATTGTATGTAGTAAATCTCTTAAATAAGATTTAAGGGAAGGTACAAGTGGTTTTATAAAGTAATTAACATATTCAGATAATCGAGATGTCAGTGAGTTGATTCCTGACACAATAGGCTGACCAGGGGGATTTTTTACAGGTAAATTTGTCTTTATTTTAACTAGGTAGTTATTAAATAGTTAATAACTATTTAATAACTATTGTACCTAGTTAAAATAAATACAAAGTTGCCTGTAAAATAAAAATAAACCCTAAGATAGCTACAATGTAACTATTAGTTATATTGTAGCTATCTAAGGGTTTATTTTATAGGTAAGTATTTAGTTTTAAATAGGAATAATTTAGTGGAGCAAAAAAATAAGAGTAGCGCAAAAAGACTTGAGTAATTTTTTTAATAAAAAGAAACAAATAAACATAAAAACCTACACTTAGGTAAGCGTAGAAATTCCCCAATCAGAGTATAATCAAAGGCAACGGCAGTCTGGGTCCCACTCAACAAACAAAACGTCCAAACAAAACGTTATACTTTCAATTACCAGATGTGTGCAAAAAGACGAACTTCTAGCGGTGTTAACAAATGAGTGGGTTCGCAAACTGCCGCTCCAGTTGTAATCTAGGTCTAGGTGTTTTATGTGTCATTAAATCAATTTTTTCCTGACTTGATGTAAAAAGTATACTAACAATCCATTAGCTCACACTAGAACAGAATGGCAAATACAACTTTATTGGTATAGAAATCAGTAATGACGTAAGATGTCTTACACTTCACTTTCACAAAATGGTCTTGATTTTGAAGATTCTTTGCAGTAGGGATCCTAATATTGGCTTTCTGGGACATGTACAACTCAAAATGTTAGAACAGCACAAACCATGGCATCACACATAAAATATTGCTCATTCATATGGGATAGATCCCTTTAGAACTATTTTTTTTCCCCATCTTTAACACTGATTTCCTAATCTATACAAATACCTTCCAAATCATGAGAATTAATTCCTAAACTGGGATTGGCCTTTCTGCATTTGCATGAGCAATGATCCCTTTAATATTGTATTAGACCAGGTGCTTGCCTATTAAATTGCTTGTGCTTCTAAATGCTATGTGCTCCATACATATTTGATCACTTAATGGATATAGTAGGTGTGGGAAAAGAATCATTGTGAGGTCCATTCATTAACAAGACATGAAATACTAAATACTTTTTATAAGCATAGTATTGAGGTTATTCCCAGCCTCCATCTAGTCATGTTGAAATCTAGCTTTCACTGTATACCAGTGCTGATGTGTTTGCACATGTGCAGTAACTAACCTTTAGATTCATGCAGTGAAACTTAGGTTCTATAATGGCGTTACTCATGGTTAAAGGGAGGTAAATGAAATGTATTTAGTGTTTAATGTCCCTTTAAAGCATTAGTAAATAGAATTCTTGAGAAATAAATTATCATGCTGTGCTTCTTCTCTTCTTACTATTCAAAAATACTTGAAATGTATCAAAAAATGTAAGTCTAGTTTAGGTCAAGTAGAACTCGAAGTGCAGCAAATATGTAATAAATTTACCCCATCCCAAATGCCATAAATCATCTTTAAGCAATGCCAAATGTTGTACAAAAAGGTCATAAGAAGTCCATTAAAACATAAAGAGCTTTTGCCAATTGTATAGAACTGTGTTATCATATTACCAATACAAAAATAGGACAGTGTATACACATAATGCTTAAAGGGACATTAAACACTAAATACATGCTAGATAGAATGATGCATTCAAAGAAAATATTAGTCCATGACTAACATGTAGATGTATTTTTTTAAAGTTTCATTAGTTGTTTAAAAAGTGACAAAATAAGTGTAAAGTTGTAGTGTCTATAAAACAATGGGAGCTGCCATGTTGTAACTTGTGTTACTATCTCTGCTGTGGCCAATTAGGGTCAGTTATAAATAGGTCACTAGAGTGTGCAGCCAATGGTTGTGCTGGATTTAACAGTGTTCTGCACTTCCATTTCTAACAGGAACTGAAAAGCTCACAATTTCAGAATGGAATTACAGGCAAAGAGGACAAAATAAATAATGAAAGTATATTGCAGAGTTGTTTTATATATACAATTTATCATTTTATATTACCATCTCAAAGTGTTTAATGTCCCTTTAAGTACAGTATTTATTCACAGAAAACAAAAATATATAGACAAATAAACAACTAAAAGACCAATCCTGATATAGGCACCTATAAATGTTAGTGCCAGCACTACGGATTCTATAAGACCTTAAGGGGTTGACACGCATAGGTTATTGGGCTATCTGGTGAGTCTATACCCATTAGGTTTACTTTTTGTTACATAGATTTTTCACTATTTTTTGTATTTTACACTTTATACAGGTCCAAGTGTGGGATGTGATGCCAATTCCATTAAGGGATCCTTTGACTTTAAACGTCTTTGCCTCTCTTGCTGGATCGATTCTGGACATTGACCCATTAGGATCTTTGTTTATTTATCTTTTATTAGGTGGACTGTGAATGTTATAATATCCATAGTGCAGACACTAACATTTATATGTACCTATATCAGGATTGGACATTTAGCTGTTTATTTGTCTATTTTTGCTTTCTGGGAATAAAAACGGTACTTAGGCATTGTTTGGATGCACTGTGCTATTTTTGTATTGGTTTATAATTTTACTCCTTTAGGGTTAAGGAGTTGTAGGTTTTATAGTACCTTGTATTAGCAATTCATATACAGATTATTTACTTTTCATGTGTTATGATATTAGAAAATAGTTTGTGTTGATATTGGGACAACAGAGAAATGTTACTTGCCCCAATGGTCTAGTTGAGTGAAATAATAATAGTTCAATACAACATTTCCACGAAGTAAACCGCTCCAAGTCCTGCACAGGCTGTAAACGCCACCGGAAATGCAGGGGGAAAGGTAAGGGTGTGAGGCCCAGGGGGTGCACGCCGAAATTACGGCTATAAACTGGAGAAAAAGAAAAAACGGCTGCACGCTGCGGTGTAGAAATAAGTTAAAAAGATAACTTTTAATGATATGCACCAAAAACAAGGTACATAAAGGCTGCAGGAATGAACATCCTTACATGTTTCGTGCCTATACTCGGCACTTAATCATATGACTAACGTTTATAGTATCGCCCCTTACTATTTAAAGGGACGGTATCCAATTACAAAATTTGTACAATTAAAGTTAAAAAGTAAAGAAAATATACATTTCTTAAAATAAAAAACAGGGAAACAGATGATTATGGGGAAAGAAAAAGAATTATAATAATAATGGTGCATAAAACAGAATAAATGGTTTAACCAATTTAAACAAAACAAATCCTGTAAAAATACATGACCTGCAAAAACCGGCCAATATATGTATAGATATACAACCTAATATCGCCTGTGGTGAGGTAACCTTCTATTAACGTTCTCTGTTTCAATCTACAGAGATATATACGAGTGTGTTAAATGTATAATAGCCTGAAGGTATTACATTCCTCTATATGCAATAAAAAAAAAGGTCAGAGGTGCTTATATACACATATGTGCACATAATTGCACACATGCATCTACATATCAAGATGAATAAATATGTATACCTAAGAGAAAGCGACCTTAGTCATAAATGAACTGTAAATTTACTATACAGTGAACGAATAATATTCAGTGCATTCAATGTCTCATTCTTTAAACCTTTCCAAACAGCTGTCTATTGATGTGACACATTATTAACATTGGATCTCAAGGTTAAAGTCTTTAGGGTTTATGGGCTCATAATTGAACTAATCAAAAAAAATATGACATGTCCCATTTCCTATTAAGTCCCAAAGGGGTAATGGTTTTTAATTTATGTATCCAATATAATTCCCGTTTTAACAGCATTTTATGTATATTTAGCGCTGCGGAATCTGTTGGCGCTCTCCAAATAACCGATAATAATAATAATAAATAATAAATTACCACCTCTTATGGGGGAATAAATCCTATCAATGACTTTAACTGTTATATGTGATTAATGAGTCAAATGGACTAGATTAAAGTATCTAGCTATTGCTGAATCCTTATTGTAATTCTTGGTGTCATTAATATGTTCCCTGACCCGTGATCTGAGTTCCCTTGTCGTCTGGCCAACATACTGAAGGGAACAAAGGGTACATTCCAATAAATATACAATAAACTCTGTTCTACAGTTAGCATAAAAGTCAACTTTAAACTTTTCCTGGGTCACAAGGCTTGAAAAGGTGTCATTTTGACTAACTACTCCACAAGTAATACATATTTTCGCACCAAATTTATATGTACCTCTTTTCTTTAGCCAGTCACTACCTGTGACACTTTTGTTATTTATCATGCTAGGAGCTAGCCCAGTTGCTAAGGTAGGTTTAGGAGACAAACTTACAAGTTTAATAAACATCACCTAGAAGTTCATCATCCTTTAAAATATAAAGATTCTTCTTTAGTTTTTTACAAATGTCATTAAATTGTCTAGAGTACTCTGTAGAAAATATCACAGTATCCTTGACAAAATCTTTATTATCCCTTTTATTATAAATAACCTCTGATTGTTTTTTATGCTTGACACTATCGAAATCATTTTTAAGTTCCTTATCCGTATATCCTCTTAATTTAAGTCTGTTGGTAAGATCCATTGACTGAGTATGGAAATTATCATCAGAGTTAGTATTCCTTCTCATACGGATATATTGTGCCCTAGGTATAGAGCGTATGAGATGGGGGGATGACAAGATTTAGCGTGTAAAATAGTGTTGCCCGCTGTGGGCTTTTGAAAAGTATCTGTTAATATTACACCTGTATCAGTAATGCCTGTAAGTGAGAGATCCAAAAAACAAGCTGTTTATAAATGTATTTCCCGGTGAATCTTAGGTTTAACTCATTGGTGTTCAGATATTCTAAAAATGTATTTATATCAAGGGGGTCCTGTACAATGAAAATTAAATCATCTATGAATCTCATATACTTAATAATTTGGTTAGCAAAAGGATTAAGTGCAGCATATAGATACATATCTTCCCACCAGGCTACAAATAAGTTGGCAAACGAGGGGACAAATTTTGCCCCCATAACTGTGCCACAAACTTGCAAGAAATATTCCCTATCAAACATAAAAACACATAAAAATTCAACAATTTAAAAAAAAAAGATATTGAATTCTACTGAATATTGTGTAGCTGTATTCAAAAAGTAATGTATCGCTTTGATACACAATGTATGCGGAATACTTGAGTAAAGGGCCGTCGCGTCTACAACCACCCATCTATAATCATTGTGCCACGTTTTATTCTGTAAGTAGTTTATAAGGTGTGTGGAATCCCTTAGATAGCTATTAAGATTCTTAACCAGGGGTTGCAAAACCGAGTCGACCCATTCGGATAGTGGCTCAAACATAGAGCCAATACCAGAGATAATAGATCGACCCGGAGGAAAATTGATGTCTTTGTGAGTTTTTGGTACATGGTGGAATATAGGTACCAATGAGTAAGTAGGAATCAGAGATTTTGCTTGGTCTTCTGAAAAAATACCTAGAGCAATACCTTGTTCAATAATATTAAGAAGTTTAGATTTGAATATTTCAGTAGGATTCCTGTCTAATTTCCTATACGTCTTGATGTCTGATAATTGACGCTTAGCTTCATTTATGTAGTAGTCCTTATCTAAAACTACCACAATTCCCCCCTTATCTGAAGCCCTAATGACTATTTTATCATTAGACTGTAACTTCTGAAGTGCTATTTTTTCTGCTTTTGTTAAATTGGAATTTACATTATGCCCTTTGGTGGTAGTATCTAGTTCTAATAATTCTTTTGTACTCTCCTTTGAAAAAGATTAATGGAATGACCTCTAAAGTTTGTTGGGTAAAATTCAGATGGCTTCCTATTGGGCGATGGTATTTCATGATTACTAGGACCATATTTATCCTCATTGTGCTTTAGTTGATTTAATGTTATAAAATCGCCAAATTTGAAGTCAGCTTGTTTTACAACCTCATCCCAAGTGTAATTTACCTCATTATTAATGTAAGTATTCACATCACATATTGCAACGTTAGCATTAACATAGCTCTGATCATCTTCTTGCAATTTGAAAAACCTTTTTAAAGTCAGTTTTCTGACAAATTTATTAATGTCTATCAACGTTCTAAACGCTGAAAAAGTGTTGGTCGGGGCAAAGCCCAATCCTTTGCTTAGAAGGGACTTTTCTTCCTCTGTGAGCATCACTTTGAACAGATCTAAGACTGAAAGTCCTTCTGATTCAATCTTTGTTTCCTTGCCGATTTTCTTGTTTCTTCTGCCTGACCTCCTGGTGCGTTTCCTAAAGGGATTAAAGGTGCAGCTTTGCCTTTAGGGCATACCACCAGGGCATCCTCTTCATCTGTGTCGCTGTCACTTAGTACCTGTAACGACAAGAGGGGGCAGGAGGAAGGGGAGATAGAGGTAGAGGGAGGAAAAAATGGAGAAAAGGAGACATTTGTGGCTGCTGATGGTAAAGCAGCCCCACTACTGTCCTATGTATAAGAGTCTTGATCAGATGTATCTGTGGAGGAAAAGGCCACCTTCCGCTTATGCTTCAGAATAGGCTTCAAAGTGTTCACCTTGGCATCATCATTATGGGATTGTTGGGCTGTGTTGCCCCCCTTATTATGAAATGATTTCCTCCTAGGTCTGTTTTGAAACCGTGACCAGTTATAGACTTTCAATGAAATGTGCAAACGATCAAACGATCAATGAGGAGCACCAGGCAGGTTTCCATAAAATAAGACTTAACTTTTATTGAGCTCATCAGCTTTCATTAAAATCGTGTCAACTTGAACAACATTTAGACTGTTAGCACAGCATTCTCTTGCTTACGCGTTTACGGCTGTCACTGAAATGCGTAAGCAAGAGAATGCTGTGCTACCTGTCTAAATGTTGTTCAAGTCTACAAGATTTTAATGAAAGCTGATGAGCTCAATTAAAGTTAAGTCTTATTTTATGGAAACCTGCCTGGTGCTCCTCATTGATCATTTGATCGTTTGTACATTTCATTGGACCAATTGGGGAGAAGGAGTGAGCACAGGTGTTACAGGAGTAACGGTCAGACCCTGGGTGAAAGTGGGATTTCCCGGAAGGCACTGAGGTACAAGCAAAAATTGATCGAGAGAGAAAGAGAAGCTGAAGCGGTCAAAGCCGTTACTGCAGTGATCGAGGAGGGAGCCTGGCGAGACAAAGCCTATCTACATTAAAGGTATATAAACTGGAATCACACAAGAGGCTCCTGTGGACCGACACACAGATGGGACGCAAAACTCAGCGACCATTCCGCATAGAGCGGGTAAGATACAATCTACATTCTCTAACTATATTGAATGACTGTTTGCTTGTGCCGTAATATCTTCAAGCCCTGTTTTTGATGAAAGTAGCATCCTTATTACTGAAGTCCGAGTCAGGTCTAATAGAGTAGTGCTGGGAATAGCGGGAATATCCCTGACCACAGGTAGATTTCAAAGAAAAGAAGACAATCCTTTGGTGCTTGGACTTTTGTTTGTTGGTATCTAGTAACAGTTATAGAC
The DNA here is from genome assembly GCF_027579735.1 of Bombina bombina. NCBI lineage: Eukaryota > Metazoa > Chordata > Amphibia > Anura > Bombinatoridae > Bombina > Bombina bombina. The sequence continues at coordinate 115,108,453 of NC_069506.1, forward strand.
TTTGTTGTTCATATAATCCTCCATATCGCTATTAAACTTGTTTCCTTTCCTCTCAGCCAGTTCTTCATCTGTTTTCTGTATTCTAGACTTTAGGTTCCCTTTAAATTCTCCATATTTAAGATCTGATTTATTAGTTTTCAAATCAGTTTTGATGTTGTCAATTTTTTGTTTTAGTTTGTCTCTTTTACAAGTTTTGCTTTTTATCACTATGTTCATGAGGGTCAAAGAGCACTCAGTTAAGGCTTCGTTCCGTTCCAATTGAAGGGCAGGGTCATCCAAATCAAAAGAGGGATACTTTTTTATTCTTAACCCCCTCGGTACTCTTTTGGCTTTTATATAATGATTAAATGAGACTACGTCCCACATTAGTCTAAGATCTGTTAGTAATAATCTTTCAAGTTGTATGAACTACATTATCAACATTATCTACAAGAGAAAAACAAAAGGGTGCCTTATGGTGTAGAATATGTGAAAATCCCAAATGGGTCACTCACAAGTAAGATGCCACTATATAGATGGATAGTGCAAACAGGCAGGCTGGATACCGCAGCCACCAGCTGGCTGATGGTCCCAGCAAAAGCATCCCAGGTAATTCCTCCTTAGACATGAGAGTCTCCAATATCGCCACAGGCAATCAGGAGAAATCCAGCAGCCACTTTCCACAAACAGTACGCTGGAACTTGATAACATTATTAAAAACTTTAATAGATCATCAGTGTTCAGCTGAGCTGTTTAAAAGTATGCAATGCGTTTCTCAGGTCATAGATGAGCCGCTTTATAATTTCCTGAGCCAGCTGGTGGGTGAGATATCCAGCCTGCCTATTTGCACTTTCCATCTATATAGTGCCATCTCATTTGTGAGTGACCCATTTGGGATTTTTTTATTAGTTTCATAATTCACACCATGAGGCACCCTTTTGTTTTTATCTTGTAGATACAGGATGGTTTTTCATCACCTTAAGAAGAGGAGCTGCCCTGGTTACTTGGATTATTTTACTGGAGATACAGGGAATTTCTCTTGTATTTAATTTAATTGACTTTTTATACAAAGTGACTTTGTTGTTTTAATACAATATTATACATACGTGTTACCATTTTGTCCAATTTACATTTGTAACCTGAGTGATGCTAAATGTTGTTTAATTGCCTTAGTCTGTTAAATAGTAATTTTGAAAGTACAATCTAGAAGGTGCACAGGAAGGCATATGGCTAAAATAGAATTAACATGGAAAGGTCATGGATGATGATTGTAATCACTTAGGCTCCTGGTTTACCACTTACCTTCAATGGGATATTATTTTGATAAATTAAGGACTTGCATGTTTTTTTATGTGATCATGCTCATGCGTGCTCTGTTCACATAATGTTAAATGAAGCTCTGTGTGTCCATAGCTGATATTATCTCCCTAAAAAATATAACCATTGAGTGCATCAAACATACGGTTATGATAAATTGGGAGCTTATCATTCTCACTTTTAAAACATAGCTCCAAAAGCAACTTACATACCCTTTAAGAAATTCCAAATACATCTTGAATGCTCAATTGTGTGGCAAGTAGAAATTAGTAGATTACTCCCTATGACAGTGATTTTCAACCTTTTTTTTTTTTTGCCGTGGCACACTTTTTTACATAAAAAAATCCTGTGGCACACCACCATCCCAAATTTAAAAAAATCACACATTTGTAGCCTAATACAGTGTGTGTATGTATATATATATATATATATATATATATATATATATATATATATATACACATACTGTATGTATTGTGCTGTGATGCCATGCCTCCTACAAACTATACGTGACATATTGACATTCATTCGCAAACAATCATAATGATTGTCTGTGAATGAATGTCAATATGTCATGGTTGTAAATGATGCCTGCCTGTCTGCCTGATGAGCCTGTCACATACCTCTCAATATTTCAAAATTTGAAAGAGGGACACCCCTGCACTGGGAGTAAAAAACAAGCAAAATTTAAAAAATGTCACACTGTTGTCAGTCTGCCGCGGCACACCTGAGGATCTCTCACGGCACACTAGTGTGCCGCGGCACACTGATTGAAAAACACTGCCCTATGAAACATAAAGAGTGACCGAAAATCAGTCGCATGACCTGGGTCCCTTGGGGATAGAAAAGAGACACGGGTTAGCACTTTTCAGTAAAGTCCTTTGTTAGTTAGATTTAACACAATACAATATGTAGTACAATACTTGTTTGAAGCACCATAGAATACTTTTCGTAGACCTAGGTAGTTCTTGTTATTCGTTGTTTTAGTTTCAGAAACCCCAGTTGGTAAGGACAAAGAGGATGGATATGAAGTGCATGGTACTCCATGTCATAGACCTTATACATTAAACATCAGCCCATCCCCTGTGATGTGCGATAGTCTTCTGCTAATGTTTTCAATTACGTTTGTGAATGGTGGCCCCACCATTATTAGGTTACCCTATAAATTGAATTAAATGTTAATAAAATGTTATTAAACAGTTTTTCCTACTTATAAAACATGTATTTTGTATGTATGTCTTTTACATTGCAGTATGTAATTACTGGTATATATATATATATATATATATATATATATATATATATATACATATATATATATATATATATATATATATATATATATATATATATATATATATATATATAAAATAATGGCTGTATTGTCCCTTCAATGCCAAGTTTCAATTAAATGCTTTTAGGAAAAAATACAGGTCATTGCTTTTCTATGATAACTTCATTCCACATATTCTGCAATAATATTCCATTGTTTAAATGTTTTGACAGGGACATCTTATTTTCTCAGTTAATTAAATAGAGCTGAACATTGGATCAATACATATTGATTTGATGTTTTAGCGTTTCTTTTTAACCATATCTTTTAAAAGTGTAGATAAACAATGTGACATTAGATTGCTTATAATTCCACTGTCAAAGCCTTTCCAGCAATGAAAGAGTTACAATTGTCAACCCGATGACCTAATAATAGACTTATTACCACAGTGACAAAAGTACATGTCCTCAATCCGCTGCCTTTTAATTTCCTGATTAAGTCGAATTTGAGGTTGTTATTTAGTAATTAATAGTCAATTTTTCCAACCAACTGCTCATTATTTCAGGGGCACGTATGGTATCTGTTCGTTGTAATAATTGCCTCTCTGTGAGATTCATATTGGTACAGAATAGGGTGCTGAGAGCTTGGCTGTGTTTACTGAGGTCATACCGTGGGTAAGAACAGTTATATTGTAAAAGTTCTGTTCTGATTAAACAAGAGGATGGAGACATGCTGAATTTTCAGCAGGAGCATAGCTGTAAAAAAGTATGCTCTGTACATATAACAATGGAAGTGTTACACAATGAGGCTATGGCATATGTTCAAAACTGTAGCCCTTGTTAACCACCTTGAGTCAAAGGTCTATTATAGTGTTAAAATTACATTGTCTAATCGGCTAGAGCATGCAATTTTAAAGGAATACAAGTCAAAATTAAACTTTCATGATTCAGACACAATTTTAAACAACTTGTCAATTCACTTCCATTATCTAAATATGCACATATTTTTATTTGCAGTGCATCTAAGGCACCAACTCCTTCTGAGCATGTGCAGCAATTCATAGAAAAATAATAATAATAATAATAATATATATATATATATATATATATATATATATATATATACATACAAAAAGAATGCCCAGGCACTCCTCTATATAAAAGATCCAAACTTTATTCCATGTTTAAAAACAAAAATTATTGTCAACAGCTTAGACACCGATCTGACAGACTCAAATGCTGTTAACATCACGAGCACAAAGCCGTGCCCGGAAACTTGTTTTTAAACATGGAATAAAGTTTGGATCTTTTATATAGAGGAGTGCCTGGACATTCTTTTTGTATATTTACCTTCTCAGCGTCTTGGACGGATAACGTTGTCTGTGAGCATTCCACATTCTGATGAGTGACGTCATCCTCACGCTCCAGTGTGCAGTGAAGAAGCTGTACAGGGTAAGGCAGAGCGCGATGCTACTTTCTGTTTTTATATATATATAATACAGTATTATGCAAAAGCATTAGGCCACCATCAGCTTTGTTGTTTTAGCAATGTTTTAATGACCATCCATATTTAATTTTCAGTCTCTTTATTAAGATACAAACAGAAAATACAGGAAATATGTAGGCAAAATATAAAAAAAACACAATTTTCACAAAATGGCTTCTTCAGGCAAAACTCAGTATTTAATGTGACCTACCTTGGCACTAAGCACATCTTGAAATCTGTTGGGGAGACTGTCCAGATTTTTTTTTAAAGTAATCTTCTGGTATATTATACCAGGCTTCTTTGAACACTTCCCAGAGTTCTTTAGATTTAGGTTGTCTTTTATTTCTTTCTCTGTCCAGGTGATCCCATACGGCCTCTATAATATTCAGGTCTGGACTCTGTGGAGACCAGTCCATGACTGTCAGTGTTTTATCAGCTTTTCTTGTCTCCAAATATGATTTCACTGCAGATACAGGGAGTGCAGAATTATTAGGCAAGTTGTATTTTTGAGGATTAATTTTATTATTGAACAACAACCATGTTCTCAATGAACCCAAAAAACTCATTAATATCAAAGCTGAATAGTTTTGGAAGTAGTTTTTAGTTTGTTTTTAGTTATAGCTATTTTAGGGGGATATCTGTGTGTGCAGGTGACTATTACTGTGCATAATTATTAGGCAACTTAACAAAAAACAAATATATACCCATTTCAATTATTTATTTTTACCAGTGAAACCAATATAACATCTCAACATTCACAAATATACATTTCTGACATTCAAAAACAAAACAAAAACAAATCAGTGACCAATATAGCCACCTTTCTTTGCAAGGACACTCAAAAGCCTGCCATCCATGGATTCTGCCAGTGTTTTGATCTGTTCACCATCAACATTGCGTGCAGCAGCAACCACAGCCTCCCAGACACTGTTCAGAGAGGTGTACTGTTTTCCCTCCTTGTAAATCTCACATTTGATGATGGACCACAGGTTCTCAATGGGGTTCAGATCAGGTGAACAAGGAGGCCATGTCATTAGATTTTCTTATTTTATACCCTTTCTTGCCAGCCACACTGTGGAGTACTTGGACGCGTGTGATGGAGCATTGTCCTGCATGAAAATCATGTTTTTCTTGAAGGATGCAGACTTCTTCCTGTACCACTGCTTGAAGAAGGTGTCTTCCAGAAACTGGCAGTAGGACTGGGAGTTGAGCTTGACTCCATCCTCAACCCGAAAAGGCCCCACAAGCTCATCTTTGATGATACCAGCCCAAACCAGTACTCCACCTCCACCTTGCTGGCGTCTGAGTCGGACTGGAGCTCTCTGCCCTTTACCAATCCAGCCACGGGCCCATCCATCTGGCCCATCAAGACTCACTCTCATTTCATCAGTCCATAAAACCTTAGAAAAATCAGTCTTTAGATATTTCTTGGCCCAGTCTTGACATTTCAGCTTGTGTGTCTTATTCAGTGGTGGTCGTCTTTTAGCCTTTCTTACCTTAGCCATGTCTCTGAGTATTGCACACCTTGTGCTTTTGGGCACTCCAGTGATGTTGCAGCTCTGAAATATGGCCAAACTGGTGGCAAGTGGCATCTTGGCAGCTGCACGCTTAACTTTTCTCAGTTCATGGGCAGTCATTTTGCGCCTTGGTTTTTCCACACGCTTCTTGCGACCCTGTTGACTATTTTGAATGAAACGCTTGATTGTTCGATGATCACGCTTCAGAAGCTTTGCAATTTTAAGAGTGCTGCATCCCTCTGCAAGATATCTCACTATTTTTTACTTTTCTGAGCCTGTCAAGTCCTTCTTTTGACCCATTTTGCCAAAGGAAAGGAAGTTGCCTAATAATTATGCACACCTGATATAGGGTGTTGATGTCATTAGACCACACTCCTTCTCATTACAGAGATGCACATCACCTAATATGCTTAATTGGTAGTAGGCTTTCGAGCCTATACAGCTTGGAGTAAGACAACATGCATAAAGAGGATGATGTGGTCAAAATACTCATTTGCCTAATAATTCTGCACTCCCTGTAAACACAAACTGGACAAAACAACTCACCACCCCCCTGTAAAATGGTAAAGGTAACTGGTCTCCTTCAATCTAATTTAACCCTACCTCAACAAAAAACCCTAGCTGCCATCCTCACCACAAAGACCTTAGTCAAATCCTCATCACCACCCAATTGAGAAAAGAAAGACAAAGCAGCCAACCTCCCCCCACTCATATAGCCACTGCAGCAATGCCCTCAGTCTTTCCCCCACCTCTCCCACCAAATGCCTACCATTATCCCAAGCACACCAATGCTGCCACACTTGGGCATAAGCCTTCCAAGTAGCTGGGGCTAACACCCCTGAACCAAACACAACACTATAGGTAACACAGCTGCCATAACTCCTCCGGGCAATCTACACCCTCTGTGTCTGAATCCTGGGCCACCATATGTAAATGCCTTCACTGAAAACAGGACAACAAATCAGCAATGTCATTCTGCTTACTGAGAACATGCACCACCCTAAAAGATACATTGTTCCTCAAACACTCCAGCACAAACACCAGCACTAAAACGCCTCACCACTGGAGGAGTGGTGGCAAGTATTGACTTCCATAACCACCGCCGGATTGTTTCTCAACACTACAGCTCACAAACAAATTGCCAACACCAAAGGGAATAACTCAAGAAAATTCTTAGTGAAACCCAACTGAGCCCATGTTGCTGGCCATGCTGCAGCACACCACTTACCTTTCAAGTACGCCCCAAAACCATGTGCCCCAGAGGCATCGGTTAACAAGCACAAACTACCATCGGACAACCCCACCTCCAGTGTCATCAGCCAACCATTAAAGTCAGCCAGAAATATATCCCAGACACAGAGATCTTCTTTCAAATCCTTCGATAGACAAATATGATGATGGGGTCCCGTAACACCCACTGTATCCAACAGCGAACGACAACAAAATATCCTACCCATTGGGATTATGCAACATGCCAAATTTGGTTATCCCAGCTCACACCCCGGAACCTGCTGTCACAAAATCATCTAGTTAATGCACCACAGATTACTGGCTATAAACTGCCTGAATAACCCACTCAACAAACAAATTAAATTCATCAAAATACAAACAAGTAATAGAACAGCCCATTGGCAAACAAAGGTCAACAAAAAAAGAACCATAAAAAACCCCACCCATTAGATGATGACATTTCAGATGGACTGGCAACAACCAAAAAGTTGACTCTGTCCAATTTAGCATGGAGAGTCCCACACCCAGCCTCCCTAACTAAAGCCATGCCTTGTTAAAAACACATTAATAACAACTCTGGATCAATCCCATAATTTACAGTGGGACCCTTTAGATAAGACAAATGATGTATCATCTGAAATTGGCCCCCTGTCTTCTTTGGCACAACCCCAAAGGCGATACCTGCAAATTAGGAAAAGGCGGTGCTTTGTACAGACCTGCATTCCAAGCTAAGGAAATTTCTTTGCATAGTTTCTCCCTTACCACTGATGAAAACTCCTTAGTCAATTTTAAATTCCCCCAAAACGCCCCAACTCCTGTTCCTAAAAGGAATGAAAAACCCTGAACTGAAACCTCTAACCAAGGCACCTTTCTTACGACCCTCACATATGGACACTGAGTGAATTCCCCCGCACCCTGCACATTTGTGCTGGTACAGGATGCTTCAAAGTGGCATTGCCCTTCATTAAGCTGCAAGCAAAGGCCCTTCCAGATCACCACTGCTGTACTGCCTCACGTTTCTCCTTCTGCCGCTCCAAATTCTAACTCCTAACTGCTTTCACATTCCTCACACTCCCCTGATTAGACAATAATTACAAAAGCTGCACCACAGTGGAGAGGTCTCCTACCGGACCAGCTGCACCAGCTCCGGCAGACGTCCCTTTCTTGGGGTCTCGTCTCCTCAAAGTCCCTGCCTACCTCCAACTCCAGCAGTGGCTTTGACAATGGCTCCAGCTGTGCTGCATCCCCTTACAGGGCTCTGGAGCTGCCCCTCTGCAAAAAAACAACCACATAAACAAAGCACCTCCACCGGAGTGAGTCCCCTCATACCTCAGCCCTCCCTCTACCCTCATCTAGCCCCTCCCCACAAAGGCCTCAATATGCACCTCAGACTACTGCCACACCCCCTTACCTGCACTTCTGGACACTCCATCCGGCCTCCTGCTGTCTTCTTCTGCCCTCCGATCAGCTCCTACAGCCAGCGCTTCCTGATGATGTCATTGGCTGCCGCCCCCATGCTAGGCCAAACAGCATCCTCTGCTCCCTCTATTGCCACATCCAGGTCTTCCCTGATATAATGAAGGCCCCAACCAAAACTGCTTCTACTCCTTCTGTTAGACCTCCAGAGCCTGCTGCCTCCCATATCTGGGCTTTGCCTCTCTGGAGGCCTAGATATCAGAACTGTCTGTCTTCTCCTCCTTGATCCAGCATCGCCCTCACCTGCAGCAGAAGCCTCCACCACCACCTAGCACCAGCACTATCAGCCATGGGTAACCAGTCCCGGATCCACGCCACTCCCTGCCTCCTAACCCCCTCCATCACTTCCAAAATTAGCTCCCCCATCCTCAAGTAAGAATTAGCACAGCATCCCTGAACAGGATAGGCAAGGTGATAACTTCTCCTCCACGTCTTACTCCAGATGAAAAAGGACTCCTACTTCCGTTACAGGAGCTTATACCCCCCCTCCTACTCTGCCCAACCCCTTGCTCTCAACCTGACCTTTTTCCTTCCTTCCAAATGGGGTCAACTACCTGTTCTTCCATTTTGCTATTTGGGCATCTCCTTTTACATTTTCTTTTTATTATGCATTTATTGATTATGCTTTTCTACTGATAGTGGTCCTTTAGTATTAGCAGCACTGTAATGCCATGTATTTAACCCTTGCAAACAAATTAATCACATAGTTAAACAGCCGCTGATCCAATCAGCAGCACTAGTTGCAAAGCTGGGCTTAACCCTATAATGGCCCCTTAAAGGGGCTTTGCATTCACACATTTTCTAAAATGGATATGAAACAAGCTGGAAGGAAACAACTCTTCTCTGCTTGATGACCACATTGTTTCTTTGGTGAAATACTGAACTTTGTTTTACAAAAAAACAACTTTAATATAACTAAACTAGACACACATGAATGCCTGTTGTTTAATGTCAAGATCCATGTTGTCCATACTTTGCTTTTAACTCACATGGTACATAGCCAGCTTAGCTTCAGTTTCTCACACCCTCCTTCCTCCCCTCTCGTTCCTTTCCAGGGCGGGCTGAAACCTCCTTGTCTGTCACAGAGTGAGGTGGTCACACAGCAGGACTGCTTCCAGGCTTGCATTAAGTGTATTGTAGGAAGTGTTACTGCCCATTACTAGAGGATCTCACTATACCTCTAACCAGACTGTGCTTCAGCTCCTCCCACCAACAGCAGCAGTATTTCTGTTCTCTGTAAAGGGGGAACTTAGTTCCACCTGCAAATATAGTGCAGGAACTCTGTTCCCATGGGTTCCCACTGGGATTGACCCCTGTCTTAACCCCTTCAATGCGCATTATGAAGCATTCTTGTCTTGCACATCACTACCTGTAAGCACATGGCGAGCCCTTCTCGTTATGCAGGGGGATCACTGATCAAACACTGTTTTTGGCAATACCCTCCCTACAGGCTGGGGATTGTGGGTGGCCTAGTGGGCAGCACTCCCAGGTTTCATGGGAGTGCCAGTGATGTCACAAGTCTCACCACATATTCTCCCATAGCAGCTACAAACCTCCAAGACCCCTCATTTGAAATAGAATCACTTGATATTTTTAAAAAAATTAGGAAAAATACAAAATGGTTTGCTTTTGAATGGGTTATTATATGTGAAATAAAAAAACTTGTGTATGTGTAGAGGCCCCTATTAAAGTTTATTTTCTAGTAGACAAGTCCATTTCTCAAACAAATTAATTTTGTCTGTATAGTTAGGTAATCACTGTGGTAACAGTAAAAAGGTGCTTTCATTTATGTACTGTACAATGGGGCCTCTCTAATCTTTATTATAATTCCCAAAAGCCTGTATGGGCCCCTATTTCACATGTGGCTACTCATGATGACAATTTAGTAAGATGATCACAGTAACAGCAGTGGTCACTTGGCCATTCTCAGTATTATTTACTAAAATCTAAGAAAAATAATTATACATTTGTTTACAGTTTTTACTGCAGCTATATCACATGCCATTAATTGTATTTTTATTTTTTAAATCTTTATTTTCCCAAAAGATCTTACATATAACAGAGAGGAGAAGAAACAAACAGAAATAAACAGATACAAAGGCATATATTAAAAAAAAAGAAAAGAAAAATAAAGCAAATCTCACAAATTAAATATGCCTCTTTACCATGAATCTCAAAATACATGTTTATGCTTCTCTACTCTATTTCGTAATACAGAAATTAAACACAATCGGCTAGATTTGGAGTTTTGTCGGTAACGACCCGAAAAACTAACGCCGGCTTTTTTCTGGCCGCACCATAAAAATAACTTTGGTATCGAGAGTCTACATAAAGGCTGCGTTAGGCTCCAAAAAAGGAGCGTAGAACATTTTTAACGCAGCTTCAACTCTCGATACCAGAGTTGCTTACGCAAGTGGCCAGCCTCAAAAACGTGCTCGTGCACGATTCTCCCATAGGAAACAATGGGGCTGTTTGAGCTGAAAAAAACCTAACACCTGCAAAAAAGCCGCGTTCAGCTCTTAACGCAGCCCCATTGTTTGCTATGGGGAAACACTTCTACATCTGCACCTAACACTCTAACATGTACCCCGAGTCTAAACACCCCTAGCATTACACTTATTAACCCCTAATCTGCCGCCCCCGCTATTGCTGACCCCTGCATATTATTTTTAACCCCTAATCTGCCGCTCTGTAAACCGCTGCTACTTACATTATCCCTATGTACCCCTAATCTGCTGCCCTAACATCGCCGACCCCTATATTATATTTATTAACCCCTAATCTGCCCCCCACAACGTCGCCTCCACCTACCTACACTTATTAACCCCTAATCTGCCGACCGGACCTGAGCGCTACTATAATAAATTTATTAACCCCTAATCCGCCTCACTAACCCTATAATAAATAGTATTAACCCCTAATCTGCCCTCCCTAATATCGCCGACACCTAACTTCAATTATTAACCCCTAATCTGCCGACCGGAGCTCACCGCTATTCTAATAAATGGATTAACCCCTAAAGCTAAGTCTAACCCTAACACTAACACCCCCCTAACTTAAATATAATTTAAATCTAACGAAATTAATTATCTCTTATTAAATAAATTATTCCTATTTAAAGCTAAATACTTACCTGTAAAATAAATCCTAATATAGCTACAATATAAATTATAATTATATTATAGCTATTTTAGGATTAATATTTATTTTACAGGTAACTTTTTATTTATTTTAACCAGGTACAATAGCTATTAAATAGTTAAGAACTATTTAATAGCTAAAATAGTTAAAATAATTACAAATTTACCTGTAAAAGAAATCCTAACCTAAGTAACAATTAAACCTAACACTATACTATCAATAAATTAATTAAATAAACTACCTACAATTACCTACAATTAACCTAACACTACACTATCAATAAATTAATTAAATACAATTGCTACAAATAAATACAATTAAATAAACTTGCTAAAGTACAAAAAATAAAAAAGAACTAAGTTACAAAAAATAAAAAAATATTTACAAACATAAGAAAAATATTACAACAATTTTAAACTAATTACACCTACTCTAATAAAATAACAAAGCCCCCCAAAATAAAAAAATGCCCTACCCTATTCTAAATAACTAAAGTTCAAAGCTCTTTTACCTTACCAGCCCTGAACAGGGCCCTTTGCGGGGCATGCCCCAAGAAGTTCAGCTCTTTTGCCTGTAAAAGAAAAAATACAATACCCCCCCCCCAACATTACAACCCACCAACCACATACCCCTAATCTAACCCCAACCCCCCTTCAATAAACCTAACACTAAGCCCCTGAAGATCTTCCTACCTTATCTTCACCATACCAGGTTCACCGATCGGTCCAGAAGAGCTCCTCCGATGTCCTGATCCAAGCCCAAGCGGGGGGCTGAAGAGGTCCATGATCCGGCTGAAGTCTTCATCCAAGCGGGAGCTGAAGAGGTCCATGATCCGGATGAAGTCTTCTATCAACGGCATCTTCAATCTTCTTTCTTCCGGATCCATCTTGCAGACCTCCGACGCGGAACATCCTGCTGGGCCGACGGACTAAAGACGAATGACGGTTCCTTTAAGGGACATCATCCAAGATGGCATCCCTCGAATTCCGATTGGCTGATAGGATTCTATCAGCCAATCGGAATTAAGGTAGGAATATTCTGATTGGCTAATGGAATCAGCCAATCAGATTCAAGTTCAATCCAATTGGCTGATTCAATCAGCCAATCAGATTGAGCTTGCAATCTATTGGCTGTTCCGATCAGCCAATAGAATGCAAGCTCAATCTGATTGGCTGATTGGATCAGCCAATCGGATTGAACTTGATTCTGATTGGCTGATTCCATCAGCCAATCAGAATATTCCTACCTTAATTCCGATTGGCTGATAGAATCCTATCAGCCAATCGGAATTCGAGGGATGCCATCTTGGATGACGTCCCTTAAAGGAACCGTCATTCGTCTTTAGTCCGTTGGCCCAGCAGGATGTTCCGCGTCGGAGGTCTGCAAGATGGATCCGGAAGAAAGAAGATTGAAGATGCCGTTGATAGAAGACTTCATCCGGATCATGGACCTCTTCAGCTCCCGCTTGGATGAAGACTTCAGCCGGATCATGGACCTCTTCAGCCCCCCGCTTGGGCTTGGATCAGGACATCGGAGGAGTTCTTCTGGACCGATCGGTGAACCTGGTATGGTGAAGATAAGGTAGGAAGATCTTCAGGGGCTTAGTGTTAGGTTTATTTAAGGGGGGTTTGGTTTAGATTAGGGGTATGTGGGTGGTGGGTTGTAATGTTGGGGGGGGGTATTGTATTTTTTCTTTTACAGGCAAAAGAGCTGAACTTCTTGGGGCATGCCCCGCAAAGGGCCCTGTTCAGGGCTGGTAAGGTAAAAGAGCTTTGAACTTTAGTTATTTAGAATAGGGTAGGGCATTTTTTTATTTTGGGGGGCTTTGTTATTTTATTAGGGGGCTTAGAGTAGGTGTAATTAGTTTAACATTGTTGTAATATTTTTCTTATGTTTGTAAATATTTTTTTATTTTTTGTAACTTAGTTCTTTTTTATTTTTTGTACTTTAGCAAGTTTTTTAATTGTATTTATTTGTAGCAATTGTATTTAATTAATTTATTGATAGTGTAGTGTTAGGTTAATTGTAGGTAACTGTAGGTAGTTTATTTAATTAATTTATTGATAGTATAGTGTTAGGTTTAATTGTAACTTAGGTTAGGATTTCTTTTACAGGTAAATTTGTAATTATTTTAACTATTTTAGCTATTAAATAGTTCTTAACTATTTAATAGCTATTGTACCTGGTTAAAATAAATACAAAGTTACCTGTAAAATAAATATTAATCCTAAAATAGCTATAATATAATTATAATTTATATTGTAGCTATATTAGGATTTATTTTACAGGTAAGTATTAAGCTTTAAATAGGAATAATTTATTTAATAAGAGATAATTAATTTTGTTAGATTTAAATTATATTTAAGTTAGGGGGGTGTTAGTGTTAGGGTTAGACTTAGCTTTAGGGGTTAATCCATTTATTAGAATAGCGGTGAGCTCCGGTCGGCGGATTAGGGGTTAATAATTGAAGTTAGGTGTCGGCGATGTTAGGGAGGGCAGATTAGGGGTTAATACTATTTATTATAGGGTTAGTGAGGTGGATTAGGGGTTAATAACTTTATTATAGTAACGCTCAGGTCCGGTCGGCAGATTAGGGGTTAATAAGTGTAGGCAGGTGGAGGCGACGTTGAGGGGGGCAGATTAGGGGTTAATAAATATAATATAGGGGTCGGCGGTGTTAGGGGCAGCAGATTAGGGGTACATAAGGATAACGTAGGTGGCGGCGCTTTGCGGTCAGAAGATTAGGGGTTAATAAGTGTAGGTAGGTGGAGGCGACGTTGTGGGGGGCAGGTTAGGGGTTAATAAATATAATACAGGGGTCGGCGGTGTTAGGGGCAGCAGATTAGGGGTACATAAGGATAACGTAGGTGGCGGTCGGCAGATTAGGGGTTAAAAAAAATTATTTGAGTGTCGGCGATGTGGGGGGACCTCGGTTTAGGGGTACATAGGTAGTTTATGGGTGTTAGTGTACTTTAGAGTACAGTAGTTAAGAGCTTTATGAACCGGCGTTAGCCCAGAAAGCTCTTAACTACTGACTTTTTTCCTGCGGCTGGAGTTTTGTCGTTAGATGTCTAACGCTCACTTCAGAAACGACTCTAAATACCGGAGTTAGAAAGATCCCATTGAAAAGATAGGATACGCAATTGACGTAAGGGGATCTGCGATATGGAAAAGTCAAGGCTGAAAAGTGAGCGTTAGACCCTATTTTGAGTGACTCCAAATACCGGCGGTAGCCTAAAACCAGCGTTAGGAGCCACTAACGCTGGTTTTCACGGCTACCGCCAAACTCCAAATCTAGGTCATAATGTTGTTTTTTATGTATAACCTTCTATTCCTTTTTTCTCCTTTGATCAGCATTTCTGAACATACCTCATCCCACTCACGTCTCTGGTCCGAAAACAAAGAATATAATAAGAACTTCTCTATTCCACTCTCTTTATCTAACCATCCCTGTATGATCCTCTACCTTGTATTAATAATATTTGCAGGTATTTCACCTCTCAGCATCATTTCACTAACATACACTGAATAATGGAAGGGCCATATCAATGTTTTTTGAAGATCCTCTGGATATATTTTAATTAAATCAGCCCATTTCTGAAAAAAACGAGAGATATCTTGATCTTTATCTGAGTCTATCGCACATTGTTCGATGATCATATAATTATATACATTATTGCAAAATTCTGCAATAGTTGGACTCTTCCTTTCGATCCATTTCTTGAGAATTAAACTCTTTCCTATCATAATTGAAAAGTTAATAAATTCTTTATTTCTATATCTATTATTCTTTGGCAGTAGAAATATCACTGTTTCTGATCGCAATTGTATATTTTCAGATACTATTTTCTGTATCCAATAATTTATCCTCATCCAAAATTGTTTAATTTTAGGGCAATGCCAAAAATAGTGCAACATCTCAGCCGAGGGGCATTGGCATTTACTACATTTGTCTGATCTTGCTGTATTCCATCTATGTAAGAGTGATGGTGTAAGATAGACTTGATGCAAAATATTCAGGTGTTCTTCTCTAAAAATAGTTGCTTTAGCTGCCTCTTGTGCACTAACTAGGCTATTCTGGATCAGCTCTGTATTCACCTCATACATTCCTTTAAGATACCACTTTAAAACTAACTGCATCAGACCTGAGCTTCCTTCTTTCCTCATATTACATTGATACAATTTATTTATCGAATAATTCCCTGCTTTACATATACCCATCCTCTATTTTATCCCAGCTCTCTTCTCCCTTACAGACTCTAAAAGAATTATCCAAACAATGTCTAAGCTGTAAATATGCAAATAAATCTTTATTCAATAATCCAAATTCTATTTTTAGCTCTTCAAATGATTTCATCCTCCTCCCCCCCTTCCTCTTGCTCTAGGGCTTGATATATATATATATATATATATATATATATATATATATATATATATATATATATATACCAGACCTGCTCTTCTCCACCTGTAAAATACTTCAGCTTTCAAGCCTTCTGAAAATATAAATAATTTAGTGGAATAGTGGATTTTCCTGTTATTGTACAGTATTTAGAAAACTCATAGCATATCCCCACTTTTTTACAGAAGATTTGCCAGGCCCTTATTACTGTGGCAATCATTTACATTTTTTTACATTCCTTGGGGAGTAATCTATTATCTACATGCAAAAGTGCTTTTAACGAATAGGGTTTTACCATTATCTCTTCCAGATGTCTGTCTGTAAAATATTCTGCCCCTGTCAGCCATTCTGCCGCTATTTTAACTAAGCAAGAAATATTATAATTCTATAGAGAGGGAAGTGCAAAACCTCCTATACTCTGTAATTGAGTTAGTTTGCTTAATGAAAATCTAATTCTCTTTTTTCCCCCAGACGAAAGATAGTAGCCCACTATTAAATAGTTGTACATCTTTTCTTTTAACTACAAAAGGCAAATTTTGAAGTTTATATAACATTTTCGGAAACAGTATCATTTTAACTAGATTAACTCTCCCTGTAAGGGACAATGGAAGATTTTTTTTAGAAGTTTCTAACAGCCCCTTTATTTTTACAAGGAGACTCTTGTAATTTTCTTTATACCATCCGTTAGGGTTCTTATTCAGCCATATACCTAGATATAACATTGTATTTACTTCTCTAAATATAGTTTTTTTTTTGGGAATCCTTAGTTTTCCTTAACCACATCAGATCGGACTTAGTCGTGTTAACTTTATACCGTGTAATGAGCTATATTTATCCAAATAGTCAGTTAGCAGGGGTATATTTCTCTTTGCATTTCTTATGAATAAAAGAACATCATCAGCATAAAGCAATATTTTTGTTTCAGCTGTATTGCATAAGACCCCTTGCAGAATCTGGCTCAATTTGAGAGCAAGCGGTTCAATCGCAAGGTTAAACAATAAAGGAGATAAGGGGCAGCCCTGTCTTGTTCCTCTTCCTAATACAATCTCAGATGACATCTTTCCATTAACTAATATCGAAGAGATCGGGCTATTATAAATAGCTTTAATATACTTTACAATATGTCCTGTGAGACCAAATCTAGATAAGACCATATACAGATGATCCCATTCAACTGCATCAAAAGCTTTTTCAGCATCAATAGTTATTATAGCCACATCATCGAGATTCTCCTTCTCCTCTTATTCTTTTAAATTCCAAAAATATTCTAAAATTAAGCAGGTCTTCCTAATATTAAAAGTTGATGTTCTTCCATTCATAAAACCTGTTTGATTTGGATTAATAAAGTTATTCATCACAGTTTTAAGTCTATCTGCTATTATAGTAGCGAGTATCTTATAGTCCAGGTTCAGGAGAGATATAGGTCTATAAGAATCCGTTAACTCTGAATCTTTTTCTTTTTTTTTAAGACTAATACAGTAATTGCTTTTGTAAAATTTTTAGAGATTGGATTATTCTTAATATAATAGGCATTAAATAACTTCGTTAAGACAGGGACAAAATCTTCACATAACATTTTATAAAGTTCTGGCAACTGATCTGGTCCTGGCGCCTTATCTGCTAATTTTTTAATCGCCATTTCTACTTCATTCTCAGTAATAACTTTATTCACATTTTCCAGTTTTTCACTATTTACTCTTGGTAAGACTATGTCTTCCCAGAACTCTTTTTTATTCTGCTCATTGATTACCCTACCAGAATAGAAGTCTTGAAACTTATTATGAAAGATTTGAGAGATCTCATCAAGATTTGTCACCCTAGTTTTTTCCTGTATTATTGCTTCC
The DNA here is from genome assembly GCF_027579735.1 of Bombina bombina. NCBI lineage: Eukaryota > Metazoa > Chordata > Amphibia > Anura > Bombinatoridae > Bombina > Bombina bombina. The sequence continues at coordinate 115,126,117 of NC_069506.1, forward strand.
ACCTGGCTTGACTTTTTTAAAGACCTGGTAAGCTTAGCAAGATATTTACCCGTCTTATTTCCATGCATCATGAAATTTGCTTTATTTTTCAAATCTTCTCTGTATGCATTTTGTAGAAAAAATGCATCCCTCTCTCATTTTGCGTTAATATATTTTTGCCAGTTACTTTTAGATGTTTCTTGAAGATACCTATTATATATATTTATTAATTGATTAGCAAGCTGCACCTCCCTGAGCTTACATTTTTTTTTAACCGGGTCATAAAGCTAATTATTTCTCCCCTAAGAAAAGCCTTTGCTGTTTCCCACAAAATTTCAATCTTATCCCAGTATTCTGCATTATGTTCTAGAAATTCATTCCATTTTGTTTTAAGCCAGGTTCGAAATGCACTATTCCCCTTCATATATTTGGGGATGAAAAAATTATTTCTGTTACCCTTATTTCCCACTGCTGTTGATATCTTTATTGTAATTGGAGCATGATCTGATAATGCAAATTCTTTAATATCTGCCATTATTTATTTTTTCATTAGCGATTCAGAAATCAAAAATATGTCTATTCTTGACAATGAAGAGAATCTCTTTGATAGACAAGTATATGCATTCTCGTCTGGATTTTCAAATCTCCAGATATCCCGCAATTTAATAGTTTTACACAAATTCCTAAAAAATGTTCCCTTCCTTTTTTAGCCTATTATCAAATCTTCTATTTTGGGTACTATGTCTATCTATTGGGAATTGAGGAGTTAGATTAAAATCCCCTACTACTACTAGATTATACTCCATATATTCTATTAATCGTACTTGGATTCTGGACCAGAAACCCATATAAATTTCATTCGGGCCATAGATGTTGCATATTACCAGAACAGCGCCCTTTATTTCTAGTTTCAAAATTAGAAATCTTGAATTTACGTCTATAACCGTTTCCAAAATTTTATATTCCAAGTTTTTACTGATTAATATGGCCACCCCTTTGTGTCTCTTGGAACATGCATCACATACACCTCACCGACCCAGTTACTTTTTAATTTACTAATTTCCTTTTCTTTTAATCTTACTTCTTGTAGAAGAGCTATGTCAGTATTAAGTTTTTTTTAAAATATTTAATAATTGCTTTTCTTTTTCTTGATGAGGTGATGCCGGCTACGTTCCAAGATGTTAATGTCACTGCGCTGCTCATCATTTTTTTACTTTATTATGCCCAAAGAGAATAGGTAGGATAAAATCGGGAGGGAGCGAGAGAGTAAGCAACACAAAACAAAAAAAACAAAAAAAAAAACCCCAACTTTTTTTTTTAGGACCAGGTCCGGAGGGGACTACATAATTACAACATTTTCTGTCCAAAGTTATAACCTTTTCCATTATATAAAAAGTCTTCATCCGAAGTAAATATAAATCAGTATATATCTCATATATAATTATATCCATACTTAAGATTCTTCGAAACCTACAAAAATCAAAAATATCTAAAACCATATTCAAAATTACCGGCTATCCTGTGTGATACCTACACAAGCCCAGCATAATATCATCATTGTCCCCATGATTCTTATTCTTTTAATATCGTATCAAGAAAGTGTTTTGCTTCTTGTGCACTCGCCAATATTTTAATACCTTCCTTATATTCAACTTTTAATATGGCGGGATAAACTACATATGCCTTTAATCCTTTCTGAATAATTTGACTGCAGATCTGGGACATACTCTTTCTCTTATTTGCTGTCTCTATTGAGAAATCCTGGAATATCAATATTTTAGAATCGTCAAGTATCAGGGGTTCTTTCAGTTTTTTATATGCCTTCATAATTTCTACCTTATCTTGATAATTTAAAAGTTTTGCTATAACAGGTCTGGGATAAGCTCTATTTGAGGACCTAGTCTGCACTTCAGTAGTTCTGATCCCAATCCTATGAGCTCTCGCCACTATTATTTCCCTGGTTAATAGCATTTGCAAACATTTTGGGATTTCTTTTGATACTAATTTCTCTAGATCATCATTTAAGAATTTCTCTGGGACACCAAGTATTCTGATATTGTTCCATCTCGCCCTATCTTACAATGAATCTAGCCTTTCCTGTAGCTTTTTGGTTTGTGAGACTAACATTGTAATAGCTGATTCTTTCTCACCTAATTGATCTTCCAAATTGGAAATTCTATTCTCAGCCTCTTCCATTCTTACATTAAACTGTTTTAGATCAATAGATATCTCCAAGATATATTTCCTTATATTTTCAAATTGTGGCATCATTAAGTTCGACAGCTGAGAAATAATTATTTGGGATTCTAAGCTCGAGGCTGACTGTTCCCCTGATTCTGTAGTCATACTTTCAGTACTATTTTTGTATTTATTTCTCTCCCTATTTTTAGCCACCATCATAGGAGATTTGTCTTTCAAATTGTGAACATATTTCTCCATGTGATACTAAAATAAAATATAAATAGTGCAAGAAGTGTGTATATGAAAAAAAAAAAGGAAAAAAAAAATCGAAAGTGAGGCGTGTGACAAAATACGGGAGATATCTCCTATTATATGAGAAAAAAAAATTAAGTGATCAAAGTGCAAAACAATAAATGTGTACAATTCAACACTTTTTCAGCAATGACAATCCCTACTGCTTCTCAATCCTAAAATATTTGAACAAGTTAAGGGAGAGAAGCAAAACAGAGATGTAAAGAAAAAACAGAAACCAGTGAATATCTAGTGTCCAGGTCAAATCAAGTTCACCAATCTATTGCACAAATCAAGAAACAGAAAAAAATGTTCTCATACGGCAACAACACCACCAGCTGATAACTCTAAAAAAAAATAAAAAAAAAATTTCCAACTATCAGGAATTCCTGTTAGCTTGTTGGCACAGTTATAGTATGACCCGGTACAGTATTGCTGGGACTTTTCCAGACCCGGCAAATTTATTTTCTGTTATAATTAAGAAGAGAGAAAAAAAAAAAAGAAGAGACACAAAACAAAAAACAGGAGCTGCCAGGTACATATAATACCCCGTAGGGTCTCAGAGTTCTTGCTTCTTCTACTTAATAAACTTTTAAGGCCCTTCAGAGTCAGCTTCTTCCATTCACAAAACCATGCTTAACCAGCTCCTATTCATTGAGTGATCACAGACTAGGGATGGGCGAATGTTTCTAAAAATTCGAAATTTAAAACGAATTTTGATACATTCGTTCATTCGAATCGAATTTCGAATGTTTATATAACATTCTAACATTCTATTTTTGAATTTTCCTTTTTGAATTTTTCAATAAAATTCGAAAATATTCGTTCGAATAATAGAATGTTTAGCTATGTATTCATTCAATTTCGAAATGTACTATTCAAATTTGAATGTGACATTCAAATTCGAATGTGACATTCAAATTTGAAATCGTATTTCTAGTCTACAACTGTGTTTTATAAATGTAATATTCGAATTCGAATGCTACATTCGAATTTGAATGTCACATTCTAATTTGAAATAGTATTTCTAGTCTAATACTATGTTTTAAATGTGATATTCGATTCGAATGTGATATTCGATTCAAATGTGACATTCGAATTCGAAATAGTATTTCTAATCTAATACTGTGTTTTATAAATGTAATATTCGAATTAGAATGTGACATTCTATTTGAATGTGATATTCGATTTGAATGTGATATTCGATTCGAATGTGACATTCGAAATAGTGTTTCTAGTCTACAATTGTGTTTTAGAAATGTAATATTCGAATTCGAATGTGATATTCGAATGTCACATTCGAATTCGAATGTGACATTCGAAAACTGTAAATAACATTCGAAAATCAAATTTTTAAGAATATTCGTTCATATCAACATTTTATTATGTAAATCGAATTTCTACAATAACATTCGTTCTAACATTCGAATTCGGATATAAACACATTCGCCCATCCCTATCACAGACATCTTCCTTCATCAATGGCTCCTACTAAAGACACTCTGATTTTTTAATAACAGCAAAGATCTTTCAAACAGCAACCAGTCTTTTATACCAGCCAGATAAGGCTCATATTAATATTTCTAGGTGATTTTATATCTCTTATCCTTCGTTGACTTCAGAAAAGAGGGCACATTAACTCTCTTATTACAGACATCTTCACTGGGGTATTAATATGTCTGCTGACAGTGCTATTCCTCTATTTCCCCAGACTTACAGGTCATGTAATAATTCTGCAGTTATTCACACACATCCTCTTTTTCCATAGCAGAAAGCACACATCAGTATTTCACTTTGCTCTTTCATAATACATCAGAAAGTATTTTGCTTATACAACGTTAGTAGTGCTTTTAATCAAATAGAGTTGCAGGCTTCTTCACTGGGATAGGGCCTATTCAGCCGTAATTCTCAGCTCTAAGTCCTCATTCACACTTACCCCAGCCTTCTAAGCCAACTAGCATATATACGGCAGAAACCCCCTACCAGTCATTCATAAAGTATATAAACACAATCCAAAAACAATCTTTTTGTTGGTTTCAGTACTCTCTTAACAGTAGCTTGTGTCGTCTTTTCACTTCCACACCAGCAGAAAAATCCAGCTGACAACTATATATGGAACAGATAACGGGGTATCCGTTACGATACCTGCTTGTCACGGGTATAGACTTTCCGGGGAGAGATTCACTCTCACACTGGTATCTATATCTTGCTGTTTGCTCCCTAAGCACTTCTCAGACGGTTTTCATCAGCGCACTGAGCTCTCAGTCCTGCCCTCTTCTTCTTTGGCTTAGTGGAGTCAGACAGCGTGCTTTGTCCCGGCTTGCTTAGGCCTAGGGTCTGCTGTGCGGCGATCGTGAAGCGAAGGTTGAGCTGTAACACTACGCGCTCTCTACCTCAGCCCGCCCACCGGAAGTCCAATACATGCAATGAATTGTATATGTAATAATGGTATATTGTGAATCTTCTTAGCCTGCTGAAAAAAAAAACAATGTATAATTTCTGTGGGTCATTCACTGAAATGTGAGTTACAATAGGGTTTAAATGTAGGTAGCAAAAAAGCTCCAAATTGGCTCAGCACTGGGGTAAAAAAAGGTTTAGCAGCGAAAGGGTTAGGCTCCAACAGCTTCATCCTATTCTCTGCACTTTATTACAGTGCTCAATCAAAGTATAGACAAATTTAAATGGCAGGCAATAGAAAAAAGTCTCTCCAAATAGTAATTGGAATATGGATGATATCTTGAACAAAAGAGAACACTTTAGGATTTTGTTTACATTAACAACTAAAAATACCTTATAGTTTTAACAAAGAATGTGATGTGATGAGACGCTGATAGATAATTAATAATATAATGCATATAATATCTAAGCTAAATTAGTTACTTATATATAGGGCCTTTTGTATACTGCTGGTGTATGTAAATCCAAATACTCTAAACTTAATATTAATAAATCAATCAATATAGCAAAGCAAACTGACTATATGTCCCTCTACATACAAATACATGCAAGTAAACATGCCCATATACTGCATCAGACATCCCTACATGTAAACAGTTAATTGCAATATACACTTATATTGATGTTATCAATTGTGTTTGTCCTTATTTGAATCTTGGCATTGTACATTCATCAAACTACATTGATCAAATATAAAGTCTGAAATTGAGTTACACAATGAACATATTTGGTATCTCTGTCCAGTAGAATTATAACTATCCACAAAAAAGTAAAAAACGCTTTGTATAAAATAATTAAATTGTCAGAACTGAAAGGGACACAGTCAGACTGTCATCTGAGCCCTGGAATTATAGTGTCTTAAATATAGTTTATCAAATCGTCCTCAAATGGCAAATCTTTCAGGAACACTTTGTTCTCGAGCTTTGCTTTATTTGATTCATGTTATTTCTCTCATGTGTATTCAGGTTATGAAGGCAAATTGCACTGTTAGTTGATTCTGGCAAGATATTTAAAAAAAACAAACAAAAAAAAAACAAAGGGATATTCACCACCTTAACCCCTTCGCTACTGGGAATTTCAAAGAAAAACTTCTCCAATAATTTAATAGCATTTTTGCTATTACTCAGTTTAAACAGAAATAGATCCTTTTTTAAATTTACCTATGAATATATATTTTTAAAGTAGACAACCAAAGGTATTGCTCTTGGCTAATTTTGGTATATTTGATGTCACTATTTGGCCAACAAATACAATCATATAAAAAAAAGTGACATATCATATTTGAATTTGAATATTACATTTATAAAACACAGTATTAGACTAGAAATACTATTTCGAATTCGAATGTCACATTTATTAAACACAGTTGTAAACTAGAAATACTATTTCGAATTTGAATGTCACATTCAAATTCGAATATTACATTTAAAAAACACAGTATTAGACTAGAAATACTATTTAGAATTCTAATATGGCATTCAAATACGAATGTGACATTCAAATTTGAATATTAGATTTAAAACACAGTATTAGACTAGAAATACTATTTCAAATTTGAATGTGACATTCGAATGTAGCATTCGAATTTGAATATTACATTTATTAAACACTGTTGTAGACTAGAAATACTATTTCAAATTTGAATGTCACATTCAAATTCGAATATTACATTTCGAAATTGAATGAATACATAGCTAAACATTCTATTATTCTAACAAATATTTTCGATTTTATTGAAAAATTTGAAAAACGAAAATTCGAAAATAGAATGTTAGAATGTTATATAAACATTTGAAATTCGATTTGAACGAACGTATAAAAATTTGTTTTAAATTTCGAATTTTTAGAAACATTCGCCCATCCCTAGTATACAGGTAGGAACATGAATTTCAGCTCTGGACAGCTCACAAATAGTGACACTAAACAGCACTATTCATGTTCCTCTCTGCAGACCCTGCAGCATGTATAACTCATAAGTGTCCAGGAAAACATGGCCGAGTTGGCAACCCTAGGTTACACAATAAAAGATTAAAGTCAGCTCTAAATAAAAAGTAAAAAGTGGCCTAATCTTGTTTGTGCAAAAGCACAAAAAGAGATTGTGGAGGGGTGGGGGGTTGGTTTTGTTTGGGGGGAAGCTACACTACAGAAAAGTTTAAAAAATGTAAAAAAAAAATCATTTTTTATTCTAAACTGGGTACTGGCAGACAGCTGCCAGTACCCAAGATGGCGCCCATTAAGTTAGAGTGGGAGGGGATCAGTGAGGTTGGGGGCTAAGGGGGGATCGTACACAGCAGCATATGTAAATATGCTTTAAAAAAACAAAAAAACAAATATAGCTTTTATTTTAGTACTAGCAAACTTTCTGCCAGTATTTAAGATGGCGGGGACAATTAACCCCTAATACCTAATTAATACCTAATTAACCCCTTCACTGCTAGCCATAATACACGTGTGATGCGCAGCGGCATTTAGCAGCCTTCTAAATACCAAAAAGCAACGCCAAAGCCATATATGTCTGCTATTTCTGAACAAAGGGGATCCCAGAGAAGCATTTACAACCATTTGTGCCACAACTGCACAAGCTGTTTGTAAATGATTTCAGTGAGAAACCTAAAATTGTGAAAAATTTAACGTTTTTTTTAGTTTGATCGCATTTGGCGGTGAAATGGTGGCATGAAATATACCAAAATGGGCCTAGATCAATACTTGGGGTTGTCTACTTTACTACACTAAAGCTAAAATTACCCCAAAAAGCTCCCTACATGCTCCCAAATTAACCCCTTCACTGCTGGGCATAATACACGTGTTGTGCACAGTGGCATTTAGTGGCATTCTAATTACCAAAAAGCAACACCAAAGCCATATAAGTCTGCTATTTCTGAACAAAGGGGATCCCAAAGAAGAATTTACAACCATTTTTGCCATAATTGCACAAGCTGTTTGTAAATAATTTCAGTGAGAAACCTAAAGTTTGTGAAAAAATTTGTGAAAAAGTGAACAATTTTTTTTATTTGATCGCATTTGGCGGTGAAATGGTGGCATGAAATATACCAAAATGGGCCTAGATCAATACTTTGGGTTGTCTACTAAAAAAAAAATATATACATGTCAATGGATATTCAGAGATTCCCGAAAGATATCAGTGTTCTAATGTAACTTGCGCTAATTTTGAAAAAAAAAAAATGGTTTGGAAATAGCAAAGTGCTACTTGTATTTAAGGCCCTATAACTTGCAAAAAAAGCAAAGAACATGTAAAAATTGGGTATTTCTAATCTCAGGACAAAATGTAGAAACTATTTAGCATAGGTGTTTTTTGGTGGTTGTAGATATGTAACAGATTTTGGGGGTCAAAGTTAGAAAAAGTGGGGTTTTTTTTTCAAATTTTTCCTCATATTTTATAAAACTTTTTTATAGTAAATTGTAAGATATGATGAAAATAATGGTATCTTTAGAAAGTCCATTTAATGGCGAGAAAAATGGTATATAATATGTGTGGTTACAGTAAATGAGTAAGAGGAAAATTACAGCTAAACGCAAACACCGCAAAAATGTAAAAATAGCCTTGGTCCCAAACGGACAGAAAATGGAAAAGTGCTGTGGTCATTAAGGGGTTAAAGGAACATAGTGCGGTAAATGTGTTTTCCCCTTAATGTGTTTCCAATTACTTGTTATACAAGCTGCAGAGTGTAACATGTATGAGAAATTGTTTCTTTATGTTTATTTTTGTTTATTAAATAGATGGATTTGATCTTTGAAACCACAACCCATTAACTTTTGTACACACACATGCTACTTTTATATTACAATAGAACAATTAAAAAAACAACATTTGAATACATATCTCTCCTAATACCCACTGGGAGTGTAATTTGTTCTGCTGGCTATGTTTACACAGTTTTTTTCTATACCCCTTACTTAAAGGGCCATAATACCCAAATGTTTAAACACTTGAAAGTCATGCAGCATAGCTGTTAAAAGCTGACTAGAAAATATCTCCTGAACATCTCTATGTAAAAAAGAAAGATATTTTACTTCAAAAGTTCCTCAGTAGCCACATCCCATTGTAAAGGATTTCTAAGCAGCATTTTAGTGTGTCTGTCCTGGGACAGCTTAGGGGATGAGCCTCGTGAACTCTCATATTATTTCACCAATCAGGTAAAGGAAGCTTACTATCAAATCTCATGAGAGTTAAGTCAAATCTCATGAGATCACAGTAAGAGTTCATGACCTCAGCACTGCTGATTCTGATTGGCTGCTGTTCATTTCTTCATATTTTTTTTTATTTTTACCTGCAGCTGGGAGCAGGTGAAGTATAACTTTTTGCACAGAACTTACTCTGCTGAGCTGAGGAAATTGTGAAGTAAAATATCTTCCTTTTTTACATAGAGATGCTCAGGTGATATTTTCCTGTCAGCTTTTTACAGTTATACTGCATCAGTTTCAAGTGATTTAGCATATGAGTATTATGTCCCTTTAAGTATATAAACTTTCAGTATAGGTATGGATGCAACAGGCAAAATCTGTTATTTAAAATGCTGAGATAAAGGTAAATGTGCTATTTTTAAACAATTAACTACACTCCAACAGGTAAAATACATCACTGGGAAAAAAGTAAAGGGGACATAAAAATGTGGGTATACATTTCTTGTAAAATGGCATGCATTATCTGACCCATGACAGCTTACTTATGGCTTTCTTGTCCTTTTAGCATTCATATGGGCTCTATTAATGAAATAGGTGAAAATATATTCCCATATTAAAACTATATACAAGTAGAAAACCCTTTATTCAAACTGTTTGGGACTGGAAAAGGTTTGGATTTTTCGAAATGTTTGGATTTTGGAATACTTGCATTAGGACAGTTTGGAGGGGGATAGAACCATTTGTAAACATCAATATCTTATGCCATTTAGGCAATTTTTACGTCATTATACAGCTTATGTTTGTAAGCTAAAGGTACTTTTATATAATTTATAACACTTTTGTATACATAGGCCCCTATTTAAGAAAGTCTGGCGGACCTGATCCGACAGTATTCAGCATTGCACCAGCAGCTCACAAGAGCTGCTGGTGCAACGCCGCCCCCTGCAGACTCGCGGCAAATGGGCCACCAGCAGGGGGTGTCAATCAACCCGATCGTACTCGATCGGGTTGATTTCCGGCGATGTCTGTCCGCCTGCTCAGAGCAGGCGGACAGGTTATGGAGCAGCGGTCTTTGTGACCGCTGCTTCATAACTGCTGTTTCTGGCGAGCCTGCAGTCTCGCCAGAAACACGGGGCATCAAGCTCCAGTCGGAGCTTGATAGATAGGCCCCATAGTATTCTCAGAAAGATAGTGCAGTGCTGTAATCAGAAAGGTACAATTTGTTGTTTTAAATAAAAAAAGACGATTTGCATTTTAGATCACAATAACCAAACTAAAGACACAGGCAGATAAGATTGTGATTTACAGGCAGTTATTTTCGATGTTTGTTTTTTTTAAATATGGATTAAAACATTTGAATTTCAGAATGTTTGGATTTTGGAATTCAAGATTTGGAGATCTGTACCTGTATCTGGGGATCTGTACCTGTGGTTGTTGCATAGAGGGGAGAGGAGCAATGACTCTAAAGATAAAATAAGCAGGACACTGAAGTTCCAAATAATTGATCATTCATTTTAAAGTATATATTAAAACATTTACTGAAAAATCTGTAGTCTGGAAAAGCAGAGAGCAAGTTTTAGGAATAGTCTGTGTCCTTCTTTCTCTGCAGCAGATTTTAGAACTGATTCAGACAAACTGACCTGCTGCAAGTAAACAAACAATTACCCAGAAACTTTCATCACTTTCCAAATTGAGCGATATGCTCCATATTCTCTTTTTTATTGTAACCCTCACACATTGCACAAATCTGAAAGTGTAATTAGAAAAATATGTAGGGCGTATATCTAGAAAAAAAGCTTGCTTTAGCTATTACTTTAAAGCGATGGTAAATTCTAGTGTTTCAAAAATGCTAGGATTTACCATCACTAAAAATAAAGGCTACCTTCATTCATCAGTTTAAAAAACAAAAACAATGTATAGGTACTTTTATTTCGCTGCTGCTTCAGCGCTAACCTAACCGGTCCATGGCACAGTTCAGTTTTTCAATGAGGTGACACCTCCACCTCTTAGCCAATAGCCCTGCTTGCCCTCCAGCATTATGCCAGAGTCTATATGAAAGGTAGCAATCAAATATTTCTGCTCTCTTGTTTGTATACAAGTCAAGAGCAAAGTAGTTGAATCCAATTAAGAATACCTTCTTTCACATGGGGACCTGAAGCAAATCAACTGTATACTTTTTTTTAAGAAAGCATTTACAATGTTACATAGCACAAAAAAGCGTTTTAAGACCCTAAGGGACCGAATTATCATTGTGCGAGCGGACATGATCCGATATGTCCGCTGCACAGCGATAAATGCCAACAGCAGCTCTCTGCATTTATCATTGCACCAGCAGTTCTTGTGAACTGCTGGTGCAATGCTGCCCCCTGCAGATTTGCGGCCAATCGGCCGCTAGCAGGGGGTATCAATCAACCCGATCGTATTCGATCGGGTTGAATTCTGGCAATTTGTCCGCCGCCTCAGAGCAGGCGCACAGGTTATGGAGCAGCGGTCTTTTTTGCGTTTCCGGCGTGCCTGAAGGAGCTTGATAAATATGCCCCTGAACCTTGTAGTTAGATATGTCTGATAAAAATGGATGTGAGGTAGCAAAAGGTTTCTCTAAAAAAGGAATGAATCTATGCATATGTGATATTTGAATAACAAGATAAATATACCTTTTATTCAACAAATAGCACCTATAGGAATATAATAAAGCCTTGTATTACATTTTAATATATAGTGATATCAATTGTAAAAAAAGAGTTAAAACTTACATCTCAAGGGACATATTTTAATAACTTTTAAGGAATAGTAAACACTTCTAATTAAAGTTGACAGTTTCAGCTAATTGCATTTTTATAAAGTTTATTTCAATATATAACAAATAGAAAATGTTCTAGATTCCAACTTACTAGAGTTTGTCATGCATAAACTTTGAATTTAATTGGATATAAAACTTAAAATGTTTAATGAAACAAGATACATTTTTAATCAAAATACCAATTTCCTTTTGGTTATAACATTTTCATCTTTTCTTGGTATCATTGTTAAAGACTAAAGTGCATCAGATGGATCATAAAAAAGAAACAAACACCTTAAACACAATTTCTGATAAGTGGCCAAAAACCTCAAGGAATTGGATCAAACAATCCCTTATAACAAAAAATAATTCATCAACTCAAGATTGAAGATTGCGCTTTACAGTCCAAAGTGTAGTGTTATATGGTCACTTATGTCCTTAATAGATATTCAGTAGATCCCCCAATAGTAGTCTACTTACTTACAATTAGGTAAGTGTCATGTGAGGTAGAGGTGTTTCACAATCTGTGGATCTGACCTTCTTGTCTCCTGGAGTAGGGCAGTAACTTCCCTTCTTTGGGTACTGCAAGATCCTGTATGTTAGGATTTTGTGCTCAAAAAGGAGACAAAAGGAGGAAGGTACATAGAATTATACTTTTTATTGAAATACACTCCAAACAAATGGTTCTGCACTTACAATAAAAACCCTCAATCGTTATGAGATAAGGATTAAGTCCATGTAATAAAACTGTTGTTCCGTGCATGTAAACCAATCTAGTTCCTTCTTGCAACAGTTCCACAAAGGTTTATATTATTAGAGGGGTACTAAAACAAAATGTTTTCTTAGATAATTCAGTTAGAGCATGCAATTTTAAGAAACTTTCTAATTTACTCCTATTATCAGTTTTTCTTCATTCTCTTGCTATCTTTATTTGAAAAAGCAGAAATGTAAGGTTAAGAGGCGGCCCATTTTTGGTTCAGCACCTTGGTAGCGCTTGCTGATTGGTGGTTAAATGTAGCCTTCAATCAGCAAGCGCTACCCAGGTGCTGAACCAAATATGGTCCGGCTCCTAACTAAAGTCTAAAAAAATCCTTCATAACGTTAACCTCTGACTGACGGTAGATTTAACAAGTGCCGGGCGGACATGATTTGCTGTAGCGAATCATGTCCACCTGACATGAAATGCTTGTTCAGCACCTTGGTAGCGCTTGCTGATTGGTGGTTAAATGTAGCCTTCAATCAGCAAGCGCTACCCAGGTGCTGAACCAAATATGGGCCGGCTCCTAACTAAAGTCTGAAAGAATCCTTCATAACGTTAAACTCTGACTGATGGTAGATTTAACAAGAGCCGGGCGGACATAATTTGCTGTAGCGAATCATGTTCACCTGACATGAAATGCTTGTGCAACGCCGCCCCCTGCACATTGAGGCTAGCAGGGGGTGTCAATCATCCCGATCGTATCATATCGGGATGATTGCAGGCCGCCACCTAAAAGGTGGCAGAGAAGTTAAGTCTTATGACTGCTGCTTCTTAACTTACGTTTCAGGCGAGCCTGAAACTTTGGGCGTAGAATGCAGCATCCGCTGCTGCTTATATCTACCCCATAGAGTGTATTGTAATACACTATAACGCTATATGTATATATATATATGTATATATATGGGCAAGCAAAGTGCACTCCAGAATCAAACAGTCAGCCGCTTCGGGTGCTAGCCAAAATAGGATATATCAAAAGACAAGAAGCACTCCAGAAGACTTTTTAAATAATGTCACCTTTAATTAGTGAACGTTTTCGGGCAATAAACTACCCGTCCTCAAACTTACAAGGTTACCGAAACTTACCACCCAGCTGTGTTATGTACCGCCACCAGAGAAAAGTGCGCCACGCTCTCCGCGGTTGATGCGCCGCCCCTGACGAGTGACGTCATCGCCCGCGGCAACGTGAGAAGACTAAAAAGGGCAAAACAGAACAACAGGCAAATATTATGTAGAATATTATACAGGCATATAATAAGCCCTAAACCTAAATACAACAGCCAATAAGATAAGCATATCAAATAAGAATTACTGGCTAGAACAGGGAAAGGTTATATAACAAAATATAGATGTACGGATGTCATAGCAACCAGAAACAATCGACGCCATATCTGGCAAGTCATAACTATGTCAATCAAATTTATAATATAGACAAAAATAACAAAAATGACACTGTACATCCACATAAGTGGCTCCACAAAACAGAAGCAACCCAAAATTAGGTATAACATATGCACCAAAGAACTGAAAAGTGGAGTCACGTATAGGATAGACAGAGCAACATTAGACAAATCAGCTAATGGTATTACAGAAATTGAAATGGACCATGGCTCTCAAAAAATGATCAACAGTAATATGAATGACCATAGACTCCCCCTGAAATGAGGCATATTGGATAATGGACCGGGATCATAGGAACACCTGCCAGTCTAGTTGTGTATTTAGCCCATAAGGCACAAGAGTGTTCAACTCGAATGTCCATTTGGCTTCTTTTTGGAGAAGCAGTCGATTCCTATCGCCTCCTCTTGACAACGGTGGCACATGGTCTATAATTGTATATTTAAGGTCCATGACACTGTGTTTTTGTTCCAATAAGTGTCTGGCCACTGGTTGCTCCGATGTGCCTTTTTTGAGCGCCGTTTTGATAGCAGAACGATGGTTTGCCATACGTGTGCGCAAGTCATCGCAGGTCTTTCCTACGTAATACAATCCACAAATACAGTGTAAAAGATACACTATATGTGTGGTAGTGCACGTCAGGCGAAATTTATGTTTATAAATTTTGCGTTTTTGTGGATGGGTGAAGCTTGGTCCAGTGATGAGACCCCCACATGTTGTGCAGCCAAGACATCGAAAGACCCCTGGTTTTTTTATATCCAACCATGTTGAAGATGTATAACTTTGTATCGGGTCAGTTTTGATTAACAAGTCCCGCAGTGACCTGGACCTCCTGTAACCCACTCTTGGTGGTTCAGCTTTAAGTAAAGGTAACGATCTGTCCGTATTGATGATCTCCCAATGCTTGTTGAGTATATCTTTTAGAGGGCCTTTGTCACCTGTAAAGGTTGTGATGAATGTCATCCTTTTATCCTCCTTTTTAGGTACTGAATCCCTGGCCTGGCAGACCTGAGCCCGCTGTTCCTTCAGTAGATTGTCAGGATAACTCCTTACTCCAAAGCGTTGCACCATCTCAGTGAGTTGTTCTTCCCTTTTATCCATTTCAGAGTTATTCCTCACCACTCGAAGTAATTGAGATTTAGGCAATGCTTTCTTCAATGCGGGAGGATGGCAACTGGTATAATGTAGTAAGGAGTTTCTGTCAGTCTCCTTTCTATACAGAGTTGACTGAATCCTGCCCAAGCTTGTATATAGTCTCACATCTAAAAAGTCAATTTGTACTTTGCTTGATGTCATTTTAAACTTCAGAGCCGTATTTGCCCCATTAAGTTCTTGAAACCAATTCTCCAAGCTAGCTGACGTTCCAGACCAGATCAAAAACAGGTCATCTATATATCGCTTAAAAAAGCGAATATTGTTGACCTTAAACAATTCTGTCCCAAACTCCTCGAAATGGGCCATAAACAAATTGGCGTAAGATGGGGCCATGTTTGACCCCATCGCCGTCCCCTTCAACTGTAAATAGAAGGATTGTTCAAAGCGAAAATAGTTGGTGGTCAGGCAAAATTCCAATAATTGTAAGATTATGTCAGGAGGTGGTCCAATATATGGATATCTGCAAAGATGAAATAGGACAGCAAGTAACCCCTCGTCATGGGGGATTACAGTATATAGACTAGTCACATCCAATGTGACTAGCCATGTATCCTCATCTATATCTTCAAATTGTTTCAGCATCTCCAGAAGTGCCATTGAATCCCTCAGGTATGACGGTGTATTGTATACCAAAGGTTGTAAAAATCTGTCAACTAGGGTAGCAATGGGCTGCTGTATTGACCCTATTGAAGATACAATGGGTCTTCCAGGGGGAGGTGAAATCCCATTATGTATTTTGGGGAGGGTGTATAGAACCGGGGTTCTGGGATATGATACCAATAAATACAAGTAAGTGTCCTTATCAATAAAACCTTGATCATATATCAATTTGATATATGTGTCCAGCTGTTTCTTAAAGGCCTGTGTAGGGTCATGTGGTAGCGGTCTATATGTGCTTGTATCCACAAGTTGAGATATGATCTCCATCCTATAATCGCTATAGTTTAAAATGACCACTGCCCCACCTTTGTCAGCTTCACGTATGATTAGATCTTTGTTATCTGCAAGGTTTTTCAAGACTTTCCAATCTTCTTTGGAGAAATTATTAAATGTCTCCTTATGTTGTGTGGCTAGGGAATGATTCATATCCTCCTGTAACCGTCGTGTAAACGTATTTATACTGGCGTTGCCAAATTGGGGAGTGTAAGTAGATTTTTTCTTCAATTGGCTGTGCTCTGTATCCATATCTCCAAATTTTTCTTTTAAGGATAGAAGTCTCTGAAATTTTTTAGTATCAATATAGAAATCAAATGAGTCCGTACGAGAAGTAGGCACAAAAGTGAGACCCTTATTCAGAATCTCAATTTCAGAATCACTCAAGATGTAATCACTCAGATTGACTACTATATCATTTTGCATCATTACTTCTGTAATGGTGGTTTTCCTCTTATACCCGCCTCTCCTGATCCTCTCCCTCTTCCTCTTCCTCTGTAGTTTTTTTAACGTGTTGTTACTCCTTTAGGGTGTTGTATCTCTTGAGAGGGGTTTTGTGCTTGATCCGTGTCAGAGCCTGAACCCGACCCTGAACTCTCAATAGTGGTCAAATCCTGGGATTTGTAATAGCGTGGTCGTCTCCTCCTGGCAATATGTTGCCTCTGTCTCTCACTAGCAGACAGTTGCCATAAATAGACACGTTTATCTCTATAGTCGCTAATCACAGCTTCCAATTTTTTATTTTTGAATTGTATAAGATCAGTTTCATATTTGTCAATCTTAATCTGTAGTTTATTCAGCCAATCCTCTGTATGGTCCGTCTGTAGTCTGGACAGATTAGGTAATTCATAAGCTGTAATCTCTGCTTTAACTAGTTGTAATAGTCTACCCACTTCTTGTATAACTAATAACACCAGATCTAGTGAGCACTTATTTTCAATGCTGCACCACCTTTCACAGAATGCAGGGTTGTTTCTGCCCAAAGTGGGCACATTTCTAATTCGAAATCCCCTTGGGATAAAACCTCTACGATAATACTCAGAGAGATATGCCCCATGAGGTAAGATCTTTCTCCTTTTGTTTTAATTTTAATAAATGGGTATAAATATAAGCAGGTTTGTCTAACACCGGCCGTAGTGTTATTTTGTCAAACAGAATCCCCTCTGCATCCGCTTCCGTGAAGTGGAAGGTACTGGCTCCAGGGATTGTGTCAATATCCCCAATGTCCTCAGTAATGCCAGATGTAATGTCCGTTGTCATGCTGTGTCCAATAAGTCCCCAGACAAGATTGTAAGTCCAACAGCAGCAAGGAGATATACTCCAAAAATGTAATCGGGTGCAAACAAAAAATCAATTATATGGGCAAGCAAAGTGCACTCCAGAATCAAACAGTCAGCCGCTTCTGGTGCTAGCCAAAATAGGATATATAAATAGGAAATAGGTATTTCTGTAATACCATTAGCTGATTTGTCTAATGTTGCTCTGTCTATCCTATACGTGACTCCACTTTTCAGTTCTTTGGTGCATATGCTATACCTAATTTTGGGTTGCTTCTGTTTTGTGGAGCCACTTATGTGGATGTACAGTGTCATTTTTGTTATTTTTGTCTATATTATAAATTTGATTGACATAGTTATGACTAGCCAGATATGGCGTCGATTGTTTCTGGTTGCTATGACATCCGTACATCTATATTTTGTTATATAACCTTTCCCTGTTCTAGCCAGTAATTCTTATTTGATATGCTTATCTTATTGGCTGTTGTATTTAGGTTTAGGGCTTATTATATGCCTGTATAATATTCTACATAATATTTGCCTGTTGTTCTGTTTTGCCCTTTTTAGTCTTCTCACGTTGCCGCGGGCGATGACGTCACTCGTCAGGGGCGGCGCATCAACCGCGGAGAGCGTGGCGCACTTTTCTCTGGTGGCGGTACATAACACAGCTGGGTGGTAAGTTTCGGTAACCTTGTAAGTTTGAGGACGGGTAGTTTATTGCCCGAAAACGTTCACTAATTAAAGGTGACATTATTTAAAAAGTCTTCTGGAGTGCTTCTTGTCTTTTGATATATGTATATATATATATATATATATATATATGTGTGTATGTATATTTTCAGCAAATAACACTCCATTGCATAGGATCTTCATACAAAAAAAACTTGCCTCAACATTGCAACATGTGTATTTCAATGAAATGTGTACCTGCAATCTGCTGTATTATTGAGTCGCACCTATTTTGCAACCATTTACTTCTCGCCATATAGAACTAGCCCAACTGACAAGGATACTGGCATCACAAAAACACATTCAAAACCTTAATCAAAACTGGGAAATTACACCCTCTATAAAGGAGTCCACTCCAACATACGCACAAAAGAAATCTTTGAAAAGTAGGTGCCACTTCAACAGCTCTATTCTTTCCTTTATGTTTCTTTTGCAAATCCAACTCTATCCTACATCTGTTAAACTCAATAAAAAACTGAAAAAGGATCAGAGCTGAGGTCTGCAATGTGTCTGCTATATGATAAAAATGAGGGGGGTTATTTGTTTAAAGGATATGGTGAATGTTGTTCTGAAACTTGTTAGATCAAAATTCCTCTTGTAAAAATGATATTACCTTTCTTTGATTTAATTTAATTGTTTGTGTGTGTTTTTGGGGTAGGTTTTCACACTAAAATTAATAACACAGAGTCACATAAAGGAACTAGTTCCTTTTGACATAAAAAGGGATTTTAAAAAAAAATCAAATTCAACCAGTTCTCCATTATCTGAAATTTTCAAAAAAACATCAATCTGCCTTGCAGGATGAGCCATAGATATCCTGAATACCAGCTTAGCAACTTAACAAATGTTGTGAAAAAAATGTGATATGTTTTGTCATTTATCAAAGTTACAATATATAAAAGAAAAGCAGCTCTATTAAAATGAGTGGGATTTCATCCTTTCAAACCTGGGGTTATTATTTTGCTGAAAACCTGTTATTCTAGATTCTAGTGCATACAATTAATTCACTTTTGGTAAAAAAAAAGTTTCTTCCAAGCTTATAAAAAATAACCCAAAGGTTATTTTAACAAAAAAAAAAAAAAATTATAAAAAAAAAGAAAATTTATCAGAGATTCTGATTGCGTTGCCGGGGTAACACTTATTCATATTTTATCACTGGGATTGTTTAGATAAAGTAGTTTAAATTACACATTATTTCTAACATGCAAAACCACTGTATTTGTAAACATAACAAATGTCATGCACTCTGTTTATCATATGAGATATTGGGGCCTATTTATTATTGTGCTAGCGGACATGAACCAATATTGCAGATCATGTCCGCTGTACATCGATAAATGCAGACAGCATACGCTTTCGGTGAACTTTTTCTAGTGAACTGCTGGTGCAATACCGCCCCCTGCAGATTTGCGGCTAATCGGCCGCTAGCAGAGGGTTTCAATCAACCCGATCGTATTCGATCGGGCTGATTTCTGTCCGCCCCCTCAGCAGTCTTTATACGGAGCTTGATAAATATGCCCCATTGTGTAAAGACAGAAGAAGAAGGATGGAGTCCCAGGTTATAATAAAACAAATTCTTTTATTCGATTCTTTTAAAAGTAGAAGTGAGACACAGCTCACACAGACACAACATCAGCCAGAAGGTGAGTGGAGAGATGAGCGTAGCACCAGTGGCTTACATGTTTCGGCGAAATGCCGTAATCATAGCCTAAGGTGCTATACCTGTGCAGTGTTTAAAAAGGAGGTGTGAAGTGATTCAATTGGCTAAAAACACTTTCAAAGAAAAAACAACAAACGCCCATTTCAACACATTTAGCATGAACATAAAAGTTAACCCTATACATGTCAGAATATATTTTAGAGCAAGGGGGTAGGTAAAAGAAAGCAGACATATATGATGTATAAGTAAGGAGAAAAAGGATAAGAAGAGAAGAGAGAAAGTGAAAAATCAGCAAATGGATCTATCCATTTGCTGATTTTTCACTTTCTCTCTTCTCTTCTTATCCTTTTTCTCCTTACTTATACATCATATATGTCTGCTTTCTTTTACCTACCCCCTTGCTCTAAAATATATTCTGACATGTATAGGGTTAACTTTTATGTTCATGCTAAATGTGTTGAAATGGGCGTTTGTTGTTTTTTCTTTGAAAGTGTTTTTAGCCAATTGAATCACTTCACACCTCCTTTTTAAACACTGCACAGGTATAGCACCTTAGGCTATGATTACGGCATTTCGCCGAAACATGTAAGCCACTGGTGCTACGCTCATCTCTCCACTCACCTTCTGGCTGATGTTGTGTCTGTGTGAGCTGTGTCTCACTTCTACTTTTAAAAGAATCGAATAAAAGAATTTGTTTTATTATAACCTGGGACTCCATCCTTCTTCTTCTGTGATGATTTGACCAGCTTTCGAGTCCAGGCTAACACTCCTCATAACCGCTGGGCCGGGTGAATATACAGTTTGCCTACATACACACCCCCTCCTGACGTCACGCGGTGACGTTCATTGAGCTGCAGACCGGGTTTTGCATAGAGGCGGAAGTAAGAGAAGTCGGCAGACACGCTGTCATCGGATATCGTTCCGCATATATACAGGATTTCTCCCTTCAGTGCACAAGGTACACCTCTTATATTGGCTCATATGTACTGTTTTCTGGGGGGGTGTTTATCGACCTAAGTCCCGGTGCCTGGCTTGGCAATCTTTGTCTACACATGGTCAAAGTACAACTACTTTTCCTTGCCTTTGCCCATTGTGTAAAGAATCACAACATTAAAGGGATATGAAACCCAAACATTTTCTTTTGTGATTCATTCATACCATTTTAAATTTACAATTTACTTCTGTTATTAAATTTGCTTTGTTCCCATGTTATTCTTTGTTGAAGAGATACCTAGACTGCTGTCTGGAGCACTACATGGCAGGAAATAGTGCTGTCATCTTGGTCCTCTTGCTTTTCAACAAATGATACCAAGAGAACGAATAACATTTGAGAATAGAAGTAAGTTAGAAAGTTGTTTTAAATTGAAAGGTTCTTTCTTAATCAAAAAAGAAAAAAATTGGGTTTCATGTCCCTTTCACAGTAGTGGATTGGTCAGGTGACTTTTTGTGAATGATTGGGCTGACAGAAAACAACTATATTATAATTAAAGGGAAATTAAATTCAAAATTACTTGTACTTTTGTTATCCTTTGTTAAAAAGCATACCTAAGTAGGATCAGTAGCCGCAATGCACTAATGAGAGCTAGCTGGTGATTGGTGGCTGCACATATGACTCTTGTCATTATCTCACTTGATGTATTCAGCTAGCTCCCAGTAGTGCACTGCTGCTGCTCATTCAACAAAGGATAACAAGAGAATGAAGCACATTTAATAATATATGTAAAGTGGAAAATGTTTGTTATATCTGAATCATAAAATAAAAAAATAAAAAAGTAGACATAATCACAAAGTACTATCATAAACTGAAATTAATAAAAAGATGTCATCAAAGGGCTAGATTATGAGTGGAGCGCTATTTTGCTCTTCAGCTCGCTCATTAACTTCGCTAGAACTAAACTGTTTGCGTGCGTCGGGTTGCGGTTTTATTACAAGTTGAAAGTAAAACGTTTGCGTGCAAGCACAAACCGAAGTGCACAAAAAGATAGACTTTTGTATTCCCCCAAAGATGTCTATGAAGTGCAGAAACCAAAAAAAAAACCCATACTCACACGCTAACCTGCTTCACAAACAATATGTCCCCTACTCTAATAACCCCTAAACCACCACATAGCCCACCGCAAAACACCCTGCTACACTATTAACCCCTAAACCACCACATAGCCCTCTGTAAAACACCACGCTACACTATTAACCCCTAATCCACCACATCACCATCACAAAGTACCCTGCTACGCTATTAACCACTAAACCACCACTCCCCCATAATAAACTACCCCACTACAATATTAACCCCTTATCCGCCATACTCCCATTCCAAACTACCCCTCTACACTATTAAACCCCTAACCTCCACATTGCAAACTACACTGCTGCACTATTAACCACCTAACTGCCACCCCCCATTGCAAGGTATCCCCTAACCAGGGCCGTATTGGGCCGCCGGGATATCAGGAAAAATCCCGGTGGGCCACCAGTCGGCAGAGGCTGCTCACTCTCAGACAGCTGCTGTGGAGCGCAGCAAGCAACTTAGCACAGTTGTCACTGCCCGGTAATATGTGTTAAAAAACCCCACTAACCACTACGCTCCCAGTCCCTACCTGGTATACAGGCAGAGGCAGCACATGTGTTTGAGTGACACATGGCGTTCACTGCAGGAACATTGTGTGTGGGTGGGATTAACACAATTAGTCATGTGACATCATAATACATTCATTCTAGAGCACCAATGTCGCAGATTTCAACACTACACTTGTTCCGTCCTGCTATTGATGATGTATCATGTAACTTTTTGTCTGGTTAGTCCCTCCCTGCCCCGGCAACACCCCCCCCTTCTCAGTGTGTTTAGACCGCACACTGGTTACAATGGCGGCCGTACATCACCGAGACCTGTTCTATTCTGGGACCAGACCCACAGCTCTACTTCAACTTCAGTGAGTCACCGGGTGGGGGGGAAGTAGCTGCTCAGTGTTAGTGACAACATGTGTATGGAGCAATGACTAATATAGTATATATATATATATATATATATATATATATATATGAGTTGAAGGGAAAACCAGCTAGAGCATAGTTAGCTGGCTTGTAGGGGGCATGGCTGGGCTGGTGGGGGCGTGGCTAGGCAGGTCTATACAAATTTCCAGGGCCGGTCTGATTTCCCAGTCTGCCCCTGCCCCTAACCTTCTAACAGCTAACCTCCCCAATACCCCTAGCCTAACACCCCCTAAGTTAAAAAAACAAACTAACTATTGTTAGATAAAATAAAACTACCATTACAGAAAATATTTTTTTTTAACCAAAAATAAAAAATCCCAACCAGTAAGACCTATGCTAAAACTAAAGTCCCCTTAAAAACACCCTTAAAAAACCCATAAGATAACAAAAACCTACTTTAAAATTACCCTGAAAAAGGACATTTGTTGGGCAATGCCTTAGTTGAAGTGAATATCTCTTTTGGTGAACAAAACCCAATCCTTAAACCAAAGTAACCCCCCAAAAAAATAAACAACTATTTTTTAAGAAACCTACTGTAAAAAACATAATTTATGTAAGAACTTACCTGATAAATTAATTTCTTTCATATTCGCACGAGTCCATGAGCTAGTGACGTATGGGATATACAATCCTACCAGGAGGGGAAAAGTTTCCCAAACCTCAAAATGCCTATAAATACACCCCTCACCACACCCACAATTCAGTTTAATGAATAGCCAAGTAGTGGGGTGATAAAGAAAGGAGTAAAAAGCATCAACAAAGGAATTTGGAAATAATTGTGCTTTATACAAAAAAATCATAACCACCATAAAAAAGGGTGGGCCTCATGGACTCTTGCCAATATGAAAGAAATGAATTTATCAGGTAAGTTCTTACATAAATTATGTTTTCTTTCATGTAATTGGCAAGAGTCCATGAGCTAGTGACGTATGGGATAGCAATACCCAAGATGTGGAACTCCGCGCAGGAGTCACTAAAGAGGGAGGGATAAAAATAAAAACAGCCATTTTTCGCTGAAAAATTAATCCACAACCCAAAATATAAAAAAAAACTTAAAACATAAGCAGAAGAATCAAACTGAAACAGCTGCCTGAAGAACTTTTCTACCAAAAACTGTTTCTGAAGAAGCGAATACATCAAAATGGTAGAATTTAGTAAATATATGCAAAGAAAACCAGGTTGCGGCTTTGCAAATCTGTTCAACTGAAGCTTCATTCTTAAAAGCCCACGAAGTGGAGACTGATCTAATAGAATGAGCTGTAATTCTCTGAGGCGCGGCTTAACCCGACCCCAAATAAGTTGAATGAATCAAAAGCTTTAACCACGAAGCCAAGAAAACGGCAGAAGCCTTCTGACCTTTCCTAGAACCAGAAAAGATAACAAATAGAGTAGAAGTCTTCCTGAAATCTTAGTAGCTTCAACATAATATTTCAAACTCTTACCACATCCAAAGAATGTAAGAATTTCTCCAAAGAATTTTTAGGATTAGGACACAAGGAAAGGACAACAATTTCTCTATTAATGTTGTTAGAATTCACAACCTTAGATAAGAATTTAAATGAAGTCCGCAAAACCACCTAATCCTGATGAAAAATCAGAAAAGGAGATTCACAAGAAAGAGCAGATAATTCAGAAACTCTTCTAGCAGAAGAGATGGCCAAAAGGAACAACACTTTCCAAGAAAGTAGTTTAATGTCCAAAGAATGCATAGGCTCAAATGGAGGCGCCTGTAAAGCCTTCAAAACCAAATTAAGACTCCAAGGAGGAGAGGATGAATTAACGACAGGCTTGATACAAACCAAAGCCTGTACAAAACAGTGAATATCAGGAAGCTTAAGCAATCTTTCTGTGAAATAAGACAGAAAGAGCAGAGATTTGTCCCTTCAAGGAACTTGCAGACAAAACCTTATCCCATCCATCCTGAATAAACTGCAAAATTCTAGGAATTCTTAAAGAATGTCAAACGAATTTATGAGAAGAACATCATGAATATAAGTCTTCCAAACTCGATAATAAAACTTCCTAGAAACAGATTTATGAGCCTGTAACATAGTATTAATCACTGAGTCAGAGAAACCTCTATGACTAAGCACTAGGTGTTCAATTTCCATACCTTTAAAATTAAGTATTTGAAATCCTGATGGAAGAGGCCAAGGTTGGCAACTGGACATCCGAACAAAATCCGCATACCAAAACCTGTGAGCAGGGCCATCATCAGGGGGTGACAGGGGTGACTCCTGTCAGGGGCCCAATGGGCCAGGGGGCCCCCATGAGGCAAGAACCAGTACCAGTGGGTACTACAGCAGAGTGCTAATTGAGCATGGGAAATGTTATTACAAGGAGTACATCCAAGCAAAATCCGCATACCAAAACCTGTGAGCAGGGCCGCCATCAGGGGGTGACAGGGGTGACTCCTGTCAGGGGCCCAATGGGCCAGGGGGGCCCCATGAGGCAAGAACCAGTACCAGTGGGTACTACAGCAGAGTGCTAATTGAGCATGGGAAATGTTATTACAAGGAGTAAAGTATTAGCATTTGAGAGGATTTCTGAGTGTGCACTAAACCACTATGCACAGTGTGAGACAGACTTGGCACTTTGTACGGTGTGTGCCTGAGTCAGACGGCAGATCACTTTCATTTGCAGAGGAGGTAGGACTTACTTAGCAAATGATTTTTATTTCTTTGTGCAATTTCAGATTGTAACTTCAGTGTGGTAGTAGTTGGTGGGGCTAGGGGTCCATAAAAACATATTTTTTTAGCAGCAGTGTATTTATGATTATTTGACAATGCTGTAGAAATTTTATATTTAAAACCATGCAGAAATGTTTCCTCCTCAATACACAAATGGTAGGTATATATATTACATTCCAGTTTACTGCCCCTTTATGCAAGGACTTTCCAGATGCAAGGAGGCATTTTATCTAAGATTTTTACATCTGCATAACATGTTATATTCTCAGACTAAGATTGCTCAGTGTTTGAAATGAGACAGGTTAACTTAAAACTGTTCAGTTTACACTACAGCTGACTTAATTTTGAAATACATACCAACAAGCCTAAATCCTGCATTTAACCAGATCTAATGGTATGAGTACCACAGCTTATGGTTCCACCAAGACCATATAGAGTACAGTATTTTCAAAATCCACAAGTACAGCTGACAGATGGGAACAGTGAAAATGGGGGAAAATCCAACAAAACATATGTCAACCTTTTAAAAGTACTTTTCTTCATCTAGCCATCTACCCTGATCATTAATGTACAATTTTGAATTCACAGAATTATTTTTGTTTACACATTTACAAATATGATTCTTTAAAAAGTGATCTCTTAATTTCTGCAATTTGTTTTATCATGCATGTCACACAC
Organism: Bombina bombina; assembly: GCF_027579735.1. Lineage (NCBI taxonomy): Eukaryota > Metazoa > Chordata > Amphibia > Anura > Bombinatoridae > Bombina > Bombina bombina. The sequence goes on from NC_069506.1 coordinate 115,152,215, forward strand.
TGTTGATTTAGGGGATGCAAGGTGCATAAATGTTTCCTCCTGTGAGTGTTTCTGTGGGTGTCTGGGTTTATGTCTTTGGACTTTGGTTTGTGTCTCTTTGAGTGTGTATGTATTTTTTTCTGTGGGTCTCTCTGTAACGGTGGGTGTGTATGTATTTGTACATTTTCTGTAGATGTCTGTGAGGGTGTGTGCATATCTCTTTGAGCTTTTTCTATGGGTGTCTCTGTGAGGGTGTGTGTATGTTTGTCTTTGTATATTTTCTCTGGATGCCTCTGTGAGGGTGGGTGTGTATGTCTGTGTTTTCTGTGGATGTCTCTGTGAGGGTGTGTGTGTATGTATGTATGTATGTGTTTTTGTGGATGTCTCTGTGAGGGTGTGTGTATGTTTTTGTATGTTTTCTGTGGATGTCTCAGTGAGGGTGCGTGTATGTATGTCTTTCTGTGTTTTATGTGGTTGTATCTCTGTGTGTGTATGTCTTTGTGTGTTTTCTGTGGGTGTCTCTGTAGGTGTTTCCTTGGGTGTATGTGCAAGTTTGAGTTTGTGTGTGTCCATTGTCTGTTCCTTTTAGGACATTTTGACCTTGCTACTGATTATTCACATCTTTCTACAGACTTTAAGACTAATGAGACCATTTCCGGAAGTCACCAATCTACCATTTAACCTTTAAATCATTGTTTAGGCAGTTCAGGGCCCTTCCTTTCAACCACTGCATGCTGTTATCATCATATAGTTGGCATCTTCCTTTACAAAAAGATAATCAGAACTCCATATTTTGTTTTCTAAATCTCCTTTTTTTTTTTTTTACAAAACTGTAGTTTACCTCATTACTTGTCAGGTCCATGTAAACAAGTGCTGAGTGTCTGTTTGGGTGTCTGTGTCTGAGTGTGTTTCTTTTCGTGTCTGCTAGAGTGTCTATATGTGAATCCTTATGTGTGAGTGTGTGTGTGTTTCAGTGTATGAGTGTGTCTCTGTATGTTACTACCTTTACAACATTTCCAAGTTTAAATAGACACTTAAGAATAAAGTGCATATACGTTTTAGTCACTTGGTCAAAAATTGCACATGTTAAAGGAGGGGGGGGGGGGGGCCTGATCAATGGTTAAGTCAGGGGCCCCAAAATTTCTAGTGGCAGCCCTGCCTGTGAGGCCATGCTGGAGCTACCAGCAATACAAATGACTGTTCTATGATGATTTTGGATATCACTCTTGGAAGAACTAGAGGCGGAAAAATATAAGCAGGTTGGCAACACCAAGGAAGTGTCAACGCATCCACTGCTTCCGCCTGAAGAACCCTGGACCTGGATAGGTACTTGGGAAGTTTCTTGTTTAGATGAGAAGCCATCAGATCTATTTCTTGAAGACCCTACATCTGAACAATCTGAGAAAACACATCTGGATGGAGAGACCACTCCCCCGGATGTAAAGTCTGATGGCTAAGATAATCCACTTCCCAATTGTCTACACCTGGGATATGTACCACAGAAATTAGACAAGAGCTGGATTCCATCCAAGAAAGTATTCAAGATACTTCTTTCATAGCTAGGGGACTGAGTCCCACCCTGATGATTGACATATGCCACAGCTGTGATATTGTCTGTCTGAGAACAAATTAATGGTTCTCTCTTAACAGAGGCCAAGCCTGAAGAACCCTGAAAATTGCATGGAGTTCCAAAATATTGATTGGTAATCTCGCCTCTTGAGATTTCCAAACCCCTTGTGCTGTCAGAGTATAACAATCCTTGTTATATAATATAGCCAGCTCCTAGGAAGAAAGGAGAATTGCTATATTAAGATGCAGAACCCAACTGTGGCACTCTTATATACTAGCAACAGTTTGTAATTAAATATTTAGGTGTGTTGGAAGGTTTAAGCTTCGTAAGTAAGTAGTGGCAGCAGATAGTGCTGGAGTACACATATCAGAGGCTTAAACCTTGCGAATATTGTAGGTGCTATGTAATAGTAAAATCCTCTATGGCTACGGTAGCGCAGCATAAGTAGCAGAGGTTACAATTTGAGCACCGGAATGACAGTAACATATAGGAGGACAAATGGTACCATTATAAATGAGAAAGTTATGGTAAAAGTCTTACTGTGTGTCTGGTTTGATCAAGGAGAGGCTGAAAACAACTCGAAGCGATCCGGTTACAAGGTGACAAGCATGGAAACAGCTGGTAGACAGAGCGGGTACCTTCTCCGGCGTGTGACGTCACCGCAGATAGATATTGTAGATCCAGAGCGTGGATAGCCGAGAAATAGGAACGACAGCAGGTAGGAGTCCCAGAGAAACTGACTTGCAACAACGATAGTACAACAGGTGCAGGGCCGGCGTTTTGTATAAGGCAGCATAGGCAGCTACCTTAGAGCGCACCAGCAGGGGGTGCTGAGAATGGTGCTGACTGCCTAGGATAAAAAAAATTACATTTATTATTTATTTGAATGAAATTTTGTTGATCATTTGATTCCTGGCTGGCTTCATTTTATTATCCACTGCGCCCGCTGAATCTAGCTTGGTCCCTGCGCCTGCAATGCAACTAAACTTATTCGTACTAGTTACTACTTCCTGACAGTGACACCTGTCCCACCAGAGAGTGGAGGACTGGAGGCGGAGCTCACTTGTGCATCTGTGCTGCCTGCCGCTGCCAGTGGCTTTACCTGTGACTCACTCCTCTGAGACTGACTGAGAGCGGGAGAATAGAAATCGTGCAGCCATCTGACTCCACGTGACACTGAGGCGTGAGGTAGGAATGGACCTGGTGGAGGTCTCTGAGGGGGCTGGAACTGGAGGGCAGCAGAGAGCGGGCATTTCTAGGAATGGTGGGGCCGGACCCGGCGTCTCTGAGAGGGCTGGAGGCTGAAGCGGGCACTACTATGCAGCCCCGGGCCAGTTTTTATGACCTGCTCTTTCTGTGCGTGCTTAGTCATAGTAGGACAGTGTACATACACTGTCATACTATGACTAAGCACGCACAGAAAGAGCAGGTCATAAAAACTGGCCCAGGGCTGCATAGTAGTAAGTCGACAGTCAGTTCCACAGCACTGTAGCATAGCAGGGAGTGGGACCAACGGCGGCATTGATATAATATAGTGGCAGGGAGCGGCAACAGTATAACAGCGGTCTAACTGTACTATCACTAGCACCAGCACACATGATGCCCCCAAGTCCCGACTGCGAACCCAACACTCTCCTACAATATTTGACCATATGGATTTTAGCACCATGTAATCACACTGACTGCAATCACAAGGTGCCTATGGTGTACCGAATAGCAGACATAGTTTTAGTTCCAACTTCTGTCAATTGCCTGTAGCCCCCCATGCAAGTGAACAAACCAAATTGGCGGCTTTCTAGCTGATAAAAAGCAGATGCAGAGGTATTCTCTGGTATGTGTGTGGGGGGGGGGGAGAAGGGTTATCGGTCACTGCTGTCAGCTGTGTGCCAGGGAAAGAGGTTAATGGGCACTTTTGTGTGTCAGGGAAGGGGTTACAGCTATGTGGTTTGGAAAGAGTTAATTTTCACTCTTATCAGGGAAGGGGTCAATGGTTACAGCTGTGTATCCTAGAAGGAGTTAATGGCCAGTGCTGTGTATCAGGTAAGTGGTCAGTTACAGCTTTCTGTCCTGGAAGGGGATAATGGTCACTGCATTGTGACAGGGAAGTGGTCAATGGTTACAGCTGAGCTGTGTACACACTGGATGTATTGAGAAGGGGTTAATGGATACATAGAGAGAGATTTAGATATAGATAGATATTTAGCCTAGATTTTAGACAAGTTCATCAAGCCCTCTTAATTTGATCATAATATTTAATATAGGCTTTAAATTAAAAGAATATCAGTTGGGAGTTGACTATTCAGCATTTGTTTCTATATATTTTTATGAAATGTTTTACATTATAATCATAAAACTTTTGCCCACAAATATGTGTATGGTAAAAACATCTATTTTTGCTTCAAAATGTATAATATCCCTTTTAAATGTATAACAATGTCAAAATTGAAGTGCATTTGGATGCATTTCCATTTTTAAATAGAAGCATCTGTGCAAAATACTTCCTTTAGGAAAAATACTTCTAGTAAATGTTGTTACTGTTTTTCAGAGGCATACACACATATGCTGTGAGGGCCTGTGCACCAGTATACAGTAGAAGCATTTTTGCTAATGGAAGCATATTGCAGAAATGCTTATATTCAAAACTGAAATGTACCCATGCACAATTCAAATTTGAACCTTCTATCTCTTTAATGAGACAGTGGGTACTAGTGCCTGGTTACCTGTATACCTACTTTACCAAGCCTAAATGTCTGTCGTGTCTATTGCATACTATCATTGTCTGTATGCTTCTGTCACCCATGTATTATAAGAAACATTTGTATTTGTGTTTTGTTTTTTCCTTGCATTTGTCAGGAAATGAAATGTTTGTTCACTAGCCTATAGCTGGTCTGTTTATTTGGGAATGGGTGGCCCTTTTTTTATGTAGGTCACTTTCAGCAGTATCAAGAAGCTAATTATCACTGTGTGGGTCAGGAATGGGTTAATCACTGCTCTGTAAATATTTTATAAGGGAAAGGGTTAATTCGCATATAAGCTATAATAATATTTAATTCCTGATTTTCCCAGTTTAGCATTTCAATCTCATGATTTTTCCTGGTAATAGATACTGGGAAAAACATGTATCAACAGTTGTCATAAATGAACCAACTTTACCACAGTTTTCGAACTGCCAAGTTAGACCAATCTCCCAAACAAGTTACTGAAGCTCAAGCAATAGTGCAACAAAAAATGTTTTTAGCTCTATTATATTTATTTTCTTAGGCATAATTGAAATAGTAATTTAGGTACTAATAATGAAAGTGATTGCCATTGGTATGTATAATATATATTTGCTTTTTTGGGTGGGGGGGGCGTCAAAATGTACCTTCGCCTGTGTAGACAAAAATCCTTCCACCGGTCCTTAACAGGTGCAGGGGCTGGATAATTACTTAGGAGCAGTCCAGAATCAGACTGAGTGAGTCTAGGAATTACCAAGCAATGAATTGGATACGTTACAGGTTTTAAATAGCAATTGACTGTGAAGTATAGGAAACGCCCTTTAAAGCTATAGTGCAGAATGAGGCGAAAAGCATATGTATGTATAATTATGGAATAAGTCATGACAGAACTCCCCCCTTAACAGATCACCTCAGGGGATCATGTTCTAGGTCTGTCACTGGTGAAACCAAGAGAGCAAGCGAGGAGCGGACACATTACTAGCAGGTTCCCAGGAATCTTCTTCTTCTGGATAATCCTTCCAATGGATGAGATACTCTAAGACCCCTCTGCGGCATCTGGAGTCCCAGATGGAATGAACTTCATACTCGGGTGATAAGTTAGTCACAGTAGGAGGAACGACTGGAGTTTGGGTATTGGCTCGAGTAGGACTATAGGGTTTCAATAAAGAAACATGAAAAGTAGGGTGGATAGACATTCCAGGAGGCAAAAGCAAAGTTACCGCATTCTGGTTTATTACAGACTTGATAGCATAGGGTCCGATATACAAAGAAGATAATTTCTTGGAAGGCATATGCAACTTTAAATTATGAGTTGACAGCCATACCATGTCCCCGATGGCATAAGGAGGTGGTACCAATCTTTTTTTCCATAGTAGAACTTTTGGTATCGTTTGGCTTCTATGATATTATTTTGTACCTGTGTGAAAGTTTGTGCGATGGTGTTAACCAGATTATCCACTATGGGACAGATGCTGTCTACTGTGGAATCGTAATGGAATGTGGAGTGGAACCCATAGTTCACGTAGAATGGAGAGAGTTTTGTTGTGGAATGAATGGTATTATTATATGCAAACTCCGCATAGGGCAGCAGAGAGGACCAATTGTCCTGTTCTGAGTTGGTAAAACATCGGAGGTATTGTTCTAACCATTGATTGGTCCTCTCTGTCTGTCCATTCATCTGAGGATGGAAAGAGGTACTAATTCTCTGTTGGATATTCAGAGTTTTGCATAATTCAGTAAAGAATTTACTCGTAAACTGTGAGCCTCTGTCAGAGGTTATGGTTTGGGGAAGTCCATGGAGTTTTATGACATGTTGTATGAGTAGTTGTACTGTTTCTGCTTCCGTGGGAAGTTTATGTGTAGGGATAAAGTGTGCCATTTTGCTAAATAGGTCAACAACTGCAATAATAGTGTTATTATTTGAGGATTTGGGTAGTTCTACTATGTAGTCAAGGGCAATGTCTGTCCACGGTTTTATAGGTGTGGGTAAAGATAGTAACTGTCCAGATGGTCGGGTGGTAACGTTCTTTGAAATTACACAAGTATTACAAGAGAGAACATATTGCTTAATGTCCTTAACAATATGAGGCCACCAATAAGATCTAGTTATGAGATCTATGGTTTTTTGACAACCTGGGTGTCCAGCTAAGGGGTTATCATGATTGGTGTGATAAACCTTTTCCCTCAGGCTTTTTGAAACGTAAAGTAGTTGGTTATGATATAGGAGACTATCAGGTCCTATGTGCAGTTGTGAAATTGGTTTGAAGTTGTCAGATGCTTGATGTGTTTTGAACATAGATACAGTCTCTTGTGTGAGACCAACTATATGGTCTAGTGGTATTACTGTAGTGGTATCTATAGATGTGTTAGGTTTTTTTATACATACGGGATAAAGCATCTGCCTTGGTATTTTTATTTGCTGGCTTGTAGGTAAGTAGATAATTAAATCTGCTGAAGTATAGGATGCACCTAACCTGTCTGGAAGTAAGCGTTCTGTTTGTTTTCAAGTATTGGAGGTTTCTTTGGTCAGTGTATATCAGAATGGGTAACTCCGTTCCCTCTAGTAGGTGATGCCAATGCTCCAAGGAGGATTTTATGGCCAACAATTCCTTCTCCCCTATGGCATAATTAATCTCGGATTGGTTCATAACTCGAAAGTAAAATGCCACCGGGTGCAATGGTTGGTTGAGGTTGAGCCGTTGTGAGAGGACTGCCCCAATGGCATAATCGGAGGCGTCCACTTCAAGGACGTATTGGAGGGAGGAGTTTGGAATTACTAGTATGGGTGCTGTGGTGAACCTATGTTTTAACTGATCAAAAATTGTCTGACAATGGGTAGACCAGATAAACCTTGTATTTTGCTTTGTTAAGTTGGTGAGTGGTTAAGTGAGTTGTGCAAACCCTTTAATAAATTTTCTGTAAAAATTGGCGAATCCCATGAAACTTTGAATTTGTTTTTTTGTAGTAGGAATTGGCCAATCAAGGATAGCCTGGATTTTGTTATCCTCCATTTTAATACCACTGGGGGTAATTACATATCCCAAGAATGTGATGGTGTCAGAATGGAATATACATTTCTCTGGTTTTGCGAAGAAATGGTTATCCCTTAACCTAGAGAGCACTGATCTTACATGTTTGATGTGTTCTGTTTTAGATTTGGAATATATTAGGATATCGTCTAAATAAATTACTACGTAGATGTCTAATAGATCCTTGAAAATGTCATTTATTAGATGTTGGAATGTGGCAGGAGCATTACAGAGGCCGAATGGCATCACAGTGTACTCGTATATTCCGTATTGTACTGTATGGGTAGAATTTCTTTTAGTAGTAATGTCAGGAGTGTTTCATTCTAATCTACGTTCTCTCAAACGCCTGTCTAAACTTATGCATACATTTATAAGAGCCTCAAAAGTGTCAGGCAGTTCTACCAGTGCCAACTCATCTTTCAGGGGGTCAGATAAACCCAGGCGGAATTGGTTTTTTAATGATAACTCATTTCAACCTATATCCTTTGACCATTTCTTGAATTCTATTATATATTCCTCAACTGGTCGTTTATGTTGTTTCAGTAAGAGCATAGCTGTCTCAGCAGTGAGCTGTTTGGAGGGGTCATCATATAGTTGTGACATTGCTAAAAAGAAAGAGTCTACTGAGTGGAGTATGGGGTCATTTGTCTCAAAAAAAGAGTTTGCCCAGATACGTGGCACCCCCCTAAGATAAGATATAACAGTGAGCACTTTGACATGATCTGTAGGGAAAGTTTTTGGTTTTAATGTAAAGAGAAGATAACAAGTGTTTCTAAATTCCCTAAAAAGCTTGTGGTCTCCGGTAAAATTATCAGGGGGACTAATACTGGGTTCAGAATGTGTGTCAAGTTTTTGTTTGTCTGCTATCTCTTTAATGTATGCCTTAAGAGAAGTATTTTCCTGCTGTAAGGAATTCATAGCTTGCGTGAGTTTTTCCACTCTGTCAGTGAGTGTTTGTACATGAGTTACAATATCCACTGGATTCATAATTATTTTTTATGGGCTTGGTAATACTTTAACAATCCTTGTTATATAATATAGCCAGCTCCTAGGCAGAGAGGAGAATTGCTATATTAAGATGCAGAACCCAACTGTGGCACTCTTATATACTAGCAACAGTTTGTAATTAAATATTTAGGTGTGTTGGAAGGTTTAAGCTTCGTAAGTAGGTAGTGGCAGCAGATAGTGCTTGAGTACACATATCAGAGGCTTAAACCTTGCGAATATTGTAGGTGCTATGTAATAGTAAAATCCTCTAAGGCTACGGTAGCGCAGCATAAGTAGCAGAGGGTACAATTTGAGCACCGGAATGACAGTAACATATAGGAGGACAAATGGTACCATTATAAATAAGAAAGTTACGGTAAAAGTCTTACTGTGTGTCAGGTTTGATCGAGGAGAGGCTGCAAACAACTCGAAGTGATCCGGTTACAAGGTGACAAGCATAGAAACAGCTGGTAGACAGAGCGGGTACCTTCTCCGGCGTATGACGCCCCTGCAGAGGGATATTGTAGATCCGGAGTGTGGATAGCCGAGAAATAGGAATGACAGCAGGTAGCAGTCCCAGAGAAACTGACTTGCAACAACGATAGTACAACAGGTGCAGGGGCTGGATAATTACATAGGAGCAGTCCAGAAACTGAGTGAGTCTAGGAATTACCAAGCAATGAATTGGCTACGTTAACGGTTTTAAATAGCAATTGACTGTGAAGTATATGAAACGCCCCTTAAAGCTATAGTGCAAAATTAGGCGAAAAGCATATGTATGTATAATTATGGAATAAGTCATGACACAGAGATCCCCAAACAGCTCCCCAACCTGAAAAGACTTGCATCTGTTGTGATCACAGTCCAGGTTGGACTAACAAAAGAGGCCCCCTGAACTAAACGATGGTGATCTAACCCCCAAGTCAGAGATAGTCGAATATTGGGATTTAAGGATATTAATTGTGATATCTTTGTATAATCCCTGCACCATTGGCTCAGCATACAAAGCTGAAGAGGTCTCATTTGAAAACGAGCAAAGGGGATCGCGTCCGATGCTGCAGTCATGAGACCTAAAACCTCCATGCACATAGCTACTGAAGGGAATGACTGAGACTGAAGGTTCCGACAAGCTGAAACCAATTTCAGACGTCTTTTGTCTGTTAGAGACAAAGTCATGGCTACTGAATCTATTTGGAATCCTAAAAGGTTACCCTTGCCTGAGGAATCAAGGAACTTTTTGGTAAATTGATCCTCCAACCATGTCTTTGAAGAAACAACACTAGCTGATTTGTGTGAGATTCTGCAGAATGTAAAGACTGAGCAAGTACCAAGATATCGTCCAAATAAGGAAACACCGCAATACCCTGCTCTCTGATTACAGAGAGTAGGGCACCAAGAACCTTTGAAAAGATCCTTGGAGCTGTTGCTAGGCTAAAAGGAAGAGCAACAAATTGGTAATGCTTGTCTAGAAAAGAGAATCTCAGAAACTGATAGTGATCTGGATTAATCGGAATATGAAGATATGCATCCTGAAAGTCTATTGTGGACATATAATGCCCTTGCTGAACAAAAGGCAGAATAGTCCTTCTAGTCACCATTTTGAATGTTGGTATTCTTACATAACGATTCAAAATTTTTAGATCCAGAACTGGTCTGAAAGAATTCTCTTTCTTTGGAACAATGAACAGATTTGAAGAAAACCCCAGTCCCCATTCCGGAAAGGGAACTGGCACAATTACCCCGGATAACTCCAGGTCTGAAACACACTTCAGGAAAGCCTGAGCCTTTACTGGGTTCACTGGAATGCGTGAGAGAAAGAAACTTCTCACAGGCGGTCTTACCTTGAAACCTATTCTGTACCCTTGAGAAACAATGTTCTGGATCCAATGATTTTGGATTGAATTGATCCAAACATCTTTGAAAAATCTTAGTCTCCCCCTACCAGCTGCACTGGAATGAGGGCCGCACCTTTATGCGGACTTAGGGGCTGATTTTGACTTTCTAAAAGGCTTGGATTTATTCCAGAAGGAATTGGAAACCGTTCCTTTAGGGGAAGGGTCAGGTTTCTGTTCCTTATTCTGACGAAAGGAACGAAAACGGTTAGCAGCCTTAATTTACACTTAGATTTTTTATCCTGAGGCAAAAAGGCTCCCTTCCCCCCAGTGACAGTTGAAATAATAGAATCCAACTGAGAACCAAATAATTTATTACCTTGGAAAGAAAGAGATAGCAACGTTGACTAGAAGTCATATCCGCATTCCAAGATTTAAGCCATAAAGCTCTTCTAGCTAAAATAGCTAAAGACATATACCTGACATCAATTCTAATGATATAAAAAATGGCATCACAAATGAAATTATTAGCATGTTGAATTAGCTTAACAATGCTATACACATTAGGATCTGGTACTTGTTGCGCTAAAGTTTCCAACCAAAAAGTTGAAGCCGCAGCAACATCAGCCAAAGAAATAGCAGGCCTAAGAAGATGACCTGAAAATAAATAAGCCTTCCTTAGATAAGATTCAAGCTTCCTATCTAAAGGATCTTTAAAAGAAGTACTATCTGCCGTAGGAATAGTAGTACGCTTTGCAAGAGTAGAGATAGCCCCATCAACTTTGGGGATCTTTTCCCAAAACTCCAATCTATCAATCGGCAAAGGGTACAGTTTCTTAAACCTTGAAGAAGGAGTAAATAAAGTACCCAGACTATTCGATTCCCTAGAAATTACATCTGAAATAGCATCAGGAACTGGAAAAACCTCTGGAATAACTACATGAGGTTTAAAAACCGAATTTAAATGTTTACTGGTTTTAATATCATGAGGACTAGTCTCCTCCATATCTAATGCAATCAATGCCTCTTTCAATAAAGAACAAATATACTACATGTTAAATAAATAGGAAGTTTTGTCAGTGTCAATATCTGAGGCAGAATCTTCTGAACCAGATAGATCCTCATCAGAGATAGATAAATCAGAATGCTGTCAGTCATTTAAAAATTCATCGAATTTATGAGAAGTTTTAAAAGACCTTTTACGTTTATTAGAAGGTGGAATAACAGACAGAGCCTTCTGAATAGAATTAGAAACAAATTCTCTCACATTAACAGGAATATCCTGAACATTAGATGTTGAAGGAAAAACAACAGGTAATGGATTACTACTAATGGAAATATTGTCTGCTTTAGAAAGTTTATCATGACAACTAACACAAACTACAGCCGGAGGAACAGTTACCACAAGTTTACAACAAATGCACTTAGCTTTGGTAGAACCGACATCAGGCAGCAACATTCCAGAAGTAGATTCTGAGACAGGGTCAATTGAGACATCTTGCAATATGTAATAGAAAAAACAACATATAAAGCAAAATGATCAATTTCCTTATATGACAGTTTCAGGAATGGGAAAAAATGCAAACAGAATAAGCCTCTGGAAACCAGAAGCAAAAAGAAATAATGACTTAAATAATGTCAAAAATCTGGCGCCAAGTATGAAGCCCACAACTGACAAAATATTTTTTGGCGCCAAAAATGTCTGCAACAAACACGAGCGTCATAGATGACGCAACTACGTAAAAACTCTCGGCGCCAACTAAGACGCCGGAAATGACATCATTACGTCAACAAACGTAATTCTCACGCCAAAAAAGTCTCTGGCCAAAAATGACACAATAAATTATAGCATTTTGCGCTCCCGCAAGCCTAACAGCCCGCAATTTAGAAAAGAAAGTCAATTTGAAACATTTTTAGGTAAGAAATAATTTTTTCATATGCATTTCCCAAAATGAAACTGACAGTCTGTAAGAAGGAAATATAATGATTAACCTGAATCATGGCAATTATAAGTATAAAACATATATTTAGAACTTTACATATAAAGTGTCAAACCATAGCTGAGAGTGTCATAAATAAAAGAAAACTTACTTACCAAAAGACACTCATCTACAAAAAGTAGATAGCCAAACCAGTACTGAAATGAGAATCAGTAGAGGTAATGGTATATAAGAGTATATCGTCGATCTGAAAAGGGCGGTAGGAGATGAATCTCTACGACCGATATAACAGAGAACCTATGAAATAGATCCCCTAGAGGAAGACCATTGCATTCAATAGGTAATACTCTCTTCACATCCCTCTGTCATTCACTGCACTCTGAGAGGAACTGGGTTTCAGCATACTGAGAAGCGCATATCAACGTAGAAATCTAGCACAAACTTACTTCACCACCTCCATAGGAGGCAAAGTTTGTAAAACTGAATTGTGGGTGTGGTGGGGGTGTATTTATAGGCATTTTGAGGTTTGGGAAACTTTGCCCCTCCTGGTAGGAATGTATATCCCATACGTCACTAGCTCATGGACTCTTGCCAATTACATGAAAGAAATATATTTTTGTTTTCATGTAAAAACTTAATAGTAATCTTTAATATGCATTAGATATGTTTTCTGACACTTTAAAAAAAATAAGAATAAAATAACTGGAATCCACACTTGAGGGCAGTGAACATTCCTAGGGCTCACTTAAGTTTTTTTATATGACATAATCCCATGAGCTGTAATTCGCCTTTGGCATAGGTTTAAATTTAGGTCCTTTGGTTCACATATCAAAAGTGGGAACTGAAGGGTAGTATTCCTTTTTTTTAGGCACCTGGGGTGTATTATATAAACCACAATGAAAACTGGAGCACCCAAGGTGGTATCAATCACTGTGGTTTTAGTTTATGGTGCTCACTGTCTGATGTGATAAGGATATTTGTAAAGAAAAAAATAGTGACCTTTGACCAAGGAGTATGGCTGCACTTTGAGAGTGCTCTTTATACGCTGTTTTAAACTTCACCATTTAACTGCTAAAAGAGCAAGTAAAATTTGCAGCTCTTCCTGCTAACTTTGTTAATGCAATGAACACCATCTTGGCATATTTGATTCCAGACCCAGGAAGGCTATGTGGCACTCACAACTCTGGGCCTTGGCAACGCCGGAGCGCTCCCGCTTCTCTGACTGACCTACGCCACAGATCCAAAAAGCTTCCGATTACCTCCAACTAGAGCCCCTCAGGCTGTAAGCTTGAAAGATCCAGCTCAACATACCTGCTCTCCTAGAGGATTTGATTTAACCATGTGGCCTTTACAACCTACGGAACGACTGCTGCTCCATGTGTGCGCAGCTAAGGCCAACAGTTACTCTGCTTGCATGCTGGCTACTCAGCTAAGAACATGTATTTATTTTGCATATACCACATCAATGGGACATAATTATCTCTCATACATCTCATGTAACTTTTAAGAGACTGAATCTGGGTTTCCCATAGATTGATACTGCCACATCAAGGTAATAGAGTAGTGGATGCAGCGCCAACAAGAGGCCACGGGATAAATATAATCACAGAGAGATAAAAGGGATTATTTAATAAACAGTAATTAAAACCAACAGCTATACAAAGCTATACATAAAAATTCTATACATAAAACTACAAAGAATAGCTCACAGGAGCGACTCAAAGGTCATAAGATGGTAAACTGTAAGTGGTAGGCAAATATAAAAAGTAGTCCCTAGGACTGGGATAATGACGAGTGATCAATTAAGCAATATACCAGGTAAAGAGTGTAAGCTGGGAAGACAAAGTAGTAACACAGCCAACAGTGTATCAAACAAATAATATGTAAATAAAAATAAAAAATACAGATATTAAATAAACGAAAAATACAATCAATATGTTAAGTGTGTGAATAATGCCTGTGCACATCTTTTCATTTTTTACTGCCACATCAAGGCCTTATCTTACACTTATGTCTCCTATCTATATCTATAGTGCTCCTATTTTCCAAGCTGGATTTGCTCACCTCTTCAAGGCTGCTTAGAACTTACACTAATACCATCTGCATAACAAATATGTTGTTCAATAAGTGCTTTATGAAGACCAGAAAAGGTCCACTAAGCTTATGCAGTTAATGGAACTGAACTATGTTGAAGCTGCAGCATACATATGTTCAGTAGATGTTCCTGATACCCCATGGTATGAGTGCATCTAGAGTGTTATATCAATATGTCATCAATTTCAGCTATACATGTCTTATGAAGGCCAAAAGGGGCTCCCTAAGCTTATACTAATTAATTAAACTCAGCCATGTTGAAGCTGCGGCATCCATATGTAAATGTTTCTAATTCCTCTTGCTATGAGTGCAACTAGAGATAAGGAACACTTATTGTTTTGAGACAGGCCTTATGTAACCCAGTTATTATCTTAAAGCCCCAATCAGTCTACTTAAATTATATGCGGATAATATCAAAAAGTCACCAATTGAGAAATAATGTCAACTATACTATCTTTAATACCGCTCATAAGCTGACTGTGACCCCTATAACACTGTGAGGAAAGTGAGTAGTAATCACAATTTGGTATTAGAGACAAAGGGGCATATGTATCAAGGTCTGGCGGACCTGATCCGACACTGCACTGCGGATCAGGTCCGCCAGACCTCGCTGAATACAGCGAGTAATACGCTCGCTGTATTCAGCATTGCACCAGCAGCTCACAAGAGCTGCTGGTGCAACGCCGCCCCCTGCAGACTCACGGCCAATAGGCCTCCAGCAGGGGGGTATCAATCAACCCGATCGTATTGGATCGGGTTGTATTGTGGCGATGTGTGTCCGCCTGCTCAGAGCAGGCGGACAGGTTATGGAGCAGCGGTCTTTGTGACCGCTGCTTCATAACTGCTGTTTCTGGCGAGTCTGCTGGCTCGCCAGAAACACGGGGCATCAAGCAATATATCTACTTTTCAGCAACTACAGAGACTCTGCCTGTTAATATTCTAATTGTATACTCACTATAGCTCAAGCTGATTAATATATTGCCTAAGTCTCTGTGGGCAGCATTGCCACCTACATTGAAGATTTAATGTAAATGATCCCTTTACACAGTATTGTATGTCAATAAATTTACATGTGTCAACAGAAACTCAACCCCTTTTCTTACAATACAATAGTAAACTAGGACATGAACAATAAACCTATAGGAGCTATGGGATTGTGGGTATATTATACATGCATATACAGGTGTAGATTACAAGTGGAGCTCTAAATTATCACGCACCCACAAACTGGCAAATGTATCCGTTTGCAGGCACAATAATTTACTAACTCGCTGTAGCAATTGGCGGTCAGATAATGAACCAGAGATCTGATCACTGGTTAATTTTATAAAAGTGCCCCAAATGCAAATAGTGCCCCAAATAAAGGGGATTATAGGTTTTTTTTTTTTTTTAAAACAACTGCACAAGGCAGTTTTCGAAGTATAAAGTTGGTAGGAGTGGGATGTTAGAAAGAAAATGGCACTGAAAAGTGTCTTTACATTGCTGTCTATGGGAACTGTGTGTTACCAGTAAATATATATGTACAGTATATGCTTATGTACAAATATATTTGTGTTAATATGTGTATATACACATATTAACACTTAAATATACTGTATATGTATTTCAGCATATACATATATATTTACAAATGCTGCAAACGCTGCGCTACTTACCCCTTCACTGTACTTAGGTACCTATGGAAGCACGCTTTCCTGAGCTCTCGTTCGCATTGCTGTTAACTTGTAATACCAGCGCACATTAGTGTGTGCTGGTATTACACAGTAGAGCGCTAATATTGATTTCCTTAAAGTGAAATTTAGCGCTCCACTTGTAATCAGGCCCACATTGTTTTATTTATAGGTATTTTATTGTAAAATGCTACAATATGTATTTTAAGTTTTGTGATTATAAAATTGTGCATTTTGCTTTTGTAGTGTTTTTTTTCTTTTTTTCTTTTTTTAGAAAGAAGATTTCGTGCTCATGATATTAATATTGCATAGAAGACAGTAGCCGTGACTTTCTAGTTTTATTTATTTATTGCTGATGTAAGTTCATACTGTTCTGAATGTGTTATGCTTATTATATTGCGACTGCACTGTAAAAACGTGTTATTAATTTAGAACACATTTGTTACACTGCGTTCGCTATATAATAAATATAACTCTTAAGAACAGTTAAGAAAATAGTAAAAAAAAGATATTGTATAAAAAAATGTTCTATCAAGAATGATTTTTAATTTAATCCTATCCTGGTAACATTTGATAAAAAATTCTGTTAATATTTCTATTGCAGCAGAGGTCAATGTTGTTGACTTCAGTCTGGCTAGGTCATTCTTACGTATAACAATGGGAGTTAATGCACAAACACAGCAATTCCGACCAAGGACAATTCATGATAAATATAAAAAATAAAATAATGAAAATGGCAAAATTATTTTATAAAACATTAACAGTAAACCAGCTGTAAAAAAAACCCACACCATTTAAACAAAATGGCTAAACTCCATGACATAAATAATCAAATATTGAATAATAACTGTAACAATTTATTACTGATCTGTCCAAATGTCTCAGCTTATAGGGAACATTGGCTGTCAGGGGTTAAACAGGTATATCTTGACATTCCCTGGCAAATAATTACTGGAGGGAGGGCAGAACTGACCAATCCCCAAGTGTTACCACAGACCCCTCCTCCTCTTAGCAATTGGTATAATTACAAATACAACTGTGTCAATACACTTCCCTTCACTCTGGGAATTGAACTGTATATACTTCCTTTTCTTCTGGCCACATTTAGTCATTCCAACCTCTAAAAGATAATGATCCAAAATAGTGCAGTAACATCAAACACTGGGAGGCACAAATGGAAAATACTCACAGGGTTCAAAGCGAGAATTCAATTTTATTCCTGAATCACCAGCAGGACATCCGTAAAATACAGCTTAAAAAGGTTTATCAAGAACAAAGTTAAAAGCTCTACGCGTTTCAGTTTGTTTAAAAAAATTTTTTGATTAGCTCTTGAAAAAGGTAATATAATTGCTGAAACGCGTAGAGCTTTTAACTTTGTCTTAATAAACCTTTTTAAGCTGTATTTTATGGATGTCCTGCTGGTGATCTAGGAATAAAATCAAATTCTCGCTTTGAACTCTGTGAGTATTTTCCATTTGTTCCTCCCAGTGTTTGATGATACTGCACTATTTTGGATCATTATCTTTTAGAGGTTGGAATGACTAAATGTGACCAGAAGAGCAGAAAGTGTATACAGCTTGATTCCCAGAGTGATACAGCACCGGCAATCTTGTAACCCCCCCTCCTCCTCTTAGGTATGTCCAGAAGAATATGGGCAGGAACAAGCTAGGAAAGGAACTCCCTGACTAATAATCACTAATGAAACGAACACAAAGCAATAAACAAAAAATCTTTTGAATAAGGAAAGACGATCACAAGATGTAAAGAATGCTACACAAATAAGAAAGATAAAAGAGGAAAAAACCTGTGCCAAGGTAGATATGAGCCAAGATACAGAAACTGTAACAAAGCACAATTTGATGCAAAAGGTGTTTGTCTCTTTATTAAAGGATTACTTTCTGTTATAATTTTTAAGCTAAACAACTAACATATTAAAGTTAATAAACATTAAATAAAACCTACTGACCTATATTTTCTCCAAAACGAAGTTTCATAACGTTCTAAAAGTTATATATTTTATTCGCCGATGATGTCACGTTATCCTGCCCACTATTTTCAGCACTGCATGTTCAAAATACTTAAACCAATAACTTTGTGTTTAAAGCGCCATTTTGGAACCTAGGTATTGTAAACGGATTGGTACAGAGCAAAGGATACCCACGGAGTGGGTTTGGAAAACAATTAAATTTGCAGACAAGATTTCTGATATACGGTAGAGATATGTTAATGAAATGCTATTGATAAAAAGCGTATTTGGGGTAGTTAGTTAGTAACAGGCATAGAAAATATTTACTTACAGTGGCCCTTTAAAACTACATAGTATATGATAATATTGGCTATATTATGAGTGGTGTACTAGCTGGTGTGAGAGTGCAAGCGAAAACAGGAAAACGTAAAGTCATATTTATGCAATATTTATATTTAATAAAGTGTTTAACATTTCTATGTTCTTCACAGAAGGGAATATGTTCAAAGTATTTATAAATAGATATTCCTATATATACACTGTGTGCAGAATTATTAGGCAAATGAGTATTTTTACCACATCATCCTCTTTATGCATGTTGTCTTACTCCAAGCTGTATAGACTCGAAAGCCTGCTACCAATTAAGCATATTAGGTGATGTGCATCTCTGTAATGAGAAGGGGTGTGGTCTAATGACATCAACACCCTATATCAGGTGTGCATAATTATTAGGCAACTTCCTTTCCTTTGGCAAAATGGGTCAAAAGAAGGACTTGACAGGCTCAGAAAAGTAAAAAATAGTGAGATATCTTGCAGAGGGATGCAGCACTCTTAAAATTACAAAGCTTCTGAAGCGTGATCATCGAACAATTAAGCGTTTCATTCAAAATAGTCAACAGGGTCGCAAGAAGCGTGTGGAAAAAACCAAGGCGCAAAATAACTGCCCATGAACTGAGAAAAGTCAAGCGTGCAGCTGCCAAGATGCCACTTGCCACCAGTTTGGCCATATTTCAGAGCTGCAACATCACTGGAGTGCCCAAAAGCACAAGGTGTGCAATACTCAGAGACATGGCCAAGGTAAGAAAGGCTGAAAGACGACCACCACTGAACAAGACACACAAGCTGAAACGTCAAGACTGGGCCAAGAAATATCTCAAGACTGATTTTTTCTAAGGTTTTATGGACTGATGAAATGAGAGTGAGTCTTGATGGGCCAGATGGATGGGCCCGTGGCTGGATTGGTAAAGGGCAGAGAGCTCCAGTCCGACTCAGACGCCAGCAAGGTGGAGGTGGAGTACTGGTTTGGGCTGGTATCATCAAAGATGAGCTTGTAGGGCCTTTTCTGGTTGAGGATGGAGTCAAGCTCAACTCCCAGTCCTACTGCAAGTTTCTGGAAGACACCTTCTTCAAGCAGTGGTACAGGAAGAAGTCTGCATCCTTCAAGAAAAACATGATTTTCATGCAGGACAATGCTCCATCACACGCGTCCAAGTACTCCACAGCGTGGCTGGCAAGAAAGGGTATAAAAGAAGAAAATCTAATGACATGGCCTCCTTGCTCACCTGATCTGAACCCCATTGAGAACCTTTGGTCCATCATCAAATGTGAGATTTACAAGGAGGGAAAACAGTACACCTCTCTGAACAGTGTCTGGGAGGCTGTGGTTGCTGCTGCACGCAATGTTGATGGTGAACAGATCAAAACACTGACATAATCCATGGATGGCAGGCTTTTGAGTGTCCTTGCAAAGAAAGGTGGCTATATTGTCACTGATTTGTTTTTGTTTTGTTTTTGAATGTCAGAAATGTATATTTGTGAATGTTGAGATGTTATATTGGTTTCACTGGTAAAAATAAATAATTGAAATGGGTATATATTTGTTTTTTGTTAAGTTGCCTAATAATTATGCACAGTAATAGTCACCTGCACACACAGATATCCCCCTAAAATAGCTATAACTAAAAACAAACTAAAAACTACTTCCAAAACTATTCAGCTTTGATATTAATGAGTTTTTTTGGGTTCATTGAGAACATGGTTGTTGTTCAATAATAAAATTAATCCTCAAAAATACAACTTGCCTAATAATTCTGCACTCCCTGTATATATATATATATATATATATATATATATATATATACATATAATTCTCCCAGAAAGGATAAGCACATCATACAAATTTGTTCAGGAGCCAGGGTGCACTTTAACAACACATTTACCGTCCCAGCAAAAAAGGCACTCACTGTTTCCATAAAAAATAACTTTTAATGTGTCTCCAAAAGTAGAAACGACATAACGTTTCGGTGTTTAACAAACACCTTTGTCAAATACAGTCATACAGTCATCAATAACCCAGTTACCAAAAACTCACCTCTATCTATCCATCTATCTATCTATCTATAATATTTATATATATATATATATATATATATATATATATATATATATTTATATATATATCTATCTATATATCTATATGTCATGGGCAGATGCATAGTTCCCTATTAACAGGGGAAATATCCAAGGCATCCGAGGATCATGGAGAAATAGAGGAGCAAGAAGAGGAAGACTTTACTAACACCAACGCTCTTTAAATACCTCATATTGTGAGGATACACCAGGTGAGCGTGGATTTTTCACATTTTATCTGTTTTCAATACCAGAATGTATTACACGAAGTGTGCCCTGTGCGCCTGTTTTGTCACCTACTTTTCAGATAAACAAGAGGAACCTCGCCCTGCGGGGGATCACCTTTATTTTCAGACGGGCTGCCATACATTTAAAGCACACGGGAACTTGTACTGTGGATCATAAGGAACTTTTACATATCCATAGACTAACCACCTTTATATACATGAGACTGTTGGTTACAGAAACTGTATTAGTCTAATATACACATATATAATCTGGTTAACGGATGGGATTATATATCTAGACAAACAGATATCTCATATCCTTCAAGCGCTGATTGTTCATTATTTGTGTACTATATATATATATATCTATATATATATATATATATATATCTGTATATATCTATCTGTATATATCTATACTTATATATAATTATATATATACTAGTCCTAAAGCCCGTTTGCCCCACCTATCTAATGCTCTCTCTCTTTCGCTCTCTCTCTCCACCCTCTCTTTTGCTCTCTCTCCCCCTCTCTTTTGTTCTCTCTCTCTTGCTCCACCTCTCTTTCGCTCTCTCTCTCCACCCTCTCTTTTGCGCTCTCTCTCTCGTTCCACCTCTCTTTTGCTCTCTCTCTCTCCACCTCTCTTTTGTTCTCTCTCTCCCCCTCTCTTTTGCTCTCTCTCTTTCCCCCTCTCTTTTGCTCTCTCTCCCCCTCTCTTTTGCGCTCTCTCCCCCTCTCTTTTGCTCTCTCTCTCGCTCCGTCCTCTCTTTTGCTCCCTCTCCCCCCTCTCTTTTGCTCTCCCCCCTCTCTTTTGCTCTCTCTCCCCCTCTCTTTTGCTCCCTCTCCCCCCTCTCTTTTGCTCCCTCACCCCCCTCTATTTTGCTCTCTGCCCCCCTCTCTTTTGTGCTCTCTCTCCCCTCTCTTTTATACTCTCTCTCTTCCCCTCTCTTTTGCGTTCTCTCTCTCTTTTGCGCTCTCTCTCCCCCCCTCTCCCCTCCTCTTTTGTGTGCTCTCTCCCCCTCTCTTTTGCACTCTCTCTTCCCTTCTCTTTTGCGTGCTCTCTCTCTCCCCCTCTTTTGCGTGCTCTCTCTCTCCCCCTCTCTTATGCACTCTCTCTCCCCCTCTCTTTTGCGCTCTCTCTCCCCCTCTTTTACACTCTCTCTCCCCCCTCTCTTCTGTGTTCTCTTTCTCTTTTGCGCTCTCTTTCTCCCCCCTCTTTTGCACTCTCTCTCACCCCCTCTTTTGCACTCTCTCTCACCCCCTCTTTTGCGCTCTCTCTCTCTCCCCCTCTTTTGCGCTCTCTCCCCCTCTTTTTTGCGCGCTCTTTCTCCCCCCCTCTATTTGCTCTGTCTCTCTACTTTTTTTGCTCTTTCTCTCCATCTCTCTCTTTTGCTCTCTCTCCCCCCTCTCTTTTGCTCTGTCTCTCTCCCCCCCTCTCTTTTGCTCTCTCTCTCCCCCCTCTCTTTTGCTCTCACTCTCCCCCTCTCTTTTGCTCTCTCTCTCCCCCCTCTCTTTTTGCTCTTTTGCTCTCTCCCCATCCCTCTCTTTTGCTTTCCCCATCCCTCTATTTTGCTCTCTCTCTCCCCCCTCTCTTTTGCTCTCTCTCTCCCCCTCTCTTTTGCTCTCTCTCTCCCCCTCTCTTTTGCTCTCTCTCTCTCTCCCCCTCTCTTTTGCACTTTCCCCTCTCTTCTGCTCTTTCCCCTCTCTTTCTATTTCTCTCCCCTCTCTGTTGCACCGACCGGGCCCGGCCATGCCCCCGACCATGCCCCCGACCATGTCTGGCCATGCCCACAGTCCCACCTGGCCATGCCTACTTGCTTGGCTGGCCACGTCCACTTTCAGCATGGATTGTCAGGTAAGGCCAGGTGTGTTTGTCCTTGTGCTGTCTCTACTGCGCATGACAGCTTCGGACAAACACACTTGGGGGCAATACGCTTGCCGTATTCAGCATTGCACCAGCAGCTCACAAGAGCTGCTGGTGCAATGCCACCCTCTGCAGACCTCGTGGCCAATCGGCCACCAACAGGGGGTGTCAATCAACCCGATCATACTCGATCGGGTTTGATTTCCGGCGATGTCTGTCCGCCTGCTCAGAGCAGGCGGACAGGTTATGGAGCAGCGGTCTTTGTGACCGCTGCTTCATAACTGCTGTTTCTGGCGAGTCTGCAGGCTCGCCAGAAACACGGGGCATCAAGCTCCATACGGAGCTTGATACATATGCCCCTTGGCCTTTTATATAATAGGATATATATATATATATATATATATATATATATATATATATATATATACATTACCAAAAAACATTATATATATATATATATATATATATATATATAAATATATACATATATAAATAAATAGAACATATTCTTCTATGTGAAGAACATTTGAATTTGAAATATTGCGATTTTATGTCGGGTTAGAACACGTGGTTAAATGGGATCGGGTTAGTGCCACTTTTTTGGTTAGTTAGTTTTTTTTCTATTTTTGTGCCCCATTAAAGTTTATGGGGGGATACGTTAACACAATCTCAATATTCTAACTTCAAATTTTTACTTTCAACTTGTAATATGAGTGGTACCTGACGTGCAAAAATCCAAAGTCGAAAGTTAAAAGCAAGGGATCTTCAATTAACTAATGCATTGAAAAATAAATTCAGAAAATATATTGACAATTCTAGCAGAGAGAATTGGATTATCTATCAGGAGGCAAAGAAAGAGAGAGAGATATTTTTAATACAAAACCAGTTACAAGAGGAGCTTAAAAATAAAGCTATATTCGGTACTTTCTCTCCAAGAACAGCAAAAATGCTTGCGACTATTTCGAAAAGCAAAAGGAAAAATAATTATATCGGTTCAATAGTATCTGAAGGTTAAAAATACAACACCCCAAAGGATATTAATAGACAATTCTATTTATTTTTTCAAAAGTTATATGCCCCTGCTGAAGTTAACCAGGAGACGAAAATTAGGTTCTGGAATAGCATTAAGACGCCAAAAATCTCCGAAGCACAGTTGAATATAATAAACAAAGAGATTACAATGGAGGAGGTCTTAAAAGCTATTAAAGAATCAACGTTAGGGAAGGCCCCAGGCATGGACCAACTTCCCATTGAATTCTATAAAGTACTCGCGGAAGAGATCGCTCCCACACTGACTAAATTGTTTAATAATTATTTTCTCTTGCACTCTAAACCTTCCCAAACTTTCACGGCCTCCAATATTACACTCATTTTAAAGAAGGATAAGGATCCTAATTCACTTGATGCATACAGACCAATTTCTCTCCTCAATAATGATTATAAAATTTTAGCAAATATATTAGCTTCCCGTCTTAAAAAGATTATAGGAGATGTCATTCATCCAGATCAAACTGGTTTCATACCTGGGAGAACAGCACAGAAAAATATAAGAAAGGCTATGATGCTGATCGAATACATATTAGAATCCCATAGGACAGGGTCAGATACAAAGCAAGATTTTGCCTTTCTGACAGTTGACGCAGAAAAAGCCTTTGACTCTGTCCTATAGGATCATTTATTTACAACACTAAGCAACTTTGGCTTTTCAGGACATTTCTACACATTTATCTCTCTATTATATCAGAACCCCATCTCATGCCTCAGTATAAATAATATTCTATCTCCTCCTATAACTTTATGTAAAGGAACAAGACAGGGGTGTCCCCTTTCACCCCTGTTATTTGATTTAGCCATAGAGCCCTTAGCTATAAAGAGTAGAGAAGTACTAGAGGGCATTAAGATAAAACAACATAAGATGGTATTATCCCTCTATGCCGATGATATTTTATTTTACATAAGGAATTCTAAGAAAAATATCCCAATCCTACTATCTAATCTATTAGCGGAATTTAGCAAATTTACTGGTTATAGAGTAAATATATCTAAATCAGAGATTCTGTGGATAATTAAAAACAGAAATAGTCTTCTGGAGAATCCCTTTAAACTAACCGATAATTCTATTAAATATTTAGGAATTAATATTTCTAGAAATCCAGAAGAATGGTATGACATAAATTTTACCCCTATCTGGAGGAAGTGTCTCTTTGAGATGCAGAAATGGAGTAGGTTACCACTGTCACTTTCAGCAAAGATTGCGCTAATTAAAATGCAAACTCTCCAAAAAATCTTATTTGTTATTCAGAATGTTCCTGTATTTATACGGAAGGCCGATATTAAAAAATTTAATGCAGGCTGCTCGCTTTTTTTGTGGGCCTCCAAAAAACCTCAGATTGCATTAGCCAGACTAATGCATCCAAAAGAAATGGGCGGCTTTGCCTTTCCGAATCTGGTAAAATATAATCTGGCATGTCTGGCCAGAATAGCTTTGGATTGGCTAACTGAAGCCAATCATATTACCAGCTTAGAGATCGAGGAGAATATAATATCCCCCTATGCGCTGAAAGCAATATTACATGTCTCACACCAGTCAAAGGTTCGAAAGCCTACATTAAAATATACAATTAATAATGTAATTACAGCTTGGCTTAAAATTTGTAAACACTTAGAGATTAGGCATACCCTCTCTAAATATTTACCTATTAGAGGAAATCCGGATTTTTTGCGTCAGATGGTGGATCCGCTCTCTAAACATATGAAATCATTTGAAATTCTAACTAGAGAATTTAATTTAGATAGGAAATCATTTTTTGCTTATCTCCGAATCAGGCATTTTTTCTATAATCAAGAGGCCTTAGAGGGAGATATCTGGTCATTAGGCCCATTAGATTATGTTATAAACATGTTTTCCACTGGAAATCATTCTATCTCATATATGTATCGACTGCTTGTGTCTAAGGATGCAGAGGCAAGAATAAATAGTCTTTTATCTATATGGCAACAAGATCTCCCTGAAGTAGATCGAGAATATTTCCAAAAGAGCTTCAACAGGGTTAGGAAGTTCTCAAGTAATATGGCAATAAGAGAATCGCATCTGAAGCTCCTAAACAGAGCCTATCTTACCCCTAACAGGGTAGCGAAATGGAAAGGGACTATGGCCGGTTATAGATGCAGATTTCCCTCTGCTGACCTTTTTCATATGTTCTATGCCTGTCCAAAAATAATTAAGCTATGGAAACAGGTGGAATTTTGGCTGACCAGATTTTTGGTGGCCAGCATAACACTCAAGCCAGTATATATATTTCTCCTGGTACAAGATCAGGTTCAAAACAAATCCTTAATTAATACAGTAATCCTATTAGTGAGACAGATGATTCTAAGAATGTGGAAGGACGCCCCAAGTATTGCTTCTGTCATCTGCAAAATTCAATATCAAATGCTGTTAGAACAGCAAGATCCACTAATATTTGAGGAAAATAAAGTTAAAAAGTACTTAGTAAAATGAGAAAAAGTCATTTTAGGTCAATCTAAGGAAGTTCAGCTACAAATATTAACTCACTTTCGTAGGTCATCAGATTTTCTACAACTAATACTTTCAGATAGATATCCTGAATTCTGGAGACAATTTCTCTCCTAGGTCTGGGTGAGAGGGGTGAGAGGGGGGAGAGGGGGGTGTGGAGGTTTGGGAAAGGTTAAGTTGCTTTCCCTACTCCCTTTTCTTCTTTGTTTTTTTTTTTTTTTTTGGTTGTTGTCTATTGAAGTAAATATAATAAAAAGATGATTCAAGCTAGAGTAGAGGAAAGGTGATACCAGCTAAGATAAGGGCTTAGTAGTAGAACGGGCTTTTGTATTATTTTTTTGTCTTTTTGATACGGAGCTGCGTCTCCATGAGAGTTATAATATGATATGGAGCTGTGCCTCCACAATCTATGCTCACATATGTGTTGATTATTTTATGTATTTATTTATTTATTTTTTAATTTTTTTATTTTTATTTTATTTTGTCCGATTTGTTTTTGTCCTTTCTATGTATTGTTGGAAAAACTAATAAATAAATATTATAAAAAAAAAAAACATTATATATATATATAAATAAATACATAGAACATATTCTTCTATGTGAAGTACATTTGAATTTGAAATATTGCGATTTTATGTCGGGTTAGAACACGTGGTTAAATGGGATCGGGTTAGTGCCACTTTTTGGGTTAGTTAGTTTTTTTTCTATTTTTGTGCCCCATTAAAGTTTATGGGGGGATACGTTAACACAATCTCAATATTCTAACTTCGAATTTTTACTTTCAACTTGTAATATGAGTGGTACCTGACGTGCAAAAATCCAAAGTCGAGCAAAGTATATATATATATATGTGTGTGTGTGTGTAAAAAAAAATCTAATGTGTTTTTGATGTGTTTTGGTAAAAAATGTTTTAACTCATATAGTTTACTTCAGGTCTGAAATCATGCTAAATATTCTACCGCAGTTCCGGCTTTCACTCGAGCGCAAACTATAACTTTCAACTTATAAGATTGCAAGTTAATGTGTTTGTGATCTCCATTGAAAGGATAGGTTGCGCTAGGGCGATGCCGGCCGCAATATCAAGTCACACACTAATTTAACTGCGTTCCAGCGATATTGCATATCGCTTTCTTCACTATCATTAGCACGCCACTTGTAATCTGGTCCTATGTTTTTTTAAAGTAATTCACAGAAATTATAAAAAAAAAAAAAGACTGTTTATTTAGCATATGCATTTCTTTCCATGACTTATAAATGCAAAGTTCTACATTTGTGTAGCCTTAAGCTCGCAAACAAGTTTGCCCTTGATTTTTTTTCTTTTGTGCAAAAACTCTTGCATGCATGGAACTTTTATTGACAATTATTTCTATATACTGAATATTTAAATATGTATAAAAAAAAAAACCCATACAAGCCTGCAAGTGTTATTTCACAAATAAGCAAATAAGCTCCTGGTTACAGTTCTTTAATTGAAATTTGAATCTAAAAGTGTTTCCCCCTATACAATGCATAAAAGCTCAATAAGAAAAAACGACTGCACCACCTTACCCAGAAACTGTTCATTTAACAACAGGAAGCCCACGTTTTTTAGTGGATCTCAGTTAATGTAGGTTTTTATCCATTTATGTTATCTAGTTTTAAAAAGATGTCCTTAACCACTTACCGTAACCCTGCTTAAAGGGACAGTCTAGTCAAAATTAAACTTTCATGATTCAGATAGGGCATGTCATTTTAAACAACTTTACATTTTACTTTTATAATCAAATTTCCTTTGTTGAAAGAATAACCTAGGTAGGCTCATATGCTAATTTCTAAGCTCTTGAAGGCTGCCTCTTTTCTCAGTGTATTTTGACAGTTTTTCACAGTTAGACAGCGCTAGTTCATGTGTGTCATATAGATAACGTTGGGATCACTTCTGCACTGATTGGTTAAAAGGGCATGTCTGTCAAAAGAACTGAAATAAGGGGGCAGTTTGCAAAGGCTTAGAAACAAGGTAATCACAGAGGTAAAAAGTATATTAATATAACTGTGTTGGTTATGCAAACCTGGAGAATGGGTAATAAAGGGATTGTCTATCATTTTAACCAATAACAATTCTGGAGTAGACTGTCCCTTTAAGGTAAAGTAGGTACAGTAGGTTAACAGTGTAAATGTAAATTCTTACCATGGACAACCAGTTCCTATTACTGCTCCTACAGTCTCTGAGGAACACAACACGTATTAGCTCACTATGGATAATGAGTTTTTCAAATATACTATTCCTGCAACTCATTATTGTTAAAATAAATCTTCATTTACTGAGCTGCTGTATTGTGTATTTTGATTGCTTTAAACTTGAAACTGTGAACATAGGCACAGAAAATAATTTGTCTTTAATGAAGGGCAAGACACAAACTCATTCAAACACCCACAGTATGTCCTGTAATGAAATATTTGAATCACCTTCTGTTCACCACCTCTTGTTAGCACTGTTGCTATTCAGTTAGGCTTTACAAATGCTATGGTTTCAAAATGTAACAGCTACTATAGACCTAAAAAATATATGATAAATGTAATTTCACAGACACAGTCCTTGAGCTCTTTCCAATATATAGCTTGAACGTTTAAAATCTTTTTTTATGAGTTATATTTAAAGGGCTGTGTATACTGTGAGTCTAGTTAGCATAAATACAAAGTCAACCTTAAAGGGACAGTCTAGTCCAAAAAAATGATTCAGATAGGGCATGTCATTTTAAACAATTTTCCAATTTACTTTTATCACCAATTTTTCTTTATTCTCTTGGTATTCTTAGTTGAAAGCTTAATTTAGGAGATTCATATGCTAATTTCTTAGACCTTAAAGGCCGCCTCTTAAGAATGCATTTTAACAGGTTTTTCACCACTAGAGGGTGTTAGTTCATGTTTTTCATATAGATAACACTGTGCTCGTGCACGTGAAGTTTACCTGGGAGCCATCACTGATTGGCTAAACTGCAAGTCTGTCAAAAGAACAAATAAAGGGGCAGTCTGCAGCGGCTTCGATACAAGATAATCACAGAGGTAAAAAATATATAAATATAACTGTGTTGGTTATGCAAAACTAGGGAATGGGTAAACAAGGGATTATCTATCTTTTAAAACAATAACAATTCTGGTGTAGACTGTCACTTTAAAGTGTAGTTGGAGCGACTGTTTTTCTAGCATTTGTGATTCCTGGTAAGGAATAAATAGCTCTGTCATGCAAAATATATTTGCTCAGAACATTGGCTGTTGGATAGAAACTCTAATAAAAGTGCTTCTTTGTTTGCTGGTTTCTCAGTGCAGCATTATTAACTATCCTTATTTGGTAACACAAACAGGACAATTGTACCATTTAAAGGGGAGAGAAAGGTCAAACTTGAAAATTGCATGGGTGCATTGCAATGCTTAAATAGAAGCATTTTTGCTATATAGTAAATCTGGATAGCTCACCTTTAAATCTTATACATATGTTATATAAGGCAGGTGCAACCTAGAATAAATTATATACAAAACAGCAAAAAGGGAGTAGATACCTCAAATGAGAAGTCTCTAAAAGGTGTAACAGCTTGTTACTTACATGGGATCCCCCCATGTACAGGATCACCCCGGAAGGCAGCACGCAAATACAGCAGCGGAGTTAGGAGGAGCACTTGCGTAAAGGAGGACAGGTACTGCATATTATGACTGCTCTGTTGGAGGACGCTGTCAACGGTGGTCATAACCTATTGATACGCGTATATATTGGCTCCTCTTTTCTAACCTTCAGTGTGGGGATGATGCCTGTCTTTCCTGGCTTTGTGGCACCTTTGGGACTATGATTTATTCATCGTACATTTTATTGTCCTATTAACTTTGGATTACCCATATACAGCAATACATATTTTCAATTGGAGAAGTTGACTATATTTCATTGTTGTCTTTGGTGCACCAGACTTTTCTAAAGCCGGTCTCATTTTTGTGATACTAAGGGATCCCTAGTATGTGTGTGTAACTTTTTGAGTATATTAAAGTGTGTTTTTGGCATATCCGGTCTCTTTTTTATTTTTGTGCAGTTTGTGCAGTTTTCTCCTAGACTTTGAGAGACTTCTCATTTGAGGTATCTACTCCCTTGTTGCTGTTTTGTATATTTTTGCTATATACTTCCAATAGCAAAATCACTTCTAGTAAACATTATTAATGCTTTTCAGCAGCATATGCACATATGCTGTGAATATTCAAGCTCAGAGAGCTGGCGGTGGTGTATTGTGCCTGTGAAGACTTAATTTGTGTCATATAAGCCACTGTTGACTCTCTGAGAAGCTGTTGTGTTTGAATACTTGTGCATGGGTACTCACAGCATATGTGCATATGCAGCTGAAAAACATTACATTTTACATAAAATATTTTTGCTAATAGAAGGATATTGCAAAAATGTTTCTATTTAAGATTGGAATGCACCCATGCACATTTAAATTTTGACCTTTCTATACCTTTAATATTTATTTTCCTATTAGATTCTGTATTTGAGACTTGTCATATGCACAATGTATACAAAATTGCCTATGAATTTCTACTTGGCTCCTGGAGATCTGTGTTTGATTGTATTCTGTATCATTATTTCAAGAAACTCAATAAAAATGCAACAAATACACTACTTTTTTAATCCCTTTATAAATTAGTTCCTTAGGCCTAGATTTGGAGTTTGGCGGTAGCCGTGAAAACCAGCGTTAGAGGCTCCTAACGCTGGTTTTAGGCTACCGCTGGTATTTGGAGTCACTCAAAAAAGGGTCTAACGCTCACTTTTCAGCCGCGACTTTTCCATACCGCAGATCCCCTTACGTCAATTGCGTATCCTATCTTTTCAATGGGATCTTTCTAACTCCGGTATTTAGAGTCGTGTCTGAAGTGAGCGTTAGAAATCTAACGACAAAACTCCAGCCGCAGAAAAAAGTCAGTA
Organism: Bombina bombina; assembly: GCF_027579735.1. NCBI lineage: Eukaryota > Metazoa > Chordata > Amphibia > Anura > Bombinatoridae > Bombina > Bombina bombina. Next base: position 115,182,952 of record NC_069506.1, read on the forward strand.
GTTAAGAGCTTTCTGGGCTAACGCCAGTTCATAAAGCTCTTAACTACTGTGCTCTAAAGTACACTAACACCCATAAACTACCTATGTACCCCTAAACCGAGGTCCCCCCACATCGCCGCCACTCGATTAAATTTTTGTAACCCCTAATCTGCTGACCGCCACCTACGTTATACTTATGTACCCCTAATCTGCTGCCCCTAACACCGCCGACCCCTGTATTATATTTATTAACCCCTTACCTGCCCCCCACAACGTCGCCGCCAGCTACCTACAATAATTAACCCCTAATCTGCCGACCGCAAAGCGCCGCCACCTACATTATAGCTATGTACCCCTAATCTGCCCCTAACACCGCTGACCCCTATATAATATTTATTAACCCCTAATCTGCCGCCCTCAACGTCGCCTCTACCTGCCTACATTTATTAACCCCTAATCTGCCGACCGCACTGCACCGCTATTATAATAAAGTTATTAACCCCTAATCCGCCTCACTAAACCTATAATAAATAGTAATTAACCCCTAATCTGCCCTCCCTAACATCGCCCGACACTAACTTCAAACATTAACCCCTAATCTGCCTGCACCGGAGCTCACCGCTATTCTAATAAATGTATTAAACCCCTAAAGCTAAGTCTAAACCCTAACACTAACACCCCCTAAATATGAAATATAATTTTTAATCTAACGAAATTAATTAACTCTTATTAAATAAAATTATTCCTATTTAAAGCTAAATACTTACCTGTAAAATAAATCCTAATATAGCTACAATATAAATTATAATTATATTATAGCTATTTTAGGATTTATATTTATTTTACAGGTAACTTTGTAATTATTTTAACCAGGTACAATAGCTATTAAATAGTTAAGAACTATTTAATAGCTAAAATAGTTAAAATAATTACAAATTTACCTGTAAAATAAATCCTAACCTAAGTTACAATTAAACCTAACACATACACTATCAATAAATTTAATAAATACAATTCCTACAAATAAATACAATGAAATAAACTAACTAAAGGTACAAAAAATAAAAAAGAACTAAGTTACAAAAAATAAAAAAATATTTACAAACATTAGAAATATATTACAACAATTTTAAACTAATTATACCTACTCAAAGCCCCCTAATAAAATAACAAAGCCCCCCAAAATAAAAAAATGCCCTACCCTATTCTAAATTACTAAAGTTCAAAGCTCTTCTACCTTACAGCCCTGAACAGGGCCCTTTGCGGGGCATGCCCCAAGAAGTTCAGCTCTTTTGCCTGTAAATAAAAAATACAATACCCCCCCAACATTACAACCCCACCACCCACATACCCTAATCTAACCCAAACCCCCCTTAAATAAACCTAACACTAAGCCCCTGAAGATCTCCCTACCTTGAGTCGTCTTCAACCCAGCCGAGCCAAATTCTTCATCCAAGCGGAGCAAGAAGAGGTCCTCCATCCGGTAGAAGTCTTCATCCAGCTGGGCAGAAGAGGTCTTCCCATCCGATTGAAGTCTTCATCCAAGAGGCATCTTCTATCGTCATCCATCCGGAGCGGAGCGGCAGCATCCTGAAGACCACCGACGCGGAACATCCATCCTGGCCGACGACTGAACGACGAATGACGGGTTCCTTAAATGACGTCATCCAAGATGGGCGTACCCTCGAATTTCCGATTGCCTGATAGGATTCTATCAGCCAATCGGAATTAAGGTAGGAATATTCTGATTGGCTGATGGAATCAGCCAATCAGAATCAAGTTCAATCCGATTGGCTGATCCAATCAGCCAATCAGATTGAGCTTGCATTCTATTGGCTGTTCCGATCAGCCAATAGAATGCAAGCTCAATCTGATTGGCTGATTCAATCAGCCAATCAGATTTTTCCTACCTCAATTCCGATTGGCTGATAGAATCCTATCAGCCAATCAGAATTCGAGGGACGCCATCTTGGATGACGTCATTTAAATGAACCATCATTCGTCGTTCAGTCATCGGCCAGGATGGTTGTTCCGTGTAGCTCCTAACGCAGCCCCATTGTTTCCTATGGGGAAACACTTCCTATGCACCTAACACCCTAACATGAACCCCGAGTCTAAATACCCCTAACCTTACACTTATTAACCCCTAATCTGCCGCCCCCGCTATCGCTGACCCCTGCATTATACTATTAACCCCTAATCTGCTGCTCCGTACACCGCCGCAACCTACGTTATCCCTATGAACCCCTAATCTGCTACCCCTAACCCCCACCGACCCCTATATTATATTTATTACCCCCTAATCTGCCCCCCCCCCAACGTTGCCGCTACCTACCTACAATTATTAACCCCTAATCTGCCGACCGGACCTCACCACTACTCTAATAAATGTATTAACCCCTAAAGCTAAGTCTAACCCTAACCCTAACACCCCCCTAAGTTAAATATAATTTTTATCTAATGAAATAAAATAAATCTTATTAAATAAATTAATCCTATTTAAAGATAAATACGTACCTGTAAAATAAACCCTAATATAGCTACAATATAAATAATAATTATATTGTAGCTATTTTAGGATTAATATTTATTTTACAGGCAACTTTGTAATTATTTTAACCAGGTACAATAGCTATTAAATAGTTCATAACTATTTAATAGCTACCTAGTTAAAATAATTACAAAATTACCTGTAAAATAAATCCTAACCTAAGTTACAATTAAACCTAACACTACACTATCAATAAATTAATTAAATAAACTACCTACAATTATCTACAATTAAACCTAACACTACACAATCAATAAATAAATTAAATACAAATACCTACAAATAAATACAAATAAATACACTAACTAAAGTACAAAAAATAAAAAAAGAACAAAGTTACAAAAAAATAAAAAAATAATTTACAAACACCTACTCTAAGCCCCCTAATAAAATAACAAAGCCCCCCAAAATAAAAAACATGCCCTACCCTATTCTAAAATAAAAATTGAAAAGCTCTTTTACCTTACAGCCCTTAAAAGGACCTTTTGCGGGGCATGCCCCAAAGAATTCTGCTCTTTTGGCTGTAAAAAAAAATACAATACCCCCCAACATTACAACCCCAACCACCCACATACCCCTAATCTAACCAAAGCCCCTTAAAATAAACCTAACACTAAGCCCCTGAAGATCTTCCTACCTTGTCTTCACCACGCCGGGTATCACCGATCCGTCCAGAAAAGGGTCCAAAGTTTCCTCCTATCCGGGGCTGAAGAGGTCCATCATCCGGCTGAAGTCTTCATCCAAGCGGGGGGGGGGGCAGAAGAGGTCCATCATCTGGCTGAAGTCTTCTATCAAGCGGCATCTTCAATCTTCTTTCTTCCGGCTCCATCTTCATCCCGCCGACGTGGAACATCCATCCTGGCCGACGACTTCCCGACGAAATGACGGTTCCTTTAAGGGACGTCATCCAAGATGGCGTCCCTCGAATTCCGATTGGCTGATAGGATTCTATCAGCCAATCGGAGTTAAGGTAGGAAAATTCAGATTGGCTGATGGAATCAGCCAATCAGATTCAAGTTCAATATGATTGGCTGATACAATCAGCCAATCAGATTGAGCTCGCTTTCTATTGGCTGTTCCGATCAGCCAATAGAATGGGAGGCTCAATCTGATTGGCTAATTGGATCAGCCAATCGAATTGAACTTGAATCTGAATGGCTGATTCCATCAGCCAATCAGAATTTTCCTACCTTAATTCCGATTACATAAACCCCGCTGGCAGTTCATAAAGTGCCGTAAGTCGGATAAACTAGCGATTTCCAGAAATAAGCGTAAGTACACATTTTTGGAGTCGCCAGTGACTTACGGCACTTTAGAAACTGCCGGCGCCTAAGAAAAGTAAAGAAAATAACAAATCTCCCGTAAAAGTCTAACACTATCCCCAAAAATAAGCCCTACACGTAAAAACCCCTATATCCGCAATCCCCCTCTCACTGCTAATAATAAATGTATTAACCCCTAGACCGACAACCCCCCACAACGCAACAATGCCTATTTAAACTATTAACCCCTATATCCGCCATCAAACCCCACACCGCAAGTAATAACTAAATTATTAACCCCTAAATAGCCCCAACCCCAACATCGCAAACTACCTATTAAAACTATTAACCCTTAATCTGCCATTAACCCACAATGCAATAAACCTATTCAAGTAATTAACCCCTAAAGCACCAAAGCCCAGAACGCAATAAACCTATTAAAGTATTAGGATAAGAGCTACTTAAATTCTATTGGCTGATTTGAATAGCCAATAGAATATCAGTAGCTCTTATCCTATTGGTTGATTTGAACAGCCAATAGTATTTCAGTAGGTCTTATCCTATTGGCTGATTTGAACAGCCAATAGGATTTCAGGAGCTCTCATCTGATGGCTGATTTGAATTTAAAGACTCAAATCAGCCAATAGGAATTCAAGGGACGCATTTTTAATTGCATACCTTGAATTCCTATTAAAGTGGTATGGTGGAGATTTTTATGAAGCGGATCCTCCACGCTCAAATGGCTCCACGGTCGCCGGTCTTCACTTCCAGGCTCGCCGGTCTTCAGTTCCAGAGTTGCCGGACTTCAGCTCCGCTGTCATCGGTCTTCAACTCCGCCCTCCGCTCCGGTCCGACTGGTTCCTGGAAGAAGAAAAAAGAGGTCGCCGCTTGGAAGAAGACTTCACCACCTGGAACAGGACCTTCTCCGCGGACTTCAGGACAGGTGAGGACACTTGGGGGTTAGACTTAGGGTTTTTTAAGAGGGTTTTTGGGGGTTTATTTTATTTAGATAGGGTGGGCAGAAAAGAGCTGAATGCCCAACAAATGCCCTTTTCAGGGCAATGGGTAGTTTTAGGGGTTTTTAGTGTTAGGTTATTTTTTGGGGGGGGTTTGGTGGGTGGGGGGTTTTACTGTTAGGGGGGCTTTGTGTATTATCTGGAAAAAGAGCTGAATATCTTGAAGCAATGCCCTGCAAACAGCCCTTTTAAGGGCTATACTGGTAGTTTATTAGATTAGGGGGTTTTTTTTATTTTGGGGGGGGCTTTTTATATTTTCATAGGGATTAGGTATAATTTTTTTTAAATTTTGTAATTTTCTTTATAATTTCTGTAATCTTAGATTTTTTTATTTTCTGTTATTCTATCGTTAAAGGACAGTCTACTCCAGAATTTTGATTAGACTGTCCATTTAATTTATACTTAAGGTTTATTAGTATTATTTTATTTTATTTTTTTTGTAAAAACGTTTTTATTGAGGATATATTGTTAACAGAGTACTTTTTCTCAGTAGAGGTATATATAACATCATTAATCCGTAAAGCATAAAATTACATTTGACACATGCAAGGTTCAATAACTGCAGAATATCAATGAAAGTGTAAGTTTCTCCCTGCAAGGGAGTCCTCGTTTTTACAGAGGTCACCTTTTGTACATATATAGTAAGCTTTCATGAGAATACCATCGTATATCATCATTCTACAAAGGTGTTATCTTTAAAACAAAACAAAAAATCCAGTCAATGGAAGTAATTGAGTAGTGTGGTTTTTACTGTTATGTTATATCACAGTTTCCTATAGGTGTGGAGGGGTCCTCAGACCCCTCTCCGCTCATCATCTGCTAGTGGGAATATTGGGCTTCCTTCTTGGGTTCTGGGAAGGTGTGGGGGGGGAAAGGGCATATGTAGGGTTGGAGCTGAGGGAGTTGGAAAAGGCGTACTCCTATTTATCGTCCTATTTCTAAGTATTCAAGTGGGGGGCGAGGCGAGTCAGCATGGTTTCCCACGGTTTCCCAAATCAGGCAGTAGTTGGTGCAGCTGCCCTTGTTCCTGGCTACATAGTTTTCCATATTTTGATATAGTTCACTCCTCAATTACACTCTGTATCTGGGGGGTTGGCTCTTTTTCCAGTTCCTAGCTATTAGCAATTTTAGCAGAGAGGAGGATATATACCAAAAGCTTTTGTTTGAGTTTGGGGAGCTTGTCTATACCTAGGTGTAGTATGGCCAGGTCTGGGCTTAGTGTTGGCGTTAGCTCTAAATCTGTGCAGATTTTCTCGATTTTCTGCCAATAGGTCGTCAGTTAGGACAGGTCCACCAAACGTGGATGGGGGACCCCGGCTCTCCGCACTTCTCTCCAGCATTGTTGTGAGTGGTCAGGAAAGAGCCTCTGTAGTTTTGTGGGTACTAAGTGCCATCTGGTGATTATTTTGAGAGTATAACTCATAGAGTTGTGACACAATGGGTTGTTTTTTTCGTTTAAGCTAATGGCTTGCCCCAGGCATCTGGTGGGAATGTGGCCTGTAGATCTCTCTCCCATGCGGTCATATGAATTGTTTTTGGAATAGTCTCTTCCTCAATCAGACAGTGATAGTGTACTGTTGAGGGGGTTTATGTTGTTGGGTATTGGTTGTCCATCTTGTCTCCCAGATAGTCAAATCTCTCAATGATTCGCCTAGAAGCCCAGGATTTCAATAATGTACGAGTCTCAGTAGTCAAATTGGTGTTGGGAGTTAGCGTAGGGTGATTCAGCATATCTCTATGTGTTCTTAATTGTCTGTTGCAGTAAAGTCGCTCACTGTGTTTATACCCGTAGTAGCCCATGCGCTAGGATGTGTATTGAGTAGTCCCACCAAGTAGGGCCCTTATTGGGTGTATTGGTGATGGGGGTGCGGGGGACACCAATTTGTTATGGCGTAGTTTGTACCAAGCTTCTTGGCACCCTTTCACTATATTACTAGCGACATGGACTTTGGTTTGCCAGTGTGGGGGTAGCCAAAGCAGATCTTCGAGATAGATGTAAGCTGGTAGTGAGGCCTGCTCTAAATCTCTCCACCTTCGTTGGGGGGAGATCTTTACCCCATGCTGAAGCATGAGTTAGCATTGCCGCTTCATAGTACTTCCGAATGCTAGGGAGACCAAGGCCCTCCTTTCTCTATCGGCATCTGTAGGATGTGAGCAGCTACTCTGGGTCTTTATCTTGCCAAGTGTCTGAATTAAAGAGGGTTCTGAAACTTTCTAAGCAATGTGTATGGGAACTGGCATCGGAATGCAGCGGAACAGGTAAGTGATCTTTGGTAAGATCATCATTTTAAGAGCCGTTATTCTACCCATCCAGGATATTTCACTATATCATTTAGAGTGAAGCTCCGATGTGGCGGCTGTCAGTAGCTTTTCAAAGTTTTCCTTGATCACCACTGACTTTTTATGGAGAGAAAGACTCCTAGGTGGCCGAACTGTTTTGCAGGGACCACTTGAAAGAGTAGGCAAGTTGGATCTCTTCCCGTTTCATGCTGCGGGATATTAATGGAATAGGCCTCCGTCTTGGTCACATTAAGTTTATAATATGAGATTTCACCGAATTGCGTGAAAAGTGCCATTAATGGGGGGATAGAGTCAGTTGGGTCGGAAAGGAAAACCGTAAGATCGTCGGCAAATAGCGCAAGCTTTTGGGGGGGTATCATGCATCTGCACGCCATGAATCTGTGTCGATTCCCTAATTGCGATCGCCAGGGGCTCAATAGCTAAGACAAACAGCAGTGGGGAAGGGGGCATTCCTGTCTAGTTCCGTTAGCTGATCGTGATCTTGGGAGAGCAGAATCCTAACCCTCTAACGACTGCAGTGGGGGCCGAGTACAGCGCCTTGGTCGCTGTGATTGAAGGAATCTGGTATTCCCAAATGCTGATAGAGTTTGAAACAGGTATTCCCATCTCACCCTGTCGAAGGCCTTTTCGGCATCAAATGACAGGGTGAGTACCTGGAAGTCCCATATCTGCAGCCTCTGATAAAAATATTTAAGAGGCGCCGAGTATTATCAGAACCCTGTCTTCCTTGTATAAAGCCCACTGATCTAGGTGTATAATTGTCTGTAGTGCTTCCCTAGTCAATTAGCTAATATTTTAGCGTAAATTTTCAGCATCATACATTAATGAGTGAGATGTGGTCTGTAGCTAGAGCATAATAGTAGGTCTTTACCCTCCTTATGATTGTAGTAAAGTTTGCTTCTAAGAATTCTGCTAGGAAGGCGCCTGTGGTTGCTGCTTTATGGAATAGTCGGAGCAGAATGGTGTTATGAACGGGCTAAGTGTTCGATAGAACTTTGTCGTGAACCCATCTGGCCCAGGAGGCCTTGTGTGGGTGCGAGGTCCTCTATGGCTACTTTAACCTCTTCTAATGTGATCTGTCGCTGTAAATTCGGTTCTAGATTCCTCAGGTTAGTGTGGGTATAGGCAGGGTTTCTAAGAATTTGGGAATGTCGCCTGGCCAGGACTGCCAGCTGCTTCAGATTGCGCAAGATTGTATAGGGAAAGGAGTAATATGCTAGCAAACGCAGCGCCTATTTCTTTAGGAGAATGTACCATACCAATGCAAGTCGCTATGTGAGGTATCCTTTTCTGCAATGTGCGCGTGCGGCAGTTTTGTTTGGCTAGAAGTTTAGTCTGCTCTATTGCCTTTGTGATAATACAATTGTTTGAGATTACGTAAGTTTTCCTGGACCCGGGGTTAGATCTCTCTTGGAGATTTCTTCCCTAATAAGTCCAATTTGGCTGGCGACCTGGAACACTAGGGCTCGCTTTGTTTGTCTGCTCAAGAGCGCGTAGATCTCCATATAATATTGCTAATGGCTGGCTATTCTCTTTGCGCAGTCGGGCCATGTTCTTAATAAAAGTGACCCCGCAGGAATGCTTTAAGAGCGGCCCAAACCATGTCAATATCTGTGGTTCCTGTGTCGTTGTGTGACAGAAACTCCTTCACACAACCTTCTGGAGTGCTGGAAGTTCTATATCAAGAGCCATTGCTCAGGAAGCCGCCATGGCGCCTATTAGTCAGGCTTGTAGCCGAGTGAAAACTAAACAGACCATGTCATGGTCTGACCCAGCGTACACGGTCTGATGGAAGGGTTGTAAGTTGGTCTAGAGACCACGAGTCACAGAATATATGATCAAGTCTGGAGTATGAATTGTGGGCTTGTTGAGTAGTGTGTAAAGTCTTTCTCGGAAGGTGCTAAGCATCTCCAAGCGTCATAGAGGTTGTGTTGGTATATGAGTTTCCGGAAAGCGTTGGAGGTAGAGGAGATGTTCCTGACAGAGTGTGTCGTGATGGTGGATTTCTTGTCTTTGGCTGGGTCCCAGACCATATTGAAATCTCCCCCAATGATTAGGTGCCCTCTTTGATCTGTTAAACGTGTGCTAATAGTTTGCGGAGGAAGGGGACTTGTTTGGTGTTAGGTGCATATAATGAAATTAGTGTGAACAGTGTGTTTATTAAGTGTACAGATAAGTATCAGGTACCTACCCTCGCTATCTCTTTCAATGTACTCCATGGTATAGGGCAAGTCTCTACTAATCAAGAGGGCAACTCCTTTAGTCTTGCCCTCAGGGTTGGAGCAGTTTTCGCATATTGGGAAAGTATCGGGAGATTCCAGAGAGTCGGGGCTCCCCCATTCCAATGTGTCTCTTGTAGGAACATGATATGTATTTTATGCGTTAGGAGATATTCGCAGTAGCAATTTCCTCTTAGTGGGGGGAGTTTAAGCCTTGCGCATTTAATGTAGCTATACGTATCGGGGTCATTTTGGGTGTGGAGGGGGGATGCCCGGGTTATTTGGGTAAAAAAATCAGTCTAGCAGATAAGTGTGACAAGCCAGCTCGATGCTGTGGGGGTTAGGAAAAACTTTATATATATTAACTAAGAAGTAGTATAAAAGGAAATCACTAAGACTTGGATAAAAGTGATAAGTGTACACTTTCGCAATGAGTGCAACCGACCGGTCTTTACCAGTGGGGCACAACTAATGTAGTGGGGGGGAGCTAAGCGGAGAGGGGTCCCTGGCCCCGCCGACTTAAAAAACGGGTTATAAGTCTGTGGAGTGAAAAAGCATATAGATTGCATATGTACTTCGTATGATATAAAACATTCAATGCTGTATCTCTTAACAATGTAAACATTAACTTCAACATCAATATCAATATCAATATCAATATCAATAGGAGGGATCAAAATAAAACTAGGCGATACTTCATAAGATGGTTGGCGGCATATTGTTTCCTTACCTTTTCTAGATATTACTTAACCTCCTGTACCTTGTATAGTGCTCTTATTCATTATATACTCCTGCTCTCGTTAGGAGCCTGATCAGTGTCTTATCGTAGCTGAATTAGCTGGAGGGGGGGATTAGGGTTATATCTCAGGGCCCTCTATAAAAATGGATAGCTGGGTCATTAATTGATGTAGTCATTACTTGAGGCGGTGGTTTATGTCTAACGGGGATGGACCACTACAGGACATAAAATTATCCCAGATCTTTCAGGACACTTACTGTGGATCTATGTGTCTTAGGGGTTAGTAAACTTACAGCTAGGAGTATCGGCAAGGTCTGGTTATTACCTGGTGAGATGGCCGCATTTAAGTTAGGTTAAGTTAGACTGCCTCTATACTCTCAATGTAAGGAGAAGTAGTATAAATAAACTTATGGGTGGCTCAGTTGTCTAAATATATAGAACTACGTAAAAAACTGCTGATATGCATCTGATCAATTACTCCATACAGTAAAACAATTGTTAAAGTGTAGGTAAAGCAAGAAAACAGAAATGGTTTAAGAATTAAGGCAAATGTCCATCATCTGGGTAAACAAGCAAACAAACTAAAATACATAATTGCTTAGATCTCACCCATCTTCATCCTGCTTAGTCAGCATGACAGTCCTTAAGCATTGTAGAGCAGTCCCTCCTATGGGAGGTCATCTTCTGCTTTCAGAGGGTCCAGCAAATAGAAAGAACAAAGCAAGTAATACAAATAGAACAAAAGGGGAAAGAAAAAAGGCAGACAAGCTCTCTATTTGTCTGCATCCTGTTGCGGATCAGTAGAATCTCTGCACTTCTTAAAGGCTCCATTAGATGTTCCAGAGGTACCAGAAGATCTTTGTGGCAGTGGCTTCCATGGCGGGGCTGATGCCCTCAGTCCATTGCTTATTTCCATGTCGGGGGCTCGATCTGCTCTATCCGGAGGGAGCAAGTTCCACTTTTGCAGTAACTCGCGTGCCTGCTGGGGGGTAGAGGCCATGTATTGGTGACTGTCCTTGGTGATAAAGAGCCTTACTGGGAACCCCCATCTGTATTTCAGATCTCTCTCTCTTAGTATCTTGGTGTAAGGCTGGAAGTGTCTGCGGATCTGTAGCGTGTGGGTAGAGAGATCTGGGTAAATTTGCAAACCTGCATATTCTTCAGGCAGTAGTTTGTTTCTGGATAAAGCTCTGACAATTTTTTCTCTGTAGGTATAGTAGTGAAGCCTCGCTATCACATCTCTTGGTTGACCACCATCTGCTGTACGTGCCCTAAGGGCTCTGTGTGCTCTGTCTATGAGATTCTCATCTCCTGTCGCTGACCCCAGTATAGCTTCAAATAGGCCATGCAGGTATTTCTCAAGGTCGATCGAATCTCTTAGTCAAGGAATCATGATGTGAGGTTAACAGGGACTGAATGGTTTCTATCATATTGTTGTCAGTACTATTAGATATCTTCAGGGCCTGTGAGGCCTTTTGCTTTAAGGTGGAGCCGGTCTGGGTATCTGAGGCACTCCCTGTGTCTGAGTATTCATCCTCCGATCTCACCTGGGCCATATTAGAGCGGTGTTGGAAGTGATCTACCACAGTTCTTTTTGGTGTAGCCTGGGTCTTTTTTCTCCTTTTCTGGGCCTGCGACATCTCACAACAAGGGGATGTAAGACTATCAAGTGATATAAGTGAGCTACTGTTGAGAGCTTGCTCCTTTATTTTACATATGCTATTATGAACCCATTTGGCGGCGGGGCCACGAACAGCTAATGTTCAATTACATGTTGTTATATTCTGTTTCCTCCAAATGAAGAGAGCACTCTCTGGAGGGGGCAGCCCAAACTGGGAGACTTTATATCTGGTGCCTTATTTTATATGGAGATGTATATTTCACTTATGTTATGTTAATGGGGGTACATTGGCCGGTGGGATTATAGACACTTAGGGTCTAACTACATGCTGTCAAAGGCTGTTCCCCACAGATAGAAAGAAGCATTCAAATGAGGGCAGTTTATTCTTAAGGGCTTGGGGACGAATATCTTGTCTCCTGCAGGTGATGGATTTCAACTGTGTCCCTCGTTTAAAGTCTATGTCAAATTGATTAGCTGGTGAAACTTCTTTGTCTTTACAAATGGTACTAACAGGGTGTGTTATGGTGCAAGCCTGTGCGGGGCCTGTTGCAGGTGTCTACAGCCCTATGCTGATGTCTGGGCTAAACACTCAATCCCAAGTGCTAATCTTTCAGGCAGATTACAGCGAAGGGCTTCTCAGTAGTAATAGTATATTTATAATTATGTTTGCTCCCGGTGTCTGCAGCTTGTAGCACTCTGCGGGCAGCACAGTATGCTATATTGGCCTAATTGTATGTCTGGGGGCTAGTAGTCACAAGTCTATCAAAACGCAGGGTCTCTCAGGTGGTCGAATGGGCCCAAGTTGAGTGCCAGGACTCTCTTCACTGCCAGAGAACAAATCCTAGTTAGTACAGGCCCCACGTGGGCAGCAGAGTTGGGGAGTGAAGCGAGACTGTATGGCAAGTAAGTACTAGCGTTTCAGATCTAGGTTGTGTTTGTTTATTTCAGTAAAAATAAGCAAGGCCCCTCTTCACCTGTCTCTTCTGTTAAAGCGACTAGGGTATTGGGTGGACCCGGGCCAGATGGCAAGCTGCACTATGTAGCTGTGGCGCTTATGAAAAATGGCGGCGCGCGCCAAAATAGGTTCTGCACACTGAGTCTCCAAAGTCTATTAACCTTTGCAGTTGCGGATCAGTCACTAGCCCAAGTTGTATATGTAGGTGGTTATGTCCGAGTATATGGGGCTATTGGTTCGTAATTGTCCGGTTGTCACTTACTTTAACCTTCCGGTCTGTACTGGCGCTAGGCCTCCTTAGCGGTTCCCACAGCTGGTGTTGAGATCAGTCCTGCAAGGCTCCGGAGCGGATCCCCGACCCTCCGGAGCAGGTTAATACACCTCAGATTGATTTACTCTGCAAGCGGTGTTACTTGCGTGGGCCGATGCTGCTGTACTAAGCGCTCAGATGTTCTCCGTCGTGCACCACCAATCTAGTGCTCAAATTGTAAACGGCTGTCCTCCGTTTAGGCAGGAAACTTTCACTTAAGTGCTGATGTAGGAGTAAGGGTGTTAGGGTCCCTTAAGATCACCTTATGAGCTAAAATATATGCCGATTATCTTAATTAATCGATATTTCTCACAGGAGCTCCTTCTAGTTGCGTCCGCTCAGCACGGCAGTCGGCTCCGCCCCCCCTTTATTAGTATTTTTAAAGTAGTGTTATGTTTTTATTTAATAGTAAGTTTAGTATTTTGTAAATTAGGTAATTTTGGTTCATTTAGGGGGTGTTAGGTTGGGGGGGTTAGGTTAGGGGTTAGGTTTATAGCCTTTTGGGCTATGGCGGTTTAGGGGTTAATACTTTAATAGGTTTATTACGTTGTGGGCTATGGCGGTTTAGGCGTTAATGTTTGAATAGGTTTATTGCGTTGTGGGTTAATGGCAGATTAAGGGTTAATAGTTTTAATAGGTAGTTACGGTGCTCCCATACTCAGCGCAAGGCTTGCTACGGCTGCCTTTTATGGCGAGGTAAAAATGGAGTAAGATTTCTCCATTTTCGCCACGTAAGTCCTTGCACTGGATATTGGATACTGATTTACGACGCGGTCCCATGTTAGCCTATGGGAGTAAAAATTGCGTGCGACTGGTGAAATATTTATATGCGGCACTGTATATAGGATACCAAACCTATTCCGGCTTTTGCGGGCGACGCTGCATATGTAATGGAGCCCCAGGTTAACAGCAGAGTTAGGTTAGGTTTTGGGCATAGCTGGTCAGGGAGCAACGCAGGGGATAAGTCACACAGCAATGGGCAGCAAATATAAATATATATATATATATATATATATATATATATATATATATATAAGCATATACATATATATTTACAGTTAAAACACAGTCCCCATAGACTGCTATGTAAATGCACTTTTTAATGCCTTTTTTTTTTTCTAACAGCCCACATCAACTCACTGTAACCCCTTATAACTGCTTTGTGAAGTGTTTATTAAAAAAAAATAAAGATGCTCATCTTTTAAATTTATATAGAACTACTGTCCACTTTATTTGGAGGCCAATTGGGGCACATTTTTTTTTAATTAACCAGAGGTCTTACTTCTGGTTCATAGCACTAAGCGCAAATTGATCCCGCGAGCTTGGTGGAGCATTAACCAGCTGGTTATGTAACGTGCTGGTTATTTAATGTGCGCCCATAAATCGGCAAATTTGCCCCTTTACCGGTGCACGTTAAAATAGTGCTCCACTTGTAATCTAGCCCAGTATCATTTGTATAAGCCAATAAAATGTATGTGTGGTAGAATATGATATGCACATTAGTATCATGTAGGTTAGTGATAATATATGGGGTGATTTGCTAGTGAGTAGTCTAACTCTAATAGAGTGCTATGAAAATTTAGCTAATGGTGGTGCATGAGTGTATCTTATAAGAATAAAATAGAGAGTGTGGTGTGATTAGTGTATAGTGTGGTATGTGTGGCAATGATAATTGGGAAGTCAGAGGGTATGTGTGAAGTATATGGCCCGCTATTGTCACACTGATGGGGGACCTTCATGCCAAATGGTTAGTGTTCCTAAGTTGAGAGATTTAGGTTTGCAAAACATACAGGTTCAAAGCTTCATAGGAAAAGATCATTAGAAGAAAAGATCAAACATGTTGGACAATAGTTAGGTTAATATTAAAACATTACTCAACATCTATTCAGTGAGATGTCAATGTGCACTTTGTTGCAAAAGAATTTCGCTTGGAGAGTGACTGTAAATCAGGACATTTACAGTAAGAATAAGTGCTTAATGTATTGTAGATGTCTTCTTTGTAGGAGGGCAGCCCATTGGACTGGAACGTGTGGCTGTGTCTGTAAATCATCCATATTGTGGAAGGTGGCTGATTTATCTCCCCTTGTTGCTTTGAGACTTACTTGACATCCCTATCTGTAAGGGATTTTTTGAGTCCTCAAAATTGAGGTAATAAACTGTAGTTCCCTACATTTTTTGAAGTGTGCTAGGGCTCAAGTCTGCGACAATTTGAATTGGGATTCATGCGTGTGTGAGTTGAGTTTTTACTCTTGCGTGTCTCAAAACTTCTTCTATATCTTGGAAGTGTAGAAATTCACCACCACATCTTGTTGCGGTGCCTTTACCAGTGGTTTTGCTCTGAGGGTTCTGTGGGAATAGGGTTTAGTAGCTATACTATCACACTTCACCAGCACTATAATTCTTTAAATCATTGAAATCTTTATTAAAAACCCATTAAAATAAGCAACGTTTCGGGGTAATCCCCTTAGTCATGCTTTATGGGGTGTTGCAGTTAACCCCTACACCGTGCACTTACTAAGCAGTGCTGTTTCCCAACGTTTTAAGCTATACTATCAAGCAGCCATTTCGCTGCATGGCCAAGCTCCAGTCCCTGAGAACTTATTTTTTTAAAATATTAATTTAGTGCAGAAAACAAAATTGTCCCTTTAAGAGACACAACCAGTGCACCAGCAGCAACTAGTAGCTATGTAAGGATCATTTTAACCTAAAAAGTAATAGAACATATTAGAAAAATGAGAACTTGTTGTTTTAAATATTAACATAGTACTGAAAATAAATATGTCCCTTTGAACAGTTTTTTTTACACAACCAGTCCACCAGCCTAGCAGCAATGTAAGAATAACTAACTTAGTAAAATAAAATGAGAACTTTTTTTTTTTAAATTAATATTGAATTAACTTAGTATATATATTATATTCTTATAATCTAATTTCTCTTAAAAGCAGGAAGTGGAACAAGCATTGGTATATTATATATTAGCAAAAAATAGCAAATGTCTCTCAGTGAGGGGCACAGTCACACAGGTACTGCTAGCACACTGATACACAGTGGTCTGAGGCTGAAAACATTGGGTAGTAACTTAAAATTCCCTCTTTGACTTCAATCCCTCCCCTTGAGAATGCTGAATGGGCAGAAAATGTCACAAACTTCCACTGACAGTCAATCTATTCACTGCTTCTTCCTGGTTTTCATTCACTAGCTAAAGTCTGTTTGCATCATAAAAAGCAGTATCTGAAAACGAAAAAAGAAAATGCAAAAATGCAAAAGAAAATAATGCACAGTTATTTTCGTTATTGTTTCAGTTTTGTTTCCGGATGGTTGCGTCTTCAGTATGCAAAAAAAATAATGAAAATGCCATTTTATTTCCTAAGCTATGGAGAGTCCACAACGTCATTCAATTACTAGTGGGAATATCACTCCTGGCCAACAGGAGGAGGCAAAGAGCACCACAGCAAAGCTATTATATTTCACTCCCCTACCCATAATCCCCAGTCATTCTCTTTGCCTCTGTCAATGGAGGAGGTAAAGTTTGGTGTCTGAAGAAATGAATTCCTTTTTCGGGTACTTGTCCCTGCAAGCAAGGATTTGGGTTTAGCTGAGTCCATGTCAATCTCTTCAGTAGAGTAGTGGTGGCTTTTAAGCAGTTAGGAAGTTGTGAGTTACTCCTTGCTTTGTTTCCTAACACATTACGGCGCATAGTACAGAAAGACAGAGTTGGTTACTCTGTTCTTTCTTTTTCTACAGGTCTCTGTAAGGAGTATGTGTTCTTTCACACATTGTGAGCTGTCTTCCTGCCCGACAGCTAGACTGCAGGTAAGTGCTTTTGTCTTTTAGGTCTTGTAGACTTGCACTTCAGAAGAATATGGCATATGCAGTAGATGGCGACAGTTTTTAAATCCTTTATACATTATTTTCTTTGGCAGTGGGCAGGCACATTACGTATGTTGAGACTAGGGGGCATATTTGTCAAGCTCTGTACGGAACTTGATGCCCCGTGTCTAAAGACCGCTGCTCCATAACCTGTCCATCTGCTCTGAGGCGGTGGACAGAAATCAACCCAATCAAATATGATCGGGTTGATTGACACCCTCTGCTAGTGGCCAATTGGCCGCAAATCTCCAGGGGGTGGTATTGCACAAGCAGTTCGCCAGAACTGCTGGTGCAATGATAAATGCTAAGAGCGTATGCTGTCAGCATTTATCAATGTGCAGTGGACATGATCCACAATATCGGATCATGTCCGCTCGCACAGTAAAAAATAGGCCCCTAGGGGTTAATCTTCCCTTTATTGGGACGTTTTTCCATTTTTCTGGCTAATATTGTTTAAATACTTTATTAGTATGTGTGTGGCTTATGTTTTATACAGGGATTTATGTATAAACTTAAAATTTGGAAGTTGGTATTCTTTGCTGGCTTACCTAGAAAAGGCTAACTGACAAACTGCTTGAGCGTTTATGTAAATTAAGCTCCGGTGTTGTAGGCAGAGAGAAACGTGCGCCTTTTACTTGCTGCGTAGTTGCCTCTCTCTGCCGGTCATGTGACTTCTCTCTGCTGTCGGATATTCACCTATGCTATGCGTAATTTATATGCACTAAAGTTCTTTCATGCAGATTCTGAACATTTGGTGATGAATATTTTCACATCTGTTGATCCTTTAGAGATAAGATCTATTGGGATCTCTTTAATACCATTGTATGAGTGATCTATATGTGTGCACATAAATTTATCATGCAGACACTGAGCATTAATTATGGATATTTTCATTAACTATGCACTTTATCGGGTAGATTTATTATGCAGCAGATGCTGTGTTCTACGCCATTTGTTTCAGGCTCGCCTGAAACGGAGGTTAAGAAGCAGCGGTCATAAGACCACTGCTCCTTAACTTCACCACCACCATTTTTTTTATATTTTTATTTATAGTTCAAGTCAGGGTATAATTCAATAACAAAATAGTAAGTAACAAAAAGTACATGATTTAGTACAAAATAGCAAGAGCACTACACTGATGGGATAGGAACACTCTATTTTGTGGTTCAATATATACACAACATGTTCGGGTTAATTACCAGTAGTGTACATTTTGTATACCTAAATTGTGTATACCTGTGTGTATTTATTAAATTTCTGGATTTATTAGTAGGTATATACATATATACCCATTCTTTAGTCTCTATCTTCCTTGATACAGACTACATTCGTAACTAACAAAAAGTACATAACAAAGTATTTGTAAAAAATTGACAAAAACAGTTAAGATCGCAATATTACAGAGTATTCCATAATGCAAAAATACCTCAATTAAACAGAAAGTTCACATTGCTTATCATTATACCAATGACAAAAAAAGGTTTTTTTTACTATAAAAATAAAAAAAGAACTAAGAACTGAAGAAAAGAGAAAAAGAACAGAGAAGAAAAACCAAAACAAAAGAAAACCATACTTCCCACCCTCCCTTAATCCAGATGACTCATGTTTTGACACCGTATAGTCTATATAGGTATGAGAGAAGGGGGGGCCCATTGGAGAGGGAAATGACCGGCGCTAGCCAATTCTAAATATTTTTTAATTTAAGTGAGGTCCTAAAGACTATTTTTGAACTACCAGAGAGTATGTTTTTATTATAGGTAGCCATTTATCAAAATAATCATGGATCCTACTCTCAGAAAAAAAGGTTAATATTCTGGGTCTCAAAAACTATCTGTTGTGGAAGGGTATTTCGAAAACAGGTAAAGCTGGGGGTGGGGGGGGGGGGGATCTTTCCATTTCCTTAGAATCAGATATCTTACCAACATAATTAGTGTTAGAAACTTTTATAGTTCCTCAGTCCAGAGATTCCATGTTGAAATGGAGGAAAAAAAATTATCTGTTGGATATGAATTTAATTTGTTGTGGAAAACATTTATTATACATAAATTGACTTTGTACACAGTGGTATATTTGGACATACCAAAATAAATGATGGGACTGAAATTATCCTGATCTGATCAGGATGATTGACACCCCAGCAGGGGGCGGCATTGCACAAGCATTTCACCAAGAAATGCTTGTGCAATGTTAAATTCTGACAACATATGCTGTCAGCATTTAGCGATGTTGAGGGGACATGATTCGCTATAGCGAATTCATGTCCGCTTGACATTTGTTAAATCTACGCCAATATATTTACTTTGTGAGTATATGCAGTCTCTGCTTACTCTGAACATGGATTTTATAAGTATCTAATGTGTACCTGTTGCTCTAACTGCGCTGCTCCTTTAGTCAGAAGGCCACATACCAGTATAACCTATGTACAAATATTTAAGTAGGTACATGTATACAACATCTAATACTTATGTCATGTACAGATTTTAAACTTGTATAAACTTATGTATATGTTTTCTACATTTCAGGTTCTACCCTGAAATAGTGTCGGATATCTGGACTAATCTTTATATCCTTCAAGAGATAGAGTGTTTTTGTTCTGATTGACCAGTAGTCCAATCTAAATGTTGTCTATGATGTTTAAGATCAGCAACATTTAGGTATTTGGAGGATAGGGGCATATTTAACATTATTAAGTTCAAAGGTGTGTCTCTTCCTACAATGAGCTTCATCTATTGGTAGCTCAGTGCATGGAGGTGGTGGGTCATTTAGTTGCTGCTTCAGTCACAGTTTCTTTAGCCCCCTCTTCAGTCGAGACCTATAATGGCTATGCTACATCAGTAGTTAATTATCTACCATTTGGCATGCAGGAAAGTGTCTATTACTCTGTCTTGGGCAGAGAGATTCTATGTCCCTATTGGCAATCACAATACCATGTTTTAACAACTTGAAGGTGGATTATTCCAGCAATCGATTGGTCCATTCATGAGAGTGGTCTCTTCATGGGACATTTGTGAGTGCTATTGATCCCAATGTTTAAAGGACAAAGTTCTAATGGCCTCTCACTTAATCTCACACTTCCAAGCTATTGTGCAAGTTCAAAAGATACTACATGGGGGACGATTTAAGAAACAGCGTATGCTGCCGTTTCTGTGCGAGCCTTCAGGCTCGCCGGAAACTTAAGGTTAAAAATCAGCGGTCTTAAGACCACTGCTCCTTTAACTCGTCTGCCACCTTCTGAGGTGGCAGACAGCAATCATCCTGATCGGATACAATCTGAGTGCTATTGACACCCCCTGCTATCGGCTGATTGGCCGGTGAATGTACAGGGGGCAGGCATTGCACAAGCATTTCTCACAGAAATGCTTGTGCAGATGATAAATGCCTATAGTGTATGCTGTTGACATTTAACAATGTGGGGCGGACATGATCCACTACATCGGATCATGTCCTCCCGCACATTGATAAATCGTGTCCCTAAGGTTCATATTTTAGTCACCTTGGGTATGGTCCATGGGACTTTCATCTAGCATAACCTGTTTCCTTCATTTGTTTTTTATTCCAAGTCTCTTCTTGGATCAAACAGAAATCAACATCAGGAATATTTTTTGCTACAGCCTGGAAACGCATGACTTATTATGCGGACCTAGTGCATATGTCCTTTTGCTTTCCATAGCTTTTTTCCTTTGAGACAGATTTATTGTCTCAAGGTTCTCTTTTCTATCAAGATCTGAAATCTCTAATTTATTGGTGTGGAGCTTGAACGCCTAGTTTTGGAACATAGAGATTTACTTGATTTGGTTTTTGAATCTTTGATGCAGGCCAAAAAGCCTGTAACACAAGAGATTAAACAATGGATTGGAAGACATATTTTAGATGGTATTCTTCCAGAGGGTTTTCTTGGTATCCTTTAGTTTCCAGGATGACCTTGTCAAAGGGTTGTCCACTATTTTCTGTCATCGCTTTTTTGATAGGAAGTTGGCTAAATTTCCTGAGTTTCAGACTTTTGTTCAGGCATTAGTTAGAATTAGGCCACTGATGGAACCTAGTTCTCCACCCTGGTATCTGAACTTACTCACCCTGGAATCTGAACTTACTTCTCTCTATATTGCAAGGTTCTTCTCTTGAATCTTTGCATTACATTGCTAATGTCTATTTTTATACTCTTTTGTTTAGTAATCTTTTTAGCATAAAGAGTTTCAAAATTGCTAACCTTGTCTTGGTATTCTACATTTCTCACTATTCACAAAGTGAAGGCTATATTTTGTACTAAATATTATTTTCTTTCTAAGGAAAACACCAATCAAGAAATGATTGTTCCTTCATTGTGTTCAGATGGCAGGAAATATATCCCATATGTTATGGAGGAATGTGGATCATCATCATCCTGAAAGAAAATAATTAATCAGGTAAGCATACATTTTGTTATATATATATATATATATATATATATATATAAAATTATATATATATATATATATATATATATAGAGAGAGAGAGAGAGAGAGAGACAGAGAGAGAGAGAGAGGAGAGGAGAGAGAGAGAGAGAGAGAGAGAGAGAGATCAAAATAACAAGAGTATTGCATTGAGCAATGATACTTTTTTATTGGACTAACTATACATTTATAAGATGACAAGCTTTCGGAAGAGTTCCTTCCTTTATCAAGTCTGGAGCAATACTGACCAATTCAATGGAATTTACAGATTATATCTTAAAACACAGAATAGCTAAGAAGACAGAAAGTGCAGGGAGAGGAGGAGGTGTCGTAAAATTCATGAGGGGGGGCTTAGGTGACAGGCAGACAGTGTCCAGTGTAGGAGGAACAGACAGGGGAACTATATAGCTATACATAGAGCATATACTGACATAAAGTTATATATCAACATTGAATCAATATCTATAAAGATGTGAAATTGTATATACAGGGGGAATACAAAAGTTGAAAAAAGACTAAAGTGTGGACATAGGCTTACACAGGTAAGCCTATGTCCACACTTTGTCTTTTTTTAAAAAAAGCCTGGTCTGATGAAGGGGTGATTGATCCCCGACAACGTCACATTTTTCGCTAAATAAAGCACCTTTTGAAAATCCAGAGAGTGCCAGCTTCATCTGTACTGTATTAATTCGTGCCTGCACCCTGGTAGATGTTTTTTTAAGTGAGAGTGCGCTTTCCTTACTCATATATATATATATATATATATATATATATATATATATATATATAAATGCACAACAAGTTCCAACATATAAGTAATCAGGAAAAATTAAAAAGTATTAATAGACAAGTTCATATATGTACATATCAAAAAATGGGTTATCACAAATGTATGTAAAATCTGGATGCTGTAGTGTGATTCCCAGAAGTTTAAGTTGCAGGATGTATCTCTGTAAATGCAAATAGTAGTTCCAATGGATGTGATTTCTACTTGCAGTTTAAGTTTAAGTCTCCCTAAGGGAAAAAGGGGCAACCAGACATTGACTCCTTGCTTAGTGTGCTTAAAGGAATATGGCTACACCTCACTGACAGGCCCATTGAAGGCCAAAACGATCATCTCGGGTTGTTGCGTTTTTTGTTTAGAGAGGAATTGCCTGGTACTACTCAGGCTGGACTGACCATAATAAGCGGGATCAGACTGATATACTACAGGAAAGTTCTACTCTGTGAAAAGCATTACTGGGCTAAAAAGAAGCTGCACCAAGATGGTAAATCGCCATAGAACAGCCTAATAATGTACTAGAGCTGGTTGTTCGTTCCTGTGAGTGTGCTTCTCTGTGTGTGTGTATATATATACATACAATCCAAAAACCTCTATGTTGCTGTGGATATAACCGATATATTTTTGTTCACTACTCTGTGAACCATGTGCAATTGGTATAGAAAAAGATATGGATGTTGATAAATGTGAGTTCCTAAGGAGGTTCTGTGCATCTCTTAATAATTATTGTTATGAGTGATGAGGAAGGGAGAGTCAATGGTCTCATTGCCGAAGGTTTAGGGTTACAGTGGGTTTTAGGGAATTTTAATATTCTTCCCAAAGCAAGCGGATGGACAAAAAAGTCCTCTATTTTATGTAATTTAGTGTAACGGTATTGTTCCAGTTCTATAGCGGTGGACACTCTATCCCGCCAAAACTGTATAGTTGGGAGGGTAGACTGCTTCCAATGGTATGGGATGTATCTTTTGGCAGTATTGATCATTATAATGAGGAGTTTACGTCTGAATGAGCAAGTTACCTGTGGATAAAGTTGAAAAGGAAGGGCCATGGAGAATGTGGAGAGAGGGTTCCTATCACCAGCCTAACCTCCTTCCCAATATCTGTCCAGTAGGTTTGTGCCACAGGACATGTCCACCATAAATGGACAAAGGTACCACTTTCTTCACATCCTCTCCAACAA
Source organism: Bombina bombina (assembly GCF_027579735.1). Lineage (NCBI taxonomy): Eukaryota > Metazoa > Chordata > Amphibia > Anura > Bombinatoridae > Bombina > Bombina bombina. The sequence continues at coordinate 115,206,167 of NC_069506.1, forward strand.
CTAGTGTTAGAGTTTGGGAATAGACGTCCTAGTCTGTCTGGGGTGTAATGCCATCTACTGAGGAGTTTCATGTTCATTTCCGTTATGTTTATAGAGGAAGCAGAGGAGCTCATTTGTTTGTATATTAATTTCCATGTGTCTGGTGGTTTGTGAGTCATTGAGCTCCCTCTCCCAACTGGTTATATATGATAGGGGATGATGTTAACGACTTGCTAAAAGAAGTTTATAAGAAATGGATAGTATACCCGTCGCCGGAAAGGATAGCTAGCACAAGGATTCAAATGGAGTTAAAGGCCGGGTCAAGTTATGTTTCTCTCTATATGTTGCGAAATAATGCGTAAGTTGGTGGTATATTAGCCAATTATTCAGGAGAGGTCCAAGTATTTCAACTACTTCTTCTTTGGGTTTCAATTTGCTGTTTTGTATGAGTAAATGGTGGGGTATTGCTTGAGTAAGAGTGTGGTTGACAGAGTTACGGGATATGGGTTGAAATGGAGTTATAGGGTTATCTAAGAAGGGTGTCAGAGGAGAGTAGGGTGTCGAGATAGTTTTGTATCCTCTTAAAATTTTCCCCCATAAATTAAACGTTTCTCGTATCAAAAAAGGAAGGTCTGTGTCTCCTTGCTCGCGTTTAGTAGTGAGCCAACATCTACCTTTCTAATTGTCCTCCCTGCGTGAGTGCATGCTCTAGCCCTATCCATTCTTTGTGGGCAGTGTTTCTACACCAGTCTACTATTCTGGTCATGAAGGTGGCATAGCAGTATAGTAATATATTTGGGACACCAATTCTGCTCTCTAGTTTAGTGCGATATATGGTTTGCGTAGCAATTCGAGGTCATTTATGATCCAAGGTATATGAATTTATGAGTTTCTGTAGAGAGTAAATGGTAGAGTCAGGAATGGGAATGGGTAGTGCTTGGAGGATATAGAGGATTTTAGGAAGTATTACCATTTTAACGGCATTTATCCTGCCTAACCAAGAAATTGGTTTGTTGGACCATGAGTGTAAAGTAGCAATAATCTGGGTTTTCAAAGGGCCAAAATTTAGAGGGGCTAATTCTTGTAGGTATGGGGATACCATGATCCCTAGATATCTAAGTGCTGTAGGTTGGTGTTTAAATTTGTGTGAGTATAATATATGTAGGTCCTTGGGAGGTGTCCCTAAATTAATAAATTCTGATTTTGTGTTATTGATTCGAAAGTTAGACAATGTCCCGTACTCCCGAAAAAGAGACATTAGGGAGGGAATCGAGGTGGAAAGATTTGTAAGTGTGAGGATAATGTCGTCCGCGTATAGGGATATCTTGTTCTCCTGCCGACCTATGTTCATGCCAGTGATTGAAGGTGTGGTTCTAATGTAGGTTGCCAAGACTTCCATTGCTAGGATAAATAATGTTGGAGAGAGCGGACACCCTTGTCTGGTGCCGTTATTTATGTGGAAGGGGGGGATAAAAAATTATATAATGCAAAAATCTTATGTATGAATTGGTCATCAAGGCCAAACTTTCTCAGGGTCTGAATGAGAAAAGGCAGTCGAATGCCTTTTCGGCATCTAATGATAGGACTATTGAGGGTATATGGTTAGGGTTTGCATATTCTATGATATTTAATATTTTGATGGTGTTGTCTCGGGCTTCCCTATGAGGAGTAAAACCTACTTGATTAGTGTGTATAAGATCTGGGATAATCTTGTTTAGTCGAGTAGCAAGAATTTTAGCATACAACTTAATGTCTAAATTTAATAATGAGATTGGACGGAAGTTCGAGGGTGTCGTGGCAGGTTTGCCTGGTTTTGGCAACACCACCACATGTGCCTCCAGCATAGTGGGGGGAACTGTGATCCATCCGCTATAGCATTAAATATTGTTGTTAAATGGGGCACTAGGGTATCTTTAAACCTCTGGTAATATTTTGCAGAAAAGCCATCTGGGCCTGGGCTTTTCCCTAATTTTAACTCTTTTATTGCAAGTGCAACTTCCTGAGAGGTGATGGGTGAGTTAAGGTCCTTTAATTGTGAGCTGTTAATAGATGGATGCTGGTAACCCTGAAGGAATTGTGAGATGTTTTGTGAAAGTTGAGCTGAGGGGATTTCCAGTTGTATATTGTATAGGTTTGAGTAATAGGTTTGGAATACCTGAAGAATATCTGCTGTGGTTTTTTTGAGGGGATCTACCTGGGGCTTGTATTTCATATATATGTGATTTTAGTTTTCTTTTCCTGAGAGTCCTGGCCAAATATTTATCTGCTCTGTTTCCTTCAAAATGAAACAAGCTGTTTGTTTTTCTTTTTAAAGTATTGTATTCTATCTGAAGGAAGTCATCTAGTGCTTTCTGTATTGCTGTTATCTCAGAAAGGATGGAGGAGTCTGTTGGGGACAGTTTATGTTGAAGGCTGAGTTGTGAGAGTTTGGAGGTGAGATCATGATATTTCTGTTTTTTCATTTTGTTAATCTGAGATTTTATTTTGATGAGTTCACCTCTGAGGAAGCATTTATGTGCCTCCCAGACCGAGAACTGATTAGGCGTAGAGGGGACGTTAACAATAAAATATTCCTTCAGGGTTTCATCTAACTTTGTAACAGTATCAACGTTATCCAAAAGGGTGTCGTCTACCATCCAATTGTAGTGATTTATTGTGTGTTCCGCCCAGTTAATGTGTAATTGATAAAAAAAAAGATAAAAGAAGGCGCCAACATAGTGCGGTTACCAATGGGATGGGACACGCTTAGCAAATATACCAAATACTCACAGGATGAAAGACACTTGAGAAGTGTCACAGGTGCCTCCTGGACTCTCTGAGTTGTCCAGCTAACTCCCACTCCACTGTGGTGGTAAGGTTCCGCTTGTGTCTGCCAATTTGGATGGCTCCGCTGGTGGTCCTGGCTCCCAGCCAATGTTCCAAAAAGACTCTCTTGCGGTTTCCCCAAATCCAGTTATCCAATTGAGATCCGTGCTCTCTGGTGGGGAGTAATACAGCAAGGCTAAAAGTGGTTTGTATAGTGGTGACAAACTACAATATTGCCAATAAAGATGTCAAGAAAAGAAAGTTTGTGGCTGCAGTTATAAAATCAATAAGACTTTATTTACACAACGTTTCTCGGTCTGTACGTGACAGTTTCCTCAGGTGCATAAGTGTATAATGAAACACATGAAAACCACGAACTTATAACAAATAGTACAGCATCTCCAAATGCATACTGCGCATGTACGTGGGTGTGTCCCCATGCTGGGAGTTCCATTGGCGTAAACTATCCAATAAGGTGCTTGTAATCACACACCTCCAAAATTACGAGTGTAGTGGGGAATTACTCAGTGCGGTATTAACAGATAGCTCGCACAGTTTAAAATACTGCAATGGGCTCTGATAATCTAAAAATCTAATGATTGATAAAGTACAATATAAAATAGTATATAAAAATATAAAAACATATCTATAAAATATAAATGTATATAAACTACCAGATCGGGCACACCCACTGGATTAGTACACAAAAATTATATTACTAACGTTTATGAAGTCATTAACTCTTCACATATTCAGTTCACATACAGATTGTAGATTTCATATATAAAAGATCTTACAAGTGAAATGCAAGCTATGAACAATATAACCTATATGTAAAAAATATTGGAAATATATAATTCATCTCCCCAATTATATGGTTGATTCCACAATTGCACTAGTAAAAATGAATATTTAAACCACAGTGTTGGATAAATCCAAATCAATTAACGTGATCAGAGAGAAAATTTCTTAATAATAGACAGAGTTATTAATGAATCAACCTCTCTAGGATAGATGCAAAGGACTTAGAACCACGTCCAACCTGACTGTCTAATTGTCAGGAGTTATAATAAATATGTTAGCTCATCTCTAGATATTATTCATAATGTGTCTATATTTAAATAGGGTACCTAGACTGAAACTAATTAAACTTACATTGATGTGCATAACGTGACATACATATATAAAAAAAAGTAAAAATAATAATAGAAATGATAACGATATAATATATATCAAAGTACATTACATTATGAAACCAAATATACATGTGGATGCTATCAGGAGTCAGGAACAGAGCCCTACATGTCTAGATAACAAATAACCTAGGATTAGGATTGTATATATTAAGATTTACTATATGTGGACTATAGTGTGATCAATTAAAGATGTTCAGTAATACTCATAATAGAGTACTTATAATTTTAGTAAAATTGTTTAGCTAGCATATACCTTCTGTTTTGGATGAAAAAGGTCAAATTCAGGCTAGATAGTAATCTCACATCGATGATAATGGATATAGACAATAGAGTTCTAATGTATCTAACAGTGTAATATTATCAGTGGGGGGCCTATATACGAGGGTTGGTGTTTGGGGCCTATATTAAACTAAATACAGAGAGACTAATAGTGGATCAATTAGTTGAAGGCAGCCATATCAATATTAGCGTTTAGGCCACCAGGGGACAGGGTGCGCATCTTCCAGATCCAAAAAGTCTCCCTTTGTCTTAAATGCAAATATCTGTTCCTGCCCCATTTGGGGTTCACTTGTTCTAGAGGGAATATGCTAAACACATTAGATGTATTAGTATGGCATGTATTAGCATGCCTAGGGACACTATGATTGGCAATGTTTTTACTAATATTCCTTAGATGTTCACCCCATCTTTTTTTGAGGGGTCTCGAGGTCCTACCCACGTACTGGACCCCACAGCTGCATTCTAACAAATAAACTACAAAGGCCGAATCACATGTGAAGTGTGTTTTAATATGAAATTTTTCCTTACTGATATAAGATACAAATTCAGTTCTCTTGCTATTGGTGTATTGGCATAATCCACAATTAGCTCTATTACACTTAAAAAAACCTGGTTTGTCTAGGATCTTATTGCCTCTTATACTACTTAATTTACTCGTCAGTAATCTTTTCTTCATTACTATTTTACTCGGGGCTAGTAAATTTTTTAACGTGGGAGCTCGTCTAAAAGTACAGACAGGTGTATTTCCTATACTCTCCCTCAGCAAAGGGTCCCCTGTCAAAATGTGCCAGTGTTTACCTAAAATATTTTTAATCTTATTATGGTTGTTATTGAATTGTGTTATAAATCTGACTTTCCCACTCCCTTTAGTAGATCCTCCAATAGGTATAGTCTCCTTATTCTTGACAAAGAAATCTTCTCTGCATTTATTTCTTGCTCTCTTGTAGCTAGTCTCAATAAGGTCTGTGGGGTAGTGTTTCTCAACAAACCTTTTCTTTAAAATATTAGCTTGTATATCATAACTGTCTAAATCTGTGCAATTCCTGCGAATTCTACAGAATTGGTTGTAAGGGATATTGTTCTTCCAAGGTAAGTGGTGGTTGCTTTTATAGTTCAAATAACTGTTAGCATCCACCGACTTAAAAAAGGTTTTGGTAGAGATATTACCTACACTGTCCCATGTTAAAATGAGATCCAGAAATTCTATACTAATCACATCTATTTTAGAGGTGAATTCCAGGCCTAATAAATTATTATTTAAACTATCCACAAATTTCTGAGCCAATGAAATATCCCCCTCCCAGATGAACAAAAGGTCATCTATGAAACGGCTATAGAAGACCAGGTTCGCCCCATATGAGGAAGGATATATATATTGTTCCTCAAAATATCCCATAAAGAGATTAGCAAAAGTGGGGGCGAACCTGGTCCCCATGGCCGTTCCCCTAATCTGCAGGTAGAATTTCTCCTGATATACAAAGTAGTTGTTTTTTAATACAAAAGATATACATTCCAAAATTGTTTACTTAAGTTTGAGTCTAATACAGATTATGCTAAATTTACTCAAGAGGTACAGGAGAAATCTGATGTGTTTCAAAAGAAAATTATATCCACCAAAATTAAAAAGTTAGCGAGGGATGAACAAGACTATCTAGAGGATAGAGTATATGACTCACACTCTAGGAATAAAGTAGAAGATTCTGATAACCAGGGGCCTGTCTCTAATGTAATTGGACCAGAGACCTGGGTTAAAGTTGACTACAAAAAACCCAAGGACAAAAAGAAAAATGTCCAATTTAGGAATAATAATTCTAATAGAAATAGAAGGAATTCTGCTAGCAATAGCAATTATACATCCAATCATTTTGTAGGTTATAGTAATCATTCATCCAACTATGGGAATCAAGCCTCCCACCAAGAGAGAGGGGATGACAATTATAACTATAGTTATAAACACAACTATAATTATACGCCTAAAACGAGTTTAATAGAGATTGGAGACATTGGTCTAATAGGGATCTAATATGGTAACCAACAATATAGATCTCATCGATTCTCAGATAATACAAGGGATCCGAACACATATACACCTAGAAATAACCACCATAATGAAGCTAGAAGCCATATGACAAACAATAGTAATTTTACACAAAGACAAGAGAGGGAACCCATGAGTAGCCCGCAGGTTTTTCATCAGGCACAGAGATTACACTACAACTCCCCGCAGGTAAGACACACACCGATACGATTAAAACAGCTAGAGAGAGGCCCAGAAAGAGAGATTGCAACAACTACCCCGAAAAAAAGATCATACGCCAACGTGGCAGCAGAGGGAGAGCTAAGTCATCCCAAAAGGAGAAATTTAAACGAATGAGGGAGAACATCTTTAATTTATCTGACCATGTTTTAACCAATGAGGAGGTGGGAGTATTGAATAGAGGGCTCTCTTTCTGTCCTTCTAAAAATCACAATTTGTTCGAATTATTTGTAGATTTAAACAAATTTGTGCGAAAATTGTCGATTCAAAGATATTTCTTTGACAAGAAGCTTAAAGGTACTGGCCATGCACCAATTCTAACGAATGAAATGACAGAAAGGCCTTTGACAGATATTATCTATTTTGAGCCTGAGAGATTATGTGATGAATTATTTGAGAATTATTTACATTCTGATTTGACCCCTAAATCCAACTTTAATCCCCCTTGCACAGGAACTAGTCTAGAAATATTTCAAAATCTAGTTCTGGAAGAATTTGGCAAACTTTCTGAAAAAAATATTAAGAATCCTAATTTGAATACTTATGAACTAACAGCTTTATCTAGACTAGCAGCCAACAAAAATTTGGCAATTAGACAAGCGGACAAGGGAGGGGGGATAGTAATCCAGAATATTAAAGATTATATCAAAGAAGCTGATCGCATACTTTTAGACACAGAATATTACAAATTATTAACATTCAATCCCACAGCAAAATTTCTAACTAATTTGATCAAAATGGTTGATGCGGGCTGGTTAGAGGGAATACTTACAAAGAAAAAGAGAGACTATCTAATACCCTATGCACCCAATTTGGCATATTACTATCACCTCCCAAAGATTCACAAGAGTATGGTGGACCCTCCGGGGAGGCCCATTATATCAGGAATCGATAATCTAACCTGTAATTTATCCGAATATGTGGATTCCTTTTTAAAAAAATCTGTGATTACTTTAAAATCCTACATAAAAGACACACCAGACTTAATATATAAGTTATCCCACATAAATAAAGAGGGGAGAAACTTGGTATGGCTGACCTGTGATGTCTCTGCCCTATATTCTAATATTGCACACCATCTGGGAATTCAAGCCATCCAATATTATTTGGAGAGAGACATCTACATGCCAGTCAAGCAAAGGGATTTTCTATTGGAATGTATATCTTTTGTATTAAAAAACAACTACTTTGTATATCAGGAGAAATTCTACCTGCAGATTAGGGGAATGGCCATGGGGACCAGGTTCGCCCCCAGTTTTGCTAATCTCTTTATGGGATATTTTGAGGAACAATATATATATCCTTCCTCATATGGGGCGAACCTGGTCTTCTATGGCCGTTTCATAGATGACCTTTTGTTCATCTGGGAGGGGGATATTTCATTGGCTCAGAAATTTGTGGATAGTTTAAATAATAATTTATTAGGCCTGGAATTCACCTCTAAAATAGATGTGATTAGTATAGAATTTCTGGATCTCATTTTAACATGGGACAGTGTAGGTAATATCTCTACCAAAACCTTTTTTAAGTCGGTGGATGCTAACAGTTATTTGAACTATAAAAGCAACCACCACTTACCTTGGAAGAACAATATCCCTTACAACCAATTCTGTAGAATTCGCAGGAATTGCACAGATTTAGACAGTTATGATATACAAGCTAATATTTTAAAGAAAAGGTTTGTTGAGAAACACTACCCCACAGACCTTATTGAGACTAGCTACAAGAGAGCAAGAAATAAATGCAGAGAAGATTTCTTTGTCAAGAATAAGGAGACTATACCTATTGGAGGATCTACTAAAGGGAGTGGGAAAGTCAGATTTATAACACAATTCAATAACAACCATAATAAGATTAAAAATATTTTAGGTAAACACTGGCACATTTTGACAGGGGACCCTTTGCTGAGGGAGAGTATAGGAAATACACCTGTCTGTACTTTTAGACGAGCTCCCACGTTAAAAAATTTACTAGCCCCGAGTAAAATAGTAATGAAGAAAAGATTACTGACGAGTAAATTAAGTAGTATAAGAGGCAATAAGATCCTAGACAAACCAGGTTTTTTTAAGTGTAATAGAGCTAATTGTGGATTATGCCAATACACCAATAGCAAGAGAACTGAATTTGTATCTTATATCAGTAAGGAAAAATTTCATATTAAAACACACTTCACATGTGATTCGGGCCTTTGTAGTTTATTTGTTAGAATGCAGCTGTGGGGTCCAGTACGTGGGTAGGACCTCGAGACCCCTCAAAAAAAGATGGGGGTGAACATCTAAGGAATATTAGTAAAAACATTGCCAATCATAGTGTCCCTAGGCATGCTAATACATGCCATACTAATACATCTAATGTGTTTAGCATATTCCCTCTAGAACAAGTGAACCCCAAATGGGGCAGGAACAGATATTTGCATTTAAGACAAAGGGAGACTTTTTGGATCTGGAAGATGCGCACCCTGTCCCCTGGTGGCCTAAACGCTAATATTGATATGGCTGCCTTCAACTAATTGATCCACTATTAGTCTCTCTGTATTTAGTTTAATATAGGCCCCAAACACCAACCCTCGTATATAGGCCCCCCACTGATAATATTACACTGTTAGATACATTAGAACTCTATTGTCTATATCCATTATCATCAATGTGAGATTACTATCTAGCCTGAATTTGACCTTTTTCATCCAAAACAGAAGGTATATGCTAGCTAAACAATTTTACTAAAATTATAAGTACGCTATTATGAGTATTACTGAACATCTTTAATTGATCACACTATAGTCCACATATAGTAAATCTTAATATATACAATCCTAATCCTAGGTTATTTGTTATCTAGACATGTAGGGCTCTGTTCCTGACTCCTGATAGCATCCACATGTATATTTGGTTTCATAATGTAATGTACTTTGATATATATTATATCGTTATCATTTCTATTATTATTTTTACTTTTTTTTATATATGTATGTCACGTTATGCACATCAATGTAAGTTTAATTAGTTTCAGTCTAGGTACCCTATGTAAATATAGACACATTATGAATAATATCTAGAGATGAGCTAACATATTTATTATAACTCCTGACAATTAGACAGTCAGGTTGGACGTGGTTCTAAGTCCTTTGCATCTATCCTAGAGAGGTTGATTCATTAATAACTCTGTCTATTATTAAGAAATTTTCTCTCTGATCACGTTAATTGATTTGGATTTATCCAACACTGTGGTTTAAATATTCATTTTTACTAGTGCAATTGTGGAATCAACCATATCATTGGGGAGATGAATTATATATTTCCAATATTTTTTACATATAGGTTATATTGTTCATAGTTTGCATTTCACTTGTAAGATCTTTTATATATGAAATCTACAATCTGTATGTGAACTGAATATGTGAAGAGTTAATGACTTCATAAACGTTAGTAATATAATTTTTGTGTACTAAGCCAGTGGGTGTGCCCGATCTGGTAGTTTATATACATTTATATTTTATAGATATGTTTTTATATTTTTATATACTATTTTATATTGTACTTTATCAATCATTAGATTTTTAGATTATCAGAGCCCATTGCGGTATTTTAAACTGTGCGAGCTATCTGTTAATACCGCACTGAGTAATTCCCCACTACACTCGTAATTTTGGAGGTGTGTCATTATAAGCACCTTATTGGATAGTTTACGCCAATGGAACTCCCAGCATGGGGACACACCCACGTACATGCGCAGTATGCATTTGGAGACGCTGTACTATTTGTTATAAGTTCGTGGTTTTCATGTGTTTCATTATACACTTATGCACCTGAGGAAACGGTCACGTACAGACCGAGAAACGTTGTGTAAATAAAGTCTTATTGATTTTATAACTGCAGCCACGAACTTTCTTTTCTTGACATCTTTATTGGCAATATTGTAGTTTGTCACCACTATACAAACCACTTTTAGCCTTGCTGTATTACTCCCCACCGGAGAGCACGGATCTCAATTGGATAACTGGATTTGAGGAAACCGCAAGAGAGTCCTTTTGGAACATTGGCTGGGAGCCAGGACCACCAGCGGAGCCATCCAAATTGGCAGAGACAAGCGGAACCTTACCACCACAGTGGAGTGGGAGTTAGCTGGACAACTCAGAGAGTCCAGGAGGCACCTGTGACACTTCTCAAGTGTCTTTCATCCTGTGAGTATTTGGTATATTTGCTAAGCGTGTCCCATCCCATTGGTAACCGCACTATGTTGGCGTCTTCTTTTATCTTTTTTTCTATATAGTATCCACCCCTAGGTCACCAACAGGGATCTTTTGGAGAAGAGCCTGCCTACTGTGATTTGGACATTACGCTCACCATTTAAATAACATTTTGAACTCTGATTACTGGGACTATTTCACTATATCATTTAATGATTCTACCACATTGCTGTGCTTATCACCTATAGTGCCTTGCAGTTTTATTACCTTTATAATTTAGGGTGGTCACTGCTAAGACAACACTGTATCACGTTATCATTATCACCATTTGGGAATAATTCATTTGTTTCCATATATGATCGGGATTTTTTTTATAACGATTTGTATTTGATAGTCATATATTTAGATTTTTTATAACACTGTGATTTTGTTTCACTGTCATATAGACAGTAGATTATCAGACCGTTGGCGCACTAATTATACACTATCACATAATGTGTAATTGAACTGCCGAATGATCAGACCATGTGGTAGGTGTGATATCACATTTAGTGATATGGGATAAACCTAATTGTTTAGTGAAGATATAGTCTATACGGCTATAAGACTGGTTGGGGTAGGAGTAAAACATGTAATCCCTCGTATTTGGGTGTAGGTACTGCCATGTATCATATAGGTTATGTAATCTTAGATGTTTCCAAAAAAAGTTGAGAAATTTAGTGTTGGGGTTTGTGAGGGGGTTAGTGCTGTCTATTTGTGGTTGAAGTGGGAAATTAAAATCTCCCCCTAAGTAAGTTGGGCCTCTGGAATTATCTAGCAATTTGTTAAATAATTTGACAAAAAATGGTTTTGGGGCGGTATTGGGCACATAAATATTAACAAGGGTTATGTGTTGGCCATAGAGAAGACCTATTAGACCTAGGAATCTACCTTCTGTATCGGTTATCTTTTTCAGAAGTGTGAAAGGTAGTGACTTTTTGAGTAAAATACTAACACCGCATTTTTTGGTAGAGCCTGAACTGTGAAAGTGTTGAGTATATGTGCGACCTAAATATTTTGGCCAGCAATTTTTTTTAAAGTGAGTTTCCTGTAAATAAATAATATCTGCTCCCCTTTTAGCTAGATCTGAGAGTGCTTTAGAACGTTTACAGGGTGAGTTCAAGCCCTTTGCGTTTTGTGATAAAATAATCAGAGGGCGAGGTTCCCTACAGCGTCGGGAAGCCATGGTTAAAGCGGAGATGTGTACGGGTCAACGTTAGTGGAATACACATTGTAAGGACCTCTGTTGCACATGGAGTAGACAGTTTTGCACAGCATACATATCTTGCAGTAAAAAAGAAAACAAACAGTATAGTAAACATAGATAACATAATTCAGTAACTTGTAAACATTAAACAAATCTCTAAGGCCTAGATTTGGAGTTTGGCGTTAGCCGTGAAAACCAGCGTTAGAGGCTCCTAACGCTGGTTTTAGGCTAACTCCGGTATTTGGAGTCACTCAAAATAGGGTCTAACGCTCACTTTTCAGCCGCGACTTTTCCATACCGCAGATCCCCTAAATTACGTATCCTATCTTTTCAATGGGATCTTTCTAACTCCGGTATTTAGAGTCGTGGCTGAAGTGAGCGTTAGACATCTAATGACAAAACTCCAGCCGCAGGAAAAAAGTCAGTAGTTAAGAGCTTTCTGGGCTAACGCCGGTTCATAATGCTCTTAACTACTGTACTCTAAAGTACACTAACACCCATAAACTACCTATGTACTCCTAAACTGAGGCCCCCCCACATCGCCGCCACTCGATTAAATTTTTTTAACCCCTAATCTGCCGACCGCCACCTACGTTATACTTATGTACCCCTAATCTGCTGCCCCTAACACCGCCGACCACTGTATTATATTTATTAACCCCTAACCTGCCCCCCACAACGTCGCCGCCAGCTACCTACAATAATTAACCCCTAATCTGCCGACCGTAAAGCGCCGCCACCTACATTATAGCTATGTACCCCTAATCTGCTGCCCCTAACACCGCCGACCCCTATATTATATTTATTAACCCCTAATCTGCCCCCCACAATGTCACCTCCACCTGCCTACACTTATTAACCCCTAATCTGCCGAGCGGACCGCACCGCTACTATTATAAAGTTATTAACCCCTAATCCGCATCACTAACCCTATAATAAATAGTATTAACCCCTAATCTGCCCTCCCTAAGATCGCCGACACCTAACTTCAAACATTAACCCCTAATCTGCCGACCAGAGCTCACCGCTACTATAATAAATGTATTAACCCCTAAAGCTAAGTCTAACCCTAACACCCCCCTAAGTTAAATATAATTTTTATCTAACGAAATTAATTAACTCTTATTAAATAAATTATTCCTATTTAAAGCTAAATACTTACCTGTAAAATAAATCCTAATATAGCTACAATATAAATTATAATTACATTGTAGCTATTTTAGGATTAATATTTATTTTACAGGCAACTTTGTAATTATTTTAACCAGGTACAATAGCTATTAAATAGTTAAGAACTATTTAATAGTTACCTAGTTAAAATAATTACAAAATTACCTGTAAAATAAATCCTAACCTAAGTTACAATTAAACCTAACACTATACTATCATTAAATTAATTAAATAAAATACCTACAATTACCAACAATTAAACCTAACACTACACTATCAATAAATAAATTAAATACAATTCCTACAAATAACTACAATGAAATAAACTAACTAAAGTACAAAAAATAAAAAAGAACTAAGTTACAAAACATAAAAAAATATTTACAAACATAAGAAAAATATTACAACAATTTTAAACTAATTACACCTACTCTAAGCCCCCTAATAAAATAACAAAGACCCCCAAAATAACAAAATGCCCTACCCTATTCTAAATTACTACATTTCAAAGCTCTTTTACTTTACCAGCCCTGAACAGGGCCCTTTGCGGGGCATGCCCCAAGAAATTCAGCTCTTTTGCCTGTAAAAAAAACATACAATACCCCCCCCCAACATTACAACCCACCACCCACATACCCCTAATCTAACCCAAACCCCCCTTAAATAAACCTAACACTAAGCCCCTGAAGATCTTCCTACCTTATCTTCACCCTACCAGGTTCACCGATCCGTCCTGAAGAGCTCCTCCGATGTCCTGATCCAAGCCCAAGCGGGGGGCTGAAGAAGTCCATGATCCGGCTGAAGTCTTCATCCAAGCGGGAGCTGAAGAGGTCCATGATCCCGATGAAGTCTTCTATCAATGGCATCTTCAATCTTCTTTCTTCCGGATCCATCTTGCAGACCTCCGACGCGGAACATCCTCTTCTCCCGACACCTACTAGCCGAATGGCGGTTCCTTTAAGGGACGTCATCCAAGATGGCGTCCCTCGAATTCCGATTGGCTGATAGGATTCTATCAGCCAATCGGAATTAAGGTAGGAATATTCTGATTGGCTGATGGAATCAGCCAATCAGAATCTAGTTCAATCCGACCCCTATATTATATTTATTAACCCCTAATCTGCCCCCCACAATGTCGCCTCCACCTGCCTACACTTATTAACCCCTAATCTGCCGAGCGGACCGCACCGCTACTATTATAAAGTTATTAACCCCTAATCCGCATCACTAACCCTATAATAAATAGTATTAACCCCTAATCTGCCCTCCCTAACATCGCCGACACCTAACTTCAAACATTAACCCCTAATCTGCCGACCGGAGCTCACTACTACTATAATAAATGTATTAACCCCTAAAGCTAAGTCTAACCCTAACACTAACACCCCCCTAAGTTAAATATAATTTTTATCTAACGAAATTAATTAACTCTTATTAAATAAATTATTCCTATTTAAAGCTAAATACTTACCTGTAAAATAAATCCTAATATAGCTACAATATAAATTATAATTACATTGTAGCTATTTTAAGATTAATATTTATTTTACAGGCAACTTTGTAATTATTTTAACCAGGTACAATAGCTATTAAATAGTTAAGAACTATTTAATAGTTACCTAGTTAAAATAATTACAAAATTACCTGTAAAATAAATCCTAACCTAAGTTACAATTAAACCTAACACTATACTATCATTAAATTAATTAAATAAAATACCTTCAATTACCTACAATTAAACCTAACACTACACTATCAATAAATAAATTAAATACAATTCCTACAAATAACTACAATGAAATAAACTAACTAAAGTACAAAAAATAAAAAAGAACTAACTTACAAAAAATAAAAAAATATTTACAAACCTAAGAAAAATATTACAACAATTTTAAACTAATTACACCTACTCTAAGCCCCCTAATAAAATAACAAAGAACCCCAAAATAACAAAATGCCCTACCCTATTCTAAATTACTACATTTCAAAGCTCTTTTACCTTACCAGCCCTGAACAGGGCCCTTTGCGGGGCATGCCCCAAGAAATTAAGCTCTTTTGCCTGTAAAAAAAAACATACAATACCCCCCTCCCCCCAACATTACAACCCACCACCCACATACCCCTAATCTAACCCAAACCCCCCTTAAATAAACCTAACACTAAGCCCCTGAAGATCTTCCTACCTTGTCTTCACCCTACCAGGTTCACCGATCCGTCCTGAAGAGCTCCTCCGATGTCCTGATCCAAGCCCAAGCTGGGGGCTGAAGAGGTCCATGATCCGGCTGAAGTCTTCATCCAAGCGGGAGCTGAAGAGGTCCATGATCCGGATGAAGTCTTCTATCAACGGCATCTTCAATCTTCTTTCTTCCGGATCCACCTTGCAGACCTCCGACGCGGAACATCCTCTTCTCCCAACGCCTACTAGCCGAATGACGGTTCCTTTAAGGGACGTCATCCAAGATGGCGTCCCTCGAATTCCGATTATCTGATAGGATTCTATCAGCCAATCGGAATTAAGGTAGGAATATTCTGATTGGCTGATGGAATCAGCCAATCAGAATCAAGTTCAATCCGATTGGCTGATTCGATTAGGGGTTAATAACTTTATTATAGTAGCGCTCAGGTCCGCTCGGCAGATTAGGGGTTAATAAGTGTAGTTAGGTGGAGGCGACGTTGTGGGGGGCAGATTAGGGGTTAATAAATATAATATAGGGGTCGGCGGTGTTAGGGGCAGCAGATTAGGGGTACATAAGGATAATGTAAGTAGCGGCGGTTTACGGAGCGGCAGATTAGGGGTTAAAAATATTATGCAGGGGTCAGTGATAGCGGGGGCGGCAGATTAGGGGTTAATAAGTGTA
This sequence comes from Bombina bombina, assembly GCF_027579735.1. Lineage (NCBI taxonomy): Eukaryota > Metazoa > Chordata > Amphibia > Anura > Bombinatoridae > Bombina > Bombina bombina. The sequence goes on from NC_069506.1 coordinate 115,222,143, forward strand.
AGGTTAGGGGTGTTTAGACTCGGGGTACATGTTAGGGTGTTAGGTGCAGACGTAGGAAGTGTTTCCCCATAGCAAACAATGGGGCTGCGTTCAGAGCTGAACGCGGCTTTTTTGCAGGTGTTAGGTTTTTTTCAGCTCAAACAGCCCCATTGTAAGCACGTTTTTGAGGCTGGCCGCTTGCGTAAGCAACTCTGGTATCGAGAGTTGAAGCTGCGTTAAAATGCTCTACGCTCCTTTTTTTGGAGCCTAACGCAGCCTTTTTGTGGACTCTCAATACCAGAGTTATTTTTATGGTGCGGCCAGAAAAAAGCCAGCGTTAGCTACGCGGGTCGTTACCGACAAAACTCCAAATCTAGGCCTAAGTCTAAGAATAGACATAAATTAGAGTGAAAATTCTTAAGGGGGTGAATTAGAAAAAACGGATCTCCTAATGATACATTTCTTTTACCTTATATCCTGGAAAAAATGTCCGGCTATAATTGGGTAAATAACCTGACAAGGGGGGGGGGGAAGGAAAAGAGGGAGGAAAAGTTTCTGCATCAATGTCATTACTATGGCAGGAGATGAAGGTTGTTAACAGTACCTGACAAAAAGGTCCACCCTGCAGGGTATGCACCTTCATTCCCATAAGTAAATTATTCTACAGAATTGTCTCACCAGTCTGTAAGATATCAAGATCAGTCCTCTTCAGGGCTAAGTTGTTGTTGGGACTTCTGTGAAGTCGTATCTCTTAGTTCTCTTGCTTGCCTATGTTCGGGAGTTTTGCGCTGCATTTTAGTTTGCCATTTCATGAGACTTGTCTTCATCCTTTTAGGCAATGCTTGATTAGAAGATGAGGCCTGTGGTTCCATTTGAGGTTGGTCGATATCTAGATCCTTACAGAAGAACGGGATATCCTCGGGCTTTTGACAGATAGCGTCTATCATTTTGTATTACGATTAGGTGGACGGGGAACCCCCATCTGTATGGAATTTTCTTGTTCCGGAGCAGGGTCGTAAGTGGGTGGAATTCTTTCCTTATCTGTAGTGTTCTTGTCGACAGATCCTAGTAAAATTGCACCACGTTTCCCCGAAATTTAATGGATTGGTGTTTTCTTGATTGATTCAGTAGCATCTCCTTCTCCAGAAAATTCTTGAATCTAATAATAATATCTCTGGGTGGAGCGTTATCCGGTGGTTTAGGTCTGAGAGCTCTATGGGCTCTAACCCATTGTATATCATTTGGATAGGCGGGTTCTTTGATAGAGGTGAATAAAGATTGTAAATATTCATGGAAGTCTTTTGGGAGGATAGACTCAGGAATGCCACGGAGCCTCAAATTCTTCCGTCTGCTCCTATTTTCTAGGTCATCAATCTTGTCCATCAGTGCTGTGAGTGTTTCCTGGTGTGTTGAAGCGTTATTTTCTATTCTTTGAATATCTTCCCTCACCTCTTCAGTTTCTGCTTCCAGCATATCCACCCTAGAGCCTAGGCTATGGAGATCTTGTTTAATTTCCAATAATTCTTAACGAAGGCAGGTTCTGAAAATAGTGGATATCTCTTGCTTTGTAGCAAATTGGGCTAAAAGAGTTGTTGGTATGTTATCAGGCATATGAGATATAGATGGGAGTTCATTTGTATGTTCCTCTGGACTCGCTGGGGGAGTATGTTTATTATGGGAGCTCATAGGAGGTGTTGAATGCTCCGTAGTAAAGAATGATGACATAGTATGGGATTTGGTTGCAGCTTGTTTCAGAGTCTTTTCTGATTTTGTCTGCCGTCTGGCCGCCATCATGCTAAAGATGGTGAAGATAATACGCAGTATAGGTGATTAGAGATTCTTTGTGCAATTAAGGTGAGAGATGTTGCACTTTATGGAGAAATCTCTTGTTTCTTAACTGAGATAAAGTGAATAAATTTGTTGAGTTTATTACTGGATGGAGAGCTGCTTGTTATTTAAAGATTTATTTCTTATTACTATAAATCTAAATTTTACTTGAAGTGCTTGTTTTTCGTGTTCACTGTGTGCCCAGCAATTTATGTGTAACTGATATGCTGCTGCAGTACTCAAAATAGCATTCAAAATAGCAAGCAGGAAAAATTGTCAAGCCTCAAACCCTCTTTTCAATGACACTCTCCTTTAAGGCTATTGTGCACTAAAGTTCCATTTTAGCTGTTGTGGGGAATAGTTATGCATTCACATTGCCTGTATGTGTATGTTTAGTTAAAGTCTGAGTGCCACTGAGGATTCCTGCGCAGGGCCGATCAGATGCGTGGCATGATTCAAGTATGGCGCTTGATTTGGTGCCTTTCCAAAATGTGCGCAGCTTGTCTCCCCGTGAATCTGGTCGGGTCTAATGAGCAGAGCAAGGGATGCGGTATGTGTTGCGGTGGTAAGTATGCCACTTACACTTAGGCTGCAGGGTATGCTCTGAGGTGATTAGATGTGTAGCTAATGCTACGAGCGATGTGAGGTGCGGCCTTACCCTAGATTGGTGTCAGCTTGGTGTCCGGGTGTGAGGGTTGTCCCGCACCACTGAGCATGAGAGGATAAGAGGATCAGAGGAGCAGTCAGTCGATAGGAGCGCTCAGATCTGGGGTTCCATAGACAGGATGCGGTATGGATCGGGAGGTATTCTGTAGATAGATAGGTTAGTGTCGGTCCGTCTCTGTCCCTTAACACATTGCGAGCTGCATGGTGGTCTGGGCCGGTGTTTAATGGCCAATATTTATGTTGCTGCATAAATATTGCTGCATATGAAGGTTGCTCCGGGTCACTAAGAACTGATGTTTAGCTCAGTAAAACGATCCAGGATTAGTGATAGTGGAGATCCGTTTCACAGAGCACCGGAGTTACACAGCCATCTTAGCTGTAGCCAGGCTCCGCCCCTTTAATACCGGAGAGTGCCTTGATATTTTTCTGGATATATATATATATATATATCTCCAATAAAGAAACTGCACTCTCAGGTCTTTTTGTGAAGTTGAGAACAAAAAAGTCTCTTTTTTAATGTAACGTTTTCAAGGAACAAGTCCTCGTCATCAGATGCTGATGACGAGGACTTGTTCCTTGAAAACGTTACATTAAAAAAGAGACTTTTTTGTTCTCAACTTCACAAAAAGACCTGAGAGTGCAGTTTCTTTATTGGAGATATTTGTGACATTACTGCACCCAGGCAGACGACCTTGGGAGGGTATATCCTGTGCAAAGGGACGGTATTATATATATTATACATATACATATAATGTGTATGAACACCCACCCACACATATTTGAATGTAAAATGAGTATCACAATCAAGGACTAGTTTTGTACACTATTTTGTAAAGTGACACATTTTAGGAAATTGAAAAACAAGCAGTACAGACACGCTTTTCATATTTGGCTACGGGCAGTTAATTTTATCATTATCTGGATGCATTACCAAGGTTATGAGGATGCTGCAGAGCCTTTTGGAATAGAAGTCATTAGTTTACTGAAAATGCTTGTAATAAACAGCTGCTTTGAAATTAACTCAGGTGTTCTAATTCTGCTTCTACATTAATGTGAATTAAAGACGTTAAAATCATTTTGCTCCATAAAGTCTGCTATTTTCCCACTTGATTAAAAAATGTATTCCCTGCTCGATCATAGACTGAATTAATGTTTTTTGTCATGTTTATTTGATGCGAAACAAAGAATACAGACATTTTGACAGAAGCAGGATTAGCACACTAAAGAGTTATATGCACAAAATAAATATAATAAATTGACAAAAATAGATGACTAAGAAATAAAGAATATTGGGTCAGCTTTACCTTAAAGAAGTTATTCTTGATTCCAGTAATCAGGGAACACTAACAGGCCATGTTTTCAGGATTACTCTGGGTGGGAGCAGGTTAATTATTTCACCTGTACTAAAAATCTGGGGAAAAGCATATGGGCATGTGTGAAACACATCAGATCATTGGAAACTACCTGTAACATTGTCTACATGTGTGGAGAATTTGCGATAAACAGCAAAGTTTGATTTCAACCTATGGGGTGTATAGCTTTGTTCTTTAGTCTTGATATCTTGAAAATCTTGTCCTGAAGACTGAAATTTAGAAATACTGCCTTAAAGCATTTGTGATTAAAAGTACAACAAAGTAGAAAATGACACACATTGACACATTTTCCAGGACAATCATGTTTTTAGTCCCTTGGTATATTTGACCTGGAAATGTTTTTAAAGATATCCTAAATGTTTTTCCAAATGTGCTTATGGCGATATGGCTGAATCTCATGGATGAGGACCAAAGGAGGCTAAAAAATTAATCATCCATTTCCTTTGTTTTGTGGAGAATTTCCTGGTATTTCGCAGCTCACACTGATATACTTCAGGAAAGTTCTCCTCTATGACAAGTACAATTGAGGTAAAAGAAGCTTCTCCCGGGCGGTAATCAGGCCATAGAACAAGCCTCTGAGCTGTTGTTTGTTCCTGGCAGGTTGCTACTCTTTCTGTTTATATTTGTATTATGACTCTGGGAAAAGTCTACCTAAAAGGTGATGGGGAATCCAGGTGTGGACTGCTTGCCCAAAGTGCTTAGAGAGGAATGGCTGCACCTCACTGATGAGGCCCAAAGGAGATCGAAACAATTGTCTAGGGTTGCCATTTGCCTTGTTTAGAGAATGTTTATTTAACCAACGCCTAGATTTAGAGTTCTGCGTTAGCCGTCAAAACCAGCGTTAGGGGGTCCTAACGCTGGTTTTGGCAGCCCACTGGTATTTAGAGTCAGTCATGAAAGGGTCTAACGCTCACTTTCCAGCCGCGACTTTTCCATACCGCAGATCCCCCTACGCCAATTGCGTATCCTATCTTTTCAATGGGATCTTTCTAACGCCGGTATTTAGAGTCTTGGCTGAAGTGAGCGTTAGAGCTCTAACGACAAGACTCCAGCCGCAGAGAAAAGCCAGGAGTTAAGAGCTTTCTGGGCTAACGCCGGTTCATAAACCTCTTAACTACTGTGCTCTAAAGTACACTAACACCCATAAACTACCTATGTACCCCTAAACCGAGGCCCCCCCCATCGCCGCCACTCTATTAAATTTTTTTAACCCCTAATCTGCCGACCGCACACCGCCGCCACCTACATTATCCCTATGTACCCCTAATCTGCTGCCCCTAACACCGCCGACACCTATATTATATTTATTAACCCCTAATCTGCCCCCCCCAACGTTGCCGCCACCTACCTACACTTCTTAACCCCTAATCTGCCGACCGGACCTCACCGCTACTCTAATAAATCCAATCAGCCAATCAGATTGAGCTCGCATTCTATTGGCTGATCGGAACAGCCAATAGAATGCAAGCTCAATCTGATTGGCTGATTGGATCATCCAATCCGATTGAACTTGAATCTGATTGGCTGATTCAATCAGCCAATCAGATTTTTCCTACCTTAATTCCGATTGGCTGATAGAATCCTATCAGCCAATCAGAATTCGAGGGACGCCATCTTGCGCCGGATGGAAGAAGATAGAAGATGCTGCTTGGATGAAGATGTCTGCCGGTCCGGATGTCCTCTTCTGCCCGGATAGGAGGAAGACTTTGGACCCTCTGGAGGAGCTCTTCTTGCCGGATACGATGAAGACTTCGGACCCTCTTCTGGACGGATCGGTGATACCCGGCGTGGTGAAGACAAGGTAGGGAGATCTTCAGGGACTTAGTGTTAGGTTTAATTAAGGGGGGTTTGGGTTAGATTAGGGATATGTGGGTGGTGGGTTGTAAATGTTGGGGGGGGGGGTATTGTATGTTTTTTTCAGGCAAAAGAGCTGTTTTCTTTGGGGCATGCCCCGCAAAAGGCTTTACAATTTTTATTTTAGAATAGGGTAGGGCATTTTTTTATTTTGAGGGGCTTTGTTATTTTTTTAGGGGGCTTAGAGTAGGTGTAATTATTTTAAAATTCATGTTATCTTTTTTTTTTTTTTGAAATTGTGTTTTTGTTTTTTTTTGTAATTTACTGGGTTTTTTTTTTTGTAATTTAGTTTAGTTGATTTAATTGTAGATAATTGTAGGTAGTTGATTTAATTAATTTATTGATAGTGTAGTGTTAGGTTTAATTGTAACTTAGGTTAGGATTTATTTTACAGGTACTTTAGTAATTATTTTAACTAGGTAGCTATTAAATAGTTATTAACTATTTAATAGCTATTGTACCTGGTTAAAATAAATACCAAGTTGCCTGTAAAATAAATATTAATCCTAAAATAGCTACAATATAATTATTATTTATATTGTAGCTATATTAGGGTTTATTTAGCTTTAAATAGGATTAATTTATTTAATAAGAATTATTTTATTTCGTTAGATTTAAATTATATTCAACTTAGGGGGGTGTTAGGGTTAGGTTTAGACTTAGCTTTAGTGGTTAATACATTTATTAGAGTAGCGGTGAGGTCCGGTCGGCAGATTAGGGGTTAATAATTGTAGGCAGGTGGCGGCGACGTTGGGGGCGGCAGATTAGGGGTTAATAAATATAATATAGGGGTCGGCGGTGTTAGGGGCGACAGATTAGGGGTACATAGCGATAACGTAGGTTGCGGCAGTGTACGGAGCGGCAGATTAGGTGTTAAAAAAAATATGGTGGCAGATTAGGGGTTAATAAGTGTAAGGTTAGGGGTGTTTAGACTCGGGGTACATGTTAGGGTGTTAGGTGCAGACTTAGGAAGTGTTTCCGCATAGGAAACAATGGGGCTGCGTTAGGAGCTGAACGCTGCTTTTTTGCAGGTGTTAGGTTTTTTTTCAGCTCAAACTGCCCCAGCTGGCCGCGTCCGTAAGCACCGCTGGTATTGAGAGTTGCAGTGGAGGTAAATTATGCTCTACGCTCCCTTTTTGGAGCCTAACGCAGCCCTTCTGTGAACTCTAAATACCAGCGGTATTTAAAAGGTGCGGGGGAAAAAATACACGTGTAGCTAATGCACCCCTTTGGCCGCAGAACTCTAAATCTAGCCGCAAGAGAGTAGCTGAAATTAGAAAACTATTTAGAATGACTATTTATCAGCCTTGTCTTCAAATATTTTGTGGGCTGGAAAAAATAGTTGTGCATAGGCATAAATGACAATTTTATTACAAAATCACCACACCCATAGAGCAGGGGGAGATAAAGAGGAATGCCTCTGAGCACAAAGTATAGAAAAAGAAAAAACTCTGAATCAATATTAAAATGTAACCTTTAATGTTGCAAATAAAAAGACAGCAAAAAGAGAAAACAAAAACACTGTTTGCTGCCCAACGCACTTAAAAGCATGACAATACTGGTAATATTATTTTGACTTGTGAAAAGTGTAAAGGTATAAGAGTGGAAAAACACTGTGGCCTCTAGTTATCAAGCCGTCAACCTCAAATACGCTGAAATTCTGCAGCGTATTTGTGGCGAGGCTGATTCCCCTTAGTTATCAAGGTATTGTTGATGTGATTTCTATAAAAAGAAAACACTAAGGGGACGCGCTAAATAAAAAAGTTTAAATTGTGAAAGGTGGTTAATCTGTATGAATGAAGAGTGAATGCTGTGCAGAAAAGGGTGTGAAATTTGTTAGGGAACAAAATAGGAACTTGTGTCAATGTGTGGTGATCTTATCCACAGTGAAGTGTCCAAAAACAAACTGAAATATTGCTTTAAAATAACAACATATGTAAAATTTTGAACAATATATATATATATATATATATATATATATAAAACAAAACTAGCAGTGTCCAATGTGCTTAAAGAGTCCAAACCCTAAAGAGGGGACAAATCAGAGTGAACACAAAATAAAAACAATAAAATATATATATATATATATATATAGTCCACTTCAAAATAAAGTCCACTTCAAATTAAAGGATATAGTGGCAACAAATAGTTCGTGATAAGAAAGGCTTGCTCCGCTTGTGTCCACGGTGTGATGGATCAATGAATCTGTGAAGGTACAAGAGCAAAAACGGGTGCCAACATAGTGTGAATCAATTTACATCAGATGAAGATTAAAGTGTGTGAAATATACTCACAAGTGAAGTGGCACCTTGAACAAACAAGGTGCGTGCAGGCAGGCTGACGTTTGGGACCAGCAGTCAGTACGATGGAGGTCTCACCCGGGAGACCTGTGGATTGGTGAAGAGAAGTGGAAGTCCGCTCAACTGTAAGACGTTTGAGATACCAGATCACCAGTGAAGAGGTGTAATACCAGCTGTATATCGTATCCCCAAACAATACTAGTGGTGTAGTCGAATTAGTATCCAAATGAACCAGGGATCATTCAAATAAGGAAAATTGTTTTGAAAGTCAGCAAAATCAGGCAGCATTAAAAGCAGCAATATAAAGTAGCAGGAAACCGGGTCTGTATAAAAACAGAATATTTCATTTGCTACGCGTTTCTCAGTCCGTAGAGGACCGTTTCTTCAGGCATATACAAAGGTGTTTTACAGGTGTCTATTTATACCTGATATTGACCCGGAATCAAATCTGTAGGTCATCTCCAAACCATTAACATTAAAAGATTATTAAAAATTGTATAAAAAACATGAAAAATGAACATATAACAGTGTCTTGTTAACAGTGTTTCTAGAAACATATGCATGTCATAAAATTTAAAAATATAACTCATACAAATCCCTATTAAAACGTATGTTTGCACTGATGAATAAAACCTGTAAAAATGTTTCTAAGAGTGCATCACCAATCTTTATATTCTGAATAGGTGATCATTTCGTGAAAGATATAATTGACCAATGCCATAAAGGCGGTCTCAAAGGAAAAAAAAGAAGAACTTTCGCTATCTTATAAATAATTCGAGCAATCATAACTTTCTAGGGGGGGGGGGGGGCTAGAACCCTTGACCTTGTGTGTGCTAGGTTTGTAATTATCCAAAAGAGCTATCCAGATGTAATATAAAGTCAGGTTGTGTTGGTCTAATTATACCAAAACGTACCAAAGTCATAGTAAGAAACAAAAGTCGAGAATTATTAATAAGGTGCCGATTTGTTAAACGATTGTTGTAAAGAGGCATCATGTCTTGTCTCAAAGATGCAAGAATACTTAATAAAAAGGATAAGCCTTAAATAAATGTTATTGAGTTCTAAATGGGACTTGGACAAATGTTTGGTGTATGTACTGTATAACAGTTAATAGAAGAAAGATATCTATATATAATATATGGCAGCCATATGAAAAAATAAAAACATTTTTTTTTTAAATGTCTGTGATAATATGATGGTGAAATAAAAATGAAAAAAGGGAAAAATGAAGAATTTAATGTGGAAAAAACCCCCCATAGTGAACCATAATCAAATTCCTGCTAATCCTAGGATGGGCGCTGAATTTAGATTATTTTAAGAATATATGACAATGTTAAATTAGAGACAGGAGATACGGTATAAAAAGGACTGTAATGGACAATGATGTATTTCTCAAAAAATTCTAGGGAGGGCACGAACCCGTGTCCTTGTGTGTGGAAATCCTATGCTAGATCTAATGAGCTATCTATAAGTGACAGACTGTATCATGGTCTTACTTTCAAAAGACTTTGAAATGATGAGTGTGTCCTTTGGTGTGATATAGAATAATTGCATTGCCACAACTATAATAAAATTATTAACCCCTATCCTGCCCCCCCCTACACCGCTGCCACTATAATAAATGTATTAACCCCTATCCTGCCCCCCCTACACCGCCGCAACTATGATAAAATTATTAACCTCTAAACCTAAGTCTAACCCTAACCCTAACACCCCCCTAACTTAAATATTAATTAAATACATCTAAATATTATAACTCTTATTAACTAAATTAATGCTATTTAAAACTAAATACTTACCTTTAAAATAAACCCTAATATAGCTACAATATAAATAATAATTATATTGTATCTATTTTAGGATTTATTTTTATTTTACAGGCAAATTTCAATTTATTTTAACTAGGTACAATAGCTATTAAATAGTTATTAACTATTTAATAGCTACCTAGTTAAAATAAAGAGAAATTTACCTGTAAAATAAAAACTAACCTAAGTTACAATTACACCTAACACTACACTATACTTTAATAAATTATTCCTATTTAAAACTAAATACTTACCTGTAAAATAAAAACTAACCTAAGTTACAATTACACCTAACACTACACTATCATTAAATAAATTATTCCTATTTAAAACTAAATACTTACCTGTAAAATAAACACTAAGGCCTAAATTTAGAGTTTGGCGGTAGCCGTCAAAACCAGCGTTAGAGGCTCCTAACGCTGGTTTTTACCGCCCGCTGGTATTTGGAGTCAGTCAGGAAAGGGTCTAACGCTCACTTTGCAGCCGCGACTTTTCCATACCGCAGATCCCCTACGCCATTTGCGTATCCTATCTTTTCAATGGGATCTTTCTAATGCTGGTATTTAGAGTCTTGGCTGAAGTGAGCGTTAGAAATCTAACGACAAGACTCCAGCCGCAGAAAAAAGTCAGTAGTTAAGAGCTTTCTGGGCTAACGCCGGTTTATAAAGCTCTTAACTACTGTGCTCTAAAGTACACTAACACCCATAAACTACCTATGTACCCCTAAACCGAGGCCCCCCCACATCGCCGCCACTCTATTAAAATTTTTTAACCCCTAATCTGCCGCTCCGTACACCGCCGCCACCTACGATATCCCTATGTACCCCTAATCTGCTGCCCCTAATACCGCCGACACCTACATAATATTTATTAACCCCTAATCTGCCGCCCCCAACCTCGCCGCCACTTACCTACACTTATTAACCCCTAATCTGCCGACCGGACCGCACCGCTACTATAATAAATGTATTAACCTCTAATCCGCCTCACTCCCGCCTCAATAACCCTATAATAAATAGTATTAACCCCTAATCTGCCCTCCCTAACATCGCCGATACCTAACTTCAAGCATTAACCCCTAATCTGCCGGCCGGAACTCACCGCTACTCTAATACATTTTTTAACCCCTAAAGCTAATTCTAACCCTAACCCTAACACCCCCCTAAGTTAAATATAATTTTTATCTAACAAAATAAATTAACTCTTATTAAATAAATTATTCCTATTTAAAGCTAAATACTTACCTGTAAAATAAACCCTAATATAGCTACAATATAAATAATAATTATATTGTAGCTATTTTAGGATTAATATTTATTTTACAGGCAACTTTGTATTTATTTTAACCAGGTACAATAGCTATTAAATAGTTAATAACTATTTAATAGCTACCTAGTTAAAATAATTACAAAATTACCTGTAAAATAAATCCTAACCAAAGTTACAATTAAACCTAACACTACACTATCAATAAATTAATTAAATCAAATACCTACAATTATCTACAATTAAACCTAACACTACACTATCAATAAATTAATTAAATACAATACCTACAAATAAATACAATTAAATAAACTAACTAAAGTACAAAAATAAAAAAGAACTAACGGCTAGATTTGGAGTTTTGTCGGTAACGACCCGAAAAGCTAACGCTGGCTTTTTTCTGGCCGCACCATAAAAATAACTCTGGTATTGAGAGTCCACATAAAGGCTGCGTTAGGCTCCAAAAAAGGAGCGTAGAGCATATTTAACACAGATTCAACTCTCGATACCAGAGTTGCTTTCACAAGCGGCCAGCCTCAAAAACGTGCTCGTGCACGATTCCCCCATAGGAAACAATGGGGCTGTTTGAGCTGAAAAAAAACCTAACACCTGCAAAAAAGCCGCGTTCAGCTCCTAACGCAGTCCCATTGTTTGCTATGCGGAATCACTTCCTACGTCTGCACCTAACACTCTAACATGTACCCCGAGTCTAAACACCCCTAACCTTACACTTATTAACCCCTAATCTGCCGTCCCCGCTATCGCTGACCCCTGCATATTATTATTAACCCCTAATCTGCCGCTCCGTAAACCGCCGCTACTTACATTATCCCTATGTACCCCTAATCTGCTGCCCTAACATCACCGACCCCTATATTATATTTATTAACCCCTAATCTGCCCCCCACAATGTCGCCTCCACCTGCCTACACTTATTAACCCCTAATCTGCCGAGCGGACCTGAGCGCTACTATAATAAAGTTATTAACCCCTAATCCGCCTCACTAACCCTATAATAAATAGTATTAATCCCTAATCTGCCCTCCCTAACATCGCCGACACCTAACTTCAATTATTAACCCCTAATCTGCCGACTGGAGCTCACCGCTATTCTAATAAATGTATTAACCCCTAAAGCTAAGTCTAACCCTAACACTAACACCCCCCTAAATTAAATATAATTTACATCTAACGAAATTAATTATCTCTTATTAAATAAATTATTCCTATTTAAAGCTAAATACTTACCTGTAAAATAAATCCTAATATAGCTACAATATAAATTATAATTACATTGTAGCTATTTTAGGATTAATATTTATTTTACAGGCAAATTTGTAATTATTTTAACCATGTACAATAGCTATTAAATAGTTAAGAACTATTTAATAGTTACCTAGTTAAAATAATTACAAAATTACCTGTAAAATAAATCCTAACCTAAGTTAGAATTAAACCTAACACTATACTATCATTAAATTAATTAAATAAAATACCTACAATTACCTACAATTAAACCTCACACTACACTATCAATAAATAAATTAAATACAATTCCTACAAATAACTACAATGAAATAAACTAACTAAAGTACAAAAAATAAAAAAGAACTAAGTTACAAAAAATAAAAAAATATTTAGAAACATAACAAAAATATTACAACAATTTTAAACTAATTACACCTACTCTAAGCCCCCTAATAAAATAACAAAGACCCCAAAATAAAAAATGCCCTACCCTATTCTAAGTTACTAAAGTTTAAAGCTCTTTTACCTTATCAGCCAATCAGAATCAAGTTCAATCCGATTGGCTGATCCAATCAGCCAATCAGATTGAGCTTGCATTCTATTGGCTGTTCCGATCAGCCAATAGAATGCGAGCTCAATCTGATTGGCTGATTGGATCAGCCAATCGGATTGAACTTGATTCTGATTGGCTGATTCCATCAGCCAATCAGAATATTCCTACCTTAATTCCGATTGGCTGATAGAATCCTATCAGCCAATCGGAATTCGAGGGACGCCATCTTGGATGATGTCCCTTAAAGGAACCGTCATTCTTCAGTTGGGCGTCGCCGGAAAAAGATGGGTCCGCGGTGGAGGTCTTCAGGATGGAGCCGGTCGTCATCGGATGAAGATAAAAGATGCCGCTTGGATCAAGATGGTTACCGGTCCGGATCGCCTCTTCTTCCCGGATAGGATGAAGACTTTGGAGCCTCTTCTGGACCTCTTCAGCCACCGGATGATGGATCGCCAGACCCCGCTTGGGTTGGATGAAGATTTTGGAGCCAGGACGGATCGGTGATACCTGGTGAGGTGAAGACAAGGTAGGATGATCTTCAGGGGCTTAGTGTTAGGTTTATTTAAGGGGGGTTTGGGTTAGATTAGGGGTATGTGGGTGGTGGGTTGTAATGTTGGGGGGGGGGTATTGTATGTTTTTTTTTACAGGCAAAAGAGCTGAACTTCTTGGGGCATGCCCCGCAAAGGGCCCTGTTCAGGGCTGGTAAGGTAAAAGAGCTTTGAACTTTAGTAATTTAGAATAGGATAGGGCATTTTTTATTTTGGGGGTCTTTGTTATTTTATTAGGGGGCTTAGAGTAGGTGTAATTAGTTTAAAATTGTTGTAATATTTTTCTTATGTTTGTAAATATTTTTTTATTTTTTGTAACTTAGTTCTTTTTAATTTTTTGTACTTTAGTTAGTTTATTTCATTGTAGTTATTTGTAGATATTGTATTTAATTAATGTATTGATAGTGTAGTGTGAGGTTTAATTGTAGGTAATTATAGGTATTTTATTTAATTAATTTAATGATAGTATAGTGTTAGGTTTAATTGTAACTTAGGTTAGGATTTATTTTACAGGTAATTTTTTAATTATTTTAACTAGGTAGCTATTAAATAGTTCTTAACTATTTAATAGCTATTGTACCTGGTTAAAATAATTACAAAGTTGCCTGTAAAATAAATATTAATCCTAAAATAGCTACAATGTAATTATAATTTATATTGTAGCTATATTAGGATTTATTTTACCGGTAAGTATTTAGCTTTAAATTGGAATAATTTATTTAATAAGAGTTAATTTATTTCGTTAGATTTAAATTATATTTAACTTAGGGGGTGTTAGTGTTAGGGTTAGACTTAGCTTTAGGGGTTAATACATTTATTAGAATAGCGGTGAGCTCCGGTCGGCAGATTAGGGGTTAATAATTGAAGTTAGGTGTCGGCGATGTTAGGGAGGGCAGATTAGGGGTTAATACTATTTATTATAGGGTTATTGAGGCGGATTAGGGGTTAATAACTTTATTATAGTAGCGGTGCAGTCGGCTCGGCAGATTAGGGGTTAATAAGTGTAGGCAGGTGGAGGCGACGTTGAGGGGGGCAGATTAGGAGTTAATAAATATAATATAGGGGTCGGCGGTGTTAGGGGCAGCAGATTAGGGGTACATAGCTATAATGTAGGTGGCGGCACTTTGCAGTCGGCAGATTAGGGGTTAATTATTGTAGGTAGCTGGCGGCGACGTTGTGGGGGGCAGGTTAGGGGTTAAAAAATATAATATAGGGGTCGGTGGTGTTAGGGGCAGCAGATTAGGGGTACATAAGTATAACGTAGGTGGCGGTCGGCAGATTAGGGGTTAAAAAATTTAATCGAGTGGCGGCGATGTGGGGGGGCCTCGGTTTAGGGGTACATAGGTAGTTTATGGGTGTTAGTGTACTTTAGAGTACAGTAGTTAAGAGCTTTATGAACCGGCGTTAGCCCAAAAAGCTCTTAACTTCTGACTTTTTTCTGCGGCTGGAGTTTTGTCGTTAGATTTCTAAAGCTCACTTCAGACACGACTCTAAATACCGGAGTTAAAAAGATCCCATTGAAAAGATAGGATACGCAATTGACGTAAGGGGATCTGCGGTATGGAAAAGTCGCGGCTGAAAAGTGAGCGTTAGACCCTTTTTTGAGTGACTCCAAATACCGGAGTTAGCCTAAAACCAGCGTTAGGAGCCTCTAACGCTGGTTTTCACGGCTAACGCCAAACTCCAAATCTAGCCGTTAGTTACAAAAAATAAATTTTTTTTTACAAACATTAGAAAAATATTACAACAATTTTAAACTAATTACACCTACTCTAAGCCCCCTAATAAAATAACAAAGACCCCCAAAATAAAAAATGCCCTACCCTATTCTAAAATTAAAATAGAAAAGCTCTTTTACCTTACCAGCCCTGAAAAGGGCCATTTGCGGGGCATGCCCCAAAGAATTCAGCTCTTTTGCCTGTAAAAAAAAAACATACAATACCCCCCCAACAATACAACCCACCACCCACATACCCCTAATCTAACCCAAACCCCCCTTAAATAAACCTAACACTAAGCCCCTGAAGATCATCCTACCTTGTCTTCACCTCACCAGGTATCACCGATCCGTCCTGGCTCCAAAATCTTCATCCAACCCAAGCGGGGTCTGGCGATCCATCATCCGGTGGCTGAAGAGGTCCAGAAGAGGCTCCAAAGTCTTCATCCTATCCGGGAAGAAGAGGCGATCCGGACCGGTAACCATCTTGATCCAAGCGGCATCTTCTATCTTCATCCGATGACGACCGGCTCCATCCTGAAGACCTCCACCGCGGACCCATCTTTTTCCGGCGACGTCCAACTGAAGAATGACGGTTCCTTTAAGGGACATCATCCAAGATGGCGTCCCTCGAATTCCGATTGGCTGATAGGATTCTATCAGCCAATCGGAATTAAGGTAGGAATATTCTGATTGGCTGATGGAATCAGCCAATCAGAATCAAGTTCAATCCGATTGGCTGATCCAATCAGCCAATCAGATTGAGCTCGCATTCTTTTGCCTGTAAAAAAAAAACATACAATACCCCCCCCAACAATACAACCCACCACCCACATACCCCTAATCTAACCCAAACCCCCCTTAAATTAACCTAACACTAAGCCCCTGAAGATCTCCCTACCTTGTCTTCACCACGCCGGGTTCACCGATCGATCCAGAAGAGCTCCTCCGATGTCTTGATCCAAGCCCAAGCGGGGGGCTGAAGATGTCCATGATCCGGCTGAAGTCTTCATCCAAGCGGGAGCTGAAGAGGTCCATGATCGGGCTGAAGTCTTCATCCAAGCGGGAGCTGAAGAGGTCCATGATCAGGCTGAAGTCTTCTATCAAGCGGCATCTTCAATCATCTTTCTTCTGGATCCATGTTCATCCCGCCGACGCGGAACATCCATCTTCACCGACGACTTCCCGACGAATGACGGTTCCTTTAAGGGACGTCATCCAAGATGGTGTCCCTCGAATTCCGATTGGCTGATAGGATTCTATCAGCCAATCGGAATTAAGGTAAGAAAATTCTGATTGGCTGATGGAATCAGCCAATCAGAATCAAGTTCAATCCGATTGGCTGATCCGATCAGCCAATCAGATTGAGCTTGCCTACTATTGGCTGATCGGAAAAGCCATTCGGAATTAAGGTAGGAAATCAGCCAATCAGAATCAAGTTCAATCCGATTGGCTGATCCGATCAGCCAATCAGATAGAGCTTTCATTCTATTGGCTGTTCCGATCAGCCAATAGAATGCGAGCTCAATCTGATTGGCTGATCGGATCAGCCAATCGGATTGAACTTGATTCTGATTGGCTGATTCCATCAGCCAATCAGATTTTTCCTACCTTAATTCCGATTGGCTGATAGAATCCTATAAGCCAATCGGAATTCGAGGGACGCCATCTTGGATGACCTCCCTTAAAGGAACCGTCATTCGTCGGGAATCAGCCAATCAGAATCAAGTTCAATCCGATTGGCTGATCCGATCAGCCAATCAGATTGAGATCGCATTCTATTGGCTGATCGGAACAGCCAATAGAATGAGAGCTCAATCTGATTGGCTGATCGGATCAGCCAATCGGATTGAACTTGATTCTGATTGGCTGATTCCATCAGCCAATCAGAATTTTCCTACCTTAATTCCGATTGGCTGATAGAATCCTATCAGCCAATCGGAATTTGAGGGACGCCATCTTGGATGATCTCCCTTAAAGGAACCGTCATTCGTCTGGAAGTCGTCGGTGAAGATGGATGTTCCGCGTCGGCGGGATAAACATGGATCCGGAAGAAAGAAGATTGAAGATGCCGCTTGATAGAAGACTTCAGCCGGATCATGGACCTCTTCAGCTCCCGCTTGGATGAAGACTTCAGCCGGATCATGGACATCTTCAGCCCCCACTTGGGCTTGGATCAAGACATCGGAGGCTCTTCTGGATCGATCGGTGACCCCGGTGTGGTGAAGATAGGGTAGGAAGATCTTCAGGGGCTTAGTGTTAGGTTTATTTAAGGGGGTTTGGGTTAGATTAAGGGTATGTGGGTGGTGGGTTGTAATGTTGGGGGGGGTATTGTATGTTTTTTTTTACAGGCAAAAGAGCTGAATTCTTTGGGGCATGCCCCGCAAAGGGCCCTTTTCAGGGCTGGTAAGGTAAAAGAGCTTTTCTATTTTAATTTTAGAATAGGGTAGGGCATTTTTTTATTTTGGGGGGCTTTTTTATTTTATTATGGGGCTTAGAGTAGGTGTAATTAGTTTAACATTGTTGTAATATTTTTCTAATGTTTGTAAATATTTTTTTATTTTTTGTAACTTAGTACTTTTTTATTTTTTGTACTTTAGTTAGTTTATTTCATTGTATTTATTTGTAGGTATTGTATTTAATTAATTAATTTGTTGATAGTGTAGTGTTAGGTTTAATTGTAGATAATTGTATGTATTTTATTTAATTTATTTATTGATAGTGTAGTGTTAGGTTTAATTGTAACTTAGGTTAGGATTTATTTTACAGGTAATTTTGTAATTATTTTAACTAGGTAACTATTAAATAGTTATTAACTATTTAATAGCTATTGTACCTGGTTAAAATAATTAAAAAGTTGCCTGTAAAATAAATATTAATCCTAAAATAGCTACAATATAATTATAATTTATATTGTAGCTATATTAGGGTTTATTTTACAGGTAAGTATTTAGCTTTAAATAGGAATAATTTATTTAATAAGAGTTAATTTATTTTGTTAGATTTAAATTATATTTAACTTAGGGGGGGTGTTAGGGTTAGACTTAGCTTTAGGGGTTAATACATTTATTAGAGTAGCGGTGAGATCCGGTCGGCAGATTAGGGGTTAATTATTGTAGGTAGGTGGAGGCGACGTTGGGGGCGGCAGATTAGGGGTTAATAAATATAATATATGGGTCGGCGGTGTTAGGGGCAGCAGATTAGGGGTACATAGGGATAACGTAGGTTGCGGCGGTGTACGGAGCGGCGGATTAGGGGTTAATAATAATATGCAGGGGTCAGCGATAGCGGAGGCGGCAGATTAGGGTTTAATAAATATAACATAGGGATCGGCGGTGTTAGGGGCAGCAGATTAGGGGTACATAGGGATAACGTAGGTTGCGGCGGTGTACAGAGCGGCAGATTAGGGGTTAATAATAATATGCAGGGGTCAGCGATAGCGGGGGCGGCAGATTAGGGGTTAATAAGCGTAAGGTTAGGGGTGTTTAGACTCGGGGTACATGTTAGGGTGTTAGGTGCAGACATAGGAAGTGTTTCCCCATAGGAAACAATGGGGCTGCGTTAGGAGCTTAACGCTGCTTTTTTGCAGGTGTTAGGTTTTTTTTCAGCTCAAACAGCCCCATTGTTTTCTATGGGGGAATCGTGCACAAGCACGTTTTTGAAGCTGGCCGCGTCCGTAAGCAAAGCTGGTATTTAGAGTTGCAGTGGCGGTAAATATGCTCTACGCTCCCTTTTTTGGAGTCTAACGCAGCCCTTCTGTGAACTCTAAATACCAGCGATATTTAAAAGGTGCGGGGGAAAAAAGCATGAGTAGCTAACGCACCCCTTTGGCCGCAGAACTCTAAATCTAGCTGTAAGATAGCTACAATGTAATTAATAATTACATTGTAGCTATTTTAGGATTTAAATTTATTTTACAGGTCACTTTGTATTTATTTTAGCTAGTTAGAATAGTTATTAAATAGTTATTAACTATTTAATAACTACCTAGCTAAAAGAAATACAAAGTTACCTGTAAAATAAATCCTAACCTAAGTTACAATTAAACCTAACACTACACTATCATTAAATTAATTAAATAAAATACCTACAATTAAATACAATTAAATAAACTAACTAAAGTACAAAAAAATAAAAAAAAATAACTTACAAAAAATAAAAAAAATAAGTTACAAACATTTAAAAAAGATTACAACAATTTTAAGCTACTTACACCTAATCTAAGCCCCTAATAAAATAACAAAGCCCCCCAAAATAAAAAAAATGCCCTACCCTATTCTACATTAAAAAGTTAACAGCTCTTTTACCTTACCAGCCCTTAAAAGGGCCTTTTGCAGGGCATGCCCCAAAGAATTCAGCCCTTTTGCCTGTAAAAATAAATTCACAAGAACTGCTGGTGCAATGATAAATGCCGACAGCGTATGCTGTTGGCATTTATCGATGTGCGGCGGACATGGTTCACTATAGCGGATCATGTCTGTCCGCACATATATAAATAGACCCCAAAGAGTGGTGGATACCAAAGATTTTTGCAAATTTTTACCTAGTTTAGAGAAAATTGTCTATTTTTTTTTCTAAAAACGTGGAATGGTAGCAATACTTACAGCCACATTTGTATACATATATGTTCACAATAGCAGTTCTATAGGAATAAAGGAGGCATCCATCAATTATGATTGTATTACAGTTACTCCCAAATGTCAAACAGCCTTAAATTTGCAAGGTAATTCCATTTAATCACTTGTTCATTATACTAGAAGTACAACTCTAAAGTTAAGGGTGCAGTGTACCCAAAAAGATCTCTTTCATTCATATAAATGGGCATTACTTAAACATGGGCATGAGCAGGAAGTACCCATTGATTGTCAGTTACCATTATTAGGAAAAAGGGGCATAATTAGATCTCAATGGACATCTGGGCAAAGGCTGTGGTGGAGCCCCCATTTTAACTATGTCCTTTCTGACTGTTTGCAATTAACAGCAAAAAGAATAAAGATAATTAAATATGAGGTATCCTTCCCCCTTGGTTAGTTTTGTGGTCAACTTGGAAATCCTGTCACAATGTTGTAATAAGCACTCCGGAATCTGTTGGCACGCTACAAATAACTGATAAAATTAATAATATCAATAATAAAGGCAAATCCATTTGCATTCCTTAAGCTGTCATCCCTGTTTTGTAGGAAAGCACACTGAGGAGCCAGACAATTTGCAGGGCCCTTCCTGGATCTGAGACCACTATTGATTGCAGGATCAGATGTAGGGTTTTCATCTCTGCCATGCTAACCTGGACACATGCTACAAGGAGGAAAATAACTAGGGCTCTTCAGCAGCACTATTCATGTGATATCCAGAGGAACAATTAATTTTCCTCGCTGCACACTCTGCACCATGTATAACTCATAACTGTTCTGGAAGACAAGGCCAAAACAGCAACCCTTATAAGAAGGTACTTTTAGAGGTATAGGTGTGCTCTCAAAAAGTAGCTATAAGACAGGATTATTTGGAAGTACCACCTACCTATCAGCCAGTTCACATTATTAGTAAATACACAACAGTACTATTTTATTAGCCTCAAAATAAATGTTTAGACAAAAAAATAAAAAGGCTTAATTTACTTTTTATTATGAATAATACATAATCAATTGATTAGTGAAAGTCCCTTTAAAACAGGCCTAAAGAAGTATTTAAATAAAAATAGTCAAGAAGATGGGTAGAATATCTTGACCACAGCCACCAGTGTCCTTTTCTTTGGCCCAAATCTGGAAGGACTTGAACCACAACCCTTATCTAGGCTGCTTTTGCAGAAACTCGCTGGCATGTATATGTCATACTCTTGCACTCTTATACCTCACACTAACAGACTTCAGGGTATTCACTCAGCAATTAATTCCTGTGATCCTACAGCCTATTAAAATGGAAATGTCTGAGAGTTAGATTTATTTACATCACCAAAAAGATCACTTTCATTCATATAAATGGGCATTACTTAAACATGGGCATGAGCAGGAAGTACCCATTGGTTGTCAGTTACCATTATTAGGAAAAAGGGGCATAATTAGATCTCAATGGACATCTTGGCAAAGGCTGTGGTGGAGCCCCCATTTTAACTATGCCCTTTCTGACTGTTTGCAATCAACAGCAAAAAGAATAAAGAGAATTAAATATGAGGTATCCTCCCCCCTTGGTTAATTTTGTGGTCAACTTGGAAATCCTGTCACCATGTTGTAATTAGCACTCCGGAATCTGTTGGCACGCTACAAATAACTGATAATATTAATAATAACAATAATAAAGGCAAATCCATTTGCATTCCTTAAGCTGTCATCCCTGTTTTGTAGGAAAGCACACTGAGGAGCCAGACAATTTGCAGGGCCCTTCCTGGATCTGAGACCACTATTGATTGCAGGATCAGATGTAGGGTTTTCACCTCTGCCATGCTAACCTGGACACATGCTACAAGGAGGAAAATAACTAGGGCTCTTCAGCAGCACTATTCATGTGATATCCAGAGGAACAATTAATTTTCCTCGCTGCACACTCTGCACCATGTATAACTCATAACTGTTCTGGAAGACAAGGCCAAAACAGCAACCATTATAAGAAGGTACTTTTAGAGGTATAGGTGTGCTCTCAAAAAGTAGCTATAAGACAGGATTATTTGGAAGTACCACCTACCTATCAGCCAGTCTGCATTATTAGTAAATACACAACAGTACTATTTTATTAGCCTCAAAATAAATGTTTAGACAAAAAAATAAAAAGGCTTAATTTACTTTTTATTATGAATAATACATAATGAATTGATTAGTGAAAGTCCCTTTAAAACAAGCCTAAAGAAGTATTTAAATAAAAATAGTCAAGATGGGTAGAATATCTTGACCACAGCCACCAGTGTCCTTTTCTTTGACCCAAATCTGGAAGGACTTGAACCACAACCCTTATCTAGGCTGCTTTTGCAGAAACTCGCTGGCATGTATATGTCATACTCTTGCACTCTTATACCTCACACTAACAGACTTCAGGGTATTCACTCAGCAATTAATTCCTGTGATCCTACAGCCTATTAAAATGGAAATGTCTGAGAGTTAGATTTATCTACATCACCAAAAAGATGTCTTTCATTCATATAAATGGGCATTACTTAAACATGGGCATGAGCAGGAAGTACCCATTGGTTGTCAGTTACCATTATTAGGAAAAAGGGGCATAATTAGATCTCAATGGACATCTTGGCAAAGGCTGTGGTGGAGCCCCCATTTTAACTATGCCCTTTCTGACTGTTTGCAATTAACAGCAAAAAGAATAAAGAGAATTAAATATGAGGTATCCTCCCCCCTTGGTTAGTTTTGTGGTCAACTTGGAAATCCTGTCACCATGTTGTAATTAGCACTTCGGAATCTGTTGGCACGCTACAAATAACTGATAATATTAATAATAACAATAATAAAGGCAAATCCATTTGCATTCCTTAAGCTGTCATCCCTGTTTTGTAGGAAAGCACACTGAGGATCCAGACAATTTGCAGGGCCTTTCCTGGATCTGAGACCACTATTGATTGCAGGATCAGATGTAGGGTTTTCACCTCTGCCATGCTAAACTGGACACATGCTGCAAGGAGGAAAATAACTAGGGCTCTTCAGCAGCACTATTCATGTGATATCCAGAGGAACAATTCATTTTCCTCGCTGCACACTCTGCACCATGTGTAACTCATAACTGTTCTGGAAAACAAGGCCAAAACATCAACCCTTATCAGAAGGTACCATTATAGGTACAGGTCTGCTCTCAAAAAGTAGCTATAAGACAAACAGGATTATTTGGAAGTACCACCTACCTATCAGCCAGTCTGCATTATTAGTAAATACACAACAGTGCTATTTTATTAGCCTCAAAATAAATGTTTAGACAAAAAAATAAAAAGGCTTAATTTACTTTTTATTATGAATAATACATAATTAATTGATTAGTGAAAGTCCCTTTAAAACAGGCCTAAAGAGTCAAGATGGGTAGAATATCTTGACCACAGCCACCAGTGTCCTTTTCTTTGGAGCAAATCTGGAAGGACTTGAACCACAACCCTTATCTAGGCTGCTTTTGCAAAAACTTGCTGGCATGTATATGTAATACTCTTGCACTCTTATACCTCACACTAACAGACTTCAGGGTATTCACTCAGCAATTAATTCCTGTGATCCTACAGCCTATTAAAATGGAAATGTCTGAGAGTTAGATTTATCTACATCAAAGTGTTTTTTTTTTGTTTTTTTTTAAGATTTGCTCTTCAGCAAAGGCCAGAGGGTGAATACATAGATGGAAGTAACTTGGAATGACAATGCTTATTCTCAATCACAATTACAGTGGATCAACGTTTTTGTCTAAGTGCAATGCAACATACCGTCAGCATTTACGTTTCCCTATAATAAAAAAAGCTTTTTGAAATTGATGTGTTTGAAAAATGAAAGTGCTCTTGCCTATAACATTTCCTTGTAAAAATTTCAGCTTTCTTCTTAAGAAGACCTATTACAGATTTCATGCCTGAATAGGATTCCAAGGTAAGCTTTTAAAATGTGTCAGGCTCTGCCTGCTTTCAAATGTGATTTTATTAAAGCCAGAAAAATATAGCCAGAAATAATTACTTTTTCTGTTAATGTAGCTAATTTACATAGCATTTTTGTTTACAATGCAGTAGGATAATGAATACCTAGATCTACTTAGCTTATTCACGCTACACATACAAGTAGTTAGGTACCTTTCACTGTTGCATAAAAGATTATGCTTCTGTTCTGTATAGAAGTTACTTCACTTCTGCAACTGAACATATTTTACATGTTTGATAGATACTAAGCCCCTGCTGTGCTAAAGGGAGAATGAGAGGTTAATAAGGAGAGTCAGCAGCAGCTGCTTTAAAGGGTAATTATTAATCGCTTTACTGGTAGGTAAATCTTCAAGGAATTGCTGAATTTGCTTTTATGTGGAATTATAAGATTCACTATAACAAGCTTTAAAGGGGCATTGAACCCAAAACTATTGTTTCATGATTCAAATACATTTTTAAAAACTTTCCAAATTACATTTATTATCATATGTACTTTGTTCTCTTGATATCCTTTATTGAAAATAATGTAGGAAGATTAGGAGTGTGCACGTGACTGGTGCAATATATGGCAGCAGTTTTTTAACTATGTTATACATTTGCAAGAACACAAGGTGGCAGCAATGTTTCCTGTCATGTACTGCTCCTGAAATGTTCTCTATGGGTTAGATTACAATTGGCGTGCTAACTGTTGCGCCGGAGCAATATCAGGTTTTTGAGCATATCAGAATTAGCGCACATATTACAAATTGAAAGTAAATGCAAACGTGAGAGAGCAAACACACAGGTTAGCACGACTGAAACCCTCATGTAAAGAGCAGTGTGTTAAAAAAAGTTGCACTAAACATGACATAAATGCATTCAAAATTACAGTTACACTCTTATTAACAATAAATAAAATGAATCATATAAATATTAAAAGAAAAAAAGTTATAAGGGTTAAAAGGTTTATGGTTTATGAAAAGGTGTTTGACTGCAAAAGTCTATATATATATATATATATATATATATATATATAGATATATATATACTGTATATATATATATATATATATATATATATATATAAATCAATGTAAACATTTGAATAGGAAATTAGCACATCTAGGCAAGTATCCCCGCTTGCTTTCCCCAGAAATTGTTAATATACAATGTTACCAATGCACAAGAGAATTGTGGGTAAGATATGCAAATTAGATATGCAAATTCTCAGTTTTTTGGCTTCAAAATATTGTTTTGACACAGCGATTCTTTTAACAGGATTATTACAGCAAACTAGAAATCACTCACTAGACAAGCCTGTTTCGTTCTTTTTGGAACTCATCAGTAGGAGATAGATTTCTGATTGCTGCATTGGTAAAGCTATTTCCATAGTTAAACCAAAATTCATTAAAATTATGGGGGGAGATAAAAAGCTGAAATTAAAATCCTCCATGTCTCAAAATTAAATCAATGTAAATATTTGCATAGGAAATTAGCACATCTAGGCAAGCATTGGTAACATTGTATATTAAGAATTTCTGGGGGAAAGCAAGCGGGGATACTTGCCTAGATGTGCTAATTTCCTATGCAAATATTTACATTGATTTAATTTTGAGACATGGTGGATTTTAATTTCAGTTTTTTATCTCCCCCCATAATTTTAATGAATTTTGGTTTAACCATGAAAATAGCTTTACCAATGCAGCAATCAGAAATCTATCTCCTACTGATGAGTTCCAAAAAGAATGAAACAGGCTTGTCTAGTGAGTGATTTCTAGTTTGCTGTAATAATCCTGTTAAAAGGATTGCTGTGTCAAAACAGTATTTTGAAGCAAAAAAACTGAGAATTTGCATATCTAATTTGCATATCTTACCCACAATTCTCTTTTTCATTGGTAACATTGTATATTAAGAATTTCTGGGGGAAAGCAAGCGGGGAAACTTGCCTAGATGTGCTAATTTCCTATCCAAATATTTACATTGATTTAATTTTGAGACATGGAGGATTTTAATTTCAGTTTTTTATCTCCCCCCATATTTTTAATGATATTTGGTTTAACCATGAAAATAGCTTTACCAATGCAGCAATCAGAAATCTGTCTCCTACTGATGAGTTCCAAAAAGAACGAAACAGGCTTGTCTAGTGAGTGATTTCTAGTTTGCTGCAATAATCCTGTTAAAAGGATCGCTGTGTCAAAACAGTATTTTGAAGCAAAAAAACTGAGAATTTGCATATCTAATTTGCATATCTTGCCCACAATTCTCTTGTGCATTGGTAACATTGTATATTAAGAATTTCTGGGGGAAAGCAAGCGGGGATACTTGCCTAGATGTGCTAATTTCCTATGCAAATATTTACATTGATTTAATTTTGACACATGGAGGATTTTAATTTCAGTTTTTTTATCTCCCCCCATAATTTTAATTAATTTTGTTTTATATATATATATATATATATATATATATATATATATATATACATACATATAAACGTCTAAATATGTGTATGCATTTATATGTATAGAAGTGTGTTCAGATGTATTCATGTGTTTTAGTGCATATTTCACATTCCAATATTCTTCACATACATTTTTTTTTGTGAATGTCTATTCCTATATATATCTGTATATACCTATATCTGCATATCTATTCCTATAGATAGGTATAAATATCTATTTAACATTATCAGATATATGTAGAAATATATATTTAATAATAAAATTACATTATTTTCTATGTGTAGAACATAGGAATGTATAATATGCAAAATCTGGATTTTGTTATTTAGGTCTAATGCGGGTTAGCCCACATGAAAAATTACTAACTTCAATATGCGTTATTAAAATATTAAATATTAAAAAATATTCATGAACATTATTAAAAATTACAATACATACTGTAAATATATATATATATATATATATATATATATATATATATATATATATATATATATATATATATATATATATATATATTCTGTGGATTACTTTTAAAGAGTTAATTAACCATCATTTTTTTCTTATTAGCCAGAGATGAAAGGTGACCTCTCTGCTTTGATTTTAAAAAGTTTTCATGTTCGAGTTTTGATGTTAATTGGTTTGATCTTTCATATTTAGAAGAGAAGAATAACAACTCAATTGCTAGTTAGATTGTTTACATATAATATTCATCTAAAAATAGAGAAATGTGAGCCACTGGGTAGAAGAGTACTAAAGATGTGTATACTGAGGTGTATTATATTCATTATTATAATTTGTAACATTGTTGGTAGTCAGGGGTGGTGTCAAAGGTAATTGATATTACTGATGGGGGTCATTATTTCCTAGTTCTTTATCAGGCTTTTTATATTTAAATCCTACTTCTAGCACTGGTTCTACGGAGGTACAAAAGAACCCCAGTCTTTTTGGTTGCGCTTGTTGGCTGTGGAGTGATGGAGTTCAATATTGCTACTTTTAATGCTGTCCCTTCACACCTACCCATGCCCATAGACCACCTAGCTACACCTGAAGCATCCAAGATGAGCCAGCTCCACCCATGGAACCCCACAATTCGGGCCTCAACTTGCCCTGACACCACCCAGAGTCTCTACTCCTCCCTCAGACCTCCTCGATACAGTCCCCAGCTTACTGGTCCCTGCATGGATTTCCCCAGTGTAAATGTTTGCCAACAAAACATTTCTCAAGCCACTACTGCCCCCAATTATAGCAAATAGCATGTAAAAAGAGGGGCTACCTTGCATATGTATGGATATTTCCTTACAAGCTTCGTAAAGTGAATCCTATAATTCCACATAAAAGAAAATACAGCAGTTCCTTGAAGATTTACCTACTAGTGAAGCGATTAATAATTACACTTTAATGCAGCTGCTGCTGACTCTCCTTATTAACCTCTCATTCTCCTTTTTAGCACAGCAGGGGCTTAGTATCTATCAAAGATGTAAAATGTGTTCAGTTGCAGAAGTGAAGTGACTTCTATACAGAAGAAGTAAGACTTTTTTTTTAATCTTTTATGCAACAGTGAAAGGTACCTAACTACTTGTAGTTGTAGTGTGAATAAGCTAAGTAGATCTAGGTATTCATTAACTTCTTACTACGTTGTAAACAAAAATGCTATGTAAATGAGCTACATTAACAGAAAAAGTAATTATTTCTGGCTATATTTCTCTGACTAATAAAATCACATTTGAAAGCAGGCAGAGCTTGACATATTTTAAAAGCTTACATTGGGATCCTTTTCAGGCATGAAATCTGTAATAGTTCTGCTTAAGAAAAAATAAGCAGACATTTTTACAAGGAAATGTTATAGGCAATAGCACTTTCATTTTTAAAACACATCAATTTCAAAAAGCTTTTTATATTATAGGGAAACGTAAATGCTGACGGTATGTTGCATTGCACTTAGACAAAAACGTTGATCCATTGTAATTCTGATTGAGAATAAGCATTGTCATTCTAAGTGACTTTCATCCATGTAGACACCCTATGGCCTTTGCTGAAGAGCAAATCTAAAAAAAAAACGAAAACACTTTGATGTAGATAAATCTAACTTTCATGAATTTCCATTTTAATAAGCTGTAGGATCACAGGAATTAATTGCTGAGTGAATACCCTGAAGTCTGTGAGTGTGAGGTATAAGAGTAAAACATATACATGAAAAGTGGGTAGTGGTATAAAGCGCCCGAAGGCTGGGGTAATGAAGGGACCACAAACTTTAATCAGATATAATGGGGTCCTAAAAAAGTGTATACAGAGATTTTGAAGGATAAAATTGGAATATTGATTAATTTAATACAGCAATTATAAAACAAAATACAATACACTAAATATAAAATACAATAATACTACATTTGCATAGTAAAATGGGAATTCCCAAAAAAGTAAAAAATAGAGAATGGTTGATTAAGATCCATAAATAGCAAAGAATTCTGTCTAAGTGTCCAAAGACGTATTATCCAGCGGGAATAAGATGTTCAATAGTCAAGTGTCCAAAAATTGTGTCACAAGTCAGTAAATGTGATCAGTTAATCCATGCCAAATACCAATAATAATCCAAATTGAACTGTTGTGGAAGTTGTGAAAACAGTTGAAACAGTTCAATTTGGATTATTATTGGTATTTGGCATGGATTAACTGATCACATTTATTGACTTGTGACACAATTTTTTGACACTTGACTTTTGGACATTTTATTCCCGCTGGATAATACGTCTTTGGACACTTATTAGACAGAATTCTTGCTATTTATGGATCCTTAATCAACCATTCTCTATTTTTTACTTTTTTGGGAATTCCCATTTTACTATGCAAATGTAATATTATTGTATTTTAAATTTAGGGTATTGTATTTTGTTTTATAATTGCTGTATTAAATTAATCAATATTCCAATTGTATCCTTCAAAATCTCCTTATACACTTTTTTTTAGGACCCCATTATATCTGATTAAAGTTTGTGGTTCCTTCATTACCCCAGCCTTCGGGCGCTTTATATCACTACCCACTTTTCACTACTTCCTCTGGGCCAGCTAGGAGGCCTTTGTATAGAGCTAGAGGGTAAACCCGTGGTGCTTGGTGTTTTTTTAAAACATATACATGCCAGCAATTTTCTACAAAAGCAGCCTAGGGTTGTGGTTCATGTTCTTCCATATTTGGGCCAAAGAACGAATACTGGTGGCTGTGGTCAAGATATTCTACTGATCTTGACTATTTTTATGTAAATACTTCTTTTGGCCTGTTTTAAAGGGACTTTCACTAATCAATTATGTATTATTCATAATAAAAGGTAAATTTACCTATGTTTTTTTTTTTTCTTCAAATTTTCTTTATTGGAAATACACAATTACAAATTAACCACAGTTCAGAGTTCTGTAAAATAAATAGCATATAATTTTAATTGGTGCAGTTATTTGTCCAGTCATCTCTTATGAAAAATGAGTTCAAGTATGATGTTTAACAGTTCAGTTGGTTCAATTCAAGAGTTTAGTATTAAGGATTTGAGATTTCTTCCGTGTGAGTTTGCATATTGTTTTATTTATTTAAACAATTACTAAACAAATGCTATATCTAAATAAAAATAAAAGAAACACTAACTACTTTAATAGTAACTTAAAGGGACACTATACCCAAACATTTTCTTTCATGATTAAGGTAGAGAATATAATTTTAACCCCTTAATGATCACAATGTATCCTGTATGTCACTGGTTGTTAAGGGTTTTTTCAGGACATAATAGCACAAGTCTAGCAAGAACACGCTATTAATGCCCTCCCTCCAGAAGGCTTTGTGGAATAGAGCAGTCTCAATGCTGGTGGCAAGACCGCACTATAAAACAATCAAGTCCCCAAAAAAGGCCAGCGACTTACAGGGTACGTCGCTGGTCCTTAAGGGGTTAAACAACATTCCAATTTACTTCTATTACCTAATTTGCTTCATTATTTAGATATACTTAAATGAAGAAATAGCGATGCAGATGGTGAACCAATCACAGGAGGCATCTATGTGCAGCTACCAATCAGCAGCTACTAAGCATATCTAGATATGCTTTTCAGCAAAGAATATCAAGAGAATGAAGCTAAATAGATAATAGAAGTAAATTAGAAAGTTGTTTATAATTGTATGCTCTTTCTAAATCATGAAAGAAAAAAAATTGGGTTTCATGTCCCTTTAACCCCTTAGTGACCGAGGACGTGCAGGATACGTCTGAAAAAAAAAGGCAGTTAACGCCTGACGACGTACCCTGCACGTCCTCGGCTAAAGTGAGTGCTGGAAGCGATCAAGATCGCTTCCAGGCACTATTACAGTACTGCAGGGATGCCTCGATGTCTGGGCATCCCTGCAGTGCTGTTACGGAGTGCCGGGACCGGAGCGATCACTCCCCCTTGAGTGATCACTTCCGGTTTTGCTCCACGTGGAGCCCGGCAGTGCAGCAGAGCATCGGAAGCGATCGGACACGCTTCCGATGCTCTGCTAGTGTGCTAAGTGCCTCGGTGGGTCGAGGCACTTAGTTAGTATATAAATCAAAGTAAAAATGTGAAAAAAAAATATAATATATAAAATAATAAAGCCCACATATAGCGCCCCCCCCCCCTCCCCCATGAGGCTTCCAAAATGGCGATGCCCGGTGCATCATGGGGCATCTGGGGGTGTCCCTAGCCTGTCTCACCATAGGGGCAAGCTAGGGTCACCCAATCTGAGCCTTCTTAGAAAAAAAAAAAATAATAATAAAATACCCCATTTGTCTGATCATGTCAATATTTGTAAATATTGACTCTGATCAGTGTGGATCTCCCTCCCTCTCCTCACTTGCCATTTTGTTGGAGAAAGAGAGAGACCTGTATTTTAGCAGAGAGAGATTTATTTCTTTTATTTGTTAAAAAATTTAAAATCCAAAGGCTCTTTTCAGAGCCATTAACCCCTAGCTTGCCAGTGATCACTATAAATCACTGGCAGTAGCACAGCTGCACTTTTTTTTGCTGTCTGTGCATTTTTTTAGGGGTTAATTTTTGTTGTTGTATTTTTTTTTAAAAACTCAAAGGCTCCTTTCAGAGCCATTTAGCTAATTTAATTTAATTTAAAGACTATTTAACCCCTAGCTTGCCAGTGATCGCTATACATCACTGGCATTAGCATAGCTGTATTTTTTTGCTGTCTGTGCATTTTTTAGGGGTTAATTTTTGTTGTTGTAATTTTTTAAAAACCTAAACGCTCCTTTCAGAGCCATTTAGCTAATTTAATTTAATTTAAATAGTATTTAACCCCTAGCTTGCCAGTGATCGCTATACATCACTGGCATTAGCATAGCTGTACATTTTTGCTGTCTGTGAATTTTTTTAGGGGTTCATTTGTGTTGTTGTAATTTTTAAAAAAACCAAAGGCTCCTTTCAGAGCCATTTAGCTAATTTAATTTAATTTAAAGAGTATTTAACCCCTAGCTTGCCAGTGATCGCTATAAATCACTGGCATTAGCATAGCTCTACATTTTTGCTGTCTGTGCATTTTTTTAGG
Organism: Bombina bombina; assembly: GCF_027579735.1. NCBI lineage: Eukaryota > Metazoa > Chordata > Amphibia > Anura > Bombinatoridae > Bombina > Bombina bombina. The sequence goes on from NC_069506.1 coordinate 115,253,860, forward strand.
GGTTAATTTTTGTTGTTGTAATTTTTTAAAAACCTAAACGCTCCTTTCAGAGCCATTTAGCTAATTTAATTTGATTTAAAGAGTATTTAACCCCTAGCTTGCCAGTGATCGCTATAAATCACTGGCATTAGCATAGCTGTACTTTTTTAAAAAAAAACCCAAAGGCCATTTAGTTAATTTAATTTAAAGAGTATTTAACCCCTAGCTTGCCAGTGATCGCTATAAATCACTGGCATTAGCATAGCTGTACTTTTTTTAAAAAAAAACCAAAGGCCATTTAGTTAATTTAATTTAAAGAGTATTTAACCCCTAGCTTGCCAGTGATCGCTATAAATCACTGGCATTAGCATAGCTGTACTTTTTTTAAAAAAAACCCAAAGGCCATTTAGTTAATTAATTAATTTTGGTTTTCTGTGACAGATACAAAAATGTCACAGAAAAGATATAGTGTTGAGGAGGCGTATGCCATCCTTGCGTCAGAGTCAGATGCCTCTATGTCTGACTCAGACCCCAATTTTGACCCTGCCATATGCTCAGATACATCATTAGATGCAGTCTCAACTGATAGTGATGTATCTGTGGCTGCTAGCCCCCCTGCCAGCCCCCCTGCTAGCCCCCCTGCCAGCCCCCCTGCTAGAAGGAGGCGTGTTGCTGCCATTGCCGCTGAAGAGTGGGTAACGCCTCATCTCCAGAGGCCAGATATCCCACCCTTCACAGCAAATGCTGGCATAAATATAGATGTGGCAGGTTTTAGCCCCCAACAGTTTCTGGAGGTGTTTCTGGGTGATGATGTATTGGGGAACATTGTCGCCCAAACTAATTTATATGCCCATCAGTACCGTGCTGCAAAGCCTGAAACATATTTGGCAAAGCAGCAATGGGCCCCCATCAATGTGCCAGAATTTAAAAAATTCTGGGCATTGACTATGCTGATGGGCATCATAAAGAAACCCTCCGTTCGCTCCTACTGGAGCAGTAGCCCCATCTGCTCTACCCCCATTTTCTCCCAGAGTATGTCGAGGCAGAGATATGAAATGATTCTTCATTTCATGCACTTCAGCGACAACAGCCTGTGCCCCCCTAGGGAGCATCCCCAATTTGTCAGGCTGTATAAAATCCGCCCCCTGATTACCCACTTTTCTGCCAGGTTTGCAGAGGCTTATACACCTGGAAGGAATATATGCGTTGATGAATCCCTGATGAAGTATAAGGGAAGGCTGGGATTCAAGCAGTATATTCCTTCCAAGCGCTCCAGGTATGGGGTAAAGGTGTATAAGCTCTGTGAGAGCGAGACTGGGTATACTCAGGCCTTCCGGGTGTATGAGGGAAAGGATAGCCACCTTGACCCTCCAGGTTGCCCAGAACATATGGGAACCACTGGCAAGATTGTCTGGGACCTGATATTACCCCTAATGAACAAAGGGTATCACTTGTACTTAGACAATTTTTATACAAGTGTCCTTTTGTTCAAGCTACTGTATTGCTTTGATACAGTAGCTTGCGGTACTATTAAAAAGAACCGCAAAGGTTTCCCAGGACAACTTGTACGCACCCGGCTACGAAGGGGGGAGACCTCTGCTCTGCGCCAAGAGGAGCTGTTGGCACTGAAGTACAGAGACAAGAAGGATGTATACCTTCTTACCACCATCCACACAGAGAGGACGGTGGCGGTCTCTGTACGTGGCAGAGCTGAGATCATAAGGAAGCCAGTGTGCATCAAATCTTATAACCGGCATATGGGTGGGGTTGATCTGGCAGATCAGCTGCTGCAGCCCTACCTAATTATGCGGAAGACAAGGGCCTGGTACAAAAAGGTTGCAATTTACCTAATGCAGATTGCAACCCACAACGCTTTTTTGTTGTTCAAAAAAGCAAACCCCGGAATGAAACTGACTTTTTTACAATTTCAGCTCCAGATCATTTCGGGGATTTTGTACCATGATGCACCTGCTCCCCGGGCGGTGATGGGAGAGAGCAGAGTTGGGGCTACTCATTTTATTTTTAAAATCCCCCCTACTGCCGCAAAGCAGAGACCACAAAAAAAATGCAGAGTCTGTACCAAGAGGGGGCAGAGAAGGGACACTGTATATCACTGTCCTGATTGCCCTGGACAGCCTGGACTCTGCATTGGGGACTGCTTCAAGCGGTACCATACAATGGTCAATTTTTAAAAAATAAATAAATTTGCTGTTATTTTTTTTTTGTTATGTTTACTGTTAAATTTTTTGTTATTTTTTTACTTTTAATATGCCAGATTTTTACATTTCACTAATATATTTTTTTTTCTAAAATGGGGCTGTTCTTTTTTTTTTTTTTTACAAAAACCCCTGTCAAACCTATGCATGGGGACATAGGTGTACTCAGGGTGCCTAGCAGAAAACAACCTGTAGTATTTTTTTTGCACTAACTTACAACAGTCTCTCCTAAATCATAGTCAAAAAGCAATGTGTGTGTAAAAATGAAAATTGAAAAAATGCCACCATACACTTTCTCCAATTTTTTTAGCTAAAACAGTTACTTCAAATGCATCAAAGCACACCATATACAATACCTTGGGGTGTCAACATTTCAAAAATATGCACATTCATGGCAATAAATAAAAGTGGGGTTTACAATAGGCCCCAAACTAAAGATAGGCCTATCAGAAGAAATACTCTCACTTAATAACTAAAATCACAAGTCATAAAATTGTAACATAACCTTCCCAAAATCCTGGCAAACCTATGCATGGGGGGCATAGGTGTACTCAGGGTGCCTAGCAGAAAACAACCTGAAGTATTTTTTTGCACTAACTTACAACAGTCTCTCCTAAATCATAGTCAAAAAGCAATGTGTGTGTAAAAATGAAAATTGAAAAAATGCCACCATACACTTTCTCCAATTTTTTTAGCTAAAACAGTTACTTCAAATGCATCAAAGCACACCATATACAATACCTTGGGGTGTCAACATTTCAAAAATATGCACATTCATGGCAATAAATAAAAGTGGGGTTTACAATAGGCCCCAAACTAAAGATAGGCCTATCAGAAGAAATACTCTCACTTAATAACTAAAATCACAAGTCATAAAATTGTAACATAACCTTCCCAAAATCCTGGCAAACCTATGCATGGGGGGCATAGGTGTACTCAGGGTGCCTAGCAGAAAACAACCTGAAGTATTTTTTTGCACTAACTTACAACAGTCTCTCCTAAATCATAGTCAAAAAGCAATGTGTGTGTAAAAATGAAAATTGAAAAAATGCCACCATACACTTTCTCCAATTTTTTTAGCTAAAACAGTTACTTCAAATGCATCAAAGCACACCATATACAATACCTTGGGGTGTCAACATTTCAAAAATATGCACATTCATGGAAACAAATAAATTGGGGTATGTTAAAATACCCCCAAAAAGACAATAGGCAAAGAAAATATGTTAAATGTGAAAAAAAAATCACAAAAGCATGTTGGACATTTGGCATTACACCCCCCGAACAAGCCAAGAAACTTATGCATAGGTGGTATCACTGTACTCAGGAGATGTTGGTGAACACATATTGGGGTCTTCTTTGGCAGTAACACATAACAGGAGCTGAGAATTCATGTCTAAAGTACAATGTGTGTGAAAAATAACACACAAAAAATGACTGCCTAATAGTTTGACAAAGAATTAGTGCATGGAAAGTGTTAAAATACCAGCATTTGAAATACCCTAGGGTGTCTACTTTTCAAAAATATATGGTTTGATGGGGGTAAATTACATTGGCCGGCTTCAGAAATGTCCTACATAGGACATGGGTGCATGGGATGTGAAAATTCCAAGTTGAAAAACTGGAATGCGCCCCCTAAAAATAAGGCCTTTTAGCCCCCAGAGAACCCAACACACCTATACATGGGTGGTATCACTGTACTCAGGAGATGTTGTTGAATACATATTGAGGTTTTTTTTGGCAGTAACACATAACAGGGACTGAGAATATATGCCTAAAGTACAATGTGTGTGAAAAATAATGCAAAAAAATGACTACCTAAAAGTTTGACAAAGACTAGTGGTTGAATTAGTGCATGGAAAGTGTTAAAATACCAGCATTTGAAATACCCTAGGGTGTCTACTTTTCAAAAATATATGGTTTGATGGGGGTAATTTACATTGGCCGGCTTCAGAAATGTCCCAAATAGGACATGGGTGCATGATGACAGATGTGAAAATTCCAAGTTGAAAAACTGGAATGCGCCCCCTAAAATTAAGGCCTTTTAGCCCCCAGAGAACCCGACACACCTATACATGGGGGGTATCACTGTACTCAGGAGATGTTGTTGAATACATATTGAGGTTTTTTTTGGCAGTAACACATAACAGGGACTGAGAATATATGCCTAAAGTACAATGTGTGTGAAAAATAATGCAAAAAAATGACTACCTAAAAGTTTGACAAAGACTAGTGGTTGAATTAGTGCATGGAAAGTGTTAAAATACCAGCATTTGAAATACCCTAGGGTGTCTACTTTTCAAAAATATATGGTTTGATGGGGGTAATTTACATTGGCCGGCTTCAGAAATGTCCCAAATAGGACATGGGTGCATGATGACAGATGTGAAAATTCCAAGTTGAAAAACTGGAATGCGCCCCCTAAAATTAAGGCCTTTTAGCCCCCAGAGAACCCGACACACCTATACATGGGGGGTATCACTGTACTCAGGAGATGTTGTTGAATACATATTGAGGTTTTTTTTGGCAGTAACACATAACAGGGACTGAGAATATATGCCTAAAGTACAATGTGTGTGAAAAATAATGCAAAAAAATGACTACCTAAAAGTTTGACAAAGACTAGTGGTTGAATTAGTGCATGGAAAGTGTTAAAATACCAGCATTTGAAATACCCTAGGGTGTCTACTTTTCAAAAATATATGGTTTGATGGGGGTAATTTACATTGGCCGGCTTCAGAAATGTCCCAAATAGGACATGGGTGCATGATGACAGATGTGAAAATTCCAAGTTGAAAAACTGGAATGCGCCCCCTAAAATTAAGGCCTTTTAGCCCCCAGAGAACCCGACGCACCTATACATGGGGGGTATCACTGTACTCAGGAGATGTTGTTGAATACATATTGAGGGTTTTTTTGGCAGTAACACATAACAGGGACTGAGAATATATGCCTAAAGTACAATGTGTGTGAAAAATAATGCAAAAAAATGACTACCTAAAAGTTTGACAAAGACTAGTGGTTGAATTAGTGCATGGAAAGTGTTAAAATACCAGCATTTGAAATACCCTAGGGTGTCTACTTTTCAAAAATATATGGTTTGATGGGGGTAATTTACATTGGCCGGCTTCAGAAATGTCCCAAATAGGACATGGGTGCATGATGACAGATGTGAAAATTCCAAGTTGAAAAACTGGAATGCGCCCCCTAAAATTAAGGCCTTTTAGCCCCCAGAGAACCCGACACACCTATACATGGGGGGTATCACTGTACTCAGGAGATGTTGTTGAATACATATTGAGGTTTTTTTTGGCAGTAACACATAACAGGGACTGAGAATATATGCCTAAAGTACAATGTGTGTGAAAAATAATGCAAAAAAATGACTACCTAAAAGTTTGACAAAGACTAGTGGTTGAATTAGTGCATGGAAAGTGTTAAAATACCAGCATTTGAAATACCCTAGGATGTCTACTTTTCAAAAATATATGGTTTGATGGGGGTAATTTACATTGGCCGGCTTCAGAAATGTCCCAAATTGGACATGGGTGCATGATGACAGATATGAAAATTCCAAGTTGAAAAACTGGAATGCGCCCCCTAAAATTAAGGCCTTTTAGCCCCCAGAGAACCCGACACACCTATACATGGGGGGTATCACTGTACTCAGAAGTTGTTGTTGAACACATATTGAGGTGTTTTTGCTCAGTAACATATAACAGGAACTGAGAATCCATGCCTAAAGTACAATGCGTGTGAAAAATAACACACCAAAATGACTACCCAAAAGTTTGACAAAGACTGGTGGTTGAATTAGTGCATGCAAAGTGTTAAAATACCAGCATTTGAAATACCCTAGGGTGTCTACTTTTTAAAAATATATGGTTTGATGGGGGTAATTTGCATTGTCCGGCTTCAGAAATGTCCCAAATAGGACATGGGTGCATGACGACAGATGTGAAAATTCCAAATTAAAAAACTGGAATGCGCCCCCTAAAAATAAGGCCTTTTAGCCCCCAGAGAACCCAACAGACCTATACATGGGTGGTATCACTGTACTCAGGAGATGCTGCTGAAGACATATTGGGGTGTTATTTGGCAGTAACCCTTAACGTTCTCAGTAAATGTATTCTTGAATTGCTATTTTGTCAAAAAATCACCATTTTTTTTTTTTTTTTTCAAACTTTGGCATAGATTGGTGGTAAAATAGTTGCATGGAAAGAGTCAAAATACTCCATGTTTAATACCTTAGGTTGTGTTCTTTTAAAAAATATATATATGTGAAGGGTTAATCAGGGATTCCTGACAGATATCAGTGTTCCAATGTAACTATCGCTAATTTTTTTAAAATTTTTTTGGAAATAGCAAAGTGCTACTTGTACTTATTGCCCTATAACTTGCAAAAAAAGCAAAGAACATGTAAACATTGAGTATTTCTAAACTCAGGACAAAATTTAGAAACTATTTAGCATGGGAGTTTTTTGGTAGTTGTTGAAGTGTAGGAGATTTTGAGGGTCAAAGTTAAAAAAGTGTGTTTTTTTCAATTTTTTCCTCATATTTTATAAATTTTTTTATAGTAAATTATAAGATATGATGAAAATAATGGTATCTTTAGAAAGTCCATTTAATGGCGAGAAAAACGGTATATAATATGTGTGGGTACAGTAAATGAGTAAGAGGAAAATTACAGCTAAACACAAACACCGCAGAAATGTAAAAATAGCCTTGGTCCCAAACGGACAGAAAATGGAAAAGTGCTGCGGTCATTAAGGGGTTAAGCATAGTAGTTGAGTGCAAAAATGAGTCTGAACAGAATCACAGATATTTTGGTGGATTGAATTTAATACATATTGAGGTGCAGGAAATTAGCAAATGGCTTCGGGTCAGTATAAATAAATATATTGTCATCTTAGTTGGTGTAATAAGTTCTCCATCATAGGGCTGTGGGAAGATAGAGAAAAAAATATATAATAAAAATAAAAAAGAGCCCCCCCCCCCCCCAAGTTTAAAGTACTAGGTTTCAATCATTGTCATTTTACAATTTTATTGTATTTTATTCACAATGTCTTTATCTAAAATGTTACTCCAGTCCCCTCTTAAGCGATGCCTCAAGGAAGATTTCATGGTGTATGAAAGGTTTTAAAATTTGACGATGTTGGTTAAGGGGGAGGGTAACACAAAAACATTGCCATTTATTTAGAAAGTGTCTTAGCCTGTGTTTGACATCCAGGTTAGTATAGAATTGTTCAATAAATAATTGTCTAAGTAGTTTATGTTTAAATGATGCTGCTTTTTTCGAGATCCATAAAGCTAGAACATATTGCCATGCTAGTAAAGTACAGAGCGTGAACATGGGGTGCAGTGGTTTATATTCTGTGTACCAGACAAATAAGAAAATTGTTTTCAGGTCAAAGGGCATGTTGATTTTGAAAATAGTTTTAACCCAATATTTTAGGTAACACCAGAATTGGTTGATACATGGACATTCATAAAAATAATGTTTGAGTGTGGATCTGGGCGAGGAGCATTTGACACATTGATTCAGGAGAGCTTGATTCCAGTGGGACCTGCGCACGGGGGGGGGGGGGGATGTAGCCTTTGTTTATCATTCTAATCTACATTTATCTAGTGGAAAGTGCTAAACTGACTGTTTTGTCCCTTTCTAAGCTATTGTGTACATCTTTAGCTTAGATGTCCCCCGGATCTTCCTTCTGTAGCTTGGTCAAGATGCTTTCCATTACACTCTTAGAAGCGTATGTTATCAACTGATGGTAGTTAGGAGATAGCGAGACGCTTCCCATTTTATAAGCAATATGTATATGGGCAAAAGGCGAGAGTTCCCAAAAATGAGTATGTTGAGACATTAAGGTATTGATATACGCCTAGATTTAGAGTTTGGCGTTAGCCGTCAAAACCAGCATTAGAGGCTCTTAACGCTGGTTTTGGGCTACCGCTGGTATTTAGAGTCTTGTAGGTAAGGGTCTAACGCTCACTTTGCAGCCGCGACTTTTCCATACCGCAGATCCCCCTACGCCATTTGCGTATCCTATCTTTTCAATGGGATCTTTCTAACGCCGGTATTTAGAGTCTTGGCTGAAGTGAGCTTTAGAAATCTAACGACAAGACTCCAGCCGCAGAAAAAAGCCAGGAGTTAAGAGCTTTCTGGGCTAACGCCGGTTCATAAAGCTCTTAACTACTGTGCTCTAAAGTACACTAACACCCATAAACTACCTATGTACCCCTAAACCGAGGTTATTTTAACCAGGTACAATAGCTATTAAATAGTTATTTACTATTTAATAGCTACCTAGTTAAAATAATTACAAAATTACCTGTAAAATAAAGCCTAACCTAAGTTACAATTAAATCTAACACTACACTATCAATAAATTAATTACATGAAATACCTACAAATAAATACAATTAAATAAACTAACTAAAGTACAAAAAATAAAAAAAGCTAAGTTACAAAAAATAAAAAAATTAATTACAAACATAATAAAAATATTACAACAATTTTAAGCTAATTACACCTACTCTAAGCCCCCTAATAAAATAACAAAGCCCCCCAAAATAAAAAAATGCCCTACCCTATTCTAAAATCAAAATAGAAAAGCTCTTTTACCTTACCAGCCCTTAAAAGGGCCTTTTGCGGGGCATGCCCCAAAGAATTCTGCTCTTTTGCCTGGAAAAAAACATACAATACCCCCCCCAACATTACAACCCACCACCCACATACCCCTAATCTAATCCAAACCCCCCTTAAAAAACCTAACACTCAGCCCCTGAAGATCTTCCTACCTTATCTTCACCACGCTGGGTATCACCGATCCGTCCAGAAGAGGCTCCGAAATCTTCATCCAAGCCCAAGCGGGGGCTGAAGAGATCCATCATCTGGCTGAAGTCTTCTATCAAGCGGCAAGAAGAAGTCCAGAAGAGGCTCCAAAGTCTTCATCCTATCCGGGCAGAAGAGGAGATCCGGACTGGCAACGATCTTCATCCAAGCGGCATCTTCTATCTTCATCCATCCAACGACGAGCGGCTCCATCTTCAAGACCTCCGGCGCGGATCCATCCTCTTCTTCCGACGTCCTAACACAGAATGACGGTTCCTTTAAGGGACGTCATCCAAGATGGCGTCCCTCGAATTCCGATTGGCTGATAGGATTCTATCAGCCAATCGGAATTAAGGTAGGCTGTTCCAATTAGCCAATAGAATGCGAGCTCAATCTGATTGGCTGATTGGATCAGCAAATCCGATTGAACTTGAATCTGATTGGCTGATTTCATCAGCCAATCAGATTTTTCCTACCTTAATTCCGATTGGCTGATAGAATCCTATCAGTCAATCGGAATTCGAGGGACGCCATCTTGGATGACGTCCCTTAAAAGAACCGTCATTCTGTGTTAGGACGTCGGAAGAAGAGGATGGATCCGCGCCAGAGGTCTTGAAGATGGAGCCGCTCGTCGTCGGATGGATGACGATAGAAGATGCCGCTTGGATGAAGATGGTTGCCGGTCCGGATCTCCTCTTCTGCCCGGATAGGATGAAGACTTTGGAGCCTCTTCTGGACTTCTTCTTGCCGCTTGATAGAAGACTTCAGCCGGATGATGGATCTCTTCAGCCCCCACTTGGGCTTGGATGAAGATTTCGGAGCCTCTTCTGGACGGATCGGTGATACCCGGCGTGATGAACATAAGGTAGGAAGATCTTCAGGGGCTTAGTGTTAGGTTTTTTAAGGGGGGTTTGGATTAGATTAGGGGTATGTGGGTGGTGGGTTGTAATGTTGGGGGGGTATTGTATGTTTTTCTTTCCAGGCAAAAGAGCAGAATTCTTTGGGGCATGTCCCTCAAAAGGCCCTTTTAAGGGCTGGTAAGGTAAAAGAGCTTTTCTATTTTAATTTTAGAATAGGGTAGGGCATTTTTTTAATTTGGGGGGCTTTGTTATTTTATTAGGGGGCTTAGAGTAGGTGTAATTAGCTTAAAATTGTTGTAATATTTTTATTATGTTTGTAATTATTTTTTTTATTTTTTGTACTTTAGTTAGTTTATTTAATTGTATTTATTTGTAGGTATTTCATGTAATTAATTTATTGATATAGAGGGTGACTTAAAGACTGGAACCACTAGGTGGCAACACTGACCAGTAGACTCTTTCTTTATAGTTGTGTAGGTAAATATTAGCACAATATGGACGCTATTGTGTAAAGGCAAGAATGGAAATAAGAACAAAATATTCCTGTAGCAGGCGCAGTGCCAGGTATTATAAAGACATAACATGCCAGTGTCCAGAGGAATTGAGTCAGAAGTTCACCTATTGATTTAAATTATATTTAACTTAGGGGGGTGTTAGGGTTAGGGTTAGACTTAGCTTTAGGGGTTAATACATTTATTAGAATAGCGGTGAGGTCCGGTCGGCAGATTAGGGGTTAATACTTGAAGTTAGGTGTCAGCGATGTTATGGAGGGCAGATTAGGGGTTAATACTATTTATTATAGGGTTAGTGAGGCGGATTAGGGGTTAATTATTGTAGGTAGCTGGCGACGACGTTGTGGGGGGCAGATTAGGGGTTAATAAATATAATATTGGGGTCGGCGGTGTTAGGGGCAGCAGATTAGGGGTATATAGGTATAATGTAGGTTGCGGCGGTGTACGGAGCGGCAGATTAGGGGTTAAAAAAATATGCAGGTGTCAGCAATAGCGGGGGCGGCAGATTAGGGGTTAATAAGTGTAAGGTTAGGGGTGTTTAGACTCGGGGTTCATGTTAGGGTGTTAGGTGCAGACTTAGGAAGTGTTTCCCCATAGGAAACAATGGGGCTGCGTTAAGAGCTGAACGCTGCTTTTTTGCAGGTGTTAGGTTTTTTTCAGCTCAAAATGCCCCATTGTTTTCTATGGGGGAATCGTGCACGAGCACGTTTTTTAAGCTGGCCGCTCCGTAAGCACCGCTGACATTGAGAGTTGCAGTGGCGGTAAATATGCTATACGCTCCCTTTTTGGAGCCTAACGCAGCCCTTCTGTGAACTCTAAATAACAGCGGTATTTAAAAAGTGCGAGGAAAAAAAAGCCAGCGTTAGCTACGCGGGTCGTTACCGACAAAACTCTAAATCTAGCCGAAAGTGTCTGACCTGGAGATACACATAGAATTGGGTGTTAGGTAAATTATATTGGTTTCTGAGGTCTTGAAAGGTCCTGGCCGTGTTTGATAATGGAGTCAGAAGTTCACCTATTGAGTTAATACCCTGGGATCTCCAGAATCGAAAAGGGGCTGTTTCGCTGCTGGCTGGGAAGTCCCTATTCCCCAATAGAGGAATATACCTTGGAGCAGGAAACTTATTTCCAAGATAGCCAAAGGCCAGCCACCAAGATTTTAAGGCATTCCTATATAGAATATTGTTTTTGATTTCTAAGGGTAGTTCCCGAATGGTAGATATAGTAGATAAGCAAGAGCATGTGGAGAAGTGTCAGCTTCTTCCAAGGGCAGATCTATAAAATATGCCATGTTAAGTTGCCAGTCCATAACCATATGGATTAGCGCTGCCTAATTATAGAATTTGAGATTAGGAAGTGCCAGACCCCCCTTGAGATATGTTTGTTGTAATGTTTTGGTTGCTATGCGTGTTCTTTTACTACCCATATGAATGATTAAATTGCTTTGTTCATGTGAGACAGGAGGAAGAGTAGCATTAGAAGTGGATATAGAAGTTTGGGCAGTATTGTTATTCACGCATCCAGAGGTGGAGGGATATGCCTAGGTATGTTAGGGTATTTGGCAGTGTCATAAAAGGGTAGGTTGTATCATTAGTATTATGGTCAGTTAACTAAAGTATCTCAAATTTTGTCATATTTACTTTGTATCCAGAAAAATCTCCAAAAGAGTCTAGCGTGTTAATAATTCTAGGAATGTATAAAGATGGGGTGCTAACAAACAGGAGCATATCATCTGCATAAAGGGCCATATGCAAATTGGAGTCATTGACTGAGATGCCCAGGAAGATCTGCTTCAGCTTAAGAGCAAGTGGCTCTAGGGGCAGGTCAAACAGTAAATGGGAGAGCTGGCAGCCTTGACGTATACCCCTTTCAAGTATAACATGTTTGGAGGTAAGGCCATTTGCAATAATGCTTGCTGTAGTGGTGGCATAAATATGGACCTTCAAAATGGAATTTTTGGAGGGTGTGGAATAAGTGGGGCCATTCAACTCTATCGAAGGCCTTCTCTGCATCTAGTGATAGCAGGAAGGCCTCTCAGTCTTTGCAATGACCGGGATCCCTATCCTGAACCCAAAAGTAATTGAGAGTGTGTAATACCTTCCTTAAGTTAACCACAGAAGATCTTCTATAAACGAACCCAGATTGATCGGGGGTGTAGTAGGGTGGGGAGAAGTGTTTTTAACCGATTAGCCAGTATTTTCAAAATGACTTTGTAGTCAGTGTTCAAGAGTGAAATGGGCCGATATGATTCTGGGAGGGAAAGGTCTTTGCCTGGTTTTGGTATCAAGGTGTTAAGGGCTGCTGTAAAGGATTTGGAAGGGGTCCCATTGTGTAAAAATATGTTGTTAAATAGGTTACAAAGAGTGGGTGAAATTTGTGGTGATAGGTGTATATATGATTAAGCAGGAAGCCCATCAGGTCCTGCAGTTTTTCCCAGAGACAGAGATTTAATGGTAGATTGGATTTCATCCATTGTGATTAGAGTGTTTAGTGCATCTATTTGTGTTGGAGGAAGCGTAAGAGAATGCCAAAAGTTGTGGTGAGAATCCGGAGTACTTGGTTGCTGTTTTGTGTATAGGTGAGAAAAGTAATCTGCAAGGCAGTTTGTGAATTCTGAGGGAGATCTATAGTTCTTTCCCTTATATCTAAGGGCTGCAATGTCTTTCTTTGCTGATCATGTCTTTACCAGCGTAGCAAGAGGATTTATTTCCAAAACTATAGAATTTACCTGGCCATTTTAGCTGCCCCGTGGCGGCTTGTTGTTGCATAAAGGCATCCATCTCTGATTTAGCAACAATATAATTATCATATGAGAAACTGGTTTTTACTGTACAGTAGTCTAAGTAAGCTTGGCCTAACTTAATTTGTAGGGCATTATATTTATACTGAGTTTTATGTTTTAGGTCAGCTAGATATGAGATAATATTTCCCGATAACACCGCATTAGCTGCTTCCCAGAATAGCTGTGGGTTAGATGAGTAAGGTAGATTATCAGTGTAATAGTCATTCTATGCATGAATGAGATGTTTTTTAAAAGATTCGGATGAAAGAAGATAAGAGGAGAACCTCAGAGAATTCCTATTGGGGCATGCAGAGAAAAAACATAAGACCAGCTCTACAGGGGCATGGTCGGATACTAGTATATTGTGGATCTTGTCTGAATTGACCTGCGAGATCACAGAGTCTGAGATGATGAAGAGGTCTATATGGGAGAAAGAGGAGTTTGTTTTAGAGAGGCAAGTGAAATCCTTGTCCTCAGGATGTCTCCTACGCCAAACATCACGCACGGCCAGGGAGTCTTTGAGCAAATTAAAAATGTTATGTTCAAATTTACCTTTATAACGATGTAACCTTTTATTTTCTAATCCCTCAATTGACCAAGTTCTGTCTATAGCTGGGTGTGGGGTCAAATTAAAATCTCCTCCTAATATGAGTCTTGTACCTATTAGGGGAGAAAGGGTCTGGACCAGTTTTTACCAAAAGGGTAGTGATTTGACGTTGAGACCATATATGTTAAATAGTGTGTAGTCAACTGAGTTAATGGATGCTTGAATGATGAGAAATCTGCCGTCTGGGTCAGTAATAGTATTTTTAATGTCAACTTATAGTCTTTTACCAAATAGAATAGCTAGGCCTCTACTACTGCTTTGCTAAGATATGTAGTCTATCTTTCCCACCCAGTCACTTTGTAATTTACTGTGCACCCCATCCACAAGATGTGTCTCCTGATGGAAGGCAATGTCAGCATTTAGTTTGCGAAGGTGAACTAATATTGATTTTCTTTTAATAGGGGAATCTATACTACCAACGTTCCAGGTAAAAAGTTTAAGAGCCATGATCAAATACTATATGGTTAGGTATGTAGTTGGGTGTCTGGGGTGAGGAGGGAGGGAGAGAGAGAGAAAAAAGGGGGGGAAGCCCACCTCATACGTTTGATTGTTGAGGAAGAGATAAGTCTACTTTCCATGCATGTAAGGAGTCAAAATTATGCATAAGATCTATAGGCAAATACCTCAACAGAGAGTAGGCAGATAGATGACTTAATGGAGGGGAGGTAAGCCAAATATAAGCTCCATATACTCTAAGGTGTGGGTTTCCATACCTGAAGGGGTGATAAACCCTTGTGCCATAGACAGTTTGTGATTCATAACCGAGAGGAGCTAAATAACAATTAAAGAACATTAACATTATATAACCTTGAAAAGTGTGGGTGGTAATATATACACATATGATGTGCCATAAAAACATATAAAATCTAAACTAAGACCTAAATCGAACCAGTATCCAAAGGTGTGATAACTTTTGGAGTATTATAAGAGGAGTTGTTGTCAGATGCGCATTGATTACAAGTATAATATCAGTAAGTAGTACAGTCAACCTAATGGCTATGTACCTAAAGATGCCTAACAAAGGTAGTTTGGTTTGTACTCTTGCCAGAAGCAAAATAAGAAAAAAGCATTAATCTTGGAGAGCCTTGGGGAGTGTTTTTGGTAAAGTGTACCTAAATACATTACAACATCTAATCTTGGACCTATCTACTATCCACAGGTATGTTAGTTAGGAATTTTGCAGTAAACATTGTCAATAAACAAACATTATCTGTAAATAAATATAGAATCAACAAGTAATAAGTGCAACCTAGGGGTTGCACTTGCAAAAATGCTTTTCATAAATAATACAATCTGAAGCATTACAAAAAAAAATAACAGAAGATAAGAATGGTAAATATACATTACATATCTCTTTCAGGGTAGGGGCACTACATCTGCACCAAAAGTCAGTCTTATGTGTGTTAAGCTCATCCCATCATAAGACCTCAGAGTTTTTTTCTGTCACCAGATATGAACCAAAGGCTTGCAGAGAGTGGAACATCTTAGGGCCTGAGGAGGTCAACAACATTTTTTTTTTGCTGGGTATAATAAGGCCACCTGCTGTCCTTGCTCAAGAAGCTTTGAGCAGTATGGGACAAAATCTTTCCACTTTCAGCAGAGTAATCCTGGAACATTAGAAGGCGGTTGTCCTCGTACTTGACTTCTTTCTTTGATCTGTAGGCTCTAAAGAGTAGTATCTTTTCTTGAAAGTTAAGACATTTAAAGATTACCTGGAGAGGTTCATTTCGCATCTCTGGTGGATTGTCAGGGCCCACTCTATGGGGTCTTTCCACATCGATTGGAAGTTGATCTGGAGCAATACCCAATAGTTTAGGGAACTAAACCCTGTCTAATAGATATTGTTTTAACAACTTCGAGATATCTGCTCCAGCTTGTCTATCCTCCACATCTAAGATGCAATATTCAGCAGTAGATAAGCACGTGGAGAATTGCCTCACCTCAATAGTCATATAGTCTACACCTGCTTAGTGAGTCAATCTTTGGTAGAAAAAAAGTCTTTAAGTCCTGCATAAGGGAGGTATGGTTCCCAGAGTTCAGCATGGGTTGGTCACTTTGTGGTGGATTATCAACATGTACCTCGACAGTATGACAAGATTTTTTGTCAGCCAATTTAGACTTATGGCTAATTTTGTCGGAGAGACCAGGTGACAGCTTTAAGAAATATTTATCGACTTTCATGTGAGTAGATTGGTAAAGAGTCAGCAAACAGGACTGTATGTTAGATCCAGTGTGCTATCTTATTACTTCCTCTTCCCTCTATGTTATTATCCAGAGGAGTATTAGCAGTGTGAGAGGGTGACTTAAAGACTGGAACCACTAGGTGGCAACACTGACCAGTAGACTCTTTCTTTATAGTTGTGTAGGTAAATATTAGCACAATATGGACGCTATTGTGTAAAGGCAAGAATGGAAATAAGAACAAAATATTCCTGTAGCAGGCGCAGTGCCAGGTATTATAAAGACATAACATGCCAGTGTCCAGAGGAATTGAGTCAGAAGTTCACCTATTGATTTAAATTATATTTAACTTAGGGGGGTGTTAGGGTTAGGGTTAGACTTAGCTTTAGGGGTTAATAAATTTATTAGAATAGCGGTGAGGTCCGGTCGGCAGATTAGGGGTTAATACTTGAAGTTAGGTGTCAGCGATGTTATGGAGGGCAGATTAGGGGTTAATACTATTTATTATAGGGTTAGTGAGGCGGATTAGGGGTTAATTATTGTAGGTAGCTGGCGACGACGTTGTGGGGGGCAGATTAGGGGTTAATAAATATAATATTGGGGTCGGCGGTGTTAGGGGCAGCAGATTAGGGGTACATAGGTATAATGTAGGTTGCGGCGGTGTACGGAGCGGCAGATTAGGGGTTAAAAAAATATGCAGGTGTCAGCAATAGCGGGGGCGGCAGATTAGGGGTTAATAAGTGTAAGGTTAGGGGTGTTTAGACTCGGGGTTCATGTTAGGGTGTTAGGTGCAGACTTAGGAAGTGTTTCCCCATAGGAAACAATGGGGCTGCGTTAAGAGCTGAACCCTGCTTTTTTGCAGGTGTTAGGTTTTTTTTCAGCTCAAAATGCCCCATTGTTTTCTATGGGGGAATCGTGCACGAGCACGTTTTTTAAGCTGGCCGCTCCGTAAGCACCGCTGACATTGAGAGTGGCGGTAAATATGCTATACGCTCCCTTTTTGAAGCCTAATGCAGCCCTTCTGTGAACTCTAAATACCAGCTGTATTTAAAAAGTGCGAGGAAAAAAAAGCCAGCGTTAGCTACGCGGGTCGTTACCGACAAAACTCTAAATCTAGCCGAAAGTGTCTGACCTGGAGATACACATAGAATTGGGTGTTAGGTAAATTATATTGGTTTCTGAGGTCTTGAAAGGTCCTGGCCGTGTTTGATAATGGAGTCAGAAGTTCACCTATTGAGTTAATACCCTGGGATCTCCAGAATCGAAAAGGGGCTGTTTCGCTGCTGGCTGGGAAGTCCCTATTCCCCAATAGAGGAATATACCTTGGAGCAGGAAACTTATTTCCAAGATAGCCAAAGGCCAGCCACCAAGATTTTAAGGCATTCCTATATAGAATATTGTTTTTGATTTCTAAGGGTAGTTCCCGAATGGTAGATATAGTAGATAAGCAAGAGCATGTGGAGAAGTGTCAGCTTCTTCCAAGGGCAGATCTATAAAATATGCCATGTTAAGTTGCCAGTCCATAACCATATGGATTAGCGCTGCCTAATTATAGAATTTGAGATTAGGAAGTGCCAGACCCCCTTTGAGATATGTTTGTTGTAATGTTTTGGTTGCTATGCGTGTTCTTTTACTACCCATATGAATGATTAAATTGCTTTGTTCATGTGAGACAGGAGGAAGAGTAGCATTAGAAGTGGATATAGAAGTTTGGGCAGTATTGTTATTCACGCATCCAGAGGTGGAGGGATATGCCTAGGTATGTTAGGGTATTTGGCAGTGTCATAAAAGGGTAGGTTGTATCATTAGTATTATGGTCAGTTAACTAAAGTATCTCAAATTTTGTCATATTTACTTTGTATCCAGAAAAATCTCCAAAAGAGTCTAGCGTGTTAATAATTCTAGGAATGTATAAAGATGGGGTGCTAACAAACAGGAGCATATCATCTGCATAAAGGGCCATATGCAAATTGGAGTCATTGACTGAGATGCCCAGGAAGATCTGCTTCAGCTTAAGAGCAAGTGGCTCTAGGGGCAGGTCAAACAGTAAATGGGAGAGCTGGCAGCCTTGACGTATACCCCTTTCAAGTATAACATGTTTGGAGGTAAGGCCATTTGCAATAATGCTTGCTGTAGTGGTGGCATAAATATGGACCTTCAAAATGGAATTTTTGGAGGGTGTGGAATAAGTGGGGCCATTCAACTCTATCGAAGGCCTTCTCTGCATCTAGTGATAGCAGGAAGGCCTCTCAGTCTTTGCAATGACCGGGATCCCTATCCTGAACCCAAAAGTAATTGAGAGTGTGTAATACCTTCCTTAAGTTAACCACAGAAGATCTTCTATAAACGAACCCAGATTGATCGGGGGTGTAGTAGGGTGGGGAGAAGTGTTTTTAACCGATTAGCCAGTATTTTCAAAATGACTTTGTAGTCAGTGTTCAAGAGTGAAATGGGCCGATATGATTCTGGGAGGGAATGGTCTTTGCCTGGTTTTGGTATCAAGGTGTTAAGGGCTGCTGTAAAGGATTTGGAAGGGGTCCCATTGTGTAAAAATATGTTGTTAAATAGGTTACAAAGAGTGGGTGAAATTTGTGGTGATAGGTGTATATATGATTAAGCAGGAAGCCCATCAGGTCCTGCAGTTTTTCCCAGAGACAGAGATTTAATGGTAGATTGGATTTCATCCATTGTGATTAGAGTGTTTAGTGCATCTATTTGTGTTGGAGGAAGCGTAAGAGAATGCCAAAAGTTGTGGTGAGAATCCGGAGTACTTGGTTGCTGTTTTGTGTATAGGTGAGAAAAGTAATCTGCAAGGCAGTTTGTGAATTCTGAGGGAGATCTATAGTTCTTTCCCTTATATCTAAGGGCTGCAATGTCTTTCTTTGCTGATCATGTCTTTACTAGACATGTGCACGGCTAAAAAAATTCGGTTCGTTTTCGGTTCGGATCGATTCGGACTTTTCGAATTTCGTTTCGGATCGAATCGGATTCGGCAAAATTTGAATAAATTCGTTTCGGATTTATTCGGATCCGAATAAATTTGTTTCGGATTTATTCGGATTCGGCTGAATTCGGTTCTATTCCGTTCCGAAATTCGGTATGTTTTTAGTACACTAACACCCATTTAGTACACTAAGTCACTAACACCCATAAACTACCTATGAACCACTAAACCGAGGCCCCTCCACATCGCAAACCCTATAATATTATTTAACCCCTAATCTGCCGATCGGATATCGCCGCAACCTACATTATAGCTATTAACCCCTAATCTGCTGTCCCTAACACCGCCGACCCCTACATTATAGTTATTAACCCCTAATCTGCCTCCCCCAAAGTCGCCGCAATCTAACTACAAGTATTAACCCCTAATCTGCCGACCCGATATCGCCGCCGCCTACATTATAGCTATTAACCCCTAATCTGCTGTCCCTAACACCGCCGACCCCTACATTATAGTTATTAACCCCTAATCTGCCTCCCCCAACGTCACCGCAATCTAACTACAAGTATTAACCCCTAATCTGCCAACCCGATATCGCCGCCGCCTACATTATAACTATTAACCCCTAATCTGCTGTCCCTAACACCGCCGACCCCTACATTATAGTTATTAACCCCTAATCTGCCCCCCCCAATGTCGCCGCAATCTAACTACAAGTATTAACCCCTAATCTGCCGACCCGATATCGCCGCCGCCTACATTATAACTATTAACCCCTAATCTGCTGTCCCTAACACCGCCGACCCCTACATTATAGTTATTAACCCCTAATCTGCCTCCCCCCAACGTCGCCACAATCTAACTACAAGTATTAACCCCTAATCTGCCGACCGCAAATCGCCGCCACTATAATAAATGTATTAACCCCTAATCCGCCGCACTCCCGCCTCGCAAACACTATAATACATTTTATTAACCCCTAATTTGCCCTCCCTAACATCGCCGTCACCTACCTACAATTATTAACCCCTAATCTCCCGCCCCCAACGTCGCCGCTACTATAATAAGGTTATTAACCCCTAAACCTAAGTCTAACCCTAACACTAACACCCCCTAACTTAAATATAATTTAAATAAAACAAAATAAGTTTACTATAGTTAAATAAATGAATCCTATTTAAAACTAAAGACTTACCTGTAAAATAAACCCTAAGATAGCTGCAATATAACTAATAGTTACATTGTAGCTATTTTAGGATTTATTTTATTTTACAGGCAACTTTGTATTTATTTTAACTAGGTACAATAGTTATTAAATAGTTAATAACTATTTAATAACTACCTAGCTAAAATAAATACAAATTTACCTGTAAAATAAATCCTAACCTAAGTTACAATTACACCTAACACTACACTATCATTAAATTAATTAAATAAATGAATCATATTTAAAACTAAATACTTACCTGTAAAATAAACCCTAATATAGCTGCAATATAACTAATAGTTACATTGTAGCTATTTTAGCATTTATATTTATTTTACAGGCAACTTTGTATTTATTTTAACTAGGTACAATAGCTATTAAATAGTTATTGACTAATTAATAGCTACCTAGTTAAAATAATTACAAAATTACCTGTAAAATAAATCCTAACCTAAGTTACAATAAAACCTAACACTACACTATCATTAAATAAATTAACTACAAGTACCTACAATTATCTACAATTAAATAAACTAAAGTACAAAACCCCCCCACTAAATTACAAAAAATAAAAAACCACTAAATTACAAAAAATAAAAAAATATTACAAGAATTTTAAACTAATTACACCTAATCTAAGCCCCCTAATAAAATAACAAAGCCCCCCAAAATAAAAAAAAATGCCCTACCCTATACTAAATTACAAAAGTTAACAGCTCTATTACCTTACCTTTTGCGGGGCATGCCCCAAAGAAAACAGCTCTTTTGCCTGTAAAAAAAAAAACACAATCCCCCCCCCCACATTACAACCCACCACCCACATACCCCTACTCTAACCCAAACCCCCCTTAAATAAACCTAACACTACCCCCCTGAAGATCTCCCTACCTTGAGTCGTGTTCACCCAGCCGGGCCGAAGTCTTCATCCGATGGGGCAGAAGAGGACATCCAGACCGGCAGAAGTCTTCATCCAAGCGGGGCAAGAAGAGGTCTTCCATCCATCATACAAGTACCAAAATACAAACAAACACTAAATTACCAAAAATAATAAAATATTACAATAATTTTAAACTAATTACACCTAATCTAAGCCCCCTACTAGCTATTAATATAGCTTCAATATAACTAATAGTTACATTGTAGCTATTTTAGGATTTATATGTATTTTACAGGCAACTTTGTATTTATTTTAACTAGGTACAATAGTTATTAAATAGTTAATAACTATTTAATAACTACCTAGCTAAAATAAATACAAATTTACCTGTAAAATAAATCATAACCTAAGTTACAATTACACCTAACACTACACTATCATTAAATTAACTAAATAAATGAATCCTATATAAAACTAAAGACTTACCTGTAAAATAAACCCTAATATAGCTGCAATATAACTAATAGTTACATTGTAGCTATTTTAGCATTTATATTTATTGTACAGGCAACTTTGTATTCATTTTAACTAGGTTCAATAGCTATTAAATAGATATTGACTATTTAATAGCTACCTAGTTAAAATAATTACAAAATTACCTGTAAAATAAATCCTAACCTAAGTTACAATTAAACCTAACACTACACTATCATTAAATAAATTAACTACAAGTACCTACAATTAAATACAATTAAAAAAACTAAACTAAAGTACAAACCCCCCCCCCCACTAAATTACAAAAAATAAAAAAATATTACAAGAATTTTAAACTAATTACACCTAATCTAAGCCCCCTAATAAAATAACAAAGCCCCTCAAAATAAAAAAAATGCCCTAACCTATACTAAATTACAAAAGTTAACAGCTCTATTACCTTACCAGCCCTGAACAGGACCCTTTGCGGGGCATGCCCCAAATAAAACAGCTCTTTTGCCTGTAAAAAAAAAACACAATCCCCCCCCCACATTACAACCCACCACCCACATACCCCTACTCTAACCCAAACCCCCCTTAAATAAACCTAACACTACCCCCCTGAAGATCTCCCTACCTTGAGTCGTGTTCACCCAGCCGGGCCGAAGTCTTCATCCGATGGGGCAGAAGAGGACATCCAGACCGGCAGAAGTCTTCATCCAAGCGGGGCAAGAAGAGGTCTTCCATCCATCAGAAAAGTACAAAAAAACAAACAAACACTAAATTAGCAAGAATAATAAAATATTACAATAATTTTAAACTAATTACACCTAATCTAAGCCCCCTACTAGCTATTAATATAGCTACAATATAACTAATAGTTACATTGTAGCTATTTTAGGATTTATATGTATTTTACAGGCAACTTTGTATTTATTTTAACTAGGTACAATAGCTATTAAATAGTTAATAACTACCTAGCTAAAATAAATACAAATTTACCTGTAAAATAAACCCTAACCTAAGTTACAATTACACCTAACACTACACTGTCATTAAATTAACTAAATAAATTAATCCTATATAAAACTAAATACTTACCTGTAAAATAAACTCTAATATAGCTACAATATAACTAATAGTTACATTGTAGCTATTTTAGCATTTATATTTATTTTACAGGCAACTTTGTATTTATTTTAACTAGGTACAATAGCTATTAAATAGATATTTACTGTTTAATAGCTACCTAGTTAAAATAATTACAAAATTACCTGTAAAATAAATCCTAACCTAAGTTACTATTAAACCTAACACTACACTATCATTAAATAAATTAACTACAAGTACCTACAATTAAATACAATGAAATAAACTAAACTAAAGTACAAAAAAAACAAACACTAAATTACAAAGAATAAAAAAAATTACAAGAATTTTAAACTAATTACACCTAATCTAAGCCCCCTAATAAAATAACAAAGCCCCCCAAAATAAAAAAATGCCCTACCCTATACTAAATTACAAAAGTAATCAGCTCTATTACCTTACCAGCCCTTAAAAGGGCCTTTTGCGGGGGCATGCCCCAAAGAAAACAGCTCTTTTGCCTGTAAAAAAAAACACAATACCCCCCCCACATTACAACCCACCACCCACATACCCCTACTCTAACCCAAACCCCCCTTAAATAAACCTAACACTACCCCCCTGAAGATCTCTCTACCGTGTCTTCACCCAGTGGGCCGAAGTCTTCATCCGATTGGGCAGAAGAGGACATCCAGACCGGCAGAAGTCTTCATCCAAGCGGGGCAAGAAGAGGTCTTCCATCCATCAGAAGTCTTGATCCAGGCGGCATCTTCTCTGTTCATCCATCCGGAGCGGAGCGGCAGCATCCTGAAGACATCCCACGCAGAGCATCCTCTTCTTTCTTGATCCGACGACTAGGTGACTGTACCTTTAAGTGACGTCATACAAGATGGCGTCCCTTGAATTCCGATTGGCTGATAGGATTCTATCAGCCAATCGGAATTAAGGTAGGAAAAATCTGATTGGCTGATTCAATCAGCCAATCAGATTCAAGTTCAATCCGATTGGCTGATCCAATCAGCCAATCAGATTGAGCTCGCATTCTATTGGCTGATCGGAACAGCCAATAGAATGCGAGGTCAATCTGATTGGCTGATTCCATCAGCCAATCGGATTGAACTTGAATCTGATTGGCTGATTGAATCAGCCAATCAGATTTTTCCTACCTTAATTCTGATTGGCTGATAGAATCCTATCAGCCAATCGGAATTCAAGGGACGCCATCTTGGATGACGTCACTTAAAGGTACAGTCACCTAGTCGTCGGATCAAGAAAGAAGAGGATGCTCTGCGTGGGATGTCTTCAGGATGCTGCCGCTCCGCTCCGGATGGATGAACAGAGAAGATGCCGCCTGGATCAAGACTTCTGATGGATGGAAGACCTCTTCTTGCCCCGCTTGGATGAAGACTTCTGCCGGTCTGGATGTCCTCTTCTGCCCCATCGGATGAAGACTTCGGCCCGCTGGGTGAAGACACGGTAGAGAGATCTTCAGGGGGGTAGTGTTAGGTTTATTTAAGGGGGGTTTGGGTTAGAGTAGGGGTATGTGGGTGGTGGGTTGTAATGTGGGGGGGGGTTTGTGTTTTTTTTTACAGGCAAAAGAGCTGTTTTCTTTGGGGCATGCCCCCGCAAAAGGCCCTTTTAAGGGCTGGTAAGGTAATAGAGCTGATTACTTTTGTAATTTAGTATAGGGTAGGGCATTTTTTTATTTTGGGGGGCTTTGTTATTTTATTAGGGGGCTTAGATTAGGTGTAATTAGTTTAAAATTCTTGTAATTTTTTTTATTCTTTGTAATTTAGCGTTTGTTTTTTTTGTACTTTAGTTTAGTTTATTTCATTGTATTTAATTGTAGGTACTTGTAGTTAATTTATTTAATGATAGTGTAGTGTTAGGTTTAATAGTAACTTAGGTTAGGATTTATTTTACAGGTAATTTTGTAATTATTTTAACTAGGTAGCTATTAAACAGTAAATATCTATTTAATAGCTATTGTACCTAGTTAAAATAAATACAAAGTTGCCTGTAAAATAAATATAAATGCTAAAATAGCTACAATGTAACTATTAGTTATATTGTAGCTATATTAGGGTTTATTTTACAGGTAAGTATTTAGTTTTATATAGGATTAATTTATTTAGTTAATTTAATGACAGTGTAGTGTTAGGTGTAATTGTAACTTAGGTTAGGGTTTATTTTACAGGTAAATTTGTATTTATTTTAGCTAGGTAGTTATTAACTATTTAATAGCTATTGTACCTAGTTAAAATAAATACAAAGTTGCCTGTAAAATACATATAAATCCTAAAATAGCTACAATGTAACTATTAGTTATATTGTAGCTATATTAATAGCTAGTAGGGGGCTTAGATTAGGTGTAATTAGTTTAAAATTATTGTAATATTTTATTATTCTTGCTAATTTAGTGTTTGTTTGTTTTTTTGTACTTTTCTGATGGATGGAAGACCTCTTCTTGCCCCGCTTGGATGAAGACTTCTGCCGGTCTGGATGTCCTCTTCTGCCCCATCGGATGAAGACTTTGGCCCGGCTGGGTGAACACGACTCAAGGTAGGGAGATCTTCAGGGGGGTAGTGTTAGGTTTATTTAAGGGGGGTTTGGGTTAGAGTAGGGGTATGTGGGTGGTGGGTTGTAATGTGGGGGGGGGGGTTGTGTTTTTTTTTTACAGGCAAAAGAGCTGTTTTATTTGGGGCATGCCCCGCAAAGGGCCCTGTTCAGGGCTGGTAAGGTAATAGAGCTGTTAACTTTTGTAATTTAGTATAGGTTAGGGCATTTTTTTTATTTTGGGGGGCTTTGTTATTTTATTAGGGGGCTTAGATTAGGTGTAATTAGTTTAAAATTCTTGTAATATTTTTTTATTTTTTGTAATTTAGTGGGGGGGGGGTTTGTACTTTAGTTTAGTTTTTTTAATTTGTATTTAATTGTAGGTACTTGTAGTTAATTTATTTAATGATAGTGTAGTGTTAGGTGTAATTGTAACTTAGGTTAGGATTTATTTTACAGGTAAATTTGTATTTATTTTAGCTAGGTAGTTATTAAATAGTTATTAACTATTTAATAACTATTGTACCTAGTTAAAATAAATACAAAGTTGCCTGTAAAATACATATAAATCCTAAAATAGCTACAATGTAACTATTAGTTATATTGAAGCTATATTAATAGCTAGTAGGGGGCTTAGATTAGGTGTAATTAGTTTAAAATTATTGTAATATTTTATTATTTTTGGTAATTTAGTGTTTGTTTGTATTTTGGTACTTGTATGATGGATGGAAGACCTCTTCTTGCCCCGCTTGGATGAAGACTTCTGCCGGTCTGGATGTCCTCTTCTGCCCCATCGGATGAAGACTTCGGCCCGGCTGGGTGAACACGACTCAAGGTAGGGAGATCTTCAGGGGGGTAGTGTTAGGTTTATTTAAGGGGGGTTTGGGTTAGAGTAGGGGTATGTGGGTGGTGGGTTGTAATGTGGGGGGGGGGGGGATTGTGTTTTTTTTTTACAGGCAAAAGAGCTGTTTTCTTTGGGGCATGCCCCGCAAAGGGCCCTGTTCAGGGCTGGTAAGGTAATAGAGCTGTTAACTTTTGTAATTTAGTATAGGGTAGGGCATTTTTTTTATTTTGGGGGGCTTTGTTATTTTATTAGGGGGCTTAGATTAGGTGTAATTAGTTTAAAATTCTTGTAATATTTTTTTATTTTTTGTAATTTAGTGGTTTTTTATTTTTTGTAATTTAGTGGGGGGGTTTTGTACTTTAGTTTATTTAATTGTAGATAATTGTAGGTACTTGTAGTTAATTTATTTAATGATAGTGTAGGTTAGGATTTATTTTACAGGTAATTTTGTAATTATTTTAACTAGGTAGCTATTAATTAGTCAATAACTATTTAATAGCTATTGTACCTAGTTAAAATAAATACAAAGTTGCCTGTAAAATAAATATAAATGCTAAAATAGCTACAATGTAACTATTAGTTATATTGCAGCTATATTATGGTTTATTTTACAGGTAAGTATTTAGTTTTAAATATGATTCATTTATTTAATTAATTTAATGATAGTGTAGTGTTAGGTGTAATTGTAACTTAGGTTAGGATTTATTTTACAGGTAAATTTGTATTTATTTTAGCTAGGTAGTTATTAAATAGTTATTAACTATTTAATAGCTATTGTACCTAGTTAAAATAAATACAAAGTTGCCTGTAAAATAAAAATAAATCCTAAAATAGCTACAATGTAACTATTAGTTATATTGTAGCTATATTAGGGTTTATTTTACAGGTAAGTCTTTAGTTTTAAATAGGATTCATTTATTTAACTATAGTAAATTTATTTCGTTTTATTTAAATTATATTTAAGTTAGGGGGTGTTAGTGTTAGGGTTAGACTTAGGTTTAGGGGTTAATAACCTTATTATAGTAGCGGCGACGTTGGGGGCGGGAGATTAGGGGTTAATAATTGTAGGTAGGTGGCGGCGATGTTAGGGAGGGCAGATTAGGGGTTAATAAAATGTATTATAGTGTTTGCGAGGCGGGAGTGCGGCGGTTTAGGGGTTAATACATTTATTATAGTGGCGGCGATTTGCGGTCGGCAGATTAGGGGTTAATACTTGTAGTTAGATTGTGGCTACGTTGGGGGGGGCAGATTAGGGGTTAATAACTATAATGTAGGGGTCGGCGGTGTTAGGGACAGCAGATTAGGGGTTAATAGCTATAATGTAGGCGGCGGCGATATCGGGTCGGCAGATTAGGGGTTAATACTTGTAGTTAGATTGCGGCGACGTTGGGGGGGGCAGATTAGGGGTTAATAACTATAATGTAGGGGTCGGCGGTGTTAGGGACAGCAGATTAGGGGTTAATAGCTATAATGTAGGCGGCGATATTCGGTCGGCAGATTAGGGGTTAATACTTGTAGTTAGATTGCGGCGACGTTGGGGGAGGCAGATTAGGGGTTAATAACTATAATGTAGGGGTCGGCGGTGTTAGGGACAGCAGATTAGGGGTTAATAGTTATAATGTAGGTGGCGGCGATATTCGGTCGGCAGATTAGGGGTTAATAAAATAATGCAGGTGTCAGTGATAGCGGAGGCAGCAGATTAGGGGTTAATAAGTGTCAGATTAGGGGTGTTTAGAGACTCGGGGTACATGTTAGGGTGTTAGGGGCAGACTTAGTGTTTCCCCATAGGAAACAATGGGGCTGCGGTGTTAAATGCCGAATTTTAACGAGCTAATTCGGATTTATTCGGAGATACGGCAGCTATTTCGGATTCATTCGGTAGATTCGGAAGTATTTTAATTCGGAAATCCGAATCGATCCGAATCTCCGAATTTACCGAATTTACCGAATTTCCGAATTAATCCGAAACGAACCGCACATGTCTAGTCTTTACCAGCGTAGCAAGAAGTTTACCGGATTTATTTCCAAAACTATAGAATTTACCTGGCCATTTTAGCTGCCCCGTGGCGGCTTGTTGTTGCATAAAGGCATCCATCTCTGATTTAGCAACAATATAATTATCATATGAGAAACTGGTTTTTACTGTACAGTAGTCTAAGTAAGCTTGGCCTAACTTAATTTGTAGGGCATTATATTTATACTGAGTTTTATGTTTTAGGTCAGCTAGATATGAGATAATATTTCCCGATAACACCGCATTAGCTGCTTCCCAGAATAGCTGTGGGTTAGATGAGTAAGGTAGATTATCAGTGTAATAGTCATTCTATGCATGAATGAGATGTTTTTTAAAAGATTCGGATGAAAGAAGATAAGAGGAGAACCTCAGAGAATTCCTATTGGGGCATGCAGAGAAAAAACATAAGACCAGCTCTACAGGGGCATGGTCGGATACTAGTATATTGTGGATCTTGTCTGAATTGACCTGCGAGATCACAGAGTCTGAGATGATGAAGAGGTCTATATGGGAGAAAGAGGAGTTTGTTTTAGAGAGGCAAGTGAAATCCTTGTCCTCAGGATGTCTCCTACGCCAAACATCACGCACGGCCAGGGAGTCTTTGAGCAAATTAAAAATGTTATGTTCAAATTTACCTTTATAACGATGTAACCTTTTATTTTCTAATCCCTCAATTGACCAAGTTCTGTCTATAGCTGGGTGTGGGGTCAAATTAAAATCTCCTCCTAATATGAGTCTTTTACCAAAAGGGTAGTGATTTGACGTTGAGACCATATATGTTAAATAGTGTGTAGTCAACTGAGTTAATGGATGCTTGAATGATGAGAAATCTGCCGTCTGGGTCAGTAATAGTATTTTTAATGTCAACTTATAGTATTTTACCAAATAGAATAGCTAGGCCTCTACTACTGCTTTGCTAAGATATGTAGGCTATCTTTCCCACCCAGTCACTTTGTAATTTACTGTGTACCCCATCCACAAGATGTGTCTCCTGATGGAAGGCAATGTCAGCATTTAGTTTGCGAAGGTGAACTAATATTGATTTTCTTTTAATAAGGGAATCTATACTACCAACGTTCCAGGTAAAAAGTTTAAGAGCCATGATCAAATACTATATGGTTAGGTATGTAGTTGGGTGTCTGGGGTGAGGAGGGAGGGAGAGAGAGAGAAAAAAGGGGGGGAAGCCCACCTCATACGTTTGATTGTTGAGGAAGAGATAAGTCTACTTTCCATGCATGTAAGGAGTCAAAATTATGCATAAGATCTATAGGCAAATACCTCAACAGAGAGTGGGCAGATAGATGACTTAATGGAGGGGAGGTAGGCCAAATATAAGCTCCATATACTCTAAGGTGTGGGTTTCCATACCTGAAGGGGTGATAAACCCTTGTGCCATAGACAGTTTGTGATTCATAACCGAGAGGAGCTAAATAACAATTAAAGAACATTAACATTATATAACCTTGAAAAGTGTGGGTGGTAATATATACACATATGATGTGCCATAAAAACATATAAAATCTAAACTAAGACCTAAATCGAACCAGTATCCAAAGGTGTGATAACTTTTGGAGTATTATAAGAGAAGTTGTTGTCAGATGCGCATTGATTACAAGTATAATATCAGTAAGTAGTACAGTCAACCTAATGGCTATGTACCTAAAGATGCCTAACAAAGGTAGTTTGGTTTGTACTCTTGCCAGAAGCAAAATAAGAAAAAAGCATTAATCTTGGAGAGCCTTGGGGAGTGTTTTTGGTAACGAAAGAGTGCAAAGTGTACCTAAATACATTACAACATCTAATCTTGGACCTATCTACTATCCACAGGTATGTTAGTTAGGAATTTTGCAGTAAACATTGTCAATAAACAAACATTATCTGTAAATAAATATAGAATCAACAAGTAATAAGTGCAACCTAGGGGTTGCACTTGCAAAAATGCTTTTCATAAATAATACAATCTGAAGCATTACAAAAAAAAAATAACAGAAGATAAGAATGGTAAATATACATTACATATCTCTTTCAGGGTAGGGGCACTACATCTGCACCAAAAGTCAGTCTTATGTGTGTTAAGCTCATCCCATCATGAGACCTCAGAGTTTTTTTCTGTCACCAGATATGAACCAAAGGCTTGCAGAGAGTGGAACATCTTAGGGCCTGAGGAGGTCAACAACATTTTTTTTTGCTGGGTATAATAAGGCCACCTGCTGTCCTTGCTCAAGAAGCTTTGAGCAGTATGGGACAAAATCTTTCCACTTTCAGCAGAGTAATCCTGGAACATTAGAAGGCGGTTGTCCTCGTACTTGACTTCTTTCTTTGATCTGTAGGCTCTAAAGAGTAGTATCTTTTCTTGAAAGTTAAGACATTTAAAGATTACCTGGAGAGGTTCATTTTGCATCTCTGGTGGATTGTCAGGGCCCACTCTATGGGGTCTTTCCACATCGATTGGAAGTTGATCTGGAGCAATACCCAATAGTTTAGGGAACTAAACCCTGTCTAATAGATATTGTTTTAACAACTTCGAGATATCTGCTCCAGCTTGTCTATCCTACATCTAAGATGCAATATTCAGCAGTAGATAAGCACGTGGAGAATTGCCTCACCTCAATAGTCAGATAGTCTACACCTGCTTAGTGAGTCAATCTTTGGTAGAAAAAAAGTCTTTAAGTCCTGCATAAGGGAGGTATGGTTCCCAGAGTTCAGCATGGGTTGGTCACTTTGTGGTGGATTATCAACATGTACCTCGACAGTATGACAAGATTTTTTGTCAGCCAATTTAGACTTATGGCTAATTTTGTCGGAGAGACCAGGTGACAGCTTTAAGAAATATTTATCGACTTTCATGTGAGTAGATTGGTAAAGAGTCAGCAAACAGGACTGTATGTTAGATCCAGTGTGCTATCTTATTACTTCCTCTTCCCTCTATGTTATTATCCAGAGGAGTATTAGCAGTGTGAGAGGGTGACTTAAAGACTGGAACCACTAGGTGGCAACACTGACCAGTAGACTCTTTCTTTATAGTTGTGTAGGTAAATATAAGCACAATATGGACGCTATTGTGTAAAGGCAAGAATGGAAATAAGAACAAAATATTCCTGTAGCAGGCGCAGTGCCAGGTATTATAAAGACATAACATGCCAGTGTCCAGAGGAATTGAGTCTAAAAGATTCAATAAGGCCCTTATGTATAGACTCAGGTCATGTAACTGGTAGACAATAAAGGTTCAGTTCCAGTAAAGGCAGACCAGGGATAAAAAGAATATGTAGTGCTTACCTAGCTGAATATGTACTGTCCAGGTGGTATAATGGCCTTGAGTTAGAGGCCCAGCTCCTATATGCAAGGCAGCTCACTTGGTTTATCCAGTCAGCGTGTGACTAAATAGCGTGGTTGAACCAACAGCTCATGGGGCGAGTTTGAGGCCTTGCCTTGTTTAGAGGCCACACAGGCTTCTGGATGGCCGAGTAGGTGCTCGTGTAGCGCAGTAATGCAGGTCGTTCATTCCTGGGGCTTAGCCATATGTAGTGGCCATCCGATTAGAACTCCAGCTGAGGGTGCTGCGCAGCGTGTGGCTTGTGGTGAGGTATGGCGGTCCATGTGGGAGGCATTGCAGTAACACTACTGGGGGTTAGGGCTGATGGTGGGCCCTTCACATGAGATCTTGCTGCCATCCACAGATCCCTCCCAATGGAAGCAGAGTCCTTATAACTTTTAATAGAATTTAAAAAAAAAATTTTTATTAGATGGTGTTATTATAAATGTAACTGTACTTTGTCTCATTTAAACTTTTTTGAGGAACCAGAACTATAAAATAAAAATATATTACTAAGTCACTGTTTTATATATATTTTTCATACTATTCTACTGACATGGACACACAAGCTCACAGTGACTTATTTTCACTCCAGACTGATGACGACTGGGA
Source organism: Bombina bombina (assembly GCF_027579735.1). Lineage (NCBI taxonomy): Eukaryota > Metazoa > Chordata > Amphibia > Anura > Bombinatoridae > Bombina > Bombina bombina. Next base: position 115,285,759 of record NC_069506.1, read on the forward strand.
TATTGATAATCTGGACTTGGAGGAGCTTTTCAATACAGATACTGAGAATATTAAACTGACAGATTTGTTCCAATTAATGGAAAGACTAAACGTTAAGGATTACATTTGGACAAATGGCTTTATGATAAATACATACATAGAGGCATGATACCAAGAGGCCTGAGACTGCAAAAATGTCCTACATTTGTAGTTGAGGATAAAAGTTTTATTGCTGAATGGAATGAAGTCCTGACTAAATGCTCCATACGCCTAATGGGACTTTTAGTTAAATACAAAATGGAACAATTACTAAAACTTAGAGGAAATTGTCAAAATCCAAATTGAATTGATAAAACTCAGGAATATTATTCTATAAACATTTTAAACAAGGAAGAAGACCACACAAATCAGTGCAGTCCCAAAGTCTAGGACAATTACTGTCTGGAAGTGCAGCGTTCTATGCTTTTGACACACTCTTGTCATGAATGAAGTTAACTTACCTGTGCATACACAAAGGGCTAGTAACTGTGATTATGCATGGATATGTCAGGTGTCTGAAGATTTAACATCTGCTTGTGTCTGTTCCGCTTTAAGCTGACCAACTCTTGCTTGTGCAACACACTTAACACTACATTTGGAATATCGTATAGGATGTGACTTTGTGGCTGAGCCTTACTAATAGTTACGCATCTATGCTTCCTTGCTTTGCATATCCTTTCCAAGCAATACCTCTTGGGACAGTCATATTTATTATTATTGTTGTGGTGCATCACTTTAATTAGTTCATTGCCACCTCTCTGCATATTAATATTCATAGGGATCCCCGACTCATATATGTTTTTATGTATTTATATATTGATGTTTCCATAAATAAATTTATTTTTGAATTTTTGCACAGATTGCGCATGTTTGTCCCCTTCTTACAGATAACTTTATAATCTTATAGGTGCTGTTTGTTCCTAGACTTTGGGACTGCACTGATTTGTGTCGTCTTCTTCCTTGTTTTAAATGTTTATAGAATTCTTCTTTCTAGGCTGCACTATATGATTTATGCTACTAATTAAGTAAAGTGAGCAGTACAGTTTTATTCTTTTCTATAAAACTCAGAAATATCCCTGAATATGCTACTTATTATACCCTACTCCAAGAGGCAGTTAAAGAAGCGAAACATCAGGGGCGCGATCCGATATGCAGCGTAGTTTGTGGCGCAAGCGAGGGAACCCCCGCCGCCCGCAGTTTCAGCTCGCAACTCGAGCTATCCCATATACGGCGCCGTCAGATGCTAAAGTGCCGTAAGTAGGATAAACCAGCGCTGTCCAGAAATCTGCGTAAGTACAAATTTCTGGAGTCGCCAGTGACTTACGGCACTTTAGAAACTGCCGGCGCCTACAAAACCTGACTAAAGTATGAAATCACCCGCACTGTCTAACACGCCTCCCAAACATAGCCCGACACGTCTAACCCTCTATCCGCTATCCCCCCTCACTATCCTCACAATAAAAAAAGTTATTAACCCCTAAACCGCCGCACCCGGACCCCGCCGCCACCTAATAAAGTTATTAACCCCTAAACCGCCACTCCCGGACCCCGACACCACCTAATAAAGTTATTAACCCCTAAACCGCCGCTCCCGGACCCCGTCGCCAGCTATATTAAATCTATAACCCCCTAATGTGAGCCCCTACCCCGCCGCCATGTACCTTACCTACCCCCTAAAGTGAGCCCCTACCCCGCCACCATCTATTTTAAAATTATTAACCCCTAATTTAATCCCCCTACACCGCTGCCACCTATATTAAATTATTAACCCCTAATCTAATCCCCCTACCCCGCCACCACCTATATTAAATTATTTAACCCCTAATCTAATCCCCCTACCCCGCTGCCACCTATATTAAATTATTTAACCCCTAATCTACTCCCCCTACCCTGCCGCCACCTATATTAAATTATTTAACCCCTAATCTAATCCCCCTACCCCGCCGCCAGCTATATTAAATTATTTAACCCCTAAAATACTAAACTATCCCTACCACTAAACCTAAGTCTAACCCTACAAATAGCCCTGAAAAGGGCTTTTTGCGTGGCATTACCCCAAAGTAAACTGCTCTATTGCCAGCCCTTAAAAGGGCTTTTTGCGGGGCATGCCCCAAAGAAAACTGCTCTTTTACCAGCCCTTAAAAGGGCTTTTGGCAGGGCTTTGTCACAAAGTAAACTGCTCTTTTGCATCTAATCTAAATCCCCCTACACCGCCGCCACCTATATTAAACACATTAACCCCTAATCTAATCCCCCTACACCGCCACCACCTATATTAAACACATTAACCCTAATTATATTAGGGTTAATATAGTTAATATCGTTATTATATTATATATATTAACTATATTAACCCTAATTATATAAGGGTTAATATAGTTAATATCGTTATTATATTATATATATATTAAAGGGCCACTAAACCCAAAATCTTTCTTTCATGATTCAGATAGAACATACAAATTTAAACAACATTACAATTTACTTCTATTATTTATTTTGCTTCATTTTTTTAGATATCCTTATTTGAAGAAAAAGCAATGCACATGGGTGAGCCAATCACATGAGGCTTCTATGTGCAGCAACCAATCAGCAGCTACTGAGCATATCTAGATATGCTTTTCAGCAATGAATATCAAGAGAATAAAACAAATTAGATAATAGAAGTAAATTAGAAAGATGTTTAAAAATGCATTCTCTTTCTAAATCATGAAAGAAAAAATGTGGTTATCATGGCCCTTTAAGTATAATAACCCTATCTAACTCTAACATCCCTAACTAAACTCTTATTAAAATAAATCTAATATTAATATTATTAATGAAAATATTCCTATTTAAATCTAAATACTTACCTATAAAATACAGGCAGTCCCCAGGTTACGAACAAGATATGTTCTGTAGGTTTGTTCTTAAGTTGAATTTGTATGTAAGTTGAAACAGGCACTTTTTTTAGGTGAAACTCTAGCCAAACATTTTTTTTTGTTTTGGATAGCATAGGATAAAGTTTTTTTTGCTATCTGTGCCCCTGTTCAGAAAATTTCACATCACTTTCTGTCCTTGTGACAATTGGATTTTCAGTATTTTGAATTATCCTGGAAAGAAGGATTGTCGATAAAGCTCTATTTTCTCTGTATGTAAGTACGAATTGTACTTAAGTCGGATGTCTGTAACCCGAGGACTGCCTGTAAACCCAATGGCCTAGATTTGGAGTTTGGCGTTAGCCGTGAAAACCAGCGTTAGAGGCTCCTAACGCGGGTTTCTTACGGACTCCGGTATTTAGAGTTCAGTTACCGACACTCAAAAATCACTCAACGCTCAAATTTCTACCGACACCTCAGACCCAGTAGTAAACATATACCGACAAAATAAACATTCACGAATCACAAAACAAATATTACACAAACTACACTTACACTCATACAAACACTACACTATGTTTATTTTTAAGATTTAATAATTTTTCATCAAAATACAAATGATCAAAGTTGCGAGATCTCGGGTGTTAGAAAAAAAACTACACAAATCCATTTTGCCATTGACTTACATTGACACACGGGAAAAGACCCTCATATACCTACATCTAACTAATAACATTATCCCAAATATACACTCATCGATGCATACAAACAATATACACCACATGACATACAAAAAATATTTATTTATTACAAAAAGAACACGATTTAGTTACTTTTTCACACAAGCTCATGACGTCACTCACTTTACGAGGAAAGCCAGTCTTAGAAAAAAAAATGACCAAATTTTAGAGCCTCCATTGACTTCTACTGGGAAGATGTGCTCGTGCACGCGAAACCCACATTTCCCGCGTAGACCGAAAAACTCCAAATACCAGCGCTAGAAAATACATGCTTTTATGCGTTAGACCCAGCTATGATAAATAGATCAAGAAATGACTATTTCCCTATGGTGGATTTATGGATTTTAATTATTGAATATTCACAACACCATTAAATTGTTTAAGACTTTTATATTACATCAACTACAAATCAACATCACTAGTAACAAACTTTTTGTTATCAAAATATTACATTTAAACGGACACAAAAATAATGTAAACTTTTCAGGATTCACAAACACTACACAATGGGAAACAATTCTCATTTACCTTTATTATTGCATTTCAGTTATTCAACTCATATGCTTGCAGCAACAGCATATCTACATATGCTTAACACATGATCAGTCATGGATGCACATACATTACTTTTAACATTCACTCATACATGTGCATTCAAATGATGGGGGAAAAACACATTACATTCTCTATAGGAATCACAAAACACAACATATGGATTTTACTGTACTTTTAACATCATGATTCCATCACCAGAAACCATTAGGAATTACGTACAACAAGAACATCATTACACCAGATTACAGATGTCACTTTATGGGAAGGAACAACAATGTCAGACCGCTATATAGAAGTCAGCATATGTGGGACACAATCACAATATATACGTACATGTACATAACACGCATAACCCATCACGCAACCACAAAGCACACATTTATATTTTATTCAGCACACAATAACAATGTAGCACAATACAACAACACAATGAGGATTTCAGAACTACATAGGCAGGTTAATAATATCATGACGTAATTAGAAGATTCAACCATACACATCACAGATTCACCACTGTACCGCCCCTTTCTGAACTTTAACACTCAATACTACAATACAACATATACGTAAATAACAGTTTGGAACAGCATTATTAGGGAGATTTGAATGGGACAATTAAGAAATATTGTCAGATCGCAAATCACTTATATATATAATACTACAGATGACAGCCGGAAGTTATTCAGTATTAGTGCGATTTGAATGGGACGCATACAATATTGACAGCTCGGCAATCACTTATATATACAATACTACAGATGGCAGACGGGAAGTTCTGAATTATTATTGCGATTTGAAAGGGACGCATACAATATTGACAGCTCGGCAATCACTTATATATACAATACTACAGATGGCAGACGGGAAGTTCTGAATTATTATTGCGATTTGAAAGGGATGCATACAATATTGACATCTCGGCAATCACTTATATACACAATACTACAGATGACAGCCGGAAGTTATTCAGTATTATTGCGATTTGAATGGGACGCATACAATATTGACAGCTCGGCAATCACTTATATACACAATACTACAGATGACAGCCGGAAGTTATTCAGTATTATTGCGATTTGAAAGGGACGCATACAATATTGACAGCTCGGCAATCACTTATATATACAATACTACAGATGGCAGACGGGAAGTTCTGAATTATTATTGCGATTTGAAAGGGACGCATACAATATTGACAGCTCGGCAATCACTTATATATACAATACTACAGATGGCAGATGTTAATTTATCGTTTACAAACAATATTGCAGCAACATTGATCGATCACATTCGATGCACATTATACACAACTATGCACTTTCATTCATGTTAGCCTGGACGTGTGCTTGTTACTATAAGATCGCGTTTAATAAATATTGATTACGCATATGATCAAACATTACAAACATGCACTGTATGTGTGATATTGTACACTTTCACATTGAGATTCATTGTTGGAAAACAAAATTTCAGCAAACAACAAAAAAAACGCCCACTGTGAAAGCATTCGCGCCGCTCACATACAAACAAGTGAATACAATCAGCAATAATTACAAACTCACTACCATTGGATTAATTGTACTATAAATCCCCCAAACAACATGGCCAATGCATCACTTGTGATCCACATCAGATCAAGTGCATACCTTGTTACGCTGTTTTGAAAGATGGATGACGATGACATGGTAGACGCTGCTGGTGCTGCTATTGGCGAACTAGCTGTTGATAGAATCAGGCAGCCTCGGCGGCTCAGACTGAGATGAAGGGGTCATCTGGTTCGAGGTCCTCCTGTCTACAGGGTGAGACCCACCTTGGAAAACATGAGCGACTTTGAGGTTTATGATAAGTATCGGCTCAATCGCGAACAGCTCATTGGCCTTTACGATCTTCTTAAACCTCATTTGGAGCCACGTATAAGAATAAGGACTGCTGTTCCCGCCATGAGTAAGATGCTAAGCTGTCTATACGTCCTGGCCTCCGGGAGTTTTCAATCTGGAGAACTGTACATGCATGGCCTGGCTCAAGGTACATTCTCTGTGGTGTTTGATAACTTTCTGGATGCCATGGTACGTATCAGTAAGCAATACATAGGATTCCCACGGAATGATGGTGATTGGAGGCGCCTGAAGCGGGAATTCTTTAATATTGCTGAATTGCCCAATGTCTTGGGAGCCATAGATTGTACCCACATTGCGCTGCGTGCTCCAATTGATGACTTGCCCTTCAGAAATCGCAAACATTTTCATAGCCTCAACGTGCAGTATGTTTGTGACGCACGGATGAGGATTATGCATGTGTGTGCGAATTTTGGAGGGGCTAGTCATGATGCCCGCATCCTCTCTCTGTCGTCCCTGTGGAGACCGTTTGAGGAAAGACAAATGCCCCCTGGTTATCTCGTTGGTGAGTATTTGTGCACAACATGGTTAATTAGTTTGACAATTGCCACTGTAGTTTTAAAATGTTAGCGTAATGTTCAGCTATAGGATGCAATTTAAACATTTATTTTTTTCCCCCGCTAATGTCTACTTTTAGTTCAATGCAGATATGTAGCATGTCTTACCTTAAATGCTCAGATAGAGAATGCAATGTAACCATGTAGTTTGCATTTTACACAAGGTTTGGTTTAGGAGAAATACGCATATGTAGCATGTCTTAGCTGAAATGGCAAGATATTAGCTAATGCAATTTAACTATGTCATTGTCTCTTTCCGCTAATGTCTACTTTTAGTTCAATGCAGATATGTAGCATGTCTTACCTTAACTTAAGTGCTCAGATAGAGAATGCAATGTAACCATGTAGTTTGCATTTTACACAATGTTTGGTTTAGGAGAAATACGCATATGTAGCATGTCTTAGCTGAAATGGCAAGATATTAGCTAATGCAATTTAACCATGTCATTGTCTCTTTCCGCTAATGTCTACTTTTAGTTCAATGCAGATATGTAGCATGTCTTACCTTAAATGTTCAGATAGAGAATGCAATGTAACCATGTAGTTTGCATTTTACACAAGGTTTGATTTAGGAGAAATACGCATATGTAGCATGTCTTAGCTGAAATGGCAAGATATTAGCTAATGCAATTTAACCATGTCATTGTCTCTTTCCGCTAATGTCTACTTTTAGTTCAATGCAGATATGTAGCATGTCTTACCTTAAATGTTCAGATAGAGAATGCAATGTAACTATGTAGTTTGCATTTTACAAGAGGTTTGATTTAGGAGAAATACGCATATGTAGCATGTCTTAGATGAAATGGGAAGATAGAGAATAATATTGAACTAGATTATTTTATTTTAAAATAGACATTTGTTAGTGGATTATCGTGTACAAAACTTTTTATTGGACTCAAAATACTATTTTGAGGATTCTGTTTGAATTATGTTCTGTTCATAATTTATAGGTGATTCTGGGTACATGAGCCGGCCTTGGCTCATTACCCCCTTGCGTAGCCCGACTGATGTGTCTGAGGAGCGCTACAATAGGGCTCATAAGAGAACCAGGGCGGTGGTTGAACGGATGTTCGGGCTCCTGAAGATGAGGTTCAGGTGCCTGGACAGGTCAGGAGGAGCCCTCCAGTACAACCCAAAGAAGGTGGCTAAGATCGTTGTAGCCTGTAGCGTCCTGCATAATATTGCACAGCGGGCTGGGATGCTGCAGGGCGTCCCGGCGCACCGAAACCTCCTCAGAGATGAGGAGGATGATTCTGTTCTAGAGGGGCCATTCCGGGACGAGGGGCTCAATGTCAGAGCAGACATCATCAACCGGCACTTTAGACGGTAAATAATAGAAGTTAGACTGGAGTATTGTCAATAGATGTGAACTCTAGGGAAATGACAAGTAGAGAATTGTGCAAACATGTTAGGATTGTTCATCAAATGCTAAAAAAGTGTTTCATTTATTAATATAGGTGATGCTCTGGGCATTGGGTCCTGTAGCGAGTCTTTGCCACCTGGTTTTTAAAGAGGACATCAGATGGTAAGTATAAATGTATGGACTGTTGCTGGCATGAATTGTACACAAATACATCATATGGCATACATTTTCTAAACTAGTATTTAGTTTACACATTACTTAAAATGTAAATACTCAGAAAGGGATCCTCTAGCATAACTATCCTCTAGCATGACTATGGTTCAATGTCACACATTAGAAGTTCGTCCTGCTCAATATGACTCATCTTCACACTTGATAGAACATAACACAAGATGCTACACACGCTTAGTAAGCTAGTGACAGAAATTTATTCTGAAATGGGGGGTGGGAGAGGGGTACAGAACTGATTCACACACTTGTAGTAATTTTTAATAAACTTTTTCTGCCATTAGGGAGCTGACTTAATCTAAAGACTGAAAGGGAAGAATTAGAAGCCTGACAGTGAAGATTGCCCAAGCTGACAGTGGAAAAAGCCAAGATTGAAATTGAAGTCTACCAATGGGATCATGTCTGGCATTATCTTTCCAATCTGCTGACCTTGAAAACCATACAAAGACATGTTCACATGGTAAGTGCCAACTATTTGATAGAATAAGGCTGTGGAGGCATCCTATTGGAGACACTTAGATGATTTTCTAATTTTTAGATGGTATTTCACAGTCCTCTATTTTGGAAATGATGAATAACACACCTATTGAAGATCAACTGTTTACCCCTGAATTGACTTTCAAGGACCATGCATTATCCAGGTTGGTGTACCAATGCATGCTAGTTAAGAATCACAGGAAGAATGTTGAATATTAGTAGCTTACATACATTAGTCATATTTAGTTCATAATTAGATATTTAGGGATCACAATCAGAGACTTAGATGATTTTACTTTTTTAGATGGTATTTCACAGTCCTCTATTTTGGAAATGATGAATAACACACCTATTGAAGATCAACTGTTTACCCCTGAATTGACTTTCAAGGACCATGCATTATCCAGGTTGGTGTACCAATGCATGCTAGTTAAGAATCACAGGAAGAATGTTGAATATTAGTAGCTTACATACATTAGTCATATTTAGTTCATAATTAGATATTTAGGGATCACAATCAGACACTTAGATGATTTTACTTTTTTAGATGGTATTTCACAGTCCTCTATTTTGAAAATGATGAATAACACATCTATTGAAGATCAACTGTTTACCCCTGAATTGACTTTCAAGGACCATGCATTATCCAGGTTGGTGTACCAATGCATGCTAGTTAAGAATCACAGGAAGAATGTTGAATATTAGTAGCTTACATACATTAGTCATATTTAGTTCATAATTAGATATTTAGGGATCACAATCAGACACTTAGATGATTTTACTTTTTTAGATGGTATTTCACAGTCCTCTATTTTATGAACTGATGAATAAGACACCTATTGAAGATCAACTGTTTACCCCTGAATTGACTTTCAAAGACCATGCATTATCCAGGTTGGTGTACCAATGCATGCTAGTTAAGAATCACAGGAAGAATGTTGAATATTAGTAGCTTACATACATTAGTCATATTTAGTTCATAATTAGATATTTAGGGATCACAATCAGACACTTAGATGATTTTACTTTTTTAGATGGTATTTCACAGTCCTCTATTTTATGAACTGATGAATAAGACACCTATTGAAGATCAACTGTTTACCCCTGAATTGACTTTCAAAGACCATGCATTATGCAGGTTGGTGTACCAATGCATGCTAGTTAAGAATCACAGAAAGAATGTTGAATATTGGTAGCTTACATACATTAGTCATACTTATTTCATAATTAGATATTTAGGGATCACAATTTGAAAAAGGAATACATATTATAGTTGATATAGAGGTATTGAATGGACATGAAATATTACATTTATGTTCAGCATACATATATATTATTGAAATGTGATATACATTATTATGTAGAATTAGAAATTCAGATATTTAAAAAAAAAATGTATTACACAATAGAATGGTGTATGTTTTTTTTTTTTTAAATTTAATTAATAAATATCTTGATAAAATGTTGAACAAAGTTAGAGCATAGACACAAGATGATTGTAAATGTATTTTATGAATATTTGACAACGTGTGTATTAACTTTGTTAAAATTTTTATTTTTTATTTCAGATTGTCATCTGATGACTTCCAGGAATATTTTTTTGTTTTTCTTTCAGAAACTTTTAATTTTTTAAATGGTAATAATAAACATTTTAGTATTAAATACACTCTTTTGAACAGATTATAATAAATATCCTGATAATCTGTCAATAAAAAACAATTTGACTCCCATGACTGGTAGTTGGCTATTTGACAAGCACATGCATAAGATCAAATAATGCATTAATTTTAGAAAATCCACTGATTCATAGAATATTACATTAAACTATATTGTTTTAAATTAATTGGGGAGTGATATCCATCGATGCTTTTCTTTTGAAATTCTTAGATGTTAAAATAATTTCGGATATGTAGTCAAAATTTGACATAAATTATTTGTTTTCACTTTTAAGAAGGGGAAGTGGTTCAATTACATTAAAGTGACAGTGTTGTTGAATGTAAAATTAATTTTATAAGATCTTGTATCTTCCTTAGGTATCTCAAAACATTATTTTCTAAATTCTTTTAATTTTTACATTTATAAATGTTAGGTCATTTAACTTGATATTTTTCACAAGCTAGTTATTGGATGCCAGGTTAATCGATTTAATTTTCTAGTGGAGTCATTTAACTATAGTTATTAATATTATGTAGTTTTTAAAATCTTACCTCTTGGGTTAGACATCACATATCTATATATAATTTTCATTCCCCTTTAGTTTCTTTTGACAATGTTAAATCAACATTCAAAATGTTTTGGTCCTTAAAGGGACATTCACAAAGTATATTGTGTATTGATTTTTCAATAATTCATAAAAGAATTTAAACATATTTATAAAGTACTATAGAATTACATTCAGTCTTTAAATATACTTTTAAAAAGATACATCAATGCACATATCTTAGTCAATTACATAAGGCATCTATGTGCAACCAACAATCAGCATCAAAATAGCCGATGTAGATATGTATTTAATCCAAGAATATATAATTACAATCTAATGATTGAATACCAAAACATATTAAGTTGTTCAAATATTATAATCTTATCCAAAATGCATACATAACATATAGCTTAATGTCCCTCTAAGCTGAAGACTCCGAAATACCTCCTTTACAATATATATTTCAGTCAGTGTGTAAAACAATCCAGAAGTTAATCTAAATTTGCTTTACTCATATGTTATACTAATTTAGCAAAAGGAAGGTGCTTAGGTTTCTGATTTTTCAAGCATTATTGTGAAATGTTTCTTTAAAGGGACATGAACTCAAAATATACTTAAAGGGAGACAGTTAAAAAATTAATGATTTATACATTCTGAATGAGTATTCTATTTTAAGCAACTTTAAAAATTGTCTCATATTATGAATGCTCCTTGTGATGTTGTTATCATTACTTTAAAAATAAGGCATTAAATAGATAATTTATTTGCTTCAGTACTCTGGACAGAACTTGTTTTTTTTTGGTTGGATTAATTTATCCAACAATCATCAAGGACAACCCAGGTTTTTGGAAACAATTGTCCGTAATCTAAAATATCATTATTGATTTGCTAAGAAAGATAACAATATAATTCTTAACATTTGAGAATCGGATTAAATTATAAAGTTGCTTAACATTTCATGCTCAATCTGAATCACGAACGCTAAATTTGTTTGGACAGTGTCCCTTTAAGAGATTTAAAGAGTGTATTTACTTCTCTTCTTATCTTGACATACTTTGCTTGAAAAGCATATCGAGATAGGCTCAGTAGATGAAGATTGTTGGATGCACAGAGATGCCTTATGTGATTGGCTCAACCATGTGCATTTAAATTTCTTCTGTTGAGGATATCTAAATACTAAGATAAATTGAGTTACATTTTAAAGTCTAAACAATTTTCTATCTCTACAGATCATTTGATACAATTGTTTGTTTGTAATGTCTATTTAAAAATAAAGACGCCATTGCACAATAACATATATGAGCACTTCAGACAAATACAAGCTCGAGGTTTATTTACTAATAACAAACAAACCTGTAGTTTAACATTTATAAACAGATTATCCAAGTTACTGACATTATAACCTGAATTTGAACATTCAGAAATATTGCGTGGGAAACGCATCTTGAAACACCAGATTAGCATCTTTAAACATTAGAGTCTAATGTCACGCAATAGCACACAATCAATGTGCATTATAAATACATTTAATAGAGCAATATCAATACTTCACAATAAGTCAAGAAATGGATTTTATGAACAATAAAGACATACAATATTAAATGTGTATTTGTATTAAAGAAACAGACCGTTATTAAACCGAGAAATGTCTACAACATTTAATAATGTGACAGTATTAGATTTTAAAGAGAATTTAATCATTAATATTTAACAGATCACGGATGTTAAATCTGCGTCACACATATCCGCATGACAGGCCCACGAGTTACAAATAAGTCTACATGAAAAATGAAGTAACAGCACCACCAGGAGGTATGTGTATGGAAGTTGCTAAGATATGAAACATTAAGGAACGGCCAATCAGAGTTCATCACACAAACACAACTTGAGTCAGGATGGTCTCACAGACATTCTAACAATATTTCAAACTTTTATCCAATCAGATGTACAGATAACTTGTCCCATGGTGCATCTCATGTTTACTTCACCATATAAAAGTCCATTACACGTTGCCATCTTTGTCAGTTCTCTAATGCCTGCTGGTATATTATTCTATCTATCTATCTACAAACATCTCGGCAGGCATGAAACCTCCCAGGTTCACCAAGCAGGAGAGCGCTGCACTGGTCCACGCCATCAAGGACTTTTATCCCCAGCTGTTTGGGAACAAGAGGAGTTTGACAGATGCGCCTGTTAAGAAGGCCCTCTGGGAGTCTATCACCAATGCGGTTAGATTGGTGTGTGACGTCCAGAGGAGCCAGGATCAAATCATGAGGAGATTCGATGATATGAGGTTGCGCTTAACAAAAAAAGTCAACCTCATAAGGGAGTGGGTACAAGCCCTTAAAAGAGGGGGCCAAAGAAAGGCCCCGCGGAAACTCTACCTACTCCCTTATGAGGTGACTTTATGCAAGCTCCTCAATCTCCGGGTCCCCAAAAGATTTAGATCCTCGCCATCCTCGGCCTCCTCTTCTTCCCTCCCAGCTGCGGGATCTGAAATTCCTGACGCGGGGGCCAGGGCAGCTGCTTCTCCGTCCGGTGGCCTGGGAGGAGATGAAAGAGAATCTGAACCAGGTAACTATCCAACTTCATATAATATCTTAATATTTGATTTATTTGTAAAAAATGTGTATATAGTCAGATACTAAACCTATACAGATCTCATAACGTACACTACATATGATGTTTAGATATCTGATTTTAGATTAGATTACAGAATATGCGTCACAGAGCGAAAATGGAATTGCGCATACACGTTAACATGGGTTAGCTGTAAGTGGCATTGCTTTATACATGTTGGTCAAATGACGGATGCGTAATTCCGCTTGGAATCATTGCGCAATGATCGCGAAAATGGAATTGCGCATACACGTTAACATGGGTTTGCTGTAAGTGGCATTGCTTTATACATGTTGGTCAAATGACGGATGCGTAATTCCGCTTGGAATCATTGCGCAATGATCGCGAAAATGGAATTGCGCATACACGTTAACATGGGTTTGCTGTAAGTGGCATTGCTTTATACATGTTGGTCAAATGACGGATGCGTAATTCCGCTTGGAATCATTGCGCAATGATCGCGAAAATGGAATTGCGCATACACGTTAACATGGGTTTGCTGTAAGTGGCATTGCTTTACACATGTTGGTCAAAATGAAATGTGAATTATTATATATGTGAAGAATACAGTATTCTTATTTTCAATATTATACATAATAAAAAAAGAAGAATCCAAATAAATTATAACATATGCCCATCAATTGATGAGAATGAAATAATACAAAAAAATAATTTAAGCTACAGTAAACAACACAACTGATTGAAAATAAGAGTACAGGATATATTTATCATGAATAGAATTAAGGAAAAAATTAACTCATGGGACTACCAAAGGATTAATATTTTTTAATTGATTTGCTAATAATGTAAAGATTTTAAACATGGCATGATTTGTATTAATGATATCCAATCCTCATTTAATATATTACAGATCTGGATGTTGGTGCTGGATCCTCAAGGCAGGGCTTGTCACAGTATGGTATGTCTCATTTTAATTGACATTTGTCTTAGAAACATGGACAGAACATTACATACTAAATCCACATTGTTCAATATTTATATGTATCTTCAAAATGGATTTTAAAACTTTTTGCAAATAAGAATAAATAAAACAAAAAGATAGGATTACATTGTAAGACTACTCTGATTTGGTTTGGAATTTAAGATATCCTATCTATTCTGGATGTCTTAATTTTAATGTAAGATTCTTTGAATGTCCAATTTATATTCTTCCCTTGTGTATTGCTTAATCTTATTTGTATAAATTTTGTAAAAATACACACAATTTTGCATATGTTTAGATTTTAAAAATATAGATTCCATTTTTGAAATTGATCACTTCATTTAAGGGACATGACAACTAAATTTTACATAGAATTTTTTTTAAACGTGATTTTATTGTTTTGTTAAAACATTTTATGAGCTACATTGGTTCAGTCTATTGTTTTAGTTCTTAGAAAAATTAATGGATTTTGGTTTATGTTAAACAATGCATTACTGGTATTATCCGGCTGTTTTTCTATGCATAAATTGGCATATTTACAAAATTTAAAATCATGTGTTCAGATAACAGTAGTACATAGTTTAAAAATGTATACAATTACACATTTAGAGCTTCATGTCCCTTTAATAGATGAAAATTAAATAATTCTTAGGATATCCTTAAATAACATATTAGATTGGAATTGCATGCTCAATCCCATTCATTACATCAACATATGGAGTAGAGAATTCATTAAAACCAACATTGTCAAATCAATATAATTTTATATTAAAGGGATACTGAGCTAAAATTATTAATGTTGTCATTCAGATAGAGCATGCAATATTAATCAACATTTAAATATAATACTATAATCATATGTGAAATATTCTATTGCTAAATGTATTTTAAAATGTATTTATTTATTTATTTATAAAATATTTTACCAGGAAGGATACATTGAGATTTCTCTCGTTTTCAAGTATGTCCTGGGTCCACAAGACATTGCATTGATAACATAGGGTACAATAAAATACAAAAAACAATAATAATACACAATATATTTAAAAAAAATAAAAAAAGAAAAATAACATAGAACAGGTATTTAATCAACCATGACAGATGCATTCTGTTTTGAGATATGTAGAGAGGGATCTCTTAAAGGATATTAGGCTTGGGGAAGGTTTGAAAGTGTGCGGGAGGTTGTTCCATAATTGTGGTGCTCTGTAGGAAAAGGAGGATCGAGCTGCTTTCTTTTTGTATTGAGGCAAGCTAAATAATGTGCTGGTATTGGATCGGAGGTTATAGGAGGTGGGAATAGCCGGGGTTTGCATTCTGCTCAGGTAGGGTGGGAGCTTCCCAGAAATGCTCTTAAACACAAGGCAAGAAAGATGGAGGGAGCGTCTGGATTCCAGCGACAGCCAGTTTAGTTCTTTTAGCATGTCACAATGGTGGGCCCTGTAGTTACATTGTAGCACAAAGCGGCAGAACGAGTTATATAACGTATTTAGTTTATTAAGGTGAGTTTGCGGTGCAGGTGCATATACTACGTCCCCGAAATCCATGATAGGCATCAGCATTTGCTGTACAATCTTTTCCTTTACTGTAGGGCTGAGGCAAGATTTGTTTCTGTACAGGGCACCTAGTTTTGGATAAAGTTTAGATGCAAGTTTTTCTATGTGGAGGCCAAAAGATAGATTGGGGTCTAACAACATACCCAAGTATTTGAAAGAGTGGACTGCAGTCAGTGTGCAATTGGATTTTGTTTTGATGCGTAGATGGGAATTTTGTAATTTGTGTAATTTAGGCCCTGTTCCAAAGATCATTGTGACAGTTTTGTCAGTGTTTAGGAAGAGTTTGTTTTTTGATATCCACTTTTCTACCTCTGTGAATTGGTCTTGGAGCACTGCTTCAAGCTGCGGCAGATCGGAATTGTTTACATAGATTACCGTGTCGTCTGCGTACATGTGTACAGTTGAGGATTTGCAGACATTAGGCAGATCATTTATAAATAATGTGAATAGCAGGGGGCCGAGAATGGATCCTTGGGGAACACCACACGTGACCGGGAGAGGGAGGGAGTCACTGTCAGAAATGGAGACATATTGTGATCGATCCGATACATATGATCGAAACCAGGTTAGCGGACGATCACCAATACCTGAGTTTTTTAGTTTGAGCAGTA
Source organism: Bombina bombina (assembly GCF_027579735.1). Classification (NCBI taxonomy): domain Eukaryota; kingdom Metazoa; phylum Chordata; class Amphibia; order Anura; family Bombinatoridae; genus Bombina; species Bombina bombina. The sequence goes on from NC_069506.1 coordinate 115,302,379, forward strand.
GTATATCGTGGTCTACTGTGTCAAAGGCCTTTGCAAAGTCAAGGAAAATAGCTCCAGTTAGGTCTCCTTGTTCCATGCCAGTTTGGATGTCGTTGCAAACTTTTAGGAGGGCAGTTGTAGTGGAGTGATTCGGGCGAAAACCTGATTGATCAGGGGTCAGATAGTTAGATTGTTGGTAATACTCACAAAGTTGCGTATGGACGCATTTTTCTAAAATTTTTGACAATACTGGGAGCAAAGATATGGGACGATAATTAGAAACCAAGGTTAACTCCCCACTTTTATGGATAGGCACTACTCTTGCAGTTTTCCAAAGTTTGGGTATGTATCCAGACACCAAGGATTCGTTAATTAGGGTTGTGATGGGTTTAGCAATTGCCGGCGCACTGATCTTCAACAGCATTGCTGGGATTTGATCAGGTCCAGACTGGTTTTTCATTTTTAGATTATTAAGGTGTTTCTTAATTACATTGATGGGTACAGGTCTAAAATTGAACTTCTGTATATTGGGTCTTTGCTGATCTAGTGGGGCCTGATCCACATTTGTAGTTTCAGGATGCGCGTCATTTATTAGTTTGTCAATCAGGGTGGTGGAGCATCCGACAAAATAACTATTAAAGGCATTTGCTACTTCTAAGGGGAGTTGCAGGGTTTGGTTGTCCACATTGACAGTGCGGGGTTGGGAGTGGATTGGTGTATTTTGTAAGTTGTTTATGAGTTTCCAAAACTTTCTAGGGTTTGATATGTTATTGTTCAGATTTTCACAGAAATATTGGGCCTTGGCCAATTTTGTTTGTTTAGTGCATATATTTCACCATTGTCTATATACACAGTGATCGTTCATAGAGCCTGTATGCTTGAACTTTGACCACAATGAATCCCAAAACTGGTACATTTGAATGAGGTCAGCTGTGATCCAATTTAAGTGTGCTCCTTTTACTCTCACCTTACGCAGCGGGGCATGCATATTCCAAAGGAGTTCAGACTGGAAGAATTCTACTGCGGAATCTAGATCTGGGATTAGGTTTAATCTGTGCCAGGGGAGGTTCTTAATGTCATTTAGAAATGATTGAAGATTAAATTTTTTGAAGGACCTGGTGATTTTAACCTTGGGAGAGGATTTAGTTGCCTTTATTTTGCGCACGCAGTACACTAGGCAGTGGTCACTGAAATTGTTAGGGAGAACACCTGCCTCCTGGATTCGGTTGGGAGAAGTGGAGAGAATCCAGTCAAGCAGGGTGTGATTATGGCTTTTGATGTTTATGCGAGTTGGGGAGGAGATTAATTGCGTTAGCTGCAAAGATTTAAACAGTGAGCGACAACTATTATTTTTTAGATTCAGCCAATCAATATTAAAATCTCCAAAAACCAAAATTTCACTTTTAGGGTTTTGAGCTATGGTTTCACTAAGGAGATGTGCTATGTCAGAAAGGGAATGTACAGGGGAGCTAGGTGGGCGGTAGATCCCTGCAACAATTATTGATTTACTGCATGGGATTTCAATTTTGCCAGAAAGGAAATCAAAGGTGGCAGGAGAGCTAGATTTTTGTAAGGGGGTGAACTTTGTGGAATTGTCAACATAAATTACAATGCCACCTCCTCTCTTTGCTCTATCATTTCTATGGCATGAATATCCATGTATTGCAATGGCAGAGTCAGGTATTTTTGCGGTTAGCCACGATTCAGAGATCACAATGATTTTGGGTTTGTATTGTAAACACCAAGGCCTAGATTTGGAGTTCGGCGGTAGCCGTCAAAACCAGCGTTAGAGGCTCCTAACGCTGGTTTTGGCCGCCCGCTGGTATTTGGAGTCAGTGATTAAAGGGTCTAACGCTCACTTTTCAGCCGCGACTTTTCCATACCGCAGATCCCCCTACGCCATTTGCGTAGCCTATCTTTTCAATGGGATCTTTCTAACGCTGGTATTTAGAGTCGTTTCTGAAGTGAGCGTTAGAGCTCTAACGACAAAATTCCAGCCGCCTGAAAATAGCAGGAGTTAAGAGCTTTCTGGCTAACGCCGGTTTATAAAGCTCTTAACTACTGTACCCTAAAGTACACTAACACCCATAAACTACCTATGTACCCCTAAACCGAGCTCCCCCCACATCGCCGCCACTCTATTTAAATTTTTAACCCCTAATCTGCCGACCGCCACCTACGTTATACTTATGTACCCCTAATCTGCTGCCCCTAACCCCGCCGACCCCTATATTATATTTCTTAACCCCTAACTTGCCCCCCACAACGTCGCCGCAAGCTACTTAAAATAATTAACCCCTAATCTTCCGACCGCAAATCGCCGCCACCTACGTTATCCCTATGTACCCCTAATCTGCTACCCCTAACATCGCCGACCCCTATATTATATTTATTAACCCCTAATCTGCCCCCCTCAACGTCGCCGACACCTGCCTACACTTATTAACCCCTAATCTGCCGAGCGGACCTGAGCGCTACTATAATAAAGTTATGAACCCCTAACCCGCCTCACTAACCCTATCATAAATAGTATTAACCCCTTATCTGCCCTCCCTAACATCGCCGACACCTAACTTCAATTATTAACCCCTAATCTGCCGACCGGAGCTCACCGCTATTCTAATAAATGTATTAACCCCTAAAGCTAAGTCTAACCCTAACACTAACACCCCCCTAAGTTAAATATAATTTTTATCTAACGAAATAAATTAACTCTTATTAAATAAATGATTCCTATTTAAAGCTAAATACTTACCTGTAAAATACATCCTAATATAGCTACAATATAAATTATAATTATATTATAGCTATTTTAGGATTAATATTTATTTTACAGGTAACTTTGTAATTATTTTAACCAGGTACAATAGCTATTAAATAGTTAAGAACTATTTAATAGTTACCTAGTTAAAATAATAACAAAATTACCTGTAAAATAAGTCCTAACCTAAGATATAATTAAACCTAACACTACCCTATCAATAAAATAATTAAATAAACTACCTACAATTACCTACAATTAACCTAACACTACACTATCAATAAATTAATTAAATACAATTCCTACAAATAAATACAATTAAATAAACTAGCTAAAGTACAAAAAATAAAAAAGATCTAAGTTACAGAAAATAAAAAAATATTTACAAACATAATAAAAATATTACAACAATTTTAAACTAATTACACCTACTCTAAGCCCCCTAATAAAATAACAAAGCCCCCCAAAATAAAAAATTCCCTACCCTATTCTAAATTAAAAAAGTTACAAGCTCTTTTACCTTACCAGCCCTGAACAGGGCCCTTTGCGGGGCATGCCCCAAGAATTTCAGCTCTTTTGCCTGTAAAAGAATAAATACAATACCCCCCCCCCCAACATTACAACCCACCACCCACATACCCCTAATCTAACCCAAACCCCCCTTAAATAAACCTAACACTAAGCCCCTGAAGATCTTCCTACCTTGTCTTCACCATACCAGGTTCACCGATCCGTCCTGAAGAGCTCCTCCGATGTCCTGATCCAAGCCCAAGCGGGGGCTGAAGAGGTCCATGATCCGGTCAAAGTCTTCATCCAAGCGGGGCAGAAGAGGATCTTCCATCCGATTGAAGTCATCATCCAGGCGGCATCTTCTATGGTCTTCCATCCGGAGCGAAGCGGCAGGATCCTGAAGACCTCCAGCGCGGAACATCCATCCGGACCGACGACTGAACGACGAATGACTGTTCCTTTAAGGGACGTCATCCAAGATGGCGTCCCTCGAATTCCGATTGGCTGATAGGATTCTATCAGCCAATCGGAATTAAGGTATGAATTTTCTGATTGGCTGATGGAATCAGCCAATCAGAATCAAGTTCAATCCGATTGGCTGATCCAATCAGCCAATCAGATTGAGCTCGCATTCTATTGGCTGTTCCGATCAGCCAATAGAATGCGAGCTCAATCTGATTGGCTGATTGGATCAGCCAATCGGATTGAACTTGATTCTGATTGGCTGATTCCATCAGCCAATCAGAAAATTCATACCTTAATTCCGATTGGCTGATAGAATCCTATCAGCCAATCGGAATTCGAGGGACGCCATCTTGGATGACGTCCCTTAAAGGAACAGTCATTCGTCGTTCAGTCGTCGGTCCGGATGGATGTTCCGCGCTGGAGGTCTTCAGGATCCTGCCGCTTCGCTCCGGATGGAAGACCATAGAAGATGCCGCCTGGATGATGACTTCAATCGGATGGAAGATCCTCTTCTGCCCCGCTTGGATGAAGACTTTGACCGGATCATGGACCTCTTCAGCCCCCGCTTGGGCTTGGATCAGGACATCGGAGGAGCTCTTCAGGACGGATCGGTGAACCTGGTATGGTGAAGACAAGGTAGGAAGATCTTCAGGGGCTTAGTGTTAGGTTTATTTAAGGGGGGTTTGGGTTAGATTAGGGGTATGTGGGTGGTGGGTTGTAATGTTGGGGGGGGGTATTGTATTTATTCTTTTACAGGCAAAAGAGCTGAAATTCTTGGGGCATGCCCCGCAAAGGGCCCTGTTCAGGGCTGGTAAGGTAAAAGAGCTTGTAACTTTTTTAATTTAGAATAGGGTAGGGAATTTTTTATTTTGGGGGGCTTTGTTATTTTATTAGGGGGCTTAGAGTAGGTGTAATTAGTTTAAAATTGTTGTAATATTTTTATTATGTTTGTAAATATTTTTTTATTTTCTGTAACTTAGATCTTTTTTTATTTTTTGTACTTTAGCTAGTTTATTTAATTATATTTATTTGTAGGAATTGTATTTAATTAATTTATTGATAGTGTAGTGTTAGGTTAATTGTAGGTAATTGTAGGTAGTTTATTTAATTATTTTATTGATAGGGTAGTGTTAGGTTTAATTATATCTTAGGTTCGGACTTATTTTACAGGTAATTTTGTTATTATTTTAACTAGGTAACTATTAAATAGTTCTTAACTATTTAATAGCTATTGTACCTGGTTAAAATAATTACAAAGTTACCTGTAAAATAAATATTAATCCTAAAATAGCTATAATATAATTATAATTTATATTGTAGCTATTTAGGATGTATTTTACAGGTAAGTATTTAGCTTTAAATAGGAATAATTTATTTAATAAGAGTTAATTTATTTCGTTAGATAAAAATTATATTTAACTTAGGGGGGTGTTAGTGTTAGGGTTAGACTTAGCTTTAGGGGTTAATACATTTATTAGAATAGCGGTGAGCTCCGGTCGGCAGATTAGGGGTTAATAATTGAAGTTAGGTGTCGGCGATGTTAGGGAGGGCAGATTAGGGGTTAATACTATTTATGATAGGGTTAGTGAGGCGGATTAGGGGTTAATAACTTTATTATAGTAGCGCTCAGGTCCGCTCGGCAGATTAGGGGTTAATAAGTGTAGGCAGGTGTCGGCGACGTTGAGGGGGGCAGATTAGGGGTTAATAAATATAATATAGGTTTCGGCGATGTTAGGGCAGCAGATTAGGGGTACATAGAGATAACGTAGGTTGCGGCGGTTTACGGAGCGGCAGATTAGGGGTTTAAAAAAATATGCAGGGGTCAGCAATAGCGGGGGCGGCAGATTAGGGGTTAATAAGTGTAAGGTTAGGGGTGTTTAGACTCGGGGTACATGTTAGAGTGTTAGGTGCAGACGTAGGAAGTGTTTCCCCATAGGAAACAATGGGGCTGCGTTAGGAGCTGAACGCTGCTTTTTTGCAGGTGTTAGGTTTTTTTTCAGCTCAAACAGCCCCATTGTTTCCTATGGGGGAATCGTGCACGAGCACGTTTTTGAGGCCGGCCGCGTCCGTAAGCAACTCTGGTATCGAGAGTTGCATTTGCGGTAAAAATGCTCTACGCTCCTTTTTTGGAGCCTAACGCAGCATTTGATTAAACTCTCGATACCAGAGTTAAATTTATGGTGCGGCCAGAAAAAAGCCCGCGGAGCGTTAGCAGCCCTTTTACCGCCGAACTCCAAATCTAGGCCCAAGCTTGCAGTGCATCAATTTTCGGTAGTAAGCTGCGGATATTACAGTGCACAAAGGAGAGGCCTTTCTTAGCTGGAAGGCTAGGAATGGATTTTAGGGGACCAGGGTTAGACTCTTCGTCATTTGCAAGGGCAAGTAACATAAGGAATAGGAATTTGGAAATCATTTTTGATTGGCCATATAGTGAATGTGATATTTTATAATTTTGTGAGGTGGGGGTAGGAGGGTTATTTTTTATAACCCTCCACCAGCACTCAGCAGATAAGTTACAGCAGCAGAGCAGGCCATGATGTATGATAATTTGTTTTCCAGTTTGAGGTGTGTGCTTATGGCGGTTATTATGTGAACCAAATTGGAGTGAGAAAAGGGTTATCATGAATAACAGTATGGATATATTTGGATTCATGTTAGTGGTATGAGGTGTGTAGATAAAAAATAAAAATGAAAAGTATATACACTATTGATGTGTGATATATAGCTATATGTAGGAAGAGAGGGTATTTATTCTATAGGGTTAAGTAGAAGGAAGGATGTGCTGATCAGTGGTTGCAGCTGTCATTTAAGGAGAATGAAAGAAGTGTGGGAGACTATCTATAAAGGAAGAAATGAGCCTGGGGTGGGTGGGGTGAGGGGCAGGGTGGGAGGGAAACTATCTTGCAGGATCTACCTTTTTGCAAAGCAGGGGCACAGCTGAGATAAGTTCTGTATTTTCTTGCAAGGCTTGGGTAGATATGTTTAAAAATCAGGCTAAAGGAGAGAGATAAATTAGCGTCAGATTGGGCTGCAAACATTTAGAGGAATGGGGAGGGAATATCTATGAACATTTGAGCTAAGGGTCATAAAAGCAAAAACACAGGGAAAGTTAAAATTACAGAGATAACACAGAGGTATTCATGTAGGGGAATAAAACCATTAAAGTACAAAAAAAGATACATGGCCTTAGCTGATTAAACTAACTTTTAACATAATGGTCAGACATAATGGTAATAAAATATGCATTTTAAATCATAAAAACAAAACAAGAATAGCCAATACATATAACAATACACACATCAGAAAATAACAGGGTAGGTTAAATATAATGATATAACTATCTTGCAGGATCTACCTTTTTGCAAAGCAGGGGCACAGCTGAGATAAGTTCAATCAAGAATGTGCGTTTATCTGCAGCTCAATTTTGGTTGACCAACCTGGGTTTTGATTGATGATTGGTGGATACCTTCAACAAACAATATTTATTGAATCCAATATTGCTTATCTGCCTTTAAGATTAAAATGTAGCAACATTCAAATTATAATAGGAGTAAATGTTAAATCATTTTGAACAGTTTGAACAGTGAAATAAATGATTGAAATAAATCATGTCAGTGTCCCTTTAATAAACAATAGATTCATTCATCTTTACATTCTTTGGATTAGACAATATTGATATATAATTCACATATTCACTGTTGGAGTTACTTTATAGATATCAGCATACTCTAACAGCACCATGATTACATATTTGTACTAATCCATTTGGTTTTGTATTGTGATCAATATGTGTTGTGTCCTAAACAAGATTACTGTACATTGCACAAATGGCTCGATGTGCCACATGTCTTTGTTTATATTTGTCAACAGCTGTTCTTCAAAATGTGGTTTGTGTGTATTCTTTTAAGAACATTGATCAATGGGTATATTTAGATATGCAATAGCATTGCATGAGATGAGTTTGATGTCTAATATAGTCAGAAATTAAACATATGTTCAATACATTATTTTTAACAGAATCCTCTTTATTCAATCAAGCATTTTTTTGTTTAATGACTGCTCTATTCTTCTCATTTTCAAGTTGATTATTCTTAAAATTCGCTACAGATGTGATTTAGTGCTATCCCAAATGTGTTCACTAATATATATCTATATCATTCATAGAGAGAGTTGGTGTGGGGAGCCCAGAGGAATCCAGCACTGACACAGAGACGCCTTTGCGGTCTCTTGGTAAGTCCATTGACTGATTTATATGTCATTGAAGGAGTATTGGTAATCAATATTATGAGCATGATTCTGATGAAGCATAACATTTGAAACAAACATATAATTTACTCCTCTGATTATATATTAATTTTCTTGGAATATTGAAAGATTAATAATTAAACTTTCTTAGTCTACACCTTTGTTATTCAGAAGATGTATAGCATATGTTTGTTTCCATGTTCATTTTTGACAACAGTCATCAAGTGATACACACATGAGAAATCTTAAATGTTCTATGTACTGTGCTTTTATGATTTAAAAATTAATACAAACAATACATCGAAAATCTGAATCATTGAGAATAACAAATCTAATGACATTTGTATGCTCCATCAAAATGATGTAAATCATAACTTTGGGTGTGTATATCTTTAATGCAACATTGATGTGTGTCTTTGATCAACAGTAACATATGTTATAATATCTGATCTTAACGTGTACACAACATGTTATGTTTTACAGAGATTGATTTAACATGTGTGACGGAGGAGGAAGAGGCTGCCTTGGAGTCTGATGGTATGTGAAATATATCTATCATGTTTCCAACATGTTGCTTTATTGGAAATCATTTTATTGAAGACATTCAAAGTCTACAGCTTTTGAACTTTAAAAAGGAATATTATTTGTCTGTTCAAATACACTACTGCCCCCTTTCTATATCAGGCAGCATGAAAATATGCTTGGATGTTTTTTTTTTTAAAATTTTTATAATTCATGCCATCATTATGTCACATGCATATTCCAGGCCAAAACACAATAATAATATTATAATTGTACAGACAGTCATTGATATTCATCTGAGTGCCTATATGCATACCATATCCTCATTTCATAATTGTTTAGAAATTCAAACACACTTCTAAGTATATTGAAAACATAATCAATTTTAAATGCGTTGATTTGATTTCATGATGTATGAGATGTTAATATATTTATTTATACCTCTGGTCATCTGTTTTCCGCCCCTGCCCAGTCCCAGACCCCTGCCCAGGCCCAGACCCCTGCCCAGGCCCAGACCCCTGCCCAGAACCCTGACCAGGCCCAGACTCCTGCCCAGGCCCAGACCCCTGCCCAGGCCCAGACCCCTGCCGGCCCTTCCCATTTGTCCTTTCATGTCCCTCCTAAAAAACGGCCCTTTGTCCCCCTTCACCGCTCTCCCCGTATTATGGGCCGTACAGCTGCCCAGACCCCAACTCACCACTCCCCAGCTGTACGGCCTACCCTGGAGCAGAAGCTCATCCCTCCCCAACCCAATCCCATCCCTCCCCCCTGTCTCAACCTTCATTGTCCTGGGTGTCAGATTGTCCTTCCCAGGCACAGCTGTAAGTATCATTCAAAATCCACATTATAAGATACTTAAAGGTACACTGAAGGCAAATTGTTTCTATTGTGATTCAAATAGAGCATGCAATGTTAATCAAATTTATAATTTACTACTCTTATCAATTATTCTTCATTCTCTTGCTATCTTTATTGAAACAAAGAAATGCCTAGAATTAATTTTAAATAGAAAATAATTGTGGACATCATTTCTTTATTGTTGGATGAATGTATCCATCAACCAGCAGGGACAACCAAAGTTGATAAACAAATATGGCCTGCCCTATAAACCTACATTCTTGCATTCCAAATCTAGCTAGAGAATTCAAACATTTAAAGAATATGTGTAATTTTTTAATATTTGTAATGTCATGCTCTATCTGAATCAGTCAATTAAATATTTAGGTTCAGTGTCCCTTTAATTTGATATCACTACATATACCAATCACCACTACTTGGATCCAACAATTTATGTACAAATGTTGATACATTATCTCTTGTCTAACCCAGTGGGAATGTAATTTCTTCAGGTTGATATGTTTACACAGCTTGTCCTCAACGCCAAAATGTTTAAGGATAGGTGTGCCTACCACAGTATAATTTAAATATTTAAATTGCTAATGTAAGTACAATGTAAATCCTTTAACAAGATTACATACACTCAAGCTGTATAAGTGGATCATCGAAAACAAATTAAAGGGGACAACATGTTTGAGTAAACTGTCCCTTTAATGATTTCAGTCTGTCTGAATAACATATTTAATGTTAACAAATTGATGTAAAGAATGATTTGTCTTTATGATGACAATGTATCTTTGCTTATTTTTTCTTCTGTTGTGTAATTATCCTTAATATTTGATTTATTCTTTATTTTAGGCTGTGACTCAGCATGGCTCATGCTAGAAGGTATAGCACGAGTAGAGCAGGCCGTGTTGAGGAACGCAGCTGTCCTGAGAGGGATGAACGACACCATGCAGGCCCAGCTCCGGGTTCAGGATTTGACTCTGCGGCAAATCATGCTATTAAATTCAAGGCCTGAATCTGGAGCTGGACATGCACAGGACGATGAAGAGGATGACCAGTAAGTGGAGGATCTGGAGATGCTCCAAGGTCGCAGATAAGAATCCTCCGTCCACATGTTGATGTTTTTGTTATTGTTGCCATTTGGCCTTTTTTTAAGTTTATTGTTGTGCCTGTTGCACTCTTTTACCTTGTCATATGGCTCAAATGGGGCTATGCTGGCCCTTGGCAACTCTCTTCATGGACTGTGATGCACTCTGTTACCTTGTCATATATCTACAATGGGGCTATGGTGGCCCTTGGCAACTCTCTTCATGGACTGTGATGCACTCTGTTACCTTGTCATATGGCTCAAATGGGGCTATGCTGGCCCTTGGCAACTCTCTTCATGGACTGTGATGCACTCTGTTACCTTGTCATATATCTACAATGGGGCTATGGTGGCCCTTGGCAACTTTCTTCATGGACTGTGATGCACTCTGTTACCTTGTCATATGGCTCAAATGGGGCTATGCTGGCCCTTGGCTACTCTCTTTATGGACTGTGATGCACTCTGTTACCTTGTCATATATCTACAATGGGGCTATGGTGGCCCTTGGCAACTCTCTTCATGGACTGTGATGCACTCTGTTACCTTGTCATATGGCTCAAATGGGGCTATGCTGGCCCTTGGCAACTCTCTTCATGGACTGTGATGCACTCTGTTACCTTGTCATATATCTACAATGGGGCTATGGTGGCCCTTGGCAACTCTCTTCATGGACTGTGATGCACTCTGTGTCATTAGTCAGTCAAGGTCCTTATAATCCCCTGTGAAGATAGGTAAAGGTTGATTATAAATCCAACTGTAGATATGGTGTAATATGTTTTGAGACCAGTTTCACCATTATAAATTATGTTTGTTGAAGATTTGTTGTCTAAGGTGGTATTCAATATTAAATGATAAGAGCAGTCATTTATTAGAACAACAAGTCTTCAGATAATATACGGTAAATATAGTATGAATATAACCTATAGCCAAGAAGGTGGCAACATGTATGGCAGGTTACTTAATACTATAACACCTGGTGAATATAAGAGGTAAAAGTATACCAGAGTATGGGTCTCTGATATAACCATGTTACAGATTGAAATAAGGCATGAGATTTTAAGCCAAAAAGAGTCTCAAAAGTAAAGAGTAATATTGCAAAGGTATTATCAGGATAATGTTATGGTTAACAGAGGAGACCGGAGACAACTTATGAATAATGCGGGGTTAACCTTACCGCGGAGTCCTTAGAGCAAAGTATCCGTGAGCAGCTGAGGCCTTGAAGCAGAGCTGGAGTGCACAGGTGTAATTTCGGAGCACGCTGAGGAGGCGTGTGGAGCTAGGGTAGAGCGAGGCGTCCGGTCGGTATCTGGAAGGAAGCAGTGTTGCGGGTGACGTCACCGCTAAATCCGACAGGCGATGCAAGACGCTGTTAGACAGCGTAACGGTCTGTAATGAAGCTGCACAATAACAGACAAGGATAACTAAGCTGGTAAAACTTAGTTACGCAGATATAATAGATAACTTGGAGGCTTGTAATTTAGAAGTCCAGGAGTGTTCCAAGATAATGACTGAAGTAGTCAAAAATTACTAAGCATGTAATGAACCGTGGGAGGGCTTTTTATACAGGTTGTGGAATGGAATCAGGTTTCCTTAAAGGTACAGATACAGATCATGACAGTACTCCCCCTCCAATGATCCACTCAGGGGATCAAGGTTTGGGTCTGTCAGGATTTCTCCTATGGAAAATTGACACAAGACGGGGTGCGGAGAGGTTTGAAGCAGGCTCCCAAGAGTCGTCCTCTTCTGGATAACCTTTCCAGTGCACTAAATACTGAAGCTTGCCAGCTACACGGCGTGAATCTTTGATGGAAGCCACCTCGTATTCTTGGTCAGCTTCTTGAAGGACTTGTGGAACTTGAGGGGTAGGATCTGTCTCTCTAGTTGGTTTGTAAGGCTTTAATAAAGACACATGGAATGTGGGGTGAATTCGCAAATTCTCTGGAAGTGAGAGGGTAACAGTGTTTTGGTTTACAATTGCTCTGATGGAATAGGGACCAATGTATAGGGAGGACAATTTTCGGGAAGGATAAGGTAATCGCAGGTTACGGGTGGACAGCCAGACTTTGTCACCAATTTTGTAATCAGGCGATATCCGATGTTTCCTGTCATAGTAGAGTTTATGCGTATTCTTGGAGTGAGCAATATTATCTTTGACAGTAGTGAAAGTATCTGATATTGTGTTAACCAAGTCATTGACTAAAGGGCAAGAACTGTCTTGTAAATCTTCCTGATGGAAAACTGGATGAAATCCGTAGTTAATGTAAAAGGGTGAGAATTTGGTAGTACTGTTTACAGAGTTGTTGTAAGCGAACTCTGCATATATCAATAGAGATGACCAATTGTTTTGTTGACTGTTTATAAAACAGCGTAGAAACTGTTCTAACCACTGGTTGGTCCTTTCTGTCTGACCATTGGTCTGAGGATGGTAAGAGGTACTCAACCGGCGGCGAATTTTCAGGGTTTTACACAATTCATACCAAAATTTACTCGTGAACTGGGATCCACGGTCTGATGTTATACTGAGATGTAACCCATGATGTTTTATTACATGTTGTATCAGTAGTTGGGCAGTTTCTGCAGCAGTTGGTAACTTAGTGGTAGGAATGAAATGTGCCATCTTACTAAAGATGTCCACTACAACCAGTATGGTGGTAAAGTTAGAAGATTTAGGTAATTCAACTATATAATCTAGTGCGATGTCAGTCCAAGGTCGAGAGGGTATAGGAAGAGGTAGTAAATGCCCATAAGGAGGTCGTTGTTGTGTTTTTGAGGTTGTACAAATTTTACAGGAATTGATGTAAGCAGTAATGTCAGTTTGTACCGTCGGCCACCAAAAATGTCTGGTTATAAGCTCTATGGACTTTGTTATGCCTGGATGACCAGCTAAAGCAGTGTCATGATAACTAAACAAGATTTTTCCTCTTAAGGACTTAGGTACGTATACCAGTTTATCATGATAATACAGTCCATTGGTATGTAAGGTTACTGTTGATTTAGGTATATCTGGATCTGAAGTCAAATGTGTTTTTATCAAACTAGTTATATCTTCTGTGAGTCCTATGATGTGATCAGTAGGAATTATTGAAAGTTGAGAATGGTGAGTGGCAGGTTTATCTGACATTCTAGAGAGAGCGTCTGCTTTCAAATTTTTGTTGGAAGGTCTATATGTTATTAGATAATTGAATCTGTTAAAAAATAAATTCCAGCGGACCTGGCGTGCTGTTAGGGTTCTATTTGTTTTTAAGTACTGCAAATTCCTGTGGTCAGTGTATAGCAGAATGGGTATGGAGGTTCCCTCTAGCAGGTGTCTCCAATGTTCAAAAGATGCCTTAATCGCTAAAAGCTCCTTCTCTCCTATAGCATCATTTATTTCTGATTCAGACATAACACGAGAAAAGAATGCAACAGGATGTAAGGGATGTTTAAGACTTTGTCTTTGTGACAACACTGCACCAATTGCATAGTCTGATGCGTCTACTTCTATGACATATTGCAAAGAAGGATTAGGATATGATAGTATGGGAGCTGTTGTGAAATGGTGTTTTAGTATATCAAATGTTTTTTGAGCTTCTTCGGACCATTGAAATTTAACATTATTCTTTGTGAGATTAGTAAGGGGTTTGGATAAATGGGCAAATTTTTTTATAAATTTTCTGTAGAAGTTCGCAAACCCCATAAACCTCTGAATATGTTTTTTGGACTTTGGAGTAGGCCAGTCCAGGATAGCTTTTACTTTATTTTTTTCCATGTCTATTCCTTCGGGAGTAATGACATAACCCAGAAATGTGATATTATTGGTGTTAAAGATACACTTTTCTGGTTTGGCGTATAAATGGTGTTGACGTAGCCTGGATAGTACAGTGCGAACATGTTTGATGTGGTCTGATTTGTTTTGTGAGTATATGAGTATGTCGTCTAGATAGATTACAACATAGATGTCTAGAAGATCTTTGAATATATCGTTTATTAGATATTGGAAGGTGGCGGGCGCATTACAGAGCCCGAATGGCATCACCGTATATTCATACAGTCCGTAGCGTGTACGGAATGCGGTGAGCCATTCGTCTCCTTGTCTTACACGAATAAGGTTATATGCACCTCTTAGATCTAATTTTGTAAAGTATGAAGCCCCTTCAAGTCTTTCTATTAACTCTGGAATCAGAGGTAATGGGTATCTGTTTTTTATGGTTCTGCGATTTAGCTCTCTATAGTCAACTATGGGTCTAATGGTGCCATCTTTATTCTTGACAAAGAACATACCTGCTCCAGCGGGAGAGGTGGATGGTCTTATAAAACCTTTACAAAGATTTTCTTCTAGATAATCTTTCAAATAATCCAATTTAATTTGTGAGAGAGGAAAAATGTGCCCACATGGTATATCAGCCCCAGGGACTAGGTCTATCGGGCAATCATACTTCCTGTGAGGAGGAAGATTTTCTGATTCCCTTTTACAAAATACATCGGAGAAATCTGAATATTCAGGAGGTATTTTGGACTCAGTTTGTAAAATGTGATGAGAAGAAATACAAGTGTTTTTACAATAGTCAGAAGAAAATGTAACATCAGAGGTTTTCCATGATATAGTGGGATCATGTAAAGTCAACCAAGAATAACCTAAAACCAGAGGGTAAATGGGGGATGAGATAACGTCAAAAGACACATATTCAACATGAGTTCCCCCTATAGATAATTTTAGGGGAATTGTATGATGCGATATGGGGCCAGAGGATATTTGACTACCATCAATAACTCTAAGCAACACCGGATTTGTCTTTTTGATAAGTGGTATTTTATTTAATGTTGTGAAATTCAAATCCATATAATTGGTGCTGGCTCCTGAATCAATAATCGCCCTGGAGGTTATTCGTTGATTCTCCCACTGCAAAATAAGGGTGAGTGAACAGTTTGTAGCATCAGGGGTTTGAACATTATAACAGGTATTTAAACATGTTTTCTTACCCTTTTTCTGGTGTCCTAGTATAGGACAATCTTTAACTGTGTGTTGTGCAGAACCGCAGTACATACAAAGGTTATTTTGTCTTCTTCTGAGCTTTTCTTGTGGGTTAAGTGGACCTTTTGCGAATCCAATATCCATGGCTTCAGGTGTATTTTGTGAGTGACTACGTGTGATTTGTGGGGGGTTTGTAGGAAGTAGTGAACGTCTGAAAACGTTATCACTGGGACTACGTTCAGATCTGCGTTCTCTGAGACGTCTGTCTAAACTGATAGAGAGGTTAATTAACCCTTACAATGTCTGTGGCATTTCTACTCTTGCCAATTCATCTTTAAGTGCATCACTTAAACCCAACCTGAACTGATTTTTTAGAGATAGATCATTCCAACCACTGTCCTTTGAGAATCTTTTAAACTCAGTTATATAATCCTCTACAGGCTTTTTTAGTTGTTTTAATGCTCTCATACCATTTTCAGCAGTGAGCTGCTTGTAGGGATCGTCATACAATTGCGACATTGCAGTAAAGAAAGATTCCAAGGACAACAGTATGGGATCATTTGTTTCAAAAAATGTGTTCGCCCAAACACGCGGTTCCCCCCTGAGATAAGAGATAGTTGTAAGAACCTTAATCTGATCTGTGGGATAAGTTAGAGGTTTGAGTGAAAATAACAAATAACAAGCGTTCTTAAATTCTCTGAAGTGTTTTCTATCTCCCTGGAAATGTTCAGGTGGGCTGACATTAGGTTCAAACGTGTTTACAATTTTTTGTTTTTCAGCAATTTCCTTTATGTATGACTTAAGTGCGGTATTTTCATGTTGTAAGGTGTTTAATGCCTGTGTTATTGACTCCACTTTGTCGGTTAATGTCTGTACATGGGTCACTATATCTACTGGATTCATGATAGGCTTAGTAATTTATGTCATTAGTCAGTCAAGGTCCTTATAATCCCCTGTGAAGAGAGGTAAAGGTTGATTATAAATCCAACTGTAGATATGGTGTAATATGTTTTGAGACCAGTTTCACCATTATAAATTATGTTTGTTGAAGATTTGTTGTCTAAGGTGGTATTCAATATTAAATGATAAGAGCAGTCATTTATTAGAACAACAAGTCTTCAGATAATATACGGTAAATATAGTATGAATATAACCTATAGCCAAGAAGGTGGCAACATGTATGGCAGGTTACTTAATACTATAACACTTGGTGAATATAAGAGGTAAAAGTATACCAGAGTATGGGTCTCTGATATAACCATGTTACAGATTGAAATAAGGCATGAGATTTTAAGCCAAAAAGAGTCTCAAAAGTAAGGAGTAATATTGCAAAGGTATTATCAGGATAATGTTATGGTTAACAGAGGAGACCGGAGACAACTTATGAATAATGCGGGGTTAACCTTACCGCGGAGTCCTTAGAGCAAAGTATCCGTGAGCAGCTGAGGCCTTGAAGCAGAGCTGGAGTGCACAGGTGTAATTTCGGAGCACGCTGAGGAGGCGTGTGGAGCTAGGGTAGAGCGAGGCGTCCGGTCGGTATCTGGAAGGAAGCAGTGTTGCGGGTGACGTCACCGCTAAATCCGACAGGCGATGCAAGACGCTGTTAGACAGCGTAACGGTCTGTAATGAAGCTGCACAATAACAGACAAGGATAACTAAGCTGGTAAAACTTAGTTACGCAGATATAATAGATAACTTGGAGGCTTGTAATTTAGAAGTCCAGGAGTGTTCCAAGATAATGACTGAAGTAGTCAAAAATTACTAAGCATGTAATGAACCGTGGGAGGGATTTTTATACAGGTTGTGGAATGGAATCAGGTTTCCTTAAAGGTACAGATACAGATCATGACACTCTGTTACCTTGTTATATATCTACAATGGGGCTATGGTGGCCCTTGGCAACTCTCTTCATGGACTGTGATGCACTCTGTTACCTTGTCATATATCTACAATGGGGCTATGGTGGCCCTTGGCAACTCTCTTCATGGACTGTGATGCACTCTGTTACCTTGTCATATATCTACAATGGGGCTATGGAGGCCCTTGGCAACTCTCTTCATGGACTGTGATGCACTCTGTTACCTTGTCATATGTCTCCATTTTCCTGATCTTTACCATATTATTTATAAACGTTGTTGTTTTCTGACATACTAATAAAAGACATGTCATTGCACGATTCTTTGTCCTCCTTATTCATGTCATTGATTGAAATCTCTATTTTATCTGGTTGATCCTTAAAGGGACATACCCAAAATAATGTTGTTTCCTGAATCATATATGTAATACAATTCTAAATGACTTTAAGATTAACATCTCCAATGTAATTATTATTTTTGTCTTTATATTGTTATCTAAAATCTTTATCATTGCATGATTATGATTAGCATAGTAATTGTTTTATATATGTATATAAAGATTGTTATATATGTATATTTCAAATTTTACATAAATGTGTGTATTTATAAACTCTGCATGAATTGATGCACCTTTAACAAATGATCTGAGGATTGATACAATGATATAATCCCTGTAAAGTGTTCATTTTATTGAAATAGTATTGTCTCTGTGTATCCTCTTTTTATAAATAAAAATCATGTCCCTTTAAGTGATGGTGAGCACAATTGTTAATGAATGTATTTCCATTTCTAAAGCGTTTTTGTCCGTTTTACATGAACAAGGACATATAATCTTAATAATAAACAATCTTATTGTAATGTTGACAGCACATGTATTTCATTTTCTATTCTATCTTATTGTAAAAGTGTAACCAAATCAATCTCTGTGTGTAATGCGCATATTTTATATGAGGAATATGTTTTTCAAAATATTTTTAAAAAATACTTCTCCTCCCATATATGGCTATAGGTAGTCTGACCATATTTCAACTTGAATAAATGACCCGTTTGATCAATACATGTGTCATTATTGTTATTCCCAAACAATCTAAACATATCTTAAAACATCAATGGCATATGTATTTCTCATGTGTATCTTTTAAATGTTAAAGATATACACCATAGCTATAGTTAAAGGGACAGTCAAGTCTGAAAAGATGAATCATGATTTTGTGACATTCCTAGATATCAATCTAGACACATACTAGTTTCAAAAATATAAATACGTTTCTTAGTGATATGCCAAGCTGTCAACTGAGTCCTTGTATTGGCTGCGGTTTTTCTGCGATCGCGGATGCGCCATGTTGCTTAAGACGTCACCTGCCAGGCTGTCCAATGATTCCTTGTATTGACTGACGTTTTTACGCGATCAAGGATGCACCTTTTATTGGATGGCGTTTTTACGCGATCAAGGATGCGCCTTTTATTGTATGGCGTTTTTACACGATCAAGGATGCACCTTTTATTGGATGGCGTTTTTACGCGATCAAGTATGCGCCTTTTTTTTGTTTGCGCTCTTACGTGATCAGGAATGTGCCTTTTATTGGATTGCGTTCTTACGTGATCAAGGAAGCGCCATGTTAATTAAGACGTCACATGCAAAGGTAAAAAAACGTCTGATTGTATTACGTAGTCCCGCAATATTTGTTTGTGCACGTTAAACACGTTTGTGAATGAAGCCAAGTTTAAAAACATTGCGAATATGGATTGTTTGCATCATGTTACATTGTTGAACCATAGCTGATAAAGACCACCACATTCTCTTTTGCTGGATGTCTGGTTTAAAAAAACGAACGAAAGCAAAATGTTTTCATGCATAAGATGTTTCGAGGCAAGTGCAAATCTCTATAGTCCATGTTGTTTAATATGTTTGTCAACAATATGTTCCTTTTTATGTAAAATGACTGTTGTGTTTAATGTTAAAGATATCTAATTCATAAATATGCGCTATTGTGTTAGAATCAAGTAATCAATATGGATTTATCTTTATCATATGCTAAATATATGATGACGACTTCTTCTAAATGTAATTTCGTCGTATATTCTATTAAAGGTTCATTAGACACTCACATTATAAATCAAAACTTTTTATTTTGTCTCTAGTTAGATAGTCCATTGTTTAACAAATACACGTTTCATTTTGCTTCTGTTCAAAGAAAATGTAAGTAATTTTCTGACTCCTCGCCAAGCCTCTGAGTTTCATGTGAGTACCATCTCCAGCTTTCTCCTGTTTGTGTAAAGGGTCTTTTCATATGTTAATGATGGGGTATTGTCTTGTTTTACGGTTGTAATGGGGGTTCATCTATATTTTCAATAGAGATAACCCTATTTTCTTTGAAAGTGTTTAAAGCTTTGTAATATTGATATCAGTATATGTTAATCTTGTTGTTTCTAGTAGTGTCTATTACATACAGTTCTGTTAAAAATATAGTATACTGTCCCTTTAATGCAAATGTTTATTTTTGTATCATGTATGAGTTCCACATTGGTTAATCTCCAAATATATTATTGTTAGCATATTTTCACCCCCCACTCCTAAAAGGACTTTAAACCATATTCATTGTTAAAACAAATGTCTTTCTGAAAATAAATGAACACAATAATATCTCTTTAAGAAAATAGACTTTATTTAACACGTCAAAATAAATCTGATTTCAATATTTATTGTTTGAACAAGTACATGTAGATATACCAACAATCTTCAAATATATGTTAGCATATGTAATTTTGTTAAAGGGACAGTTTAGAAAACAAATAATGTTTTGCATTATTCTAAAAGTCAATTTTGTAATATCAATGATATCAAAGGTTTCTCACCAATTAATCATTTGTCTGTGTTTATTTTAATTTGCTAGCTAAACCTATGAGGTTCGTGTGCTCATTTCTTAGAGCTTGAAGAATGCATGTAATCATTATACAATTTGACCACTAGAGGGCATTTGGATAGCATTTGTATATGTTAAACCTTGTGCTCATACAGCATATTATTTACCATGTATTGATCATTGATTTCTAAAATGTTGTTATGTCAGAACAACAAATAAGTGGTCATTTTTCATAGTCATAGATACAAGGGTAAGCACATAAGTCACACGTATTTCTCCATGTTTTGTTGTTTCCAACTTGATAATGCGTAATACAGTGTTTTCTTTGTAATCAATAATTTTCTGACTGTCCCTTTAAGCTGTGTTATTGGCATTCAAACAGTAATATACCATCATGGATAATTGTAATGGTAATTTTGTTTGCGATTCGGGAAACAGTTTGGACATCACATCACAGAAACCAATCAATATCATGAACAAGGATAGGTATGTGATGATGTGGTTTTCACACACTTATAACCCACACTCTGCAAACAATCTGCCTCCATGGACCCGGTCCCATAGAAGTAGATTATATACAGAGTGTGGTCCACAAGTGTATGAAAACCACATCATCACATACCTATCCATTACACATTAAATAAAAAAAAACATTAAACATGAAAACAAATACTTACTTCCTCTTCCTTCCCCTCTTCCCACGGGGCTGAGGCTCTGGGAGGGGCAACTGCCGACTCTGACGAGTTCTCCTTGGAGATGTTGTGGGAAGAGTGGAAGGAAGAGTACTGGGACGACCAAGGTGAGGAGGAGAAGATGGCTGAGGAGGAGAAGATGGCTGAGGAGGAGAAGATGGCTGAGGAGGAGAAGATGGCTGAGGAGGAGAAGATGGCTCGGCAGGAGGAGATGGCCCGGCAGGAGAAGATGGCCCGGCAGGAGAAGATGGGCCGGCAGGAGAAGATGGGCCGGCAGGAGAAGATGGCCCAGCAGCAGGAGGCCCAGCAGCAGGAGGCCCAGCAGCAGGAGGCCCAACAGCAGGAGGCGGACCAGGAGCCAGACCAGCATGCGCCTCCCGGAAAAAATTAAACATCTCTTGGTGTAGATTAATCATTCTGTTTTGCCCTTGTTCTATTCTATTAAGTATGTTTATTATTTGGTTTTGTCCTTCAATTATTTGGTTTTGTCCATCAATATTTCGAGTTCGGCTTTCAATATTTTGTATCCGGGAGTTACGCATCTGGTCTATGTAGTCCAGTAGAACCCGCACCTCCGCTATTTCCTCTTGTTGTGCTTGGCGGGGTACCCGTGCACGGCGGGGTGCCCGTGCACGGCGGTGTGCGGGTCCTTGAGGGGCCTCTGGTTCCGCGGCCTCCTCCTCTGCTTCCGGGGCCTCTTCATCTACTTCCGTGCCCTCTTCGTCATGGGGGGCCTCTTCCCTCCGAAGTGGAAATTCCTCCCCACCACTCTCATCCCAGGGAGATGGAGGAGGCTGTATTTGTTGTGCTGCCTCCTCCCCAGACTCTGTATATTTGAAAAAGAAATAAATATATATATTAGCATATTTCAAAATGAAGCTTTAAATGACTTATCTTACGATACAATTACAAATGCAGAATCATTAATCCACTTTGAAATCTAACAATCAATACGATTTCCGCATTTTCTAAACCGTGTTTGTGATATCTCTGGTCAATCTGAATGTTTTAGCGTTTGTTTTCAGTCTGTTTAAATGCACACCTAACCTATAGCCTAGATACTGATATAACCGCAAAGTAATTGTGAATGCGTGTAAACAGCGTAATAGCATTAATCTGATCCTTAAAGGGACATGAAACCCAATGTTTTATCTTTCATGATTTAGAAGCATACATTTATAATCAACTTTCTAATGTACTTTTCTTATCTAATTAGCTTCATTCTCTGGATATTCTTTGCTGAAAAGCATATCTAAATATGCTTAGAAGATGCTGATTGTTAGCTGAATATAGCTGCCTCCTGTGATTGGTTCATAGTGTGCATGGCTATTTCTTCATTAAAATATATCTCAAGAATGATTCAAATTAGGTAATATAAGTACATTTGAATGTTTTGTAAAATTGTATTCGCTACCTTAATCATGAAAGTAAAGGTTTGCGTATAGTGTCCCTTGAAATACATTCGTATGTGAATTTATTCTTAAATGAGCTTACCGTCAGATGAGAATGGCAGGTTCCCGGTATCAATTCCTCCGATACCGACTACATCCACCTCGGAGATGCTGGGCCGCAACATTTCCTCCCATCGGCAGTACTCGATTTCCAGGGCAGGTCCGCCACCGGTTCCTGCAGCATGTCGGGCCTCCAGGCTTAACTTTTTCTTTTTTTTTTTTTTTTTCAGGCTTAACTTTTTCTTGAGATCCATCTTACAGTCCCGGTAGCGATGTTTTATAGAGTCCATATCTCTATTCCGGCCACCCACTGCATTGACTGCATTCCTTATCTCATGCCAGAGCTTCCTCTTCTCAGTCGGGGTGGTCTTCTGGTGCTGCAGCCTCCTATACCTGGCCATATAGGCCTCTACGAGGGCCTCCTTCTCCTCCATCGAAAACCTCGCCTCCCTAGTCGCCTTGGCCTTCCCCTGTGACGATGCCCTCTGTTTCCCGAACTGTGAAGCCCTACTCTGTCCGCCACTGGGCCCAGCCACTTGTTCATCTTGAACCAAGTGGCTGGGTCCACCCACCGCTTCCACCCCTGCTTCCTGCCCCCCTTCCTGCCCCCCTTCCTGCCCTGTTCCTCTCCCCCTCCCTCTCCTCCCCCCTCTACCTCTCCCCTGCCTGCCCTCCATCTGTTCCCTAAACTAAACCCCAAATAATCAAACAAAAAGTGAGTGTGATGAAATGAAAGGGGTTCAAAATAAAGAACTAAAAAGACAAAATAAGTGCTGAAAGTGTGAGAGGGATCTAAAAAAACAAAGAGGGTAAGGAGTATTTAAATAAACAAAAAGAAGAAGACTAAAAGGAGGATATGTAAACTAAATGTAACTAGGGGATGGGTATGGGATGGGGATGGGGTATGGGATAAGAGTAAATGGGATGAAAGGGAATGGGACTACAGGGAATGGGGTATGGAGTGTAGTATGAGGGGGTATGGGGTATGGAGTGTATGTAGTGTTATTGATAAGTGTATGTATGTATTGAATGTGTTTGCGTGTAAATGTGTTAAGTGTACAGAAAAATCATTCGCTCGCTAACTCACACTACTACTAATTCTCACTAACTCACACTACTACTAATTCTCACTAACTCACACTACTACTAATTCTCACTAACTCACACTACTACTAATTCTCACTAACTCACACTACTACTAATTCTCACTAACTCACACTACTACTAATTCTCACTAACTCACACTCCCACTAACTCTCAATAACTAGCACTAGCACTAACTCACGCTCCCACTAACTGACTCTCTCACACTACCACTAACTTTCACTAACAACTCCCACTACCACTAACTCACTCACGCTCCCACTAACTGACTCTCTCCCACTCCCACTAACTCCCACTCCCACTAACTCACTCACGATAACACTAACAACTGACTCTCTCACACTAACACTAACTCACTCACAATAATGCACAAACTCTCTAATCTTAAACCTCCAATCTCCAAAGACCCACCAGCAACACAGTCAAAGAAGCCATGCTTGTGTGGTGCTTATATACCCTGTGTAAATGTTTAATGATGTACCTATTTGCGTTGTAAATTGTGTTCATGTGTGCTTTATTAGCAATTAGTATTTGTGCAATGTGTATTAGGTGTGTGAATTTGCGCATGCTCATTTTGAGTTAGTATTTGTGGAATGTGTAGAATGCGATGATGTCATAGTGCTCCTTTTCTATAGCATTGACCAATAGTATTCTGTTTAAATGTGAATTTGCGATGGTGTGTTATTAGTGAAGTGTTGTATATGTATGTTTGTCCTAATATATAGTGATATTGAATGCGATTATTTTGCTAGTGTATGTATATATTTTTTCCCTTGTTGTTATTTAGCGTATTTCCGCATCTTAAAGTATATGCGTATTCCCTGTATTAAGTTTTATTAAAAATCCCCCCGCTTGTGAATGTGTAATGCTTATGTGCTTTGTTGAGTGATTGTTGTTGTGACATTTGCGGCGTGTTATTGTTGTGCATGATGTGGTATGCGTAATATGACCGAGCTGTGCGTATTTCTCGCGAGATCGAGTGTTAGGTGAAAAAAGCTATTTATTTTGCTTTTCCATTGATCTCTATGGGAGACTGTCTAACGCGGGCAGGATTCCGCGTGTGAAATACACGCGTTAGGAGCATCGTTAGATGGTCTATTTTGAACTCTAAATACAGGAGTCAAACAATGCCGTGCGTTAGACATAAACCATGCGTAGCGTTAGCAGCCCATCTACTGCCAAACTCCAAATCTAGCAGTAAGATAGCTACAATGTAATTAATAATTACATTGTAGCTATTTTAGGGTTTATATTTATTTTACAGGTAACTTGGTATTTATTTTAACTAGGTACAATAGCTATTAAATAGTTAATAACTATTTAATAGCTACCTAGTTAAAATAATTACCAATTTACCTGTAAAATAAATCCTAACCTAAGTTACAAATACACCTACACTATCAATAAATTAAATAAACTACAAATATCTAAACTAAAATACAATTAAATAAACTAAACTAAATTACAAAAAAAACAAACACTAAATTACAAAAAATAAAAAAAAGATTACAAGATTTTTAAGCTAATTACACCTATTCTAAGCCCCCTAATAAAATAATAAAGCCCCCCAAAATAAAAAAAATTCCAGGCAAAAGAGCAGTTTTCTTTGGGGCATGCCCCGCAAAAGGCCCTTTTAAGGGCTGGTAAGGTAAAAGAGCTAACTTTTTAAATTTAGAATAGGGTAGGGATTTTTTTTTATTTTGGGGGGCTTTATTATTTTATTAGGGGGCTTAGAATAGGTGTAATTAGCTTAAACATCTTGTAATCTTTTTTTTATTTTTTGTAATTTAGTGTTTGTTTGTTTTTGTAATTTAGTTTAGTTTATTTAATTGTATTTTAGTTTAGATATTTATAGTTTATTTCATTTATTGATAGTGTAGGTGTATTTGTAACTTAGGTTAGGATTTATTTTACAGGTAAATTGGTAATTATTTTAACTAGGTAGCTATTAAATAGTTATTAACTATTTAATAGCTATTGTACCTAGTTAAAATAAATACCAAGTTACCTGTAAAATAAATATAAACCCTAAAATAGCTACAATGTAATTATTAATTACATTGTAGCTATCTTAGGCCTAGATTTGGAGTTCGGCGGTAGAAGGGCTGTTAACGCTCCACGGGCTTTTTTCTGGCCGCACCATAAATTTAACTCTGGTATCGAGAGTTCAAACAAATGCTGCGTTAGGCTCCAAAAAAGGAGCGTAGAGCATTTTTACCGCAAATGCAACTCTCGATACCAGAGTTGCTTACGGACGCGGCCAGCCTCAAAAACGTGCTCGTGCACGATATCCCCATAGGAAACAATGGGGCTGTTTGAGCTGAAAAAAAACCTAACACCTGCAAAAAAGCAGCGTTCAGCTCCTAACGCAGCCCCATTGTTTCCTATGGGGAAACACTTCCTACGTCTGCACCTAACACTCTAACATGTACCCCGAGTCTAAACACCCCTAACCTTACACTTATTAACCCTTAATCTGCCGCCCCCGCTATCGCTGACCCCTGCATATTATTTTTAACCCATAATCTGCCGCTCCGTAAACCGCCGCAACCTACGTTATCCCTATGTACCCCTAATCTGCTGCCCTAACATCGCCGACCCCTATATTATATTTATTAACCCCTAATCTGCCCCCCACAACGTCGCCGACACCTGCCTACACTTATTAACCCCTAATCTGCCGAGCGGACCTGAGCGCTACTATAATAAAGTTATTAACCCCTAATCCGCCTCACTAACCCTATCATAAATAGTATTAACCCCTAATCTGCCCTCCCTAACATCGCTGACACCTAACTTCAATTATTAACCCCTAATCTGACGACCGGAGCTCACCGCTACTATAATAAATGGATTAACCCCTAAAGCTAAGTCTAACCCTAACACTAACACCCCTCTAAGTTAAATATAATTTAAATCTAACGAAATAAATTAACTCTTATTAAATAAATTATTCCTATTTAAAGCTAAATACTTACCTGTAAAATACATCCTAATATAGCTACAATATAAATTATAATTATATTATAGCTATTTTAGGATTTATATTTATTTTACAGGCAACTTGGTAATTATTTTAACCAGGTACAATAGCTATTTAATAGTTACCTAGTTAAAATAATAACAAATTTACCTGTAAAATAAATCCTAACCTAAGATATAATTAAACCTAACACTACCCTATCAATAAATTAATTAAATAAACTACCTACAATTACCTACAATTAACCTAACACTACACTATCAATAAATTAATTAAACACAATTCCTACAAATAAATACAATTAAATAAACTAGCTAAAGTACAAAAAATAAAAAAGAACTAAGTTACAAAAAATAAAAAAATATTTACAAACATAAGAAAAATATTACAACAATTTTAAACTAATTACACCTACTCTAAGCCCCCTAATAAAATAACAAAGCCCCCCAAAATAAAAAATTCCCTACCCTATTCTAAATTAAAAAAGGTAAAAGCTCTTTTACCTTACCAGCCCTGAACAGGGCCCTTTGCGGGGCATGCCCCAAGAATTTCAGCTCTTTTGCCTGTAAAAAAAAAATACAATACCCCCCCCCCCAACATTACAACCCACCACCCACATACCCCTAATCTAACCCAAACCCCCCTTAAATAAACCTAACACTAAGCCCCTGAAGATCTTCCTACCTTGTCTTCACCATCCAGGTTCACCGATCCGTCCTGAAGAGCTCCTCGGATGTCCTGATCCAAGCCCAAGCCGGGGGCTGAAGAGGTCCATGATCCGGTCAAAGTCTTCATCCAAGCGGGGCAGAAGAGGATCTTCCATCCGATTGAAGTCTTCATCCAAGCAGCATCCATCCGGAGCGAAGCGGCAGGATCCTGAAGACCTCCAGCGCGGAACATCCATCCGGCCCGACGACTGAACGACGAATGACTGTTCCTTTAAGGGACGTCATCCAAGATGGCGTCCCTCGAATTCCGATTGGCTGATAGGATTCTATCAGCCAATCGGAATTAAGGTAGGAATTTTCTGATTGGCTGATGGAATCAGCCAATCAGAATCAAGTTCAATCCGATTGGCTGATCCAATCAGCCAATCAGATTGAGCTCGCATTCTATTGGCTGATCGGAACAGCCAATAGAATGCGAGCTCAATCTGATTGGCTGATTGGATCAGCCAATCGGATTGAACTTGATTCTGATTGGCTGATTCCATCAGCCAATCAGAAAATTCCTACCTTAATTCCGATTGGCTGATAGAATCCTATCAGCCAATCGGAATTCGAGGGACGCCATCTTGGATGACGTCCCTTAAAGGAACAGTCATTCGTCGTTCAGTCGTCGGGCCGGATGGATGTTCCGCGCTGGAGGTCTTCAGGATCCTGCCGCTTCGCTCTGGATGGATGCTGCTTGGATGAAGACTTCAATCGGATGGAAGATCCTCTTCTGCCCCGCTTGGATGAAGACTTTGACCGGATCATGGACCTCTTCAGCCCCCCGCTTGGGCTTGGATCAGGACATCGGAGGAGCTCTTCAGGACGGATCGGTGAACCTGGATGGTGAAGACAAGGTAGGAAGATCTTCAGGGGCTTAGTGTTAGGTTTATTTAAGGGGGGTTTGGGTTAGATTAGGGGTATGTGGGTGGTGGGTTGTAATGTTGGGGGGGGGGTATTGTATGTTTTTTTTTACAGGCAAAAGAGCTGAAATTCTTGGGGCATGCCCCGCAAAGGGCCCTGTTCAGGGCTGGTAAGGTAAAAGAGCTTTTACCTTTTTTAATTTAGAATAGGGTAGGGAATTTTTTATTTTGGGGGGCTTTGTTATTTTATTAGGGGGCTTAGAGTAGGTGTAATTAATTTAAAGTTGTTGTAATATTTTTCTTATGTTTGTAAATATTTTTTTATTTTTTGTAACTTAGTTCTTTTTTATTTTTTGTACTTTAGCTAGTTTATTTAATTGTATTTATTTGTAGGAATTGTGTTTAATTAATTTATTGATAGTGTAGTGTTAGGTTAATTGTAGGTAATTGTAGGTAGTTTATTTAATTAATTTATTGATAGGGTAGTGTTAGGTTTAATTATATCTTAGGTTAGGATTTATTTTACAGGTAAATTTGTTATTATTTTAACTAGGTAACTATTAAATAGCTATTGTACCTGGTTAAAATAATTACCAAGTTGCCTGTAAAATAAATATAAATCCTAAAATAGCTATAATATAATTATAATTTATATTGTAGCTATATTAGGATGTATTTTACAGGTAAGTATTTAGCTTTAAATAGGAATAATTTATTTAATAAGAGTTAATTTATTTTGTTAGATTTAAATTATATTTAACTTAGGGGGGTGTTAGAGTTAGGGTTAGACTTAGCTTTAGGGGTTAATCCATTTATTATAGTAGCGGTGAGCTCCGGTCGTCAGATTAGGGGTTAATAATTGAAGTTAGGTGTCGACGATGTTAGGGAGGGCAGATTAGGGGTTAATACTATTTATTATAGGGTTAGTGAGGCGGATTAGGGGTTAATACATTTATTATAGTAGCGCTCAGGTCCGCTCGGCAGATTAGGGGTTAATAAGTGTAGGCAGGTGTCGGCGACGTTGAGGGGGGCAGATTAGGGGTTAATAAATATAATATAGGGGTCGGCGGTGTTAGGGGCAGCAGATTAGGGGTACATAGGGATAACGTAGGTGGCGGCGCTTTGCGGTCGGAAGATTAGGGGTTAATTTTTTTAAGTAGCTGGCGGCGACGTTGTGGGGGGCAGGTTAGGGGTTAATAAATGTAATACGGGGTCGGCGGGGTTAGGGGCAGCAGATTAGGGGTACATAAGTATAACGTAGGTGGCGGTCGGCAGATTAGGGGTTAAAAAATTTTAATCGAGTGGCGGCGATGTGGGGGGAGCTCGGTTTAGGGGTACATAGGTAGTTTATGGGTGTTAGTGTACTTTAGGGTACAGTAGTTAAGAGCTTTATGAACCGGCGTTAGCCCAGAAAGCTCTTAACTACTGCTATTTTCCTGCGGCTGGAGTTTTGTCGTTAGAGCTCTAACGCTCACTTCAGAAACGACTCTAAATACCGGCGTTAGGAAGATCCCATTGAAAAGATAGGATACGCAATTGACGTAAGGGGATCTGCGGTATGGAAAAGTCGCGGCTGAAAAGTGAGCGTTAGACCCTTTAATCAATGACTCCAAATACCAGCGGGCGGCCAAAACCAGCGTTAGGAGCCTCTAACGCTGGTTTTCACGGCTAACGCCAAACTCCAAATCTAGGCCTTAGGGTTTATTTTATAGGTAAGTATTTAGATTTAAATAGGAATATTTTCATTAATAATATTAATATTAGATTTATTTTAATAAGAGTTTAGTTAGGGATGTTAGAGTTAGATAGGGTTATTATACTTAATATATATATAATATAATAACGATATTAACTATATTAACCCTAATATAATTAGGGTTAATATAGTTAATATATATACTATAATAACGATATTAACTATATTAACCCTAATATAATTAGGGTTAATGTGTTTAATATAGGTGGTGGCGGTGTAGGGGGATTAGATTAGGAATTATTGTGTTTAATATAGGTGGCGGCGGTGTAGGGGGATTTAGATTAGATGCAAAAGAGCAGTTTACTTTGTGACAAAGCCCCGCCAAAAGCCCTTTTAAGGGCTGGTAAAAGAGCAGTTTTCTTTGGGGCATGCTCCGCAAAAAGCCCTTTTAAGGGCTGGCAACAGAGCAGTTTACATTGGGGTAATGCCACGCAAAAAGCCTTTTTCAGGGCTATTTGTAGGGTTAGACTTAGGTTTAGTGGTAGGGATAGTTTAGTATTTTAGGGGTTAAATAATTTAATATAGCTGGCGGCGGGGTAGGGGATTAGATTAGAGGTTAAATAATTTAATATAGGTGGCGGCGGGGTAGGGGGATTAGATTAGGGGTTAAATAATTTAATATAGGTGGCGGCGGAGTAGGGGGATTAGATTAGGGGTTAAATAATTTAATATAGGTGGCGGCGGGGTAGGGGGATTAGATTAGGGGTTAAATAATTTAATATAGGTGGCGGCGGTGTAGGGGGATTAAATTAGGGGTTAATAATTTTAAAATAGATGGCGGCGGGGTAGGGGCTCACTTTAGGGGGTAGTTAAGGTACATGGCGGCGGGGTAGGGGCTCACATTAGGGGATTATAGATTTAATATAGATGGCGGCGGAGTCTGGGAGCGGCGGTTTAGGGGTTAATAACTTTATTAGGTGGCGGCGGGGTCCGGGAGCGGCGGTTTAGGGGTTAATAACTTTTTTTATTGTTAGGATAGTGAGGGGGGATAGCGGATAGAGGGTTAGACGTGTCGGGCTATGTTTGGGAGGCGTGTTAGACAGTGCGGGTGATTTCATACTTTAGTCAGGTTTTGTAGGCGCCGGCAGTTTCTAAAGTGCCGTAAGTCACTGGCGACTCCAGAAATTTGTACTTACGCGGATTTCTGGACATCGCTGGTTTATCCGACTTACGGCACTTTAGCATCTGACAGCGCCGTATATGGGATGGCTCGAGTTGCGAGCTGAAACTGCGGGCGGCGGGGGTTCCCTCGTTTGCGCCACAAACTACGCTGCATATCGTATCGCGCCCTAAGTTCCTTAGGGACAGAAAGGATTATACTAATGACAAAGTGTATTTTTGGACAAAAGGTTTTAAAAGGCCTCAAAAAAAGCATTGTGTTTGGTAGCTATCAGCAGGATAAGATATAGGTCAGCAAGGTAGTAGTAAGAAAAACTCTAATAAGAATAAAAATAGGAAGGGTCGCAGAAATAGAAGAAAGGTCACCTTTAGTGATATAGAACACACTGCTGAAGATGATTAGACCTCAGGGAAAGAATTGCTAATATCAGATTAATTTTTCACAATCAGAAATAGATGAGGAACTTCACTATCAGGATGTAGGCCAGCAATCTAATTACACAATACAGGCAATTAAGAAAAAAGTTACATACACAGAGCAAGGAGCAAGACCCAAGGAGATACCTAAAAAGGCAGACGAGAGTCAAAAAGTAGAAAAGAAAAACACCAACAGGTACCAGGTTTTTCAGAGAAACCAGTTTGTCTCAAAAGGGGGAGGGCACATAATAGGTACAGAGTATTAGGGCTCAACATAGGACAGATACCAATTAAGACAACAGAAAATGAGGGGAAAACAGAGATAAATGATGCAGTGCTAAATTTATCCTCATACACTAATTAAAACAGAAATAAAAGTTCTAAACGGTGGCTTAGGTTTCTGTCCTAGTACTGATTTTAATCTCTTTCAGACTATTTTAGATGTTAATTAATTTATCAGGTCATTAAAGGGACAGTCAGGTCCAAAATAAACTTTCATGATTCAGATAGAGAATGTAATTTTAAACAATTTTCCAATTTACTTTTATCACCAATTTTGCTTTGTTCTCTTGGTATTCTTAGTTGAAAGCTAAACCTAGGAGGTTCATATGCTAATTTCTAAGCCCTTGAAGGCTGCCTCTTCTCTCAGGGCATTTTGAAAAAAAAATTCACCACTAGATGGTTTAGTTCATGTGTGTCATATAGATAACACTGTGCTCACGCACGTGGAGTTCAGGTGAGCCAGCTCTGATTGGCTAAAATGGATGTTTGTCAAAAGAACTGAAATAAGGGGGCAGTTTGCAGAGGCTTAGCTACAAGGTAATCACAGAGGTAACAAGTGTATTAATATAACTGTGTTGGTTGTGCAAAACTAGGGAATGGGTAATAAAGGGATTATCTATCTTTTTAAACAATACAAATTCTGGTGTAGACTGTCCCTTTAACTCTTAGAATACATTTTCCTAATACACTTGAGAACGAATTTAATGATGAAAATAGTATATCTATTAAAAAGGTAGAGCCGAAAACAGTATTATTTGAGGATATGTGTGGGCATTTAGCACATAATGAACAAGCATTCGATCTTGATCTAGAAAGGAAAATTAAAAACTTTTATAATGTACATGGACAGGGATCAAGGTTTTATCCCACAAAAACAAGAGGAAAGCAACTTGAGCTCTTTCAGAAAAGAATACTGGAAGATCTTGTACACCTAAACCAAAATAAAAGTATAAGACTAAGGAAACTGAATTTAACAAAGAATGAACAAAGAGCAATCACCTCTCTAGAAAACAATGACAACATTGTAATTAAAAAGTCAGCTAAAGGGAATAGTATCAATGTTTGTGATAAATCTTGGTACATCTCTGAATCGTTAAGACAGCTCAGTTATGAGCAAGTTTATACTAAACTTTCCGCTAATCCTACATTCTTTATTCAAAGAAAATTATTATATATATTGGACGAAGGGCTTGAAAAGGGTCATATTAATAGAACTACATTTGATAGCCTGTATGTTGAGTATCCTAAAATACCAATCTTTTATCACTTACCTAAAACTCAAAAGGGAGTTGATGATCTGAAGGGAAGGCCGATAGTTTCAGGTATAGGGTCTATTTTAGAACCTTTTCTGCAATTGGGTTGACAATATTTTGCAACCCATAGTACTGAACCTACATAGTCATTTGAAAGACATTAAGCATGTGCTACATCTGTTTAACTCCTTTAAATGGACAACTTCATATAGCTGGTTGACCATTGATGCAGTTTTACTGTATTCTTCCATCCCTCATGAACAAGGCCTACAAGAAGTAGAGTACTTTAATTTGGAAGGTGATTTCGATGAAAGACAAGAACACAGAAGCACAACATCGACTCAAGGTAGTAATATAGGACTTAATAGAGCACACACAACGCTATGCACTTACAGGAAATGAGATTGTGACACAGTTCCTCCAAAGCCGTCTTGAAGAAGTCTGCATAGGACAGATGAAACGCGTAGACGAGGACAGGACTGGTGTACGCATCCATTCGTTGACTTGAGAGAGGGTTCTCTTACAGGGACTTCAAATCGTGGTACTGTTGACTAATATGTGTATTGGAGGATTATGAACTCTTGGGAATGAACTGTGATTTATGCAGCCTGGAACCGTAAATATACATACACTTTAAAAGCGGTTTTTAATCTCATTTCCTGTAAGTGCATAGCGTTGTGTGTGCTCTATTAAATCCTATATTACTACCTTGAGTCGAGGTTGCGCTTCTGTGTTCTTGTCTTTTAGTTATCTATTGCCCTGTCACTCCTTGGTGCCGGGAGATTTCTGGAAGCTGCACCTGCGACTCATTAAAGGGGAGAGCTACTATCCTTAAAGGAACTTATCATCAAGACAGCTATTAGTAAGTGTACTACCTATACTCCCTGAGGCACGTTGGTGGATAAACGTAAGAGTTCAGTTTGTCAAATTTGTACAATTTAAGTGTTATACTGATTTAGGACGTTACTTTTATGGATGTATAGCAACTCTTCAAATTATAGTGTTTATAGATAAGTTTAATCTATGATTGTGTGCGCATTAAGTACTGGTATCATACAGTTCTGGCACATTTAATAATAATATAATATCACATATAATATCACATTTACTATTGCATTTGTACCTTTGCGCAGCTCAAGGTTGAGTGTTTTTGATTTTAATGAAAGTTTTAAAGTTTATATACTGGAAGTGATAAGATTCCTCTTGAAACATAATTACCTTATGTTTAAAGGTAATTACTATCTCCAAAGACAGGGAACTGCAATGGGGGCACGCTTTGTGCCGTCCTAGGCTAAACCTTTTATGGGATGGCTTGAGCATTCCCTGACCTGTGGAGATAGTAACCCCTTTAAAATATCTATAATTCTTTATAAAAGATTTATAGATTATTTGATCATTGTGTGGGATGGTGATAAGGAGGGAACCTGTTTGTGTCCTATTTGAACAGAAATAGAATGGGCATGAAATTTACTAGTGAATGGCACATGAAACAGATTACTTACCTAGACTTGGGGTTGATTGTAGACTATGCAAATAAAGTAAAGACAGATTTATATTGTAAGCTTATAGCAGGAAATGCACTGCTACATGCCACTAGTAGCCATCCTAGACATGTGGTTAAAGGCATAAAGGCCAACTAATGAGAGTAAATAAAAACTGTTCACATACAGATGACTATAAGAAAGCAAAAAAAGAACTGACTGATAGAATGGTTAAAAGGGGATATCCTAAAAGACAGATTGAGTCTGTAAGTAAATAGATAGAATGGATAGAATTGAAGTCCTATCCTCTAGCAGTATGCAGAAAAAGGACAAGAGACCAACTTTTGTAACACAAATCTCAAACCAGTATTTTGACATTTGTAACATAGTATATGGTGATGCAGCCCTCAAAGAAACTATAGAAGGAAGATGTAGATTTATTTATTTTAGAGCTAAAACCTTAGGAACATTTTTGTTTGCTTAAAAAGAGTAGTTCAAATCAAAGAAGTGCATGGCTAACAACTAATGGTACTTACAGATGCGGCAGCAAAAGATGTTGTGCATGTGGGTACTGTATATAAAAGGAACAAAAAAAATCAAATCATACACTACTGATGATGAATTTGAAATGAAAGGATGCATTCATTGTGCCTCTGAGTATGTAATATATTTTAAAGAATGCTCTCAGAATAAGGGTCACTACATAGGAATAACTAACTGTGATGTAAGCACAAGGATCAGAGAGCATCTATTTTATATTGAAAATAAGATTTCATGTTCAGCTTTAGCCAAGCACTTCATTGAGGAACACCAACAAAATGTTAACAGTGATTCAAATTAAATGCAATTGAAACAATAAATAGGCCACTGAGAGGTGGTGATAGACTAAATTTCTTGAGAAAGCAGGAGGCATACTGGATATTAAAATTGAAAACACAAATATCACATGGTTATAATTCTATGTAATTGTATCTAGAAAATAATGATTTTTCTTTTGGATATAAGCTTTATTGAATGCTTCCTGTTTGATCTTTTGAAAGGAGCTTAAATTGTTCATAGCAAATTATAAGAACCATTAACAGGCAGCCAGATTACGAGTTTTGCGTTATGGCTGGCTCGCTAATAACTTGCAAGTTATTTCCACCGCTCATCTTTAATAACGCTGCTATTACAGGTTTGAAAAAACCCGTCATTTGTGGGCAATATGGCTGCGTTGAGCTCCATACCGCACACAAATACAAGCGCTGCTTTGAGCTGCTTTGACATGCTTGTGCATGATTTCCCCATACACATCAATGGGGAGAGCCGACTAAAAAACAGCCTAACACCTGATATTGCAGAGCGTAAAGCTCCGTAACGCAGCCCCATTGATGTCTATGGGGAAAGAAAATGTATGTTTAAACCACCCTAACATAAACACCCCTAATCCGCTGCCCCCGACACCTACATTACACTTATTAACCCCTAATCTGCCACCCCCAACATCGCCGACACCTATATAAATTTATTAACCTGTAATCTGCCACCCCCAATGTCACCGCTGCAGCCGCCACTATACTAAAGTTATTAACCCCTAAACCTCTGGCCTCCCACATCACTAACACTAAATAAATATATTAACCCCTAACCCTAAGTCTAACCCTAACCCTAATGTAACCCTAACCATAACACCCCTAACTTTAACATAATTAAAATAATTCTAAATATAACCTACTATTAATAACTAAATAATTCCTATTTAAAAATAAATACTTACCTGTAAAATAAACCCTAAGCTAGCTACAATATAACTAATAGTTACATTGTAGCTATCTTAGGTTTTATTTTTATTTCACAGCTAAGTTTTTATGTATTTTAACTAGGTAGACTAGTTAGTAAATAGTTATTAACTATTTACTAGCTACCGAGTTAAAATAAATACAAATTTACCTGTAAAATAAAACCTAACCTGCCTCACACTAACACCTAACATTACAATAAAATTAAATAAATTAAATTAAAAAAATACATTTATCTAAATTACAAAAAATAATAAACACTAAATTACACAAAATAAAAAAAGAAATTATCAAAAATAAAAACAAATTACTCCTAATCTAAAAGTCCCCCCCCCCAAAAAAAAACCTAGCCTACACTAACTGCCAATAGCGCTTAAAAGGGCCTTTTGCGGGGAATTGCCCCAAAGAAATCAGCTCTTTTACCTGTAAAAGAAAATACAAACAACCCCCAACAGTAAAACCCACCACCCACACAACCAACCCCCCAAATAAAATCCTATCTAAATAAACCTAAGCTCCCCATTGCCATGAAAAGGGCATTTGGATGGGCATTGCCCTTAAAAGGGCATTTAGCTCTTTTATATTGCCCAAAACCCTAAGCTAAAAATAAAACCCACCCAATAAACCCTTAAAAGAACCTAACACTAACCCCTGAAGATCCACTTACAGTTTTTGAAGACCGGACATCCATCCTCATCCAGCCGGCGAAGTCTTCATCCAAGTGGCAAGAAATCCTCAACGAAGCTGGGAGAAGTCTTCATCCAAGTGGCAAGAAGTCATCATCCAGGCGGGCAGAAGTCTTCATCCAGACGACATCTTCTATCTTCATCCTTCTGGCGTGGAGCAGGTCCATCTTCAAGACATCCGGTGCGGAGAATCCTCTTCATACGGTCCAAGCCGTACACTGAAGGTTCCCTTTAAAAGACGTCATCAAAGATGGCGTCCCTTGAATTCCGATTGGCTGATAGAATTCTATCAGTCAATAGGAATTAAAGGGTAAAAAATCCTATTGGCTGATGCAATCAGCCAATGGCATTGAGCTTGCATTCTATTGGCTGTTCCAATCAGCTCAATCCTATTGTCTGCTTGGATCAGCCAATAGGATTAAAGCTCAATCCTATTGGCTGATTGCATCAGCCAATAGGATTTTTTACCTTTTAATTCCTATTGACTGATAGAATTTCTATCAGCCAATCGGAATTCAAGGGACGCCATCTTGGATAACGGAACCTTCAGTGTATGGCTGGGACCGTATGAAGAGGATGCTTCGTGCCGGATGTCTTGAAGATGGACCTGCTCCGCGCCGGAAGGATGAAGATAGAAGATGTTGTCTGGATGAAGACTTTTGCCTGCCTGGATGATGAATTTTTGCCGCTTGGATGAAGACTTCTTTTCAGGGCAATGGGGAGCTTAGGTTTATTTAGATATGATTTTATTTGGGGGGTTGGTTGTGTGGGTGGTGGGTTTTACTGTTGGGGGGTTGTTTGTATTTTTTTTTTACAGGTAAAAGAGCTGATTTCTTTGGGGCAATGCCCCGCAAAAGGCCCTTTTAAGGGCTATTGGCAGTTTAATGTAGGCTAGGGTTTTTTATTTGGGGGGGGGGGGGGGGCTTTTTATTTTGATAGGGCTATTAGATTAGGAGTAATTCATTTTGATTTTTGATAATTTCTTTTTTATTTTGTGTAATTTAGTGTTTATTATTTTTTGTAATTTAGATAAATGTATTTTTTAATTTAATTTATTTAATTTTATTGTAATGTTTGGTGTTAGTGTAAGGCAGGTTAGGTTTTATTTTACAGGTAAATTTGTATTTATCTTAACTAGGTAGCTAGTAAATTGTTAATAACTATTTACTAACTAGTCTACCTAGTTAGTAAATTGTTAATAACTATTTACTAACTAGTCTACCTAGTTAAAATAAATACAAACTTAGCTGTGAAATAAAAATAAAACCTAAGATAGATACAATATAATTATTAGTTATATTGTAGCTAGCTTGGGTTTTATTTTATAGGTAAGTATTTAGTTGTAAATAGGAATTATTTAGTTATTAATAGTAGGTTTTATTTAGATTTATTTTAATTATATTTAAGTTAGGGGGTGTTAGGGTTAGGTTTAGGGGTTAATAGGTTTATTATAGCGGCGGAGTGGTCGGACGGCAGATTAGGGGTTAATTATATTTAAATAGTGTTTTTTATGCGTGAGGGCGGCAGTTTAGGGGTTAATAATTTTATTCTAGTGGCGCCGATGTCGGGGAACGGCGGAATAGGGTTTAATAAAATTTTAAGTGGCAGCGAGGTCCGGAGCGGCAGATAAGGGGTTAATAAATGTAAATATAGTGTTTGCGATGCAGGAGGGCTTCGGTTTAGGGTTTAATAGGTAGTTTATGGGTGTAAGTGTACTTTTTAACACTTTAGTTATGAGTTTTATGGTACAACTCATACCTACTGACTTTAGATGGCGGTACGAATCTTGTCGGTATAGGCTGTACCGCTCACTTTTTGGC
The DNA here is from genome assembly GCF_027579735.1 of Bombina bombina. Classification (NCBI taxonomy): domain Eukaryota; kingdom Metazoa; phylum Chordata; class Amphibia; order Anura; family Bombinatoridae; genus Bombina; species Bombina bombina. The sequence continues at coordinate 115,340,857 of NC_069506.1, forward strand.
CTCCCAGGACTTTTTTAAAAGTTCGGTACTGATGTTGCGTGACGGCCAAAAAAGTTTGCAGTACAGCTATACCTGCAAGACTTGTAATAGCAGCGGTAGGGAAAAAGCAGCGTTATACTCATAACACAAAACTCGTAATCTAGCTGTATGTTTGTATATAATACATTGCTAAGATATGACTGTGCTGTTTAGTACATTGCTTGGTGTTGTAACATGATCTGTTAAAATACAGTTTAGGGAACTTGCAATGTACGTAGGTACTATACATCTTTATATTGCATTATATATGAATACTGTACATTTGGTAACATTATAACTAGGGATAAAAAACGTCAGTTTTCAAATTGGAGTGTGAAGAGTTAATGTGGGCATAATTGTTTGTGAAGACAAGGGGTTTAAAAGCCCCAGGTGAGACAAGGTATAACATGATCTATGATCTATACTCACTTTTGCTCATTATGGATACAATAAAGTAACTTGTTTTTTGAAGTTGATGCCTGGGATTCCCCTTTTGTTACTATGTACTTTTTAATGTATTTTTGAAGTGTTTTGTGTAACGTCTTATTCAAGCGTAACAGTTAACCAGAGCTCTGAAGTTTCGCTAACCCAACGCAAGTTAAAAAAAATTGCTCAAGCAAATGCATTTACATTAAACTTTATATGTGCACTACTTCCGATGCATGTAAACACCTGTGATAAAACCCTTAGAATTTGTGCACCGCTCATAATCTAGCTCTAGGACGTGGGACATAAAAGATAAAAAAATTATTTAATGCACAATTTATTATTCACCTAATAATCCCTGCAAGCAGCAGCTTGTGTAAGAGCAGATGCTGACCGCTTAACTTTTTTACGCTCATTTGTGCACCCTGAATTTTGTATAATGTTCGTGGGATAGGACAGCCACAGTCTGTTTAATAGATGAGGTGTAGTCCTCAGTTTTTGATGGAGGGATAGGCTGTTAGTTGGTTGTTGGAGGTGGGGTTTTATGGGAGTATACCTGGCAGAGTAGCAGTTGTAGTGTGCCAACTGGTGTAGAGGGTGGGTAGAAACAGGTAACAGCTGTGTAGTAGGTGGGGGATGTTATTACAGTATAGGTGGTGAGGGAATAAGGTTGGTTTAGCCTGGGAAGATTTTAATGAGGGTTTCCTGGAGGTGCTGTCTTTTAAGAGTTATGTGTAGGTCTTGGAGGAGGTGGTTTGGGCCTTGGGCTTTGCTTGTTGATGTTAATCTTTGCTGGAGCAGTATAGAAATTCACGGACTGAGCGGTAGGCATACTGGGGACTTTTAACTAGTTGAAGTGCATTAGTGGAAGGAGTGGAGTGGCAGGGTATACATTTTCCAGGGTTGTTCTATTAAAGGGGGGTAGAATGGGGAGTGGCAGGTAGTTTGGGTGGAAGTTGTTTGGGGTATAGGGTAAGTAGGGAGCATGGTGGTATAAATTGCATTTTATCTCACATGGGGAGAGTTCAGGAGTGTGACCAGACCATGAGGGTGCTATAGGCAACATTTCTGTCACTGCTGCCACATCAAAGGTAATTTATCATATATTTGATGTCATGGGAATGGATCAGGAGGGTAATGGTGGTGAAAACTTGCCTTGGAGGTAACCATTGAGAATATCTGATGAGGTCTTGTTCAGCAACATAGTTGTCCAGATGTCAGGAGTGGGGGATTAGACAATTTTGTAGATATCTTTGTTAAGAGAACAGGAGGTGTCATCTTTGGTGACTTAGATAGATGGAGCAGCTGGAATCAGATCATGGTGTCTTGAGTTCATACTTGGGCATTGAGAATGCTTGACTATATGAGCAGTGTTGAGCTTGGGAGGTTTGATATGTATGTTTAGTCGGGATGGAATTGGTTTGGGGTGTTATGGTGCATATGTAGGTTATGGCTGGATGAGTCTTTGTGTTTCTGTGTAGTTTTATGGGTTTATATATGTTTGGGTATATAGGTATTCTATGTGTGTGTGGATATTATATATATATATATATATATATATATATAAAAACACACACACACACTGTATGTATTTGGATCTCGCATGGCTGTTGTTCAACTCTTTACATGTCCATTTGCAGTGTAGTTTGGCTTGACTAGCTGCACAACCATCAATAGGTTGAGATTAGGTTGAGATTAGAACATTTAAGTGAACTTTCCAAAAAAAATTTTAAACATACAACAGCAGTTTTATGACAGCCTTATATTGATTCTTCCAGGGACGCCTGAGTTGAATCTTGATTATTTTTTATGTATGAATGTGTTTTGCATGTGTGAATGGACTGAAAGTTTTGGATTCTTTTATATTGAAGAATATGTATTTACGCACTTTGTAATAAAATGAAGCCTTATTTTTTTTTGCATTAAGGTGTGCTGAGTTTCTTTTGAAATAGTTATATGGTAGAATTGGAGGTTTTACTATACTCTTGCACCCTGCATACAATTATTTTTGCTTACATTAAATTTGTTGATTATAGATAGAACTTGGTAGTGGTGCTGTGACTAAATAATTTTTTTTATATATAGATATATGTGTGTGTGGGGTATATAATGTGTTTGGGGCCTTTGATATTTATATACACTTATATGGAAGGCTGTATTGCTTTGTGGTTAGTTTTGTCTCTTGGCAGGTGAAAGTTGAGATTTGGGTGTGAAGGGCTCCGTGGATGATATGGGGTTTCGGGTTCCTGTGGATAGCTGTATAAGTGTTGTTTGGTGTGTAGTTTGATATTCTCTGCCTTTTATCACATGTATCTCATATGTAGTTAATTTATGAGTGTATGGGAATTTTAGATATGTAGGGCCTTATGTGTATGTATGTGTTAAATGTGTCTAGGAATCTATACTATATTGGCATGTAAATATATATCTATGTATATGTAGTTATAGGTGTGGATTGTTTAGGTGTATATATTTTGTTTTATAAACAAAAAATAATGGTAATGAATAATAATAACTCATGGATGTGGACAAGTCCGATGTGTGCTTAGGTCTGGATGAATTTTAAAATGTTGTTCTGGGCTTTAACGGGAGTCTGTGTGTGATGCTGGGCTGTGGTTTGGGATCTTAGTCACGTGTTCCGCTGGTTATGTGTAGCTGGTCTTCATCTGATTTTGGTATGTTCAGAATGTTGACCATCTATCTGCTAGCCAATCTGTTTCTTGTAAATTCTGTATTTTTCTGGTACAGGGATTTGTGGTGTCTTTCTATGGTTCGTTGTGCTGGCTTGGTATTGGATAGTGGTCTCATTCTGTTTGGGTGTACGTTGCTTAACGTTTGAATTATTTGAAGAGTTTAAAACATTAGATACTGGGATGCTGTCTTGTGGGATCTTGATAGAGGTTTGGGATGCTAGGTGGCTTGGAGTGGGGATGAAGACACGGTGGTTAGAGTGGTTGAGATCAGGGAGTGTAGTATTTTTCTTGGCAGTGTTTGTTTTTTCTGGTGGCAGTGTTTGTGACTCCATATATTTTGCCTATAGATTATCATGATGGGGGTGGAGTCTGAGCCCATGATCATCATATATTGTATTGTGGGTTCTGGTGAAGGGTTATGGGTATGGTTGGGAACTGCTTCTCTTTAGGAAGCAATTTTACCTGGTAGTGGTTTGTTTACATCTGCTAGCCTTACTGTTGGGGTTATAAATGCCGTTGATTAGTGGCGGTGGTCAACAGTTTGTCGAGATGTGGCAGGGTTGCTTGCCTATTTTATGGTGGGAGAATGTGGTACAAGGGGGCATGCCCTTCTCAGTTAGAAGGAGGGGCATGTGTTGTTGCAGGGCAAGCACCCTTGGGCTTTTTATGTGAATGTTTAACTGTTTATTTGGTTATGTTTAGGGATGGGTGAATGTGTTTATATTCGAATTTGAATGTTAGAACGAATGTTATTGTAGAAATTCGATTTACATAAAAGAATGTTGCTTAGAATGAATATTCTTAAAAATTCTATTATCGAATGTTATTTACAGTTTTCGAATTCCAATGTCACATTCGAATTTGAATTTTACCTTTATAAAACACAGTATTAGACTAGAAATACTAATTCGAATTTGAATGTTACATTCGAATTCAAATATTACATTTATTAAACACAGTTGTAAACTAGAAATACTATTTTGAATTTGCATGTGACATTCAAATTCGAATGTCATGTTCAAATTCGAATATTACATTCAAAAAACACAGTATTAGACTAGAATTACTACTATGTCACATTCGAATTAGAATATTACATTTATTAAACACAGTTGTAGACTAGAAATACTTTTTTAATTTGAATCTTACATTCGAATTCGAATGTCACATTTGAATTCGAATATTACATTTTGAAATTGAATGAATACATAGCTAAACATTCTATAATTCAAACGAATATTTTCGAATTTTATTGAAAAATTAGAAAACGAAAATTTGAAAATAGAATGATAGAATGTTATATAAACATTCTAAATTCGATTTGAATGAACGAACCTATCAAAATTTGTTTTATATTTCACATTTTTATAAACATTCGCCCATCCCTAGTTATGTTATGGCTATATTAATTGTATTCAATAAAGCAAGCTGTGACATTTATAAGCCCATTTTTTATGTCATGTATTTATTGAAGAAAAACATAGTGCCTAGTATGGGGGTCATGTAAATTCAAAATAGATGATATTAATTATAAGGATAATAAATTAATAATATATATATTTTAATACCTAGACATCTTAGTTACAGTCATTTTCAGTTGTTGCAATACAACTTTGCAAATTAATGACAAATTGTTAAAAGGATTAAGAATTAATGCAGTTTTTTAAGCAAAAAAACAAACAAAAAACAATTGTTTATTTACTAAAATAAATATTTAGATTTCAAATGCTCTTGGATAATCTCATTAATATAATTTTTTAACTAATGTTCAGAAAATTGTTATATTCAAAATATGTTCTAATAAAATAATCCTCAAATATAAATAAATAAATAAACGAGAGAGCAACCAATTTATAGCTTAGATTTCTTTCTATGACATCACCAGATACACCAATTAAAGCACATTGGGAAATATTGTTCATAGTTGGCATGACTGTTGTATTTATTGCAAAAATGTAAAACATTGCTACCAGTTACATCCTCCCTTTTTAGATTAATTTGGACCATGTCACCCAAGTGACAAAAAAACAAACAAAAATAAAAGATGTTCAGACATGCAACTTACATTTGAGCAAAAGATTTTGCTTACTGGTTTGTTTTAAATACTTTTATCTTTCCATGGTACATAAGATTTTGTAAGAACTTTACACAATTGTGTTGCTCATATAATTTACTTTTACAACAATAAATCTCATGTTTAATATACAAAAAGTGTTACATTTTACAACACCATTACATACTATTCATTTTTGTAAACAATAGCAAAGACATTATCATAATTATTTATTTATAAAAATGTATTATTTTTATTCAAAAAATGAAACAAATTTTAACACATTATTATAATTATTTATTATTATTATTATTATTATTATTATTATTATTATTATTATTATTATTATTTAATCAATTAAAGGGTATTTGAAATTGAAAAAATATATAGGGCTAGATCATACAGCAGTTGTGTGTTAAAAGGGGTATGGGAGTGATTTATTAAAGGGACACTGAACCCAATTTTTTTCTTTCGTGATTCAGATAGAGCATGACATTTTTAGCAACTTTCTAATTTACTCCTAATATCACATTTTCTTCATTCTCTTGGTATCTTTATTTGAAATGCAAGAATGTAAGTTTAGATGCTGGCCCATTTTTGGTGAACAACCTAGGTTGTCCTTGCTGATTGGTGGATAAATTCATCCACCAATAAAAAAAGTGCTGTCCAGAGTACTGAAACCCCAAAAAAACTTATATGCCTTCTGTTTCAAATAAAGATAGGAAGAGAACGAAGAAAAAATGATAACAGGAGTAAATTAGAAAGTTGCTTAAAATTGCATGCTCTATCTGAACCACGAAAGAAAAAAATTGGGTTCAGTGTCCCTTTAAGTTTACTGCATCAGTTCCTGTCCATATGCAGTAATGTAATGCTGCCAATACAATTTTTTTTTTTGCATTTGTAAATTTAAAGGGACATGAAACGCAAAAATCATGAAACGCAAAAAATTTCTTTTATGGTTCAGACAGAACATTCGATTTTGAACAACTTTCTAATTTACTTCTATTATGAATTTTTAATTGTTCTCTTGATAACTTTAGTTGAAATGCAGCGAAGTAAGCTTAGGAGCTAACCAATTTATGGAGCCCTATATGGCAGCAGTTTTGTAAGAAGGTTATCCATTTGCAAGAGCACTAGATGGCAGCAGTTTTGTAAGAATGTTATCCATTTGCAAGAGCACTAGATGGCAGTAGTTTTGTGAGAATGTTATCCATTTGCAAGAGCACTAGATGGCAGTAGTTTTGTAAGAATGTTATCCATTTGCAAGAGCACTAGATGGCAGCAGTTTTGTAAGAATGTTATCCATTTGCAAGAGCACTAGATGGCAGCAGTTTTGTGAGAATGTTATCCATTTGCAAGAGCACTAGATGGCAGCAGTTTAGTAAGAATGTTATCCATTTGCAAGAGCACTAGATGGCAGCAGTTTTGTAAGAATGTTATCCATTTGCAAGAGCACTAGATGGCAGCAGTTTTGTGAGAATGTTATCCATTTGCAAGAGCACTAGATGGCAGCAGTTTTGTAAGAATGTTATCCATTTGCAAGAGCACTAGATGGCAGTAGTTTTGTAAGAAGGTTATCCATTTGCAAGAGCACTAGATGGCAGCAGTTTTGTAAGAAGGTTATCCATTTGCAAGAGCACTAGATGGCAGCAGTTTTGTAAGAATGTTATCCATTTGCAAGAGCACTATATGGCAGCAGTTTTGTAAGAAGGTTATCCATTTGCAAGAGCACTAGATGGCAGCAGTTTTGTAAGAATGTTATCCATTTGCAAGAGCACTAGATGGCAGCAGTTTTGTAAGAATGTTATCCATTTGCAAGAGCACTATATGGCAGCAGTTTTGTAAGAAGGTTATCCATTTGCAAGAGCACTAGATGGCAGCAGTTTTGTAAGAAGGTTATCCATTTGCAAGAGCACTAGATGGCAGCAGTTTTGTAAGAATGTTATCCATTTGCAAGAGCACTATATGGCAGCAGTTTTGTAAGAATGTTATCCATTTGCAAGAGCACTAGATGGCAGCAGTTTTGTAAGAATGTTATCCATTTGCAAGAGCACTATATGGCAGCAGTTTTGTAAGAAGGTTATCCATTTGCAAGAGCACTAGATGGCAGCAGTTTTGTAAGAATGTTATCCATTTGCAAGAGCACTAGATGGCAGTAGTTTTGTGAGAATGTTATCCATTTGCAAGAGCACTAGATGGCAGCAGTTTAGTAAGAATGTTATCCATTTGCAAGAGCACTAGATGGCAGCAGTTTTGTAAGAATGTTATCCATTTGCAAGAGCACTAGATGGCAGCAGTTTTGTAAGAATGTTATCCATTTGCAAGAGCACTAGATGGCAGCAGTTTTGTAAGAAGGTTATCCATTTGCAAGAGCACTAGATGGCAGCAGTTTTGTAAGAATGCTATCCATTTGCAAGAGCACTAGATGGCAGCAGTTTTGTAAGAATGTTATCCATTTGCAAGAGCACTAGATGGCAGCAGTTTTGTAAGAATGTTATACATTTGCAAGAGCACTAGATGGCAGCAGTTTAGTAAGAATGTTATCCATTTGCAAGAGCACTAGATGGCAGCAGTTTTGTAAGAATGTTATCCATTTGCAAGAGCACTAGATGGCAGCAGTTTTGTAAGAAGGTTATCCATTTGCAAGAGCACTAGATGGCAGCAGTTTTGTAAGAATGCTATCCATTTGCAAGAGCACTAGATGGCAGCAGTTTTGTAAGAATGTTATCCATTTGCAAGAGCACTAGATGGCAGCAGTTTTGTAAGAATGTTATACATTTGCAAGAGCACTAGATGGCAGCAGTTTAGTAAGAATGTTATCCATTTGCAAGAGCACTAGATGGCAGCAGTTTTGTAAGAATGTTATCCATTTGCAAGAGCACTAGATGGCAGCAGTTTTGTAAGAATGTTATCCATTTGCAAGAGCACTAGATGGCAGCAGTTTTGTGAGAATGTTATCCATTTGCAAGAGCACTAGATGGCAGCAGTTTTGTAAGAATGTTATCCATTTGCAAGAGCACTAGATGGCAGCAGTTTTGTAAGAATGTTATCCATTTGCAAGAGCACTAGATGGCAGCAGTTTTGTAAGAATGTTATCCATTTGCAAGAGCACTAGATGGCAGCAGTTTTGTAAGAATGTTATCCATTTGCAAGAGCACTAGATGGCAGCAGTTTTGTAAGAATGTTATCCATTTGCAAGAGCACTAGATGGCAGCAGTTTTGTAAGAATGTTATCCATTTGTAAGAGCACTAGATGGCAGCAGTTTTGTAAGAATGTTATCCATTTGCAAGAGCACTAGATGGCAGCAGTTTTGTAAGAATGTTATCCATTTGCAAGAGCCCTAGATGGCAGCAGTTTTGTAAGAAGGTTATCCATTTGCAAGAGCACTAGATGGCAGCAGTTTTGTAAGAATGCTATCCATTTGCAAGAGCACTAGATGGCAGCAGTTTTGTAAGAATGTTATCCATTTGCAAGAGCACTAGATGGCAGCAGTTTTGTAAGAATGTTATCCATTTGCAAGAGCACTAGATGGCAGCAGTTTTGTAAGAATGTTATACATTTGCAAGAGCACTAGATGGCAGCAGTTTAGTAAGAATGTTATCCATTTGCAAGAGCACTAGATGGCAGCAGTTTTGTAAGAATGTTATCCATTTGCAAGAGCACTAGATGGCAGCAGTTTTGTAAGAATGTTATCCATTTGCAAGAGCACTAGATGGCAGCACTATTTCCTGTCATGTAGTGATCAAGATGCCTACACAAAATATCACCAAAGCAAATTTGATAATAGAAATAAAATGAAAATGTTTTAAAATAGTATGCTCTGTCTGAATCAGAAAAGAAGATTTTTTGGTTTCATATCTTTTAAATTATATTATTTTAAATAGCCTCTGCCACCCCAGAAACATTTTTTTTTTCAAATAAGAAGGAAAGGGGTTGTATAGGCAACTAGAAGCTTTGGAAAGTATTGAAGCACATTTCTTGATTCCCTGGAGCACTAGTTCACTTGTGCACAGGACTTCATTCTTCTCTCTCTCATATAGGACAATCCACATTTTTTTGCACATATGAGTTGTATTGGTCTTCCAGAAAAGCAATGCTTTTTAGTTGAAATATATTTTTATTAACCACACTCCTCCAACAACAGAAAAATAAAGGAAAAAAAATACAGACTTTCAATCATTAAATACCATCATTGCATGGGGAACAGTAAAACATATTTCAAAGCAAGTGTCTTTCAATGTCATTTCTGGTTTCAAAAGAAAGTCTCTCCTGTATTTGAAAGTACATCCATGTTGCTATATTAATCCACTGCCAAAGACAGTAGATGGTTTTCCACTCTGTTATTTTGACCAGAACATTCCCCTTTGTTTTATGGAGTCTGCTGTACATTTTCAGCCAGAAGTGTGTTGTTTAAACATAAACCCACGATCCCCCAAACATTTTCTTAACAGTTCCCATCATACTTTATCCGTTTGGGGAGCACGTGATATGTATGAGGCATAACTATCAAGGGTTTTCAAGCCCTATAACCAAAAACTTAGTACTAAAAAAACTGTGTAAACATAAAAACAAAAGCCATCAATGCACGAATAAAACTCAAATCTTAATACTTCAGCGTTGTGTTTTATCTTTTTAACACTCTAAGGAGTTATTTGCTCATCCTGTTTTGCTCCTAATCTAACCAGCTGGTTCTAATCCCCGCCACCCCTTCTCTCCTCTTGATCAATGCCTCCCACTCCTTCCCGTTCCACCTCCCTCTCAGCTACTGCCGATGTACGGCCATTGTTCCCAGATAATATCCAATAAAACCATACTTTCTGAAATTGGACCTCTGTGTCCTGAATTTGTGCTGCTGACTCATACATTGAGTATACCAATTTGATTCTGGCTATTACCTCTAACCACGACGGTACCTCTGTTTTCCAATATTTGGCTATCACTATCCTGGTCGTAGTGCACAGTATTCTAATAAACATATTAATGTGTTTGTTCAACTCAGGGATGTGTTCATGTAAGAGAGCCTGGGCGGGAGTGAGACTGATCCTCTCGTCTAACACCCTCCCAAGTAGTGAGGACAAGTTCTGCCAAACCTGATACACTTTCGGACATTCCCACCACATGTGGAGGTATGAACCTACCTCTCTGCATCCTCTGTAGCAAAATTTAGAACTTTCTTTTCCCATATGGGCTGTTTTAATTGGGGTCAGGTACCATCTGAAAGATGTCTTGAGAGCATTTTCCCTCAGGTCAGCACTAATGAGGCCCTTACAGGTTTGGTGCAATGTTTCTTGCCATCTGTCTCGCTCTAATTCTTTATCTAGGTCTGCCTCCCAATTTGCCATTAATGTTGTCTTAGAATCACATCTAATTTCCTGAATTGAAATGTATAGCCTAGATATAGCCCTTTTGGGTCGAGCCTTCGCTGTACATATGTGTTCAAGCTCAGTTTGCTTGGTGCATGTCGAGGATTTGTCCACGTATGTACGTGTAGCTGATATCACTTGGAGGTATAAAAACCATGGTAATGGAAGAGGTTCAAGTTTCTGTTGGAGCTGGGTGAAAGTCAGCGGGTTACCTTGGGAGTATATGTCAGCTACTCTATATAATCCCTTGTTTTCCCATTTTCTAATGTGATATTTAAATTCGTCATTAACTATATATTTCAGGGGTATCGCTCTAGAACGTGAAGGGAGAATTCTCTCCATGTTTCTGGAGGTTGGCCACTGTCGTCTAGTGAGTAATGTGATTTTGTTTTGATATATAGCATGTCCCTTAGTCAAGTCTTTACACCAAAGGATGCCATCTGGGGTCTCCTGCCCCATCATCTCTGCTTCTAAAAGAGGCCATATTACATCTTGCTGTCTCCTACCTAAGAGGGCGTCCTGGGCCAGTCTTGCTGCTCTATAGTAGTCAAGTAAGTTGGGGATACCGATCCCCCCCAGTTGTCGGTGTCTGTTTAAGATAGTGTGGGGTATTCTCGGATGTTTATTATCTCTTAAGAAGCTATGTATGTCTCTCTGAAGGTTGGTTATTTCTATAACATTAATTCTAATCGGGAGCACCCTGAATAAATATAACACTCTGGGTAGGATCGTCATTTTTACCGCAGATAGCCTCCCATACCAAGAAAAACCCATTTTCTTCCATTTTCCCAGATCGGATCTAATCCCTTTAAGTAAAGGGGTGTAGTTTGCTTCGTACAGCTTCGAGGAATGTGACATTAATTTAATACCCAAATATTTCAACCCGTCTGGAGCCCACTTAAAATCAAAGTTTGTTTCTATTAATTTGATAGTGTGCTTAGGAATGGAAAGGGGGAGTGCCTCACATTTGTCTATATTAATTTTGTATCCCGATATTTGAGAGAACTGCTGTAGTGCTTGATACACATACGGCAATGACTGTAGGGGTTTGGAGATAGTTAGTAATACATCGTCCGCAAATAGGGTGACTTTGTGATGAAATTTTCCTACCGTTAGGCCTGATATATCCGGACAATAAAGCAATGCTTTTTAAAGAGACATTAAACCCAAACATTTTCTTTCATGATTCAGGCAGAGCATACAGTACATTTTTAAATAACTTTTCCAATTTACTTTTATGATCATTTTCGCTTCATTCTTTTGGTATCCTTTGTTAAAGAAGCAACAAGCACTACTCAGAACTAGGTGAACACATCCGTAAGTAAATGACAAGAGGCATATACGTGCAGCTGCCAATTAACAGCTAGCTCCCAGCACCTGAGCCTACCTAGGTATGCTTTTAAACAATAGAACTAAGACAATTAGGTAATAAAAGTACATTAGAAGGTTGTTTAATATTTCATGTTTTATCTGAATCATGAAGAAAACATTTTTGGGTTTCATGTCTCTTTAAAATGATCTAATTGCATGTCACAGACATTTTTACAATCACCATTTATTAGATTAAATAAAAAGATTGGAATGAGGGCCAATACATCTGAAGCTGAAATCATTGTGTCTGATAAGCAAGGATTCTGAATTTTACTTCAGGGCATTTCCCTTCTCTGAGTGGAAGCTGAGCTGAGAGACTGATAATATATTTGCCTCATAATGACGAGATTACGAGTGGAGTGCTACTTTTCGCTCCTGAGCTAACTCCGTTAGAAGTTTTTTGCGCATGTATTAAATGTTGAAAATTAAAACGTTTTCGCTTAACAAACACAATGTGCGCAAAAAGCCCAAGTTAGAATATCACAAATGCATTAACGTATTCCCCCATAGACTTCAATGGTGCGCGAAAAGTGGAAAAAAACACCCTTACTCGGGCACTACTTGACTGCAAAGGGTTCCAATGCACTTATATGTCTGTATATGTGTACATATATATTTGTGTTTATATGTGTATATATGTCTGTAAATACATATATACACATATAAATACATATGTACACTTATATAGATATGTATATGTATGTATGTCTATGTTAAATCCCTTTGTCTGCCTTTTTTTAAACACCTAAGACCTTATATCTTGGAGCCCGTATAACTTTTTTTCAGCAATTTTAAAAAAAATATTGTTTATTAGATAGTATTATTATGAGTGCAACTGTACTGTTTAAAGGGACATTAAACACTTTGAGATGGTAAGATAAAATGATAAATTGTATATAATAAAACAACTCTGCAATATACTTTCATTATTTATTGTGTCCTCTTTGCCTGTAATTCCATTCTGAAATTGTGAGCTTTTCAGTTCCTGTTAGAAATGGAAGTGCAGAACACTGTTAAATCCAGCACAACCATTGGCTGCACACTCTAGTGACCTATTTATAACTTTCCCTAATTGGCCACAGCAGAGAAGGTAACACAAGTTACAACATGGCAGCTCCCAGTGTTTTATAGACACTAAAACTTTACACTTATTTTGTCACTTTTTAAACAACTAGTGAAACTTTAAAAAATAAATCTACATGTTATTCATGGACTAATCTTTTCTTTGAATGCATCATTCTATCTAGCATGCATTTAGTGTTTAATGTCCCTTTAATGTATTTTTTATTTATTTTGTGCAACTTTTTATTCAAATTTAACAGTTAACCAGAGCTCACTAGTAGCGCTAAACTGATGCACGTTAAATTAAATTGCACTTGAGTGAATGCGTTTACTTTAAACTTGTAATACGCATGCTACTTCCGATAATAAACCCCTATCGCTTGCGCAAAACTATTAGCACGCCACTCGTAATCTAGCCCTAAATGTGTGTATAAGTTTGTGTATATGCTAATTAGGCATCCAAAGATCACATTTTAGAATGAATAAAATAGCTGATGAATTCTGTCCACTTATTTTATGCTTTTGAGACTTATCACAAGCTGGGTAAACCCCCAAGTGACTGAGCAGTCATTAGATTTAAAACAGACAGCTGGTGTTCCAGTACCTAATTAATAAATAATAGGGTTGTTTACAAACATTAACAACAGTACCAGTGCCAAAAAAATTGGAAACAAATGGTCTGGTATCTCTCCAAACCTATTTATCATCTAAGCAAAATTTTGTGCTTTGCAGTTTTCTCTGCAGTGACTGCGTATTAATTGAATGCAAATGATCAAAGGTTGGAACTGTGGTTTACTGAAAAAACATATTCAAGATGTGATTATACACAGGAGTTGTGAAACAGATTCATACCAGTGGTTTCAAATACAAGTCATAGTGCGCTGCCTTTATCCCTTTACTTGACACGCAAGACGAAGGTTAAAATCTGTTGTGTGTATAGAGAGAGTGAAAGAAAGGTAATATAATATTTTGGGAATTATTTTGTGAGTAAGAAAGAGGAATGTCTGATAAATAAAAAATAAAATAAGGAAATTACTTGCTTTAGAAAGAAAATCTTATTTCATAGAATGTTAATGGGTAAATGGTATTCCTTAAAGAAATAGTCTAGTCAACATAAAACATTCGTGATTCAGATAGAGCAGGCAATTCTAAGCAACTTTCTAATTTACTCTTGGGGCCGATTTACCTTTGCCCGTATTCTGCCTAATGCACCTGTTTCCGCGCGAGCCTTCAGGCTTGCCCGAAACAGAAGTTAATGAAATAACATCATCATCATGCAAAGCTATCAGCTTGTTCACTTCCCTGAAAGTGAATCTTCCCGCCACTGCTTGCTCATTCCAGAACTGCAACCAAAGTTATGAGAAGTGTCAAACCTTATTAAGTCCAGTACAGCAGGAAGACCTACAAATGATTGATAACTTTGACATTTTGATTGGTGGGAATATGCAGCATGTTCAGGTATTCTGAAATGTATTAGGTCTTGTACTGGCTTTTCTGAAAAGTAATGTTTCTAAAAATAATCTAATTATATTTTGCAGAATTTTTAACAATAAATTCACTACCTTATATACAAAAGAATGGAATGAGGGCCAATAAATATTTTTGAAGCTAAATGTGTTGTCTCTGATGCTATCAGTGGCTAAACTTTCGTGTTTTGGAACTGAATGGCTGGAATCTTGGCTGCACAATATAGGGCTAGATTACAAGTGGAGCGCTAAAGCACTTTGGTTCACACTGCTGGAAGTACACTTTTTTCAGTGCGTATTACAAGTTGAAAGTCAATTGTTTGTGCACAGCCTTGTTAACTTCTTGTCATAGGGGCCGATTTATTAAGCTTCGTATGGAGCTTGATGCCCCTTGTTTCCGGCGAGCCTTCAGGCTTGCCGTAAACAGAAGGTATTAAGCAGCGGTCTAAAGACTGCTGCTCCAAAACTTGCCCGTCTGCTCTGAGGCAGCGGACAGAAATGATATTCGATCGGGTTGATTGACACCCCCTGATAGCAGCTGATTGGCAGCGAATCTGCAGGGGGCAGTATTGCACAAGCAGTTCTGGTGAACTGCTTGTGCAATGATAAATGCTAACAGTGTATGCTGTCGGCATTTATCGATGTGCAGTGGACATGATACGCTACATCGTATCATGTCCGCTCACAATTTAAAAAATATGCCCCATAGACTTCAATTGAGCGCACTTTAAAAAAAAAAAAATCACTAGCACTAAGCCAACATTACGTTAGACCTACAGTGCTAAACCTGAAAGTAGTTAATATATTAAACATTCCAATGTTCTTCACATAGAAGATAATGGTCTTTTCATTTTTAATTTTATATAAATATATATATATATATATATATATATAACTTTTACAAAAATATAAATCTATATGAATATATACACATATTTGCTTCCAATTACTGTTTTAAACACAGCAATCCCTTTTATGGGGTGGATGCAACAAGATAAAGTCTGCGGAAGATCTGCTCCTCTCCACCAAACAAATACAACCCTCCCTCTCTCCCTCCCTCCCAGATATGGCCTCACACAGCTAGGTGACACAGAATATCGGTGCGGGACCTGGCTCCACATGCTGTCACCCATAATCCAAGTTCATCAGAGAGAGAGCCTATAATGAGGCCCACTGAAGGTGCTGAACCGTGAGTAGGTAGTGAGATTCAGCATATTACACAATCAAGTGCCATTAGGGATCACATAGGACACAGCTAATCCAAATTGGAAAATAACCTTTTGCAAAGATCGCTTAAATTCCTAGAAGAGAGAGTAAGAGAGAGATAAATATATAATGTTCAGTGATCAAGTGTATGGGCTGACACAATCCAGTGGTACCTATTTGCATAGTTAGACATGAGTAGCCAGTGTCATGAATGTTAGTGTGTGAAGTGTTGCTAGATATAGTAAATGTTTAATTTTGATGATGCTGAACACAGATAGGCTCATCAATAATATAGAAAACATCAGGGGTTAAGTGCGATGTTGAAGATGATGTTGACAGAATGGTTGTCATTTGTTTGAAAAATGTTTTCTAAGAAAGTGAGAGTATTATCCAGAGAAAAATCTTGTTGTTTCTTTGTAGGCTAGTCTGCAAGAGGTAATTATCTGATTTTCATTTTATGATGCATGGTGATTATATCAGATTTTCCCTGGTACATTGTGTCGGTGGGATTTTTCTCCATAAGGAATAGCTGTATCAGCAAGACAGGAAACAAGCAAAAGTTAGTGATCACATAATGAGCTGTGTGTCTGATTACAAGTGAAATTAACAAAGGGGTTTTTGAACATGTGAGTGTCCGTATGCCTTAAAGGGCTGCAAGGCATTGCATAAAACATCCCTGTGTCAGAGCAGTTGTTTGCAGCCAAGTCAGCAAACTGTATCCAAGACTATAGAGATTACAAGCAGCTTTGATTTGTGACAGATGTATAGAAATGCACCTGCTTGACAAATAGTTGTTTTGGGGCCATCTCTAATGCACTGTTGTAAACATGTTGTTGAATATTCATTGAGTGACACCTTTTTATTTGAGTGTGCGCACCTGCTCACCAGATCGAGCGAGATGCTGCATCATGTGAGAGGATATCGTTGGTGGGATAGTGACTCTTGCAGTACCTGGAAGACATAATGATATTTAGTCATTGCCAGTAGCATGATTAGGTTAGAGCGATCACTCTGTGTGCTTGAGAGGGGTGTCATGTTTACGGACATGTGAAGGAAGTTGAAGTTGAAGAAGTGACACTGACTCTGGCCTTTTGTATGTGTTCTTTGTAGGTACTAACTGTTTTGTTTTTATGGACAGTAGATTGGAGCTGATTTCCTATTATGTATTTTTTATCTGCAAAAAATGAAAAAGGAAGGGAAATGTAAGTCAAATGTGGAGCTGTGTAAATGTGTCTTTTTACATTGCTTTTTTAAAGGCACTGTACTTCTATAGATATCTCTTGATATTATCTCACATTATGTTTGCAGGACCCAGAGAGAAGTCTATATTTGCATTTAGTGCTGAATGCACATCGTCTCCATTTATCAAAATATTTTAGGGCCAGATGCTATAAAATTCTCAGGTCTTGTGAGATTCTATAATAAATTGCGTTGGTACTATGAAGCCCTTGTCCTAATTCTCTAAGGCCTAGATTTAGAGTTGGGCGGCAGCCGTCAAAACCAGCGTTAGAGGCTCCTAACGCTGGTTTTTACCGCCCTCTGGTATTTGGAGTCAGTCATTAAAGGGTCTAACGCTCACTTTTCAGCCGCGACTTTTCCATAGCGCAGATCCCCTTACGTCAATTGCGTATCCTATCTTTTCAATGGGATCTTTCTAACTCCGGTATTTAGAGTCGTGGCTGAAGTGAGCGTTAGAAATCTAACGACAAAACTCCAGCCGCAGAAAAAAGTCAGTAGTTAAGAGCTTTCTGGGCTAACTACGGTTTATAAAGCTCTTAACTACTGTGCTCTAAAGTACACTAACACTCATAAACTACCTATGTACCCCTAAACCGAGGTCCCCCCACATCGCCGCCACTCAATTAAATTTTTTTAACCCCTAATCTGTCGACCGCCACCTACGTTATACTTATGTACCCCTAATCTGCTGCCCCTAACACAGCCGACCCCTATATTATATTTATTAACCCCTAACCTGCCCCCCACAACGTCGCCGCCAGCTACCTACAATAATTAACCCCTAATCTGCCGCTCCGTAAACCGCCGCTACCTACATTATCCCTATGTACCCCTAATCTGCTGCCCCTAACACCGCCGACCCCTATATTATATTTATTAACCCCTAATCTGCCCCCCTCAACGTCGCCTCCACCTGCCTACACTTATTAACCCCTAATCTGCCGAGCGGACCGCACCGCTACTATAATAAAGTTATTAACCCCTAATCCGCCTCAATCCCGCCTCAATAACCCTATAATAAATAGTATTAACCCCTAATCTGCCCTCCCTAACATCGCTGACACCTAACTACCATTATTAACACCTAATCTGCCGACCGAATCTCGCCGCTACTTTAATAAATGGATTAACCACTAAAGCTAAGTCTAACCCTAACCCTAACACCCCCCTAAGTTAAATATAATTTAAATCTAACTAAATAAATGATCTCTTATTAAATAAATGATTCCTATTTAAAGCTAAATACTTACCTGTAAAATAAACCCTAATATAGCTACAATATAAATTATAATTATATTATAGCTATTTTAGGATTTATATTTATTTTACAGGTAACTTTGTATTTATTTTAACCAGGTACAATAGCTATTAAATAGTTAAGAACTATTTAATAGCTAAAATAGTTAAAATAATTACAAAATTACCTGTAAAATAAATCCTAACCTAAGTTACAATTAAACCTAACACTACACTATCAATACATTAATTAAATACAATACCTACAAATAACTACAATTAAATAAACTAACTAAGTACAAAAAAAATAAAAAAGAACTAAGTTACAAAAAATAATAAAATATTTACAAACATTAGAAAAATATTACAACAATTTTAAACTAATTACACCTACTCTAAGCCCCCTAATAAAATTACAAAGCCCCCCAAAATAAAAAAATGCCCTACCCTATTCTAAATTAAAAAAGTTCAAAGCTCTTTTACCTTACCAGCCCTGAACAGGGCCCTTTGCGGGGCATGCCCCAAGAAATTCAGCTCTTTTACCTGTAAAAAAACACATACAATACCCCCCCAACATTACAACCCACCACCCACATACCCCTAATCTAACCCAAACCCCCCTTAAATAAACCTAACACTAAGCTCCTGAAGATCTTCCTACCTTATCTTCACCTCACCGGGTATCACCGATCGGTCCTGGCTCCAAAATCTTCATCCAACCCAAGCGGGGGCTGGCGATCCATAATCCTGCGGCTGAAGAACTCCAGAAGAGGCTCCAAAGTCTTCATCCTATCCGGGAAGAAGAGGCGATTCAGACCGGCAACCATCTTGATTCAAGCGGCATCTTCTATCTTCATCCGATGAGGAACGGCTCCATCGTGAAGACCTCCAGCGCGGATCAATCTTCTTCCGACGACGTCCAACTGAAGAATGACGGTTCCTTTAAGGGACGTCATCCAAGATGGCGTCCCTCGAATTCTGATTGGCTGATAGGATTCTATCAGCCAATCAGAATTAAGGTAGGAAAATTCTGATTGGCTGATGGAATCAGCCAATCAGAATCAAGTTCAATCCGATTGGCTGATCCGATCAGCCAATCAGATTGAGCTCGCATTCTATTGGCTGATCGGAACAGCCAATAGAATGCAAGCTCAATCTGATTGAACTTAGTTCTTTTTTATTTTTTGTACTTTAGTTAGTTTATTTAATTGTAGTTATTTGTAGGTATTGTATTTAATTAATGTATTGATAGTGTAGTGTTAGGTTTAATTGTAGATAATTGTAGGTAGTTTATTTAATTTATTTATTGATAGTGTAGTGTTAGGTTTAATTGTAACTTAGGTTAGGATTTATTTTACAGGTAATTTTGTAATTATTTTAACTATTTTAGCTATTAAATAGTTCTTAACTATTTAATAGCTATTGTACCTGGTTAAAATAAATACAAAGTTACCTGTAAAATAAATATAAATCCTAAAATAGCTATAATATAATTATAATTTATATTGTAGCTATATTAGGGTTTATTTTACAGGTAAGTATTTAGCTTTAAATAGGAATAATTTATTTAATAAGAGTTAATTTATTTCGTTAGATTTAAATTATATTTAATTTAGGGGGGTGTTAGGGTTAAAGTTAGACTTAGCTTTAGGGGTTAATAAATTTATTAGAGTAGCGGTGAGCTCCTGTCGGCAGATTAAGGGTTAATACTTGAAGTTAGGTGTCGGCAATGTTAGGGAGGGCAGATTAGGGGTTAATACTATTTATTATAGGGTTATTGAGGCGGGAGTGAGACGGATTAGGGGTTAATACATTTATTATAGTAGCGCTCAGGTCCGGTCGACAGATTAGGGGTTAATAAGTGTAGTTAGGTGGAGGTGACGTTGGGGGCGGCAGATTAGGGGTTAATAAATATAATATAGGGGTCGGCGATGTTAGGGCAGCAGATTAGGGGTACATAGGGATAATGTAGGTGGCGGGGGTGTACGGAGCGGCAGATTAGGGGTTAAAAATAATATGCAGGGGTCAGCGATAGCGGGGGCGGCAGATTAGGGGTTAATAAGTGTAAGGTTAGGGGTGTTTAGACTCGGGGTACATGTTAGAGTGTTAGGTGCAGACGTAGGAAGTGTTTCCACATAGAAAACAATGGGGCTGCGTTAGGAGCTGAACGGGCCTTTTTTGCAGGTGTTAGGTTTTTTTTCAGCTCAAACTGCCCCATTGTTTTCTATGGGGGAATCGTGCACGTGCACGTTTTTGAAGCTGGCCACGTCCGTAAGCACCGCTGGTATCGAGAGTTGAAGTTGCGGTAAATATGCTATACGCTCCTTTTTTGGAGCCTAACACAGCCATTCTGTGAACTCTAAATACCAGCGGTATTTAAAAGGTGCGGCCAGAAAAAAGCCAGCGTAGCTAACGTACCCCTTTGGCCGCAGAACTCTAAATCTAGGCGTGAATGCGGTTTTTACCTTCAGAAGAGTGTATCTTGCAAAGGGGTTTCCCCTGCATTTAAGTATGCAAAGTTAATGCACACATTATAATAGGACTCAATTGTATTGTTTAATCGCATTAAAAATCATAATGCAATTTCTATGCAAAATTTATATTTTATGGAAAATTTAAATTCCTATTGAAATTGTGCAGTAAAGAAACAATATAAGGCCAGATTATAAGTGGATCACAAAATATTGCTATAGCTAAAGCGATAGGTGTGGTCCACTTTGTAATACCACTTTATAATACCAGCACAAGTAAATGTGCGCTGATATTACAGGTTGGCAGCAATGCTGGGAAGCATTGTGCTCATGAGAGCATGCTTCTATAGGCTACAATGGGAGCCTTGTACTGATGCCCTCGGATATGGCACAGAACCTAAGAAGGGGGTAAGTTGCGCAACGATGGGCAGAAAATATAAATATGTATGTATATTATTATATACATATATATATATGTTAATATGTGTATTTACACATATTAGCACAAAACTATATTTGTTTATAAGCATATACTTCTCCATACCTTAGGTCTCATGAACTAATTTCTATTTTAAAATCTATGTCACTAATCTGCACCACCTCACAGAAATACCCCCACTGCTATAAATCTCATTCTCACCTACTCTTACTTTGCATCTTGCTGCTATTAGCATAAAGCGACATCTCTCCAAATCCTGGGCCCACCCTCTTTCCTACCATTACCCACGCACTCCTTATAGAAACTTTAATAAAAGCAACACACATAACCTCATTTCCATTCAATGCATCCCATACACACACACACTCTTTTCCCCTGTGCACTATGGAGCTTTCGTTCTGTCTGCAACAAATTTACAAACATTCATGACCTGTTTATATTAAATGCTTTCAGCCTTTTAGCAATTACTGAAACATGGCTATCTTCTTCTGACACTGTTTTTATTGCTGCTCTCACACATGGGTGGTCTCCACTTTAGCCATACCCCGGGACCAGGTGAGAAACATGGTGGCGGTGTTGGGATTCTGCTCTCCCCCTCCTGCACTTTTCTCCTACCTCCAATCCCATCTCTCTCCTTCTCCTCTTTTGAAGTCCACTGTATTCACCTGTTCTCCCCCCCCCCTCTCATTCAGAGTGGCAGTCATCTATTGCCCTCCTGGACCGACCTCCCAATTCCTTGACAACTTTGCCGCCTGACTTCGTCACTTTCTCTCAACAAATATACCAACACTAATTCTAGGGGACTTCAACATTCCCATTGACCACCCATCTGCCCCTGCTTCCTCTAAACTTCTTTCACTCACATCCTCCTTCAGTGTCTCACAATCCACGCTATTCCCTGCTCACCGTAATGGACACTCCATCGACCTGGTATTTTCCTACCTCTGCTCTATATCTGACCTCACCTGTCACCCTTTCCCCATTTCAGACCAACACCTGGTCACCTATAATATTAATGCAACAGCTAAACCAACTTCTCTATCCCGCCCCCACATCTGTAGAAATCTACACACTGTGGATCTTCTCCAATTTTCAAAAAATCATTTAAGATCTCCTCACTCACACTTCCACTATAACCTGCCCTGATCTTGCTACAGTCCACTATAACAAAACTCTCCCCTCTGCACTAGACACACTTGCCCCTCCCCAACTGCGCAAAACATCATGCCAACAGTTACAGCCTTGGCATTTTCAGCAAACATGCCATGTGCAAAAATTCTCCCATACTGCTGAGCGTGTCTGGAGGAAAACTCACTCTGAACCTGATTTCATCCACTATAAGTTTATTCTTCATTCATACACTTCTGTCCTTCACTTAGCCAAGCAAACCTACTTCTCTTCTTTCATATCTACTCTTTACTCAAACCCTAAACAACTCTTCTCCACCTTTAACTCTCTCTCCTCTACCCCTCCCCGCATGTCTTTAGTGCTCAAGGTCTGGCAGACTACTTTTTAAACAAAACACATGCTATCCAAAGCAACATCCCAACACCAACTTGCAATCTTCCAACAACAGACCCAGTTACTCCCTCTGCCACCCTCTGCATCTTCCATCCAGCCACTGAGAATAAAGTTTCTTCATTACTATCTTCCTCACGCCTCACTACCTGCCCGTTCGACCATATCCCTTCCCATCTAATACCCTCCCTGTCTTTCACCATCACTCCTGCTCTTACTCACATCTTCAACCTATCTCTCTCTATCGGTTCATTCCCATCTTCTTTCAAACATGCAAAGGTCACTCCCATTCTCAAAAAACCCTCCCTTGACCCTAATTCTCCTGAAAGCTACCACCCCATATCACTGCTTCCACTAACATCAAAACTCCTTGAAAAACTAGTTTACAATCGCCTAACCCACTTCTTGTCCATCAAATCGTTGCTTGACCCCCTGCATTCTGGATTCCGCCCCAAACTCTCAACTGAGACTGCCCTTACCAAGGTTACTAACGATCTTCTTTGTGCTAAAAGTAATGGCCACTACTCTATACTTATCTTACTTGACCTCTTAGCTGCCTTCGACACAGATGACCACCCCCTCCTCCTACAGACCCTTAGCTCTTCTGGCATCTGTGACACTGCTCTTTCTTGGATTCACTCTTATCTTTCTTACAGGTCTTTTTCTGTGTCATTTGCTGGTGACTCCTCCTCTCCAATGCCTCTGTCTTTTGAAGTACCTCAAGGATCTGTTCTGGGTCCTCTTCTCCTCTCCATTTATTCTTCTTCACTGGGTAAACTTTTCAACAGTTATGGCTTCAAATGTCACTTCTTTGCTGATGACACTCATATCTACCTCTCCACCCCTGCTCTCTCTCCCTCTGTCCTTTCTCATGTCAGCAATTGCTTATCTGGTATCTCATCCTGGATGGCCTCTCACCACCTAAAGATTAACATGTCCAAGACTGAGCTCCTTCTAATCCTCCCTCAAACTCTACACCAACCTCTGTCTTTTCTATCCCTGTCGACGGCATCATCACCATCTCCCCATCGTCCCAAGTCCGCTGCCTCAGAGTTACAGTTGACTCAAATCTATCCTTTGTCCCCCACATCCAATCGCTTTCTTCATCCAGCCAAAACCACCTACACAATATTTCCAAGATTCGCCCTTTACTGAGCGCTAACACCATAAAGCAAATAATCCACTTTCTTGTTATTTCCCGACTTGACTACTGCAATAACCTACTTACTGTCCTTCCTCTTTCCCACTTTACCCCCCTTCAATCCATCCTAAATGCCTCTGCCAGGCTAATCCACCTTTCCCGTCGCTGTGTATCCCATTAACAGCAGAATTAAATTCAAAGCTCTCACCAACGCCACTCCCCACTACCTATCCTCTCTAATCAACAAGTATACTCCAGCCCACCCACTAAGATTCAACAATGACCTGCTCCTTGCATATTCGACTATTACCTCTTCCCATGCTAGACTGATGGACTTCTGTTGTGCAGCAACTACCCTCTGGAACACTCTCCCTCATGCTGTCAGGCTTTCATCTCATCTTTTTTCTTTTAAATG
This sequence comes from Bombina bombina, assembly GCF_027579735.1. Classification (NCBI taxonomy): domain Eukaryota; kingdom Metazoa; phylum Chordata; class Amphibia; order Anura; family Bombinatoridae; genus Bombina; species Bombina bombina. The sequence goes on from NC_069506.1 coordinate 115,364,975, forward strand.
CTTTCTGAAGACTTTTTTGTTAGGAGAAGCCTACCACCCAACTCAGTAATAAATTAATTCCCCTCACCTAATATTTACCTCATCTAACTCTGTAAGTGTTTGACTTCAAAAGATTGTGATTGCTAATAAAACAAAATTTATAGTCTATAACATTTTTTTCAATTGTTGGTTATGAATACCAGAACAATTGGATTTTAGCACAACATTTGAAAAGAAGTAATAAGCTTGAGCAAAGAATATTACATATAATAGATATTCAAAATTCAAAGCTGGAAGAAGTAACTAGCCAAAATTTTATTTTACATCAGTGATTGTAATATTTTGAGAACAGAAAATGCCATAACAACTTGCTGCTCTTGAGTCTTCTTGAGTTGTTTATGTCTTAAATTTTGCTGAAATGAAACTTCCAATTTTCTGTGGATTCTAACTAAACAAATTCTGAAATTGGATGAAACAGCCCATAGCACGTCCTGAAAAATATACAACTGATTGATTATATTGTGAGCAATAATGATTGAATATCTGAGCTTTTAAACTAAAGCTGCAATCCTATGGGTATGCCATAAAACATTCTTGCTGTTAAACAATAATAAACATATTTACATATTCTAAGATTATTACATGGATGTTTCAAAGCATAGAAAATAATCAACTCCTTACAAAGAGGGCAAGCAACTCACGTTCCTGTATGCAGCCTGAATGTTTCTTTCAAGAAGCAGATAGAGTATCCAATTTTAATCAGTTTACTATTATCATATTTTCTCCAACATTGGTGTGTCCGGTCCACTGCGTCATCCATAACTTGTGGGAATATTCTCTTCCCCAACAGGAAATGGCAAAGAGCACAGCAAAAGCTGTCCATATAGTCCCTCCTAGGCTCCGCCCACCCCAGTCATTCTCTTTGCCTGCTGAACAAGCAGCATCTCCACGGAGATGGTGAAGAGTATGTGGTGTTTAGTTGTAGTTTTTTATTCTACTATCAAGAGTTTGTTATTTTAAAATAGTGCTGGTATGTACTATTTACTCTGAAACAGAAAAAGATGAAGAGTTCTGTTTGTGAGAGGAATATGATTTTAGCAGCAGTAACTAAAATTGTTTGCTGTTTCCACATAGGACTGTTGAGATGAGATAACTTCAGTTGGGGGAAACAGTTGGCAGACTTTTCTGCTTAAGGTATGACTAGCCATATTTCTAACAAGACTGAGTAATGCTGGAAGGCTGTCATTTTCCCCATCATGGGGACCGGTAAGCCATTTTCTTAGTCTCAAACAGAATAAAGGGCTTAATATGGGCTATAAAACTGGTACACACTTTTATGGGCAAAATCGATTGCTTTATTTGGGCATTTTATACAGCTTGAAGTTGAAATTCACACTTTATAACTTTGGGGAATGTTTTTTTACGTCAGGCACTGGTTTAGACACCTTCCCAGTCAGGAAGGGCCTTCTATGTAGTAGGCAGAGCCTCATTTTCGCGCCATTACTGCACAGTTACTTTTGAGAGCAGGACATGCAGCTGCATGTGTGTGGGTCTGGAAGTGTTTGAAAAGGTTCCTAGAAGGCTTCATTTGGTATCGTATACCCCCCTGGGTTTGGTAAAGTCGCAGCAAAGGCTGTAGCTGGGACTGTAGAGGAGTTAAAACTGTAAACGGCATTTGGGGTGCAATGCTTTGAATGCTTTAAAACACTGTGGTGAAAATTTGGTTAAAATTGAACAATTCCTTCATAGTTTTTCACATATTCAGTAAAAAAAGTGTGCCCTGTTTAAAATTTAAAGAGACAGTAACGGTTTTGTTTTAAAACGTTTTTTTGTATTTTATTGACAAGTTTAAGCCTGTGTAACATGTCTGTGCCTTCAGATAAACTATGTTCTGTATGTATGGAAGCCAATGTTTCTCCCCCTTCAAAATTGTGTGATAATTGTGCCATAGCGTCCAAACAAAGTAAGGACAGTACTGCCACAGATAGTAAAGTTGCCCAAGATGATTCATCAGATGAAGGGAGTAGACATAGTTCTACATCATCTCCTTCTGTGTCTACACCAGTTTTGCCCATGCAGGAGGCCCCTAGTACTTCTAGCGCGCCAATGCTTGTTACTATGCAACAATTGACGGCAGTAATGGATAACTCCATAGCAAATTTTTTATCCAAAATGCCTGCATTTCAGAGAAAGCGCGATTGCTCTGTTTTAAACACTGTAGAGCAGGAGGGCGCTGATGATAATTGCTCTGTCATACCCTCACACCAATCTGAAGTGGCCATGAGGGAGGTTTTGTCAGATGGGGAAATTTCTGATTCAGGTAGAATTTCTCAACAGGCAGAACCTGATGTTGTGACATTTAAATTTAAATTAGAGCATCTCCGCGCACTGCTTAAGGAGGTGCTATCTACTCTGGATGATTGTGACAACCTGGTCATTCCAGAAAAATTGTGCAAGATGGACAAGTTCCTAGAGGTTCCGGTGCACCCCGATGCTTTTCCTATACCCAAGCGGGTGGCGGACATAGTGAATAAGGAGTGGGAGAAGCCCGGCATACCTTTTGTCCCCCCCTCCTATATTTAAGAAATTATTTCCTATGGTCGACCCCAGAAAGGACTTATGGCAGACAGTCCCTAAGGTCGAGGGGGCAGTTTCTACACTAGCTAAGCGCACTACTATTCCTATCGAGGATAATTGTGCTTTCAAACATCCTATGGATAAAAAATTGGAGGGTTTGCTTAAAAAGATTTTTGTACAGCAAGGTTACCTCCTGCAACCTATTTCGTGCATTATTCCTGTCACTACAGCAGCGTGGTTCTGGTTCGAGGAACTAGAAAAGTCGCTCAGTAGAGAGAATCCTTATGAGGAGGTTATGGACAGAATTCACGCACTTAAGTTAGCTAATTCCTTTATTTTAGATGCCGCTTTGCAGTTAGCTAGATTAGCGGCGAAAAATTCAGAGTTTGCAATTGTGGCGCGCAGAGCGCTTTGGCTAAAGTCTTGGTCAGCGGATGTATCTTCCAAGACAAAGTTGCTTAATATCCCTTTCAAGGGTAAAACCCTTTTTGGGCCAGAATTGAAAGAGATTATCTCAGACATCACTGGGGGTAAGGGCCACGCCCTCCCACAAGATAGGCCTTTCAAGGCCAAGAATAAGTCTAATTTTCGTTCCTTTCACAATTTCAGGAACGGACCGGCCTCCAACTCTGCAGCCTCTAGACAAGAGGGTTTCCAAACCAGCTTGGAAACCGATGCATGGCTGGAACAAGGGTAAGCAGGCCAAGAAGCCTGCTGCTGCTACCAAAACAGCATGAAGGAGTAGCCCCCGATCCGGGACCGGATCTAGTAGGGGGCAGACTCTCTCTCTTCGCTCAGGCTTGGGCAAGAGATGTTCAGGATCCCTGGGCACTAGAAATAGTTTCTCAGGGTTATCTTCTGGAATTCAAGGAACTACCCCCAAGGGGAAGGTTCCACATGTCTCACTTATCTTCAAACCAAATAAAGAGACAGGCATTCTTACATTGTGTAGAAGACCTGTTAAAAATGGGAGTGATACACCCAGTTCCAACTGTGGAACAAGGAATGGGGTTTTACTCAAATCTGTTTGTAGTTTCCAAAAAAGAGGGAACTTTCAGACCAATTCTGGATTTAAAGATTCTAAACAAATTTCTCAGAGTGCCATCGTTCAAAATGGAAACTATTCGATTTTACCTTCAATCCAGGAGGGTCAATTTATGACTACCGTGGATCTAAAGGATGCGTATCTACATATTCCTATCCACAAAGATCATCATCAGTTCCTAAGGTTCGCCTTTCTGGACAAACATTACCAGTTTGTGGCTCTCCCATTCGGGCTAGCCACTGCTCCAAGGATTTTCACAAAGGTACTCGGGTCCCTTCTACCGGTTCTAAGACCAAGGGGCATTGCAGTGGCACCTTACTTGGATGACATTCTGATACAAGCGTCGTCTCTTTCAAAGGCAAAGGCTCACACAGACATCGTTCTGGCCTTTCTCAGATCTCACGGGTGGAAGGTGAACATAGAAAAGAGTTCCCTGTCTCCGTCGACAAGAGTTCCTTTCTTGGGGACAATAATAGATTCTTTAGAAATGAAGATTTTTCTGACAGATGTCAGAAAGTCAAAACTTCTAAATGCTTGTCAAGTTCTTCACTCTATTCCACGACCTTCCATAGCTCAGTGCATGGAAGTAGTAGGATTGATGGTTGCAGCAATGGACATAGTTCCTTTTGTGCAAATTCATCTAAGACCATTACAACTGTGCATGCTGAAACAGTGGAATGGGGACTATACAGACTTGACTCCAGTGATTCAAGTAGATCAGAAGACCAGAGACTCATTCCGTTGTTGGCTAACCCAGGATCACCTGTCCCAGGGAATGAGATTCCGCAGACCAGAGTGGGTCATCGTCACGACCGACGCCAGTCTAGTGGGCTGGGGCGCGGTCTGGGACTCCCTGAAAGCTCAGGGTCTATGGTCTCGGGAAGAGTCTCTTCTCCCGATAAACATTCTGGAACTGAGAGCGATATTCAATACTCTCAGGGCTTAGCCTCAACTAGCAAAGGCCAGATTCATAAGATTCCAATCAGACAACATGACGACTGTTGCTTACATCAACCATCAGGGGGGAACAAGGAGTTCCCTGGCGATGAGAGAAGTGACCAAAATCATAAAATGGGCGGAGGATCACTCCTGCCACCTGAGTCGTCCCTCGAATTCCGATTGGCTGATAGGATTCTATCAGCCAATCGGAATTAGGGCAGGAAAATCTGATCGGAACAGCCAATAGAATGCAAGCTCAATCTGACTGGCTGATTGGATCAGCCAATCGGATTGAACTTAAAACTGATTGGCTGATTCCATCAGCCAATCAGAATTTTCCTACCTTAATTCCGATCAGAATCCTATCAGCCAATCGGAATTCGAGGGACACCATCTTGGATGACGTCCCTTAAAGGAACCGTCATTTGTCGGGATGTCGTCGGCCAGGATGGATGTTCCGCGTCGGCGGGAGGGAGATGGAGCCGGAAGAAAGAAGATTGAAGATGCCGCTTGATAGAAGACTTCAGCCGGATGATGAACCTCTTCAGCCCCCGCTTGGATGAAGACTTCAGCCAGATGATGGACCTCTTCAGCCCCGGATAGGAGGAAGACTTCAGCCGGATGATGGACCTCTTCAGCCCCGGATAGGAGGAAGACTTCGGACCCTCTTCTGGACGGATTGGGGATACTCGGCGTGGTGAAGACAAGGTAGGAAGATCTTCAGGGGCTTAGTGTTAGCTTTATTTAAGGGGGGGTTTGGGTTAGATTAGGGGTATGTGGGTGCTGGGTTGTAATGTTGGGGGGGTATTGTATGTTTTTTTTTACAGGCAAAAGAGCAGAATTCTTTGGGGCATGCCCCGCAAAAGGCCATTTTAAGGGCTGGTAAGGTAAAGAGCTTTTCAATTTTTATTTTAGAATAGGGTAGGGCATTTTTTTTATTTTGGGGGGCTTTTTTATTTTATTAGGGGGCTTAGAGTAGGTGTAATTAGCTTAAAATTGTTGTAATATTTTTATAATGTTTGTAAATTATTTTTTTATTTTTTGTAACTTAGTTCTTTTTTTTATTTTTTGTACTTTAGTTAGTGTATTTATTTGTATTTATTTGTAGGTATTTGTATTTAATTTATTTATTGATAGTGTAGTGTTAGGTTTAATTGTAGATAATTGTAGGTAGTTTATTTAATTAATTTATTGATAGTGTAGTGTTAGGTTTAATTGTAACTTAGGTTAGGATTTATTTTACAGGTAATTTTGTAATTATTTTAACTAGGTAGCTATTAAATAGTTATTAACTATTTAATAGCTATTGTACCTGGTTAAAATAAATACATAGTTGCCTGTAAAATAAATATTAATCCTAAAATAGCTACAATATAATTATTATTTATATTGTAGCTATATTAGGGTTTATTTTACAGGTAAGTATTTAGCTTTAAATAGGATTAATTTATTTAATAAGATTTATTTTATTTTGTTAGATAAAAATTATATTTAACTTAAGGGGGTGTTAGGGTTAGACTTAGCTTTAGGGGTTAATACATTTATTAGAGTAGCGGTGAGGTCCGGTCGGCAGATTAGGGGTTAATAATTGTAGGTAGGTAACGGCGACGTTGGGGGGGGGCAGATTAGGGGGTATTAAATATAATATAGGGGTCGGCGGGGGTTAGGGGCAGCAGATTAGTGGTTCATAGGGATAACGTAGGTTGCGGCGGTGTACGGAGCGGCAGATTAGGGGTTAATAGTATAATGCAGGGGTCAGTGATAGCGGGGGCGGCAGATTAGGGGTTAATAAGTGTAAGGTTAGGGGTGTTTAGACTCGGGGTTCATGTTAGGGTGTTAGGTGCAGACATTGGAAGTGTTTCCCCATAGGAAACAATGGGGCTGCGTTAGGAGCTGAACGCTGCTTTTTTGCAGGTGTTAGGTTTTTTTCAGCTCAAACAGCCCCATTGTTTCCTATGGGGAAATCGTGCATTAGCACGTTTTTTAAGCTGGCCGCGTCCATAAGCACCGCTGGTATTGATAGTTGCAGTGGCGGTAAATATGCCTGTACGCTCCCTTTTTGGAGCCTAACGCAGCCCTTCTGTGAACTCTAAATACCAGCGGTATTTAAAAGGTGCAGGGAAAAAAAGCACGCGTAGCTGACGCACCCCTTTGGCCGCAGAACTCTAAATCTAGGCGTTAGTTATTTAGCAGGATACAATGTATCTGTGTAGTAGCCAAAGTCCTTGCATAAAAACAGAACACCCTTTACTATGACATATTACCAGATGCGTAATCTCGACGTACATTTTGTCACGCCCCTATGGCTTTTTCAAGAGTTACTATAGCGGTTCTTCTATTCCTTTTATTGCTCCTGCTCAATTCAATTAGTTCATATATAAGGTGGTAGTGTTCTAAAGGTGGTATTTACAAAAGTCTTACAAAATCAGATGGTTATTTAGCACAGAAATGTTATGGACCAATATCTTGCAATTATTTCAAGGAATATACATATAAAAAACAGAGATATTTTTTGAATTATAGCACATTTTCTAACATTTTAAAAATTGACTGTCGCGATCGCTCAACTGATCATTCTTCTCCCTTCCGGATTTCTTCAGCTCTGTTGCGCTACACTCTGTTGCCTAGCAACTTGACTGAAGCCTTCCCTCTCCTCTGACGTCAGAATGGCTTCTTATTCCGGCGTCTTCTCTCCTCCGGTGCCTGTTTGTTTTTCACTCGTTGGCTTGTGAGTATTTCTCATATTTCTGAACCTGTGCTTATCGTTATACTGAATCCTGAACCCCTATCTGACTGATCCCTTGTTACTGGACTTGGCTTGTTTGAAAACTCTATTGCCTTATCCCTGCCTGTCTGATTACACGCTGCTGGATACTGCTTGTTGGCTTTCTCTATTGTTTAACCCCTACCTGCCTGATTACACGTTGCTGGACTTTGCTTGTTGGATTACTCTACTGCTTAACCCCTACCTGCCTGATCACACGTTGCTGGACATTGCTTGTTAGATTGCTCTATTGCTTAACCCCTACCTGCCTGATTACACGTTGCTGGACTTTGCTTGTTGGATTACTCTACTGCTTAACCCCTACCTGCCTGATTACACGTTGCTGGACATTGCTTGTTGGATTACTCTATTGCTTAACCTCTACCTGCCTGATTACACGTTGCTGGACATTGCTTACTTGACAACTCTCTTGATTAACCCTATCTACTCGAAGTTTCTTCTCCTGACCCTGCTGTGCCATCTTCCAGTCTATCTCTGTGAGTATTTTATACTGTAGCTGTTGCAGGGTCAGGTCCTGGTATATACTCACTGTGCTGGGGTGTTATTACCCTCATTCTAGCATTTGGGTCTTACTCTGGACTTTACCTATCCTGACATTACAAACAGGCCATAAAATGGACCCTGGTGAGTTATCCAGAGCTGTGGCTCTACAAGGACAGCTGCTTGGCACCCACTCCGCACACCTGCAATCATTGGACTCTAAATTGGATCAAATTACTGCACTTTTGCAGAACCTCTCTCCGCCTTCACAAGTCCCTGTAACGCCTGTTGTTCCTGCGGCCAGTTCTAATCCTACATATAATCCGCCACATCCGGCTGAACAGTTAGTACCCAGAATTCCGCTACCTGATAAATATGATGGCAACCCGGATGACTGTCAAGGATTCCTTAATCAGTGCCGCCTACACTTCAGAAATAATCCTCTGATGTTTGTCTCCTCTTCCTCCAAGATAACCTTTTTGATTTCTCTTATGAAAGGTAAAGCCTTGGCTTGGGTTTCTCCATTGTTGGAAAAGGATGATCCTCTGCTTCATGATATTGACACTTTTGTATCCATATTTTCTTCCGTGTTCGATAAACCTGGAAGGTCTGCAGCTGCCGAAGCAGGACTTTTAGATTTAAGGCAGGGTTCTCTTTCTGTAGCACAATACGCTATAGAATTTCGGACTTTAGCTGCTGAAACTATGTGGAATCATGGGGCCCTGCGTGCAGCATTTCGTAAAGGTCTTTGCGATCGTTTAAAAGACGAACTGGTTTATAGGGATCTTCCTGATTCTCTAGAAGAACTCATCAATTTATGTATCAAGTTAGATGCTCGTTACTCTGAGCGTCTCCATGAACGTGACCGTAACAGAAGATCCTTTATCAAATCCAATTTCCATCCTTTGTCTCGTTCACGTAACCTTCTTGCTCAGAATTCTTCTATCTCTGAATCTAGTGAACCCATGGAGGTTGGTGCAATTAAGTTATCTGAAGCTGAACGTCTCAGAAGGCGTAATCTTGGACTATGTCTTTATTGTGGTATTAAGGGACATATGTTAAAAGATTGTCCAACCCGTCCAGTAAAAGCCAGGGCTTAACTCCAGAAAGAGGGACTGAGTTAAGCCAAAAATCTTTTCCTACCCTCAATCCCAAGCTGTTTGTTCCAGTCACCTTCCGTTTTGGCAACACCAAATTCCAGGCTCAAGCACTCATTGATTCTGGAGCTGCTGGAATGTTTATGGATTCAGATTTTGTTAATTCCTTTTGGATTCCTTTGCTTTCCAAGAGCCAAGTAATTAAGGTCACTACTGTCAGTGGTCAACCTTTAGGTTCAGGAATCATTCAATATTCTACTATACCACTTCTTATGTCGGTAGGAGTACTTCATTCGGAGACCATCTGTTTTGACATCATCTCTTCTCCTCAGTTTCCTTTAATTTTGGGACTTCCATGGCTACAACTTCATGATCCGGTTTTCTCCTGGTCAAAAGGGGAACTTGTTACCTGGGGATCCTCTTGTTTTCAAAAGTGTTTACAGAATACTCCCAAACCTTCTAGTACAGTTGTGGCAGTTTTGGACATTCCTGATTCTTTGCCTGTACAATATCATTCTTTTTGTGATGTCTTTTCTAAGAAGGATGCTGAAGTATTACCTCCACATCTGGACTTTGATTGTCCCATTGATTTACTACCTGGAGCACCTCTTCCTAAGGGTAAAACATACCCACTTTCTTGTCAAGAAAATGTTTCTCTCGAAGACTACATCAAGGATAATTTGGCCCGAGGTTTTATTCGCCCTTCTTCCTCTCCGGTAGGAGCAGGTTTTTTCTTTGTTGAAAAGAAAGATGGAGGTCTACGTCCTTGCATTGACTATCGTGCTCTTAATCAGATTACAATCAAGAATTGTTATCCCCTTCCTCTCATTCCTGAATTGTTTGATCGTCTCCAGGGTGCTTCCATTTTTACCAAATTGGATCTTCGTGGGGCATACAATTTGGTCAGGATTCGAAAAGGGGATGAGTGGAAAACAGCCTTCAACACAAGGTTTGGACACTATGAATATTTAGTTATGCCTTTTGGGTTATGCAATGCCCCTGCAGTTTTTCAACATTTTGTTAATGAAATATTCAGAGACTATCTTAATCAATTCGTCATTATCTATCTTGATGATATTTTGATTTATTCTCGGACTTTACAGGATCACGTTCATCACGTTAAACTAGTACTCCAGAGATTACGTGAAAATTCTCTATTTGCCAAGCTTGAAAAGTGCTCTTTTCATCAAGAATCTATTCATTTTTTGGGTTACATCATTTCTCCGTCTGGATTTGAGATGGATTCTGACAAACTGTCGGCTATTATAGATTGGCCTAGACCAACTTCCCTAAAATCTCTTCAGAGGTTTCTAGGATTTGCCAATTACTACCGTAAATTTATAAAAGACTTTGCTAACATATCGGCACCTCTTACTGCTCTTACTAAGAAGGGTCAGGATTGCAAACATTGGTCTGATAAAGCCTTACAGGCCTTTGAGTCTCTGAAATCTGCATTTACTTCGGCCCCCGTTCTTTGCCATCCAGTTCCGAGTCTCCAATTCATCGTTGAAGTGGATGCTTCTCTGATCGCTGCCGGGGCTGTGCTTTCTCAACGAAATCCTGTCACTAGCAAAATCCTTCCTGTGGGGTTCTTCTCCAAGAAGTTTAATACTTCAGAACTGAATTATGACGTCGGTAACAAAGAATTGTTAGCGATTAAGATGGCCTTGGAAGAATGGAGACATCTGCTTGAAGGCACGGTTCAGCCATTCCTTATTCTTACGGATCATAAAAATCTTCTGTATCTTCATACTGCTAAACACCTCAATTCACGTCAAGCTCGGTGGGCTCTGTTCTTTTCCAGATTTAATTTTGTCCTCTCTTATATTCCTGGTTCTAAGAACTGTAAAGCGGATGCTTTATCCAGACAATTTCAAACTTCTGATTCTACATTGTTGGATTCTGAACCCATTCTCCAGCCTGCTAAAGTTCTAGCTCAGTTGTCTACTTTTCCTTTTCAAGCATTACAGTCTGCTCAAGCCTCCATTCCTTCTTCCTATAACATACCTCCTGGAATCTTGTTTGTACCTGCAGAATTCCACCTTAAACTTCTTCGTTGGGCTCATGATAATATTTTGTCAGGACATCCTGGAGTACGTAATACATTATGGAGACTCAAACAACATGTCTGGTGGCCTTCTATGAACAAAGATGTCAAGGATTATGTTGCAGCCTGTAATTCCTGTACATCTAATAAACAGTCTTCTGGTTTACCTTTTGGACTCTTACAACCTCTACCGGTTCCATATTATCCCTGGTCTCATGTTTCCATGGACTTTATTACTGATCTTCCTAATTCTGCCGGAAACAAGACCATATGGGTTGTGGTAGACAGATTTTCCAAAACAGCTCATTTTGTTCCTTTACCTGGCCTACCATCTGCCCGGAAACTCGCTGAACTGTTTATACTCCATATCACCAGATTACATAGTTTTCCTTTGGACATTGTTTCTGATCGTGGAGTTCAATTTGTCTCAAGATTCTGGAAATCTCTATGCAAACAATTTGGAGTTACCATATCTCTATCTACTGCCCATCATCCTCAATCCAACGGTCAAACTGAACGAGTTAACCAATCTCTTGAATCTTATCTCAGACACTGTTAATCATCAGCATTCCAATTGGTCTCAACTTCTTCCTTTGGCAGAACTTGCTTACAATTCTCATCTCAATTCTTGTTTACAGACTTCTCCCTTTAAGGCAGCTTATGGATTCGAGCCTAGAACTTTTCCTATGTCTTCTGGGGTTTCTGGCGTTCCTGAAGCAGATCGAACTGTGAAGAATCTCTGTAAACACTGGAAGAAGATTTGGGAAATTCTTCTCTTCTCTTCTCTAAAGTATAAGCGATTTGCTGACCGCAGACGCCGTAAGGCACCTTCATTCCGCACTGGAGACAAAGTTTGGATATCTACCAGATTCATTCGTCTTAAGCAGCCTTGTGCTAAATTGGGTCCTAAATACATAGGACCGTTTAGAATTGTTTCCAAGGTTTGTTCTACTGCTTACAAGGTGGCTTTACCAGACAACATGAAGATTCATCCTGTATTTCATGTGTCTCTTCTTAAACCGGCAGTCTCTAATCGGTTTTCCACCAGAAAGAAAGCTCCCTCTCCGTTTCTTGTGGATGGTACTTCAGAATTCGAGATCAGTCAAATTTTTGATTCCAGATTACGAGGTAACCGTTTATACTATTTGGTTCATTGGAAGGGCTACCCCATTACTGAACGTTCCTGGGAACCTGCTTCTCATATCCGCGCCTCTGCCCTGATCAAACAGTTCCACGTTCGGAATCCTTCGAAGCCTGCTCGTGTTCCTCGGAGGGGTCCTTGAGGAGGGGGCACTGTCGCGATCGCTCAACTGATCGCTCTTCTCCCTTCCGGATTTCTTCAGCGCTGTTGCGCTACACTCTGTTGCCTAGCAACTTGACTGAAGCCTTCCCTCTCCTCTGACGTCAGAATGGCTTCTTATTCCGACGTCTTCTCTCCTCCGGTGCCTGTTTGTTTTTCACTCGTTGGCTTGTGAGTATTTGTCATATTTCTGAACCTGTGCTTATCGTTATACTGAATCCTGAACCCCTATCTGACTGATCCCTTGTTACTGGACTTGGCTTGTTTGAAAACTCTATTGCCTTATCCCTGCCTGTCTGATTACACGCTGCTGGATACTGTTTGTTGGCTTTCTCTATTGTTTAACCCCTACCTGCCTGATTACACATTGCTGGACATTGCTTGTTGGATTACTCTATTGTTTAACCCCTACCTGCCTGATTACACGTTGCTGGACTTTGCTTGTTGGATTACTCTACTGCTTAACCCCTACCTGCCTGATTACACGTTGCTGGACATTGCTTGTTAGATTACTCTATTGCTTAACCCCTACCTGCCTGATTACACGTTGCTGGACTTTGCTTGTTGGATTACTCTACTGCTTAACCCCTACCTGCCTGATTACACGTTGCTGGACATTGCTTGTTGGATTACTCTATTGCTTAACCTTTACCTGCCTGATTACAAGTTGCTGGATATTGCTTACTTGACAACTCTCTTGATTAACCCTATCTACTCGAAGTTTCTTCTCCTGACCCTGCTGTGCCATCTTCCAGTCTATCTCTGTGAGTATTTTTTACTGTAGCTGTCGCAGGGTCAGGTCCTGGTATATACTCACTGTGCTAGGGTGTTATTACCCTCATTCTAACATTTGGGTCTTACTCTGGACTTTACCTATCCTGACATTGACATATTTACATCAAAAAATGACATAGTTCAAAATCAGCATTTAATCCAAATGGTACCATAGTATTAAGTTCAAAGATCCACTTAATTTCTTATTTTGATAGCTCATTCTCCCTATCAGATCCTCTCCAATGGATATTTAACTTTCTAATTCCTATAAATACTAGGCTGCTTGGATTGTTTCCATGTTTTTCTTTAAAGTGAAGGGATACTGGATGTTTTAAAGATCCCTTTTTTATATTGTAAATATGTTAATATATTCTAGTTTTCAGTAATCTAGTGGTTTTACCTATGTAAAATAAATTACATTTACAGGTCAAAAGATATACAACAAATTCACTATTGCATGTTATTAATTGATTAATATTGTATTTTTTCTTTCCATCCCCGGAGTAGAAGAAATCTACATTTTTTTGATGATTGCCATTTTTGCAACCAGCACAATCCTTGCAATATTTAAAGCCTTTCATTTCTGTTAACCAGTTTCTTGGAACCTCATCCCTTATGTAAGTTTTTGTTAAATGATTCTTTAAATTCATTGCTTTTTTAAATATCAAATTAGGTCTATCAGGTAAGATGATATTTAAGTGGAAATCTCTTTTTAGAATTCCCCTATGTTTTTCTATAATATTTTTCAATTCTCTGTTTTGATTATTATAATTGAAAACAAAACTTAAGTTGTTATTCTACCATTTAGATTTATCTTTGTATTTTAACATATCTGTTCTGTCTAAAGTGCTAATCTCTTCTAAGATTGTATTTCATTTCTTTTCTGAGAAATCCTTTTCTATAAAGCATTCTTTCCAAAAGTTAGCCTGTTTATTGAATATTATATTATCCTTACAGTTTTGCTTTATTCTGTGGAATTTGCCCTTTGACACATTTTCAATCCACCTTCTATGGTGGCAACTATCTAGACCAATATAATTATTTACATCAGTTTTTTTAAATTAGTTTTTTGTAAATATTTAATTGTTAGCAATATATATCTCCAAGTCCAAGCAGTTAACCTTTTCCTTATTACAGTCCAATGTAAAATTTATATTCCAATCATTGGTTTTCAAAAATGTTAAAAAGGAATCCAGAGTGGATTTAGATTTAGAACATCATCTATGTACCGGTGATAGGCTACTATATTCTGCCCCCAGCCATGCCCCCCAAACACCCACAATTCTTTCCAAGCTGCCATGAATAGGTTGGCATAGCTGGGGGGAAAACGCGTGCCCATCGCCATACCTCCTACTTGTAAATAAAAATCTTGACCATACCAAAAAAAGTTTGTGTCCAAAATAAGTTCTATCCCTTACAAAATATATTCAATATGTGTTTTATTCAGATCCCTATGTTTATTTAGCATTAATTCAACTGCTTTTAGACCCTTATCTTTGGTAATAATAGTATAAAGGGATGTTACATCCCCTGTAACAAGCCAATAGTTATCCTTACATTGAATCTCATTCAAGGCGTTTAATACACTAATAGTATATTTCAGAAAATATTTGGAGGGATATTTATCAAGCCGTCAACTGCAAATACGCTGGAATTCCACAGCGTAATTGTGGCGAGCCTGATTCGACCCATTTATCAAAGCCTACAGAACGGCAAAAGTTGAAATTTGTGACATAACATACGATCCGCAGGTCTCAATCCAATACAGATTGATGCTTACGTCATTACAGATGTTCCGAATACAAATTTGGCACTATCTGACAACTTTTGCAAGTTATCAAACTTCTAACAGGTATGCTCGCCACTATTCCGGCCCAGCGTACCTGGTTTTCAATCCGCCACCCTGGAGGCCACGGATGCCATAGGAATCAATGGAAGTCTGAAAGCAGCGAAAGCTTATGTTCAATGCTGCCAGATATCCCATTGATTTCTATGGTAGAAACAAATTACGTTTACACCTAACACCCCTAATCTGCCGCCACAACATAAAATATATTAACCCCTATCCCGCCGCTCCTGGAGCATGCCGCAACTATAATAAAAGTTATTAACCCCTATCCTGCCGCATCCAGACCCCGCCACAACTAAATAAATATATTAACCCCTATCCCGCCGCTCCCGGATCCCACCGCAACTAAAAAATGTATTAACCCCTAAACCCCTGGCCTCCCACATCACTACCACTTACTACACATATTAACCCCTAAACCGCCAGCCCCCCACATCGCCATAAACTAAATTAAGCTATTAACCCCTAAACCTAACAACCCGCTAACTTTACATTAAATATTAACTCATCCCTATCTTATAATAAATTTAAACTTACCTTTAGAATTAAAATAAACTATATTAAACTACTAATTAACCTACCCTAACTATTATACTAAAATTACATTAAACTATATTAAACTACTAATTAACCTACCCTAACTATTATACTAAAATTACATTCAACTACTAATAAAATTAACTATATTACTTATTTAAAAACCTAACCCTACTCAAATTATTTAAATCTACTATAAAGAATTACTAAGTTACAAAAAAATAACAACTAAGTTACACAAAATAAAAAACACTAAGTTCCACAAAACAAAAAAGAAATGATCAAATATTTAAACTAATTACACCCTATCAAAATAAAAAGCCCCCCCCAATAAAAAAACAACTAGCCTACAATAAAATACCAATGGCCATTAAAAGGGCCTTTTGCGGGGCATTGCCCCAAATAAATCAGCTCTTTTACCTGTAAATAAAAATAAAAACACCCCCCCAACAGTAAAACCCACCACCCACACAAACAACCCCCAAATAAAAACCTATCTAAAAAACCTAAGCTCTCCATTGCCCAAAAAAGGGCATTTGGATGGGCATTGCCCTTAAAAGGGCATTTAGCTCTTACAGTTTTCGAAGACCGGACATCCATCCTCATCCAAGCGGCAGAAGTCCAAAGCGAAGCCGGCAGAAGTCTTCATCCAAGCGGGCTGAAG
Organism: Bombina bombina; assembly: GCF_027579735.1. Taxonomy (NCBI): domain Eukaryota; kingdom Metazoa; phylum Chordata; class Amphibia; order Anura; family Bombinatoridae; genus Bombina; species Bombina bombina. The sequence goes on from NC_069506.1 coordinate 115,381,048, forward strand.
TCTTCATCCAAGCCGGCAGAAGTCTTCATCCAGACGGCATCTTCTATCTTCATCCAACCGGCGCATAGCGGCTCCATCTTCAAGACATCCCGCGCGGAGCATACTCTTTTTGCGACGTCTTCTGAAGAATGAAGTTTCCCTTTAAATGAAGTCATCCAAGATGGCATCCCTTACATTCCGATTGGCTGAATTAAGGGGGAAAAAATACTATTCTATTGGCTTTTGCAATCAGCCAATAGGATTGAGCTTGCATTCTAATGGCTGATTTTGGGGGGGTTGGTTGGGTGGTGGGTTTTACTGTTGGGGGGTATTTGTATTTTTATTTACAGGTAAAAGAGCTGATTTCTTTGGGGCAATGCCCCTCAAAAGGTCCTTTTAAGGGCCATTGGTAGTTTATTGTAGGCTAGTGTTTTTTTATTTGGGGGAGTGGCTTTTTTATTTTGATAGGGCTATTAGATTAGGTGTAATTAGTTTAAATATTTGATAATTTATTTTTTATTTTGTGTAACTTAGTGTTTTTTATTTTGTGTAACTTAGTGTTTTTTATTTTGTTTAACTTAGTTGTTATTTTTTTGTAACTTAGTAATTCTTTATAGTAGATTTAAATAATTTGAGTAGGGTTAGGTTTTTAAATATGTAATTTAGTTAATTTAATTGTTAGTTTAATGTAATTTTAGTATAATAGTTAGGGTAGGTTAATTAATAATTTAATATACAGGGAGTGCAGAATTATTAGGCAAATGAGTATTTTGACCACATCATCCTCTTTATGCATGTTGTCTTACTCCAAGCTGTATAGGCTCGAAAGCCTACTACCAATTAAGCATATTAGGTGATGTGCATCTTTGTAATGAGAAGGGGTGTTGTCTAATGACATCAACACCCTATATCAGGTGTGCATAATTATTAGGCAACTTCCTTTCCTTTGGCAAAATGGGTCAAAAGAAGGACTTGACAGGCTCAGAAAAGTCAAAAATAGTGAGATATCTTGCAGAGGGATGCAGCACTCTTAAAATTGCAAAGCTTCTGAAGCGTGATCATCGAACAATCAAGCGTTTCATTCAAAATAGTCAACAGGGTCGCAAGAAGCGTGTGGAAAAACCAAGGCGCAAAATAACTGCCCATGAACTGAGAAAAGTCAAGCGTGCAGCTGCCAAGATGCCACTTGCCACCAGTTTGGCCATATTTCAGAGCTGCAACATCACTGGAGTGCCCAAAAGCACAAGGTGTGCAATACTCAGAGACATGGCCAAGGTAAGAAAGGCTGAAAGACGACCACCACTGAACAAGACACACAAGCTGAAACGTCAAGACTGGGCCAAGAAATATCTCAAGACTGATTTTTCTAAGGTTTTATGGACTGATGAAATGAGAGTGAGTCTTGATGGGCCAGATGGATGGGCCTGTGGCTGGATTGGTAAAGGGCAGAGAGCTCCAGTCCGACTCAGACGCCAGCAAGGTGGAGGTGGAGTACTGGTTTGGGCTGGTATCATCAAAGATGAGCTTGTGGGGCCTTTTCGGGTTGAGGATGGAGTCAAGCTCAACTCCCAGTCCTACTGCCAGTTTCTGGAAGACACCTTCTTCAAGCAGTGGTACAGGAAGAAGTCTGCATCCTTCAAGAAAAACATGATTTTCATGCAGGACAATGCTCCATCACACGCGTCCAAGTACTCCACAGCTTGGCTGGCAAGAAAGGGTATAAAAGAAGAAAATCTAATGACATGGCCTCCTTGTTCACCTGATCTGAACCCCATTGAGAACCTGTGGTCCATCATCAAATGTGAGATTTACAAGGAGGGAAAACAGTACACCTCTCTGAACAGTGTCTGGGAGGCTGTGGTTGCTGCTGCACGCAATGTTGATGGTGAACAGATCAAAACACTGACAGAATCCATGGATGGCAGGCTTTTGAGTGTCCTTGCAAAGAAAGGTGGCTATATTGGTAACTGATTTGTTTTTGTTTTGTTTTTGAATGTCAGAAATGTATATTTGTGAATGTTGAGATGTTATATTGGTTTCACTGGTAAAAATAAATAATTGAAATGGGTATATATTTGTTTTTTGTTAAGTTGCCTAATAATTATGCACAAAAATAGTCACCTGCACACACAGATATCCCCCTAAAATAGCTAAAACTAAAAACAAACTAAAAACTACTTCCAAAAATATTCAGCTTTGATATTAATGAGTTTTTTGGGTTCATTGAGAACATGGTTGTTGTTCAATAATAAAATGAATCCTCAAAAATACAACTTGCCTAATAATTCTGCACTCCCTGTATATTTTAATGTAGTTTTAGTATAATAGTTAGGGTAACAACTCTTATTTAACTGATACTCGCTCTTTTTCAAAGCTTATTTGTAAATAAATGCTCATATAGGTATATATAGCATTTATTTACAAATAAGCTTTGAAAAAGAGCGAGTATCAGTTAAATAAGAGTTGTAATATTGTGAACAATGGTCTTTTTTCATACAGTAAATCTGGCGGCCTCTGCTGCACCGGATATGAGAGTGTCAAAGAGGAGTTTTAGGTATAAAAACACTGCACAGGTTACAAGCTGCAGACTCTTGAAAAAGTTCCGCCGATTATGGAACGAAATGCGCGTCAAGTTAATCAGCTGTTTCTCAGCTGTCAGGCAGAATATCCGCTTTAGGAGGAATCAGGTCCCAGTGAGGCTTCCGTACCCTACCAACTGAACAGACAGGGCGCAAGTAAGTCGAGGGTCACCTCTCCTCAGAAGATACATCAGTAAGTTCCATTATTTTGCTATATTTGGGACTTATTAACATTGTCACCTGGTATTTTACATACGGATATTACTGGATTACCTTGGGGATTACCTTGGGGGTCCTTAAAGAACAAGAAAAGAACGAATGAGAACAGGATACATGGTGATATATGTTTGTGCTCATTAATGCACTAAACACACATATATGTTTTTTTATCTTGTGAGTGTATTACTTTATGTTAAAGAGTGGATTAAAGGTGTTTTTAACGCTGCACAGAGATCTGGTGTCTTGCGCTTCTCTTTTTTGCTACAGTTCTAAATAAGGAGAGCGTATTGAGATACACGGCCACAATGTTAGGCAAGCCTATTGGTGCCGTCAAATGCAGCATAGTTGACGGCTTGATAGATAAGCCTCTGTGTTTTCACCACAATCGGTTGTAATAGCATTAGTGATGTCGCGAACCGCGCGAACCGCCATTTAATTCAATAGGCAGGCGAACTTTAAAACCTACAAGGACTCTTTCTGCCCACAATAGTGATGGAAAAGTTGTTTCAAGGGTACTAACACCTGGACTGTCGCATGCTGGAGGGGGATCCCTGGCAAAACTCCCATGGAAAATTACATAGTTTATGCAGAGTCTGCTTTTAAGCCATAATGGGCCTAAATCAACTAACATTCCCAAAGTGGCTGTCTCAAAACATCCCGGACAGAAGATAGATTGATAGATAGGATAGATAGATATACATAGATTGATAGTTAGATAGAATCGATAGAAGAGAAATAGATAGATTTGTTAGATATATAATTACCCTACTAAAGTCTAATAATTAAACATGCGTTCTTGGACTCAACTAGCTTGTGTTAATTAGTACTTTTCTTAGCACTTTAATCCCTGTTCCCCCCCCCCCCTATCTGGGGTGTTCTATATGGCCTGCCTGTTTACCCTGAAAAAATATAATAATAAGACATGTGGTCTGGTACCTATTTTAACTAGGTTGTGTTTAAATACTACCATTCTTAGCACTTTAATCTCTGTAACTCCCCCTATTCGGTGAGGTCTATACGGCCTGGATGATTACCCATACAAAATATAATAATAAGACATCTGCTCTTGGTCTGCGACCCATGCTAACTATGTTGTGTTAATTAGTAATGTCCTTCGCATTTTAATAGCTGTTACTCATACTCACCCTATCGGTGGAGGTCTATATGGCCTGCATGATTACCCTTACAAAATATAATAACCAAACATATGCTCTGGGACCCATGGTAAGTAGGTTGTGTTAAGTAGTACTGTTCTTTGCAGTTTAATACCTGTTACAACACCAAATGGTGGCAGGTCTATCTGGCCTTCATGATTAGCTGCACCCAAACCCAAAAAAAAGCCGAGTGGTCTTAGACTAACACCCATGGCTAACTCGGTTGTTTCAATTAGTACTATTCTTAGCACTTTTCATCCCTGTTACGGGTGGTCTACATGGCCATCATGATTAGCCGAACAAAATACTACAATCCAACCTTTGCTCAGTCTTCATAGGCCCTTCATTGGCTGTATTTTGATAGTACAGTTCTTATTATTTTTATAGCTGATACAACACCGAATGGTGGCAGCTCTATATGGCCTGCATGATTAGCCGCACCCAATACAAAAATAAATCCAAGCGGTCTTGGATTAACACCCATGGCTAACTCTGTTGTTTCAAGTAGTACTATTCTTACCACTTTCATCTCATCATCCCTGTTACTTCCAGGACTCTCGGTGGTGGTGGTCTACATGGCCATCATGATTAGCCTAACCAAATACTACAATCCAACCTTGGCTCAGTCTTCCTAAGGCCCTTCATTGGCTGTATTTTGGTAGTACTGTTCTTATTAGTTTAATAGCTGATACGACACCGAATGGTGGCAGCTCTATATGGCCTGCATGAATAGCCGCACCCAAAGCCAAAAAAAAGCCAAGCGGTTTTGCACTAACACCCATGGCTAACTCTGTTGTTTCAATTTCTACTATTCTTAGCTCTTTCATCTCATCCCTGTTACTTCCAGGACTCTCAGTGGTGGTGGTCTACATGGCCATCATGATTACTCTCACCAAAATATAACAACAATATGTGGGTGCAGGGAACCATGGTAAGGTTACTTCCTTTCGCAAAATCGAGTATAACAGTTGCAGGCAGAGGTTCTGACCCTGCATTATGGCTGCACCTCTCCCTAAAAGAGGCATGCGTTACAGAGTCTGTGGGCATGTATGCAAAGAGCTGGCCTGCCTAAAAAGAGGAGTAAGGCTGTACAGGTTGTTCTCCTTCAGCTGTTTTAAACACTGTCCCACGGCCACGACCCTCAACAACCACAACAGAATGAAACACCACATATGCCATCCTTTTGAACAACAGAGTACAGGTATGGCATTGATTTTAGTTACACGGCGATATTTATTATGAACCGTGAAATTGAAAACAAAAACATGATTGGACACCAAGTACAGTACAGGTCGTTCTCCTTCGGCCTTTAAAGAATAGTGTTCCGGACCCCAAACAACAACAAAAACAACAGTAGGAAAGAGGACATATGGCATCCTTTTGAACAATAGATGACAGGTAAGGCATAGATTTTACAAAGCCATAGATAATTTTTTTGCAACTGTGAAATAAAAAAAAAACATTGATTGGACACCCAGAACACTTCTTTATCCTTAGGCCTTTTTATAAGAGGCTCCCGGAGCCTCAACTGAAACAACAGCATGAAAGAGGACATATGGCATCCTTGTGAACAATTGATTACAGTTAAGACATTGATTTTAGAATCCCAGAGATCATTTATATGACCCGGGAAATAGAAAAAAACATTGATTAGACACCCAGTACACTTATTTATCCTCAGGCCTTTTTAATAAGAGGGTCCCGGAGCCTCAACCGAAACAACAGCATGAAAGAGGACATATGTCATCCTTTTGAATAATAGATCACAGGAAAGGCATTGATTTTAGAATCCCAGAGATCATTTATATGACCCGGTAAATAGAAAAAAACATAGATTAGACACCCAGTACACTTATTTATCCTCAGGCCTTTTTAATAAGAGGGTCCCGGAGCCTCAACCGAAACAACAGCATGAAAGAGGAGATATGTCATCCTTTTGAATAATAGATTACAGGAAAGGCATTGATTTTAGAATCCCAGAGATCATTTATATGACCCGGGAAATAGAAAAAAACATTGATTAGACACCCAGTACACTTATTTATCCTCAGGCATTTTTAATAAGAGGGTCCCGGAGCATCAACCGAAACAACAGCATGAAAGAGGACATATGTCATCCTTTTGAATAATAGATTACAGGAAAGGCATTGATTTTAGAATCACAGAGATCATTTATATGACCCGGAAAATAGAAAAAATCATTGATTAGACACCCAGTACACTTATTTATTCTCAGGCCTTTTTTATAAGAGTGTCCCGGAGCCTCAACCGAAACAACAGCATGAAAGAGGAGATATGTCATCCTTTTGAATAATAGATTACAGGAAAGGCATTGATTTTAGAATCCCAGAGATCATTTATATGACCCGGGAAATAGAAAAAAACATTGATTAGACACCCAGTACACTTATTTATCCATAGGTCTTTTTAGCAGAGGCTCCAGGACCCTCAACAAAAACAGGAGCAGGGAGGTGGGCATAGGAGTACAATGTAGTGTGACAATAATAATGTGAAGGGGAAGATTGTGGAGTTGTGGTATTTTAATTTTGTTATCATGGGAAGTACTTGCAATGACCTTGCTCTGGTGAATCCATATTGCAAATGTGTTTTTTAAGGCACTGTTTGTCTATTTTTTGAATATCAGCATTTGGTAATTGAAGCTCAACTTAAGGCTGGTGAGAACCGACCTTTCTTCTGGCTGTTTGCAAATGTTGTGGCTCTGGACAAACATGTGAATAAGGGGCCATCAGCCATATTCTGCACGCAACCCCTTTGATGATTGACGATAAACATGTGTCACCTGCAATCAGAGCCCGTTACTTCTGTCTAAATCATCTTCCTGGTATGGACAGGCCACTGTTTCACACAGCAAGTCCGAAGCTTGAACTACAAGATTGTCTTGAGTATGGTAGGAAACCAAAGTTTATTTAATTATGTACTATCACCACAAAAACTGAACTTCTTGAACCAAGGAAAATGCAAGCAATTTCATGTGCTTATGGATGACAAGGACGTCCTGTCCTATGGTGCACAGAGATGGAGAGGATTTTGGGCCTCCCTATACACTACCCAGATGTCTCCAACATCACCAGAAACACAAGACAGCGACTCTTGGGAAGTTCCTGGAGTATTCCGGTAGCCATCTCTTTGCGCCCTGAAAGGAATACTTTATCAGTGTTTTTGTATACATCCGACAACAGCTTCGGAGACTGTGGTGACGCACATGTTATTTACTGTTGTTCCAGCTGTGGCAATATCAATTGGCATTAAAAAGGTAAGATTTGGGGGGGCGGAGCCTATAGCTGTTGCGGTAGGACGTGTGTTTGAGGAGCTCCAGGTCTTACAAGTTACTTTGGAGTTAGTTTTCAACCTTAATTTAATTTTCTTTTTGGGATTCATAGTCACACTTTCTGGGGCTATCCAAGAGGAGCCTGGTAAAAGCACTAGTCACCCCTTATATCAACGGGTACGGAGACCTGTTTTTTGCCTTTCCAATATGGCGCTGGACACCCCTGATTGAAAAAAAAAGGTAAGATTTGGACTAGTGACGCACATTTTATGCACGCTGTGGCAATTGCAATTTGCAATAAAAATAATCTGCTAACAACCACTACCTACGACCACACCTGACTCCTGAAGTCATGCTTCAGTTATTAACTCAAGTTAAATTAAATTTTTTTTTTATTATTATGCTCAGCAGATTCAAAACATACCATTATTCAATCTTCTAGTCATATCACACGACATGTCAAAATGCTGCATGGAAAATGGCAGTGTGCAAAGTCATAATCTTAGTGAACCTATAAGTGCATTTCATTTTCTAAAATAAACAAAAATACCGAGAGAAAAAAAAAAAAAAAGGAAAGAGGACATATGGCATCCTTTTGAACAATAGATTACATTAAAGGCATTGATTTGAGAAACCCAGAGATAATTTGTTGCAACCGGGAAATCTAAAAAAAACTGGATTAGACACCCAGTACACTTATTTATCCTTAGGCCTTATTAGCAGAGGCTCCAGGACCCTCAACAAAACCAGCAGCAGGAAAGAGGACATATGGCATCCTTTAGAAAAATAGATTTCTGGAAAGGCATTGATTTTAGAAACACAGAGATCATTAGTTGCAACCGTGAAATAAAAAAAAAACTTAGATTATACACCCAGTACACTTCTTTATCCTTAGGCCTTTTTAGCAGAGGCTCCAGGACCCTCCACAAAACCAGCAGCATGAAAGAGGACATATGGATCTGGCAGAGGAAATGTAGTGGGGGGAGGGTTTCCAAAGACGAAGGAAAATGAGGAACTGGAATGTGAGGGTATGGGCCGGGTCTGGAAGTTCAGCAGGAGAGCTTGAGGCGGGAGTTGCTGTTAGTGCTGCCGACAAAACCTATGACGGATAAGGCAGGCAGAAAAAAGGGAGGAGGTTAGGACACTAAAAAAAAAAATATATCATTGAGACAGAGTGCTGAAACAAATCGCAAGGACTGGAGGGACTGTGTAGTAACCTGAATGTTACGTCTATGCAGCACTCTTCAGGTTGGATTAGCCTTACATCGGAACCACTTGCTGTGGATTGAAACACAGAAATCTTGCTTGGATGGTGGACTAAAAGGACACAGTTTCTTTGTATAGACTGGAACAAAAAAGGGAAATTGGAGGAATAGGATTTTTACCCTAGTTTGGCAGCTTTGCTGCCCTTTTATACACAGATGAATGAAGACCCCATTCGGAAAGGCAGCAGGTCAGAGAGACAGAGGTGATGCAGCACATGCAGGTGTGTCTGCCAGTATGATGAAAAAAAGGACTTCTCACAAGAAGCATCGAAATAATGTTGGTCCAAGCAAACCAATTTCCCAGCCCGGAGGAATATTGTAGGTTGCAGAATACAGCATGGTTGGAAAGAAGGTAGTGGCCCAATAACAGAATGCAAAGGAACTGTATTGGATCAAGTGCCAGTCAACCCATCCCTTTATCTTATTAAATATGATGGATTTGATTGTGTCTATGGACTAGAACTCCACAAGGACGAGCGAGTGTCTGCTCTTGAAGTTCTTCCAGATAGAGTTGCTTCATCTCGAATTAGTGATGCTCACTTGGCAGACTCAATGATTGGTAAAGCTGTTGAACACATGTTTGAAACAGAAGATGGTTCTAAGGATGAGTGGAGAGAATGGTCTTAGCAAGAGCTCCCATAATGAACACATGGTTTTATATAACCTACGAGAAGGACCCAGTTTTATATATGTATCAGCTATTAGATGACTACAAAGAAGGAGATCTCCGCATCATGCCAGACTCTAATGATTCCCCTCCAGCAGAAAGAGAACCAGGAGAAGTTGTGGACAGCCTTGTAGGAAAGCAAGTGGAGTATGCCAAAGAAGATGGCTCAAAAAGGACTGGCATGGTAATACACCAAGTGGAAGCCAAACCCTCTGTTTATTGCATAAAATTTGATGACGATTTCCATATTTATGTCTACGATTTGGTGAAGACATCGTAGATGTAATATTTGACTTATTGCCAAACAAGTGGATTTATTAAATGTAAAATATGTAGACAAACCTGTCCACTTCTGTCCAATTATGTGACATTTCAGATTCCAGGCAAGCCCGCAACCCCTTAAAGGAAGTAACGCAGTTTTGTTACTAAGAACAAAAAAATAAATTTCCACATCAAAAGGAAACAAACCACGTTCTGTGAATTACAACTCATTTTGCATAATGGAATTTATCCTTTAGAAGGAAACTGATCTAGTAGTGGTGAATTCAAACAAAAGAAGCATGGATGCAAGAGACAAACTGGGCGAATTCTGTAAATTTTCAAAGTGGGGGGAAAAAAAGGTTATAAAAATGTAATTGTTGTATTTCTTAAGCACTCATTCCTCATCAATACAAGTCCAGTTTGGTATATCTAACTACTTTAACATAGTTATCAGTATGTATTTCAAGTAAAAGTATTTTTCCCAGTGTTACTTATGTCTTATAATGTGGGGAGTGTGGTGCTGCAGTTCAGTTATCCAGCTGCCCAGTGATGTAGGGTCTTTTTTTTTCTTTGGTCCCTCTTGTTACAACTTTCTGATTCATAATATTTTGTTACTTTTTGTACCTGTTTTGTCAGAAATCTTGTTAAAGTACAACAATTGACAACTTATTTCCATTTTTTTTTCCCATCCCAGTAAAAACGATTATTCAGCAAAAAAAAAAGAGGACATATGGCATCCTTTTGAAAATTAGATTACAGGAAAGGCATTGATTTTAGAAACACAGAGATCATTAGTTGCAACCGTAAAATCTAAAAAAACATAGATTATACACCCAGTACACTTCTTTATCCTTAGGCCTTTTTAGAAGAGGCTCCCGGAGCCTCAACAGAAAAAACAGCATGAAAGAGGACATATGGCATCCTTGTGACTAATAGATTACAGGAAAGGCATTGATTTTAGAAACCCTGGGATAATTTGTTGCAACCGTGAAATCTAAAAAAAGATTGATTAGACACCCAGTACACTTATTTATCCTTAGGTCTTTTTTAAGCAGAGGCTCCAGGACCCTCCACAAAACCAGCAGCAGGAAAGAGGACATATGTCATCCTTTTGAAAATTAGATTACAGGAAAGGCATTGATTTTAGAAACACAGAGATCATTAGTTGCAACCGTGAAATCTAAGAAAACATATATTATACACCCAGTACACTTCTTTATCCTTAGGCCTTTTTAGCAGAGGCTCCAGGACCCTCCACAAAACCAGCAGCATGAAAGAGGACATATGGCATCCTTTTGAAAATTAGATTACATGAAAGGCATTGATTTTAGAAACACAGAGATCATTAGTTGCAACCGTGAAATCTAAAAAAACATAGATTATACACCCAGTACACTTCTTTATCCTTAGGCCTTTTTAGAAGAGGCTCCCGGAGCCTCAACAGAAACAACAGCATGAAAGAGGACATATGGCATCCTTGTGACTATTAGATTACAGGAAAGGCATTGATTTTAGAAACCCTGGGATAATTTGTTGCAATCGTGAAACCTAAAAAAAAGATTGATTAGACACCCAGTACACTTATTTATCCTTAGGCCTTTTTTTAGCAGAGGCTACAGGACCCTACACAAAACCAGCAGCAGGAAATAGGACATATGGCATCCTTTTGAAAATTAGATTACAGGAAAGGCATTGATTTTAGAAACCCGGAGATAATTTGTTGCAACCAGGAATTTGAATCAAACAAATGATTCGATGGACACCCAGTACACTTCTTTCTCCTTCGGCCTTTTTATAAGAGGGTCCAGGACCCTAAAAAAAAAGACCAGCAGGAAAGAGGACGTATGGCATCCTTTTGAACAATAGAGTACAGGTACAGCATTGATTTTACAAACCCAGAGATAATTTTGGGCAAATGTGAAATAGAAAAAAAAATTGAGTGGACACCCAGTACACCTCTTTCTCCTTAGTCCTTTTTATAAGAGGGTCCAGGACCCTCAAACAAAATACCAGCAGGAAAGAGAACATATGGCATCCTTTTGAACAATAGAGTACCGGTACTGCATTGATTTTAGAAACCCACAGATAATTTTTTTGAAAAGTGAAATAGCCCCAAAAACCATGCTTGGACTCCCACTCCAGGTCGTTCTCCTTCAGCTTTTTTATAAGAGGGTCCAGCACCCTCAACAGAAACTACTGCAGGAAACACCACCACATATGCCATCCTTTTGCACAAGCGAGTACAGGTATGGCATCCATTTTAGAAACCCAGAGATAATTGAGAGGAACCAGGAACATTTTTCTAAAAATTTGATGGGCCACCCATTACAGGTCGTTCTCCTTCAGCCTTTTTATACCATGGGCCACGACCCGCAACAGGCACAACAGCATGAAACACCACATATGCCACCCTTTTGCACAATAGAGTACAGGTATGGCATAGATGGAACACGGAGATAATTTAGAGCAACCAAGAGACGGATAAAGATGCTTGGTCGGTCCTCCTCCTTCAAATTTGTGGCATTTTGCGTTCAATTTAATGGTCCACCAGATATGAGTGGTTTGCTAATGCTAAGTTGTACAATTCGTAACAGTTTAATCACTAGTGTTATGTGCCTTATTTTTTTTATTTGAGTTTTGTACCCACAGAGCTGCAGCAGAGGCCAGAAAAATTAGGAATGTACAAATGACTTAAAAAATTGGGTATTGTTGTAGCAACTGCTGTAGCAGAGGCCAGAAAAATTGATGTTTGTAAAAAATTTAAAAAGTGCCCTAAAAGCTTGTGGCTTGAACACTAGTTGTTGGCGGATAAGTCAAGCAAGTCCTCCGGCTTTATAACCAAAAAAAAGGCCAGCCTGTGTACCAGTTGTAGCCCAAGCCAGCTCATCTCATCATCAGGCCTTTTTTATTCAAATGTATCGCCCAATATCAGTCCCTTCGGGATCCACCCCTCATTCATTTTTATAAAAGTGAGATAGTCAAGGCTTTTTTGACCTAGGCGACTTCTCTTCTCAGTGACAAAACCTCCTGCTGCACTGAAAGTCCTTTCGGACAGGACACTTGAAGCTGGGGAAGGCCAGAAGTTCCATTGCAATTTGGGTTAGCTCAGGCCACAAGTCCAGCCTGCACACCCAGTAGTCAAGGGGTCCATCGCTCCTGAGAGTGTCGAGATCCGCAGTTAAAGCTAGGTAGTCTGCTACCTGTCGGTTGAGTCTTTCTCTAAGGCTGGATCCCAAAAGGCTCTGATGGTGCATGGGAGTTAAAATGGTACGCATGTCCTCCATCAACAAGACATCAGGAAAGCGTCTGGTCCTTGCCGCCATGGTCGTGGGAGGAGGAGGATCAATTTAATCTCTTCCCCTGTTACATTCCCGTGGTGCTGTGACATCACCCTTATACGCTGTGTAAAGCATAGTTTTTAATTTATTATGAAAATGCTCCATCCTTTCCGACTTGTGGGAATTTGGTAACATTTCAGGCACTTTATGCTTATACGAGGGGTCGAGGAGCGTGGACACCCAGTACAGGTCGTTCTCCTTCAGCTTTTTTATACGAGGGTCCCTCAACAGGCACGACAGCATGAAAGAACCCATTTGAACAAGGTTGGATGCCGAGCTAATCATGTCCCGTTCCTCCTCCTCACTGATCTCACTGATGGTATCTTCTTCCCCCCAGCCACGTACAACACCACGGGTACCAGAGAGGTGACAACAACGAGCACCCTGGGATGACTGTTGTTTTCGGTCTTCCTCCTCCTCCTCCTCAAAGCCACATTCCTCCTCTGACTCCTCTTCCTCACAATCCTCTTCCTGCGTTGCCGCAGGTCCAGCAAGTGATGCTGATTCGGCTGTTTGTGGGGGTGATGGACACCACAACTCTCCCGCTTCCTCTTCACGCTCATCTACTGCCTGATCCAGCACTCTTCGCAGGGCACGCTCCAGGAAGAAAACAAATGGTATGATGTCGCTGATGGTGCCTTCGGTGCGACTGACAAGGTTTGTCACCTCCTCAAAAGGACGCATGAGCCTACAGGCATTGCGCATGAGCGTCCAGTAATTTGGAAAAAATATCCCCAGCTCCCCAGAGGCTGTCCTAGCACCCCGGTCATACAAATACTCATTAACAGCTTTTTCTTGTTGGAGCAGGCGGTCAAACATTAGGAGTGTTGAATTCCACCGTGTCGGGCTGTCGCAAATCAAGCGCCTCACTGGCAGGTTGTTTCGACCCTGCATATCGGACAAGTGCGCCATGGCCGTGTAGGAACGCCTGAAATGGCCACACACCTTCCTGGCCTGCTTCAGGACGTCCGGTAAGCCTGGGTACTTATGGACAAATCGTTGTACAATTAGATTACACACATGTGCCATGCACGGCACATGTGTCAACTTGCCCAGTTTCAATGCCGCTACCAAATTACTTCCATTGTCAGAAACAACCTTGCCAATCTCCAGTTAGTGCGGGGTCAGCCATTGATCCACCTGTGCGTTCAGGGCGGTCAGGAGTGCTGGTGCGGTGTGACTCTCCGCTTTCAGGCAAGTCAACCCCAAGACGGCGTGACAATGCCGTACCCGGGATGTAGCATAGTACCTGGGGAGCTGGGGGGTGCCATAGATGTGGAGCAAGACGCAGAAGTTGAAGAGGACTCAGCTGAGGAAGAGGTTATGGAAGAGGATGGAGTAGGAGGAGTAGAGGAGGTAGCATCAGGCCTGCCTGCAAGTCATCGCGGTGTCACCAACTCTTCTGCAGAGCCACGCATTCCATGCTTGTCAGAAGTCAGCAGGTTTACCCAATGCGCAGTGTAGGTGATATACCTGCCCTGACCATGCTTTGCAGACCAGCTATCCGTGGTCATATGGACCCTTGCCCCAACGCTGTGTGCCAGACATGCCATAACTTCCTTTCTCACAACAGAGTACAGGTTTGGGATTGCCTTTTGTGAAAAGAAATTTCTGCCAGGTACCTTCCACTGCGGTGTCCCAATAGATACAAATTTTTTGAAAGCATCAGACTCCACCAGCTTGTATGGTAAAAGCTGGCAGGCTAAGAGTTCAGACAAGCCAGCTGTCAGACGCCGGGCAAGGGGGTGACTTTGAGAAATTGGCTTCTTACGCTCAAACATGTCCTTGACAGATACCTGACTGTGGGCAGATGACCAGGAACTGCTACGTAAGAGAGACTGAGTGGAGGATGGTTGAGAGGGGGCAAGGAGGACAGCACTGGTTGACGTGGCTGAAGATGATGGAGCAGGAGGAGGAGGTCGGCTTTCACTTTGTGTGCTGCTTCTACTCATGTGTTCTTCCCATCGACCTTTGTGATGGGAGACCATGTGCCTTCACAAAGCAGTTGTACCTAGGTGGCTGTTGGACATCCCACGCCTCAGTTTCTTTTGGCACAGGTTGCAAATGGCATCGCTGTTGTCAGAGGCAGACACACAAAAAAAATGCCACACTGCTGAGCTCTGCGATGACGGCATTCTGGTGGTGGCAACAGCATGCATTGATGGGCGTCGGCAGGCTGTCTGGCTGACCCCTGGTGACGATGCATGCTGTCTGACTGTGCCACTAGCTCCTTGAGATGACCTCCCCGTGCTTCCAAATTGTCTCCTCCTCCTCTCTGTCTCCCCATCTGAACTTTTCCCCTCTTCTTCTTCTCTTCTAGCAGGCACCCACGTGAAATCCACCGACACATCATCATCAACCACTTCACTTGTATCTGAAACATCAAGAAAGGAAGCAGCAGTGGGTACAACATCATCATCATCATCACACCGTACCTCCATGTCGGTAATGCTGCCTGACTGAGACTGATCACTATTATCTACATCCTCTGTCAATGATGGTTGCGCATCACTCATTTCTTCCAAATGATGTGTCAATAACTCCTGTGACAGATCAAGTGAAGTGGCTGTGGTGCTTGTGTTGGTGGTGGTGACAGGCGGGGGAGTGGCACTGGTCACTTGAGACCTGCCCAAACCACAGCTGGACTTAGATGGTGCATCAAGGTTAGGAGGACTAGCAGCGGAAGCTGAAGAAGATTGGGTGTCCTGTGTTAGCCATTAAACTAGGTCCTCCTCAGATGTTTTTGCATCCCACCTGGCACCCGGCGTCTGAACAATGTGCATATTTGTAGGGTCTAAAGGAATCACAGCACCACGACCACAGAACCTGCGGGGTGGCCTGCCTCTGCCTGTCAATTTTTTTTAAATGGACACTAACAATATTATAACACCAATTGAGTGGTGGCACTGTGAAAGTGGGCACAGTATACGCTGTGAGACTGACAACAACAAAAAAGACAGATGTTTTAAAAATCACAAATTGTTAATTTTTTAAAATATTAAAAGTACTGTGGCAACAAATATGATTGTTTGGCACTAGTTGGCAAATGGGCCTGCCTGGCACACACGCTGGGAGAAAGGAAACTGCAATTCAATGGCACTAGGAGACTGAAGAATCACAGTCAAAACAGTTATGATTAACAAAAATTCCAATCCTGTTACAATAAATATGAGTGGTGGCACTAATTGGCTAGTTGGGACTGGCACAAAGGCAGGCAGGCAGGGGGAAAATGCAATTCAAGGGCACTAGTAGACTGCAGATTGACAGGCAAAGCAGTGATGATTGACAAATTTTGCAATACTGTTAAAAGAAATATGATTGCTGGCACTAATTGGATAGTTGGGCCTGGCACACAGGCTGGCAGGCAGTAGAAAAGTGCAATTCAATGGCACGAGCAAACTGAGGATTAAGATCAACAATCAAATTTTTTTTAATATTAATTAGTAACTATACTGTAGTCAACAATTATGATTGGTGTAAATAGTTGGCAAGATGGCCTGGCACAAAAGGCTGGCAGGCAGGAGGTAAATGCAATTCAAGGACACTAGGAGACTGACAGTCAAAACAGTGATGATTGACAATTTTTGCAATACTGTTAAAAAAAATATGATTGCTGGCAACAAATGGCTAGGTGGGCCTGGCTCACAGCAGGCTGCAAGGCAGCAGGAAAGTGCTACTCAATGGCACCAGCAAACTGAGGATTCACAACAACTATTAACAAAATTTTTAATTTTTCATTATTAAGAATACTGTCACAACAAATATGATTGGTGTAAATATTTTTCAAGTAGGCCTGGCACACAGTCTTGCAAGGAAGTAAAAAAGTGCATTTCTAGGGCACGAGCAAACTGAGGATTAAGATCATCAACAATCAATAATTTTTTAATTTGAATTAGTAACTATACTGTGACAACAATTATGATTGGTGTAAATAGTTGGCAAGATGGCCTGGCACAAAAGGCTGGCAGGCAGGAGGTAATTGCAATTCAAGGACACTAGGAGACTGATTACTGACAGTCAAAACAGTGATGATTGACAATTTTTGCAATACTGTTAAAAGAAATATGATTGCTGGCAATAATTGGCTAGGTGGGCCGGGCACACAGCAGGCTGCAAGGCAGGAGGAAAGTGCTATTCACTGGCACCAGCAAACTGAGGATTCACAACAACTATTAACAAAAATTTTAATTTTTAATTACTAAGAATACTGTGACAACAAATATTCTTGGTGTAAATATTTTTCAAGTAGGCCTGGCACACAGGCTTGGAAGGCAGAAGAAAAGTGCAATTCTAGGGCACAAGCAAACTGAGGATTAAAATCATCAACAATCAAGAATTTTTTAATTTTAATTAGTAACTATACTGTGACAAAAAATTATGATTGGTGTAAATAGTTGGCAAGACGGCCTGGCACAAAAGGCTGGCAGGCAGGAGGTAGATGCAATTCATGGACACTAGGAGACTGATTACTGACAGTCAAAACAGTGATGATTGACAATTTTTGCAATACTGTTAAAAGAAATATGATTGCTGGCAACAATTGGCTAGGTGGGCCTGGCTCACAGCAGGCTGCAAGGCAGCAGGAAAGTGCTATTCAATGGCACCAGCAAACTGAGGATTCACAACAACTATTAACAAAAATTTTAATTTTTAATTATTAAGAATACTGTCACAACAAATATGATTGGTGTAAATATTTTTCAAGTAGGCCTGGCACACAGTCTTGCAAGGAAGTAAAAAAGTGCAATTCTAGGGCACGAGCAAACTGAGGATTAAGATCATCAACAATCAAGAATTTTTTAATTTTAATTAGTAACTATACTGTGACAACAATTATGATTGATGTAAATAGTTGGCAAGACGGCCTGGCACAAAAGGCTGGCAGGCAGGAGGTAGATGAAATTCAAGGACACTAGGAGACTGATTACTGACAGTCAAAACTGTGATGATTGACAATTTTTGCAATACTGTTAAAAGGAATATGATTGCTGGCAATAATTGGCTAGGTGGGCCGGGCACACAGCAGGCTGCAAGGCAGGAGGAAAGTGCTATTCACTGGCACCAGCAAACTGAGGATTCTCAACAACTATTACCAACAATTTTAATTTTTAATTATTAAGAATACTGTCACAACAAATATGATTGGTGTAAATATTTTTCAAGTAGGCCTGGCACACAGGCTTGGAAGGCAGTAGAAAAGTGCAATTCTAGGGCACGAGCAAACTGAGGATTAAGATCAACAATCAAATTTTTTTTTAATTTTAATTAGTAACTATACTGTCTGTGACAACAATTATGATTGGTGTAAATAGTTGGCTAGACGGCCTGGCACAAAAGGCTGGCAGTGGCAGGCAGGAGGTAAATGCAATTCAATGGCACTAGGAGACTGAATATTTGCAGTCCAAAAAATTATGATTTTTATTTTTTTATATACTGTTACAAGAATTGTGATTGGTGCCACTAATTGGCTAATTGGGCCTGGCACACAGGCTGGCAGATATGAGTCGTGGATGGTAGGTAGGGCAACAATTTAACACAGTATGCTGTGTAAGTGACAAAAACACAGCCTTGATAGAAAATTAAGTTAGATTACACTAGCAAAATATTTTAAAATTTTAGATTTTAATATTAAAATTATGTTAAGTGCAATGCACATATGACTCTATGAGTGGTCGCACTGGCTGGCTGCTACGTAGGGCAGCAATTAACAACAGTATGCTGTGTAATTCAGATAGACAGTCAGACACAGGCCTGATAGAAAATACAATTAGATTACACTAGCATAATGATTTAAAGACTTTTTTTGGCAATTTAAAGAAAAAGGTTAAGCACATACATATGAGTCGTGGCTGATAGCCTTGGAAGGGCAGCTATTAAAAACAGTAGGCTCTGTAAGTCAGATACACACACACCTGATAGAAAATACTATTAGATTACACTAGAAAAATGATTGAAATTATTTTTTGGGGGGGAGAAATTAAAAAAAGGTTAAACACATATGAGTCGTGGCTCATAGACTAGGGAGGGCAGCAAGTAAACACAGTAGGCTCTGTATGTCAGCAAAACACACAGGCCGGATAGAAAATTATATTAGATTACACTAGCAAACAAATTTAAACTTTTTTTATATATATTAAAATTAAGGTGAAGAAGAATAGATATGAGTGCTGGGTGGCTGCCTGGCACAGACCAATTAACCAAAAGACTGAAAAAAATGAGGTATATTAATGCTGAGTGAGCCTGACAGACACAGGCCTGATAGTAAATGTAATTAAATTACACTAGCAAAATATATATATATTTATTTATTTTAAATTTAAAATAATGCTATAAACGGATATTAACACTGGTGGCTGCTGGCTGGCACAGAGCAATGAACCAGAGTATATGCTGTGTGACACTGGCCTGATAGAAAATGAAAAAAAATTACACTAGAAAAGTAATTCAATTTTTTGGTTAGTTAAATTTAAACTAATGATGTTAGCGAGATATCAGTGGTGGCAGTAGTCACAGCATATGCTGTGAGCCTTAAACACACAGCCTGAAAGCCAAGCAAATGCTAATAAAAAAAAAAAAAAAAAAAAAAAAAAAAAATGGCACGAAGTATAGCCCTAAAAAGGGCTTTTTGGGGTGCTGTGCTTGCAGCAGAGATGAGTGGAGTCCTTCTGGACTGTAAATACACTAGCCTAGCTATGTTTTTACTATTAATGTCAGGAGCAAAAACACAACACGTCATCTCATTAAGAAAGCAAGGTCGTTATGAGTCTAAAATGGCGGATTCCGAGTAGCTGGGAGGGTCTGTGAGGGAGTGTCTGATGTTGATTGGCTCTAATGTGTCAGGCGGCTGTGACATAAAGGGTCAAAGTTTCCACAATGATGACACATAGGGGCGGATCGAACATCGCCATGTGTTCGCCCACAAACGCGAACAAGCTATGTTCGCTGTGAACCGTTCGCGGGCGAACAGTTCGGGACATCACTAAATAACATATCTATATATTTAGATAGCTCACTGGTCAGAGATTTTATACCGGATACAATCGGCCTTCCAGGTGGGTTTTCCCTGTCTTTATGTAATTTAGGCAGAATATAACATTTTGCTATTTTTGGGAATTTAATATTAATGCAGTTATATTCCTGTTTGTTCAGAATCCCTTCCTTTTTGGAGATACAATTCTAGTTTTGTTTTAAACTTAGTCAAAAGATTATTGGTCAATTTTATTTACGTTTTTTCATCTTTTAAAACTTTCTCACATTCTCTAAAGTATTTTTATTTTTCCATTATAACCACACCCCCTCCCTTATCCACCATCTTGATCACTATAGTATTGTCCCCTTTTAATTCTTCTAAGGCTCTTTGCTCTGCTTTGTTTAGATTACAATTATAATTTCCCTTCATATTTCGTAGGTCTCTTTCAACTTATTCCAGGAATATTTCCATTGGTGCTGATTTACAATGTGTGGGATTGAATAGGGATTTGGTTTTTAAAGTGGTATGAGAAAAATCTTGTTCCTGTGTTTCTTTAATGGTTGCGTTTATCTCTCTTTCAATTGGATTAAGAGCAAAGTATTTCTTAAGAGATAAGTTTCTAATGAATTTTTGTACCCCAATATAAGTTTCAAATTTGTTCAATTTTTGACTAGGTGCAAACTTCAATCCTCTACTCAGTACATCTGCTTTGCTATTAGTTATATTCTTTTTTGATAAATTTAAAACCCCTTTTTTAATTAGGTTCTCATTTGATATATATTCTTCCTGAGTGGTTTTTATTACCATCTTTCCCTTGTTTGTATGTTTACCCTTCCATTCTCTCTTTCTTCTATTTCCCTCCTTTTTGAAAAAAATATCTAGGTCTGGTGCATATTTCCTCTTTCCTGGTCCTAAAAAAACTTCCTCATCATGTAGGTCACTAAGGGGTTGGAATCTATTTTCACTTTCAAAGGTGTAATTATTCTCTCTATGAGTACTGTTCTCATTGACATTCCTGTGTCTCCTATTATCTGTAGTTTTCCATTCATATTTCTCTTTCCTTTCAGGTCTCTTATAGTATTATTTTTCTCTTCCCTAATATGGTATCTTGGATCATCTTTATTTTCCCCTTCCCTATTATAATATCTATTCTTTGAAGGTTTATTAAATCTAGTTTTAGGGAATTCCTTTTGGTTATATTTCCCTTTATTTTTAGACGTATCAGTGTGTTCACCCTTTTCTTTATTTTGTTCCTTTTTGTAAGTCCTTTCCTTTCTTTCTTTATAGTCCAACATATCCCTATGATGTTTTTTTATTTGTATTAATTTTTTTTTTCTTTTTTTTTTTTTTCTAGAAAATTCAGGTCTGCATTTAAAGTGGAGCTTAGAAACAGCTCCCACAGAGTGTGAGTAATATTTCAGGTATTGATTTTATTCAAGTGGGCATTTAACAATATCACACTATTGTTACTTTTTTCTTTCCTTGGAGATTCGGGAGATTGTGAAACATGCACAGATATAACTGATCCTGGCAGCTTTATACTCAGGACTGCCTTTACAACTGAGCTGATGATAGCTCAGGCATATGTGAGTAGCCATTTGTACACGAAAGATTTATTTTAACACTGTTAAACAATATCACACTATTTTGTATTTTTTTTCTCTCTTTTTCTCTTTTGAGGAATTAAGGATCACCTACTCAATATTCATTTTTATCACATTTATTCACATTCAGCTAGATTACACGTTTTGCATTGCTACTTGTAATGCTGAAAATATGGCATTTTCAGCGTTAAAACAGCACCACAGCTATTACAAGTGTTATCGGTATAGTACTGCACACCTTTTAGCCTGTACCGCAGGTGTTAGTTTTTTTTTTTGGCTGGTTCTCCCCATTGATGTCCATGGGGAAATCGTGCACAAGCACGTCTCAGCAGTGATCTGATTGTGTGCGGTATGGAGCTCAATGCAATCATATCGCACGAAAAAGGCGTATGTTTGCCAACTTGTAATAGCAGCGCTATATGAAACTAAATAAGGTAACTGTCAGGTTAGGAAATGTCCAGAAGAAGACCCAAATGCTAGGGCAAACTTAAACAACACCCTTGCACTCTGAGTTTAATCCAGGACGTGAACCCACGACAACCTCTAAAAAACAATGTACTCACGATATGGAGCAGAGTTAGCCTGAGTCCAAAGTAATACAAGATATCAGCCAAATAGACTTCTGAGTAAGGAACTGGTTTCAGGAAATGTCTTCCACAGAATCAGGAGAGCAGGGATAGTCCACTTATACTCAAACAGAGGAAGGATAAAACAAGAAACAGTTAATAATGCAGGAGTAGGTAACTTGTTATCAGGCAGTTTGAGGGTTAACACTGTGTAGTCAGTCCTTGCAGAGTTTGGCAACAGGTTATCAGGCAGTTTGAGGGTTAATACTGAATAGTCAGTACTTGCAGAGTTAGACAACAGGATATCAGGTAGTTTGAGGGTTAACACTGTGTAGTCAGTCCTTGCAGAGTTTGGTAACAGGTTATCAGGCAGTTTGAGGGTTAATACTGAATAATCAGTACTTGCAGAGTTAGACAACAAGATATTAGGTAGTTGGAAGGTTAAGTACTTGCAGAGATTGGCAACAGGTTATCATGCAGTTTGAGAGTTTACACTGAATAAACAGTACTTGCAGAGTTTGGCAACAGGATATCAAGCAGTTAGAAGGTTTATACTGAATAAACAGTATTTGCAGAGTTTGGCAACAGGTTAACATGCAGTTTGAGAGTTTCACAGAATAAACAGAACTTGCAGTATTTGGCAACAGGTTATCAGGAAGTTTGAGGGTTAACCCAGCATAGACAGTCTTTGCAGAGTTTGGCAACAGAAAATCAGCAGTTAGAGAGTTTCCACAGTGAAGTCCTCACAGGAGCCACAAAGAGTAACAAGCAAACGGGCACTGAAGAAACAGGAAGCCCAGAATAAAAAGCCTGGTAGTGACATCATCAAGAAGGGGCGGCTCAGACTACCTGCCAATCAGCTTGACAAAGGCTTGTAAACGCGTTGCTCCTTTTTTCTTCCCTTGTGAGGATCCGTAGTTATTTGAAACTACACGCTGCTTAATCCAGACGCTGCCAAAAACGCCATCAGGCAATATTGCTTGCAAATAGGATTCACTGCTGTGCAAAGACACCCGGGCGGAAACTGGCAGAAGTGTCTGCAAACACAGATTAATTTAAACCACAACCGGGCTGTGAGAGGAATACGGCAACCGAGACCGGCACCAAGAGAGCTGCTAGACACCCTCCGGTGAATGATGAGCATTGCTGGGGAAATACTACTTTAAATTGACTTTTTTAAAACCAACTATTTGAACTTTGAAGCACTAACTATTTGACTTTTGAAGCATTTAACAGCTCCTTATATCAAGTTTACTACACTATGTCATTTTGTACACTTGCTTTTATGGCAAGTTGATTGCATATTTTAAAGGGCCATTCAATTGCATGGTCTCTTGTATTTTACCTTTGTTTTTTATGCTTTGTTATTTTTTTATGCTCTCTTGTTTTATGCATCTTTGCTAGTGAGCTGGGTTATTTATTTATTTTCTATTTCTATCACATTTTTTATAAAGTCTATTTTAATTATTTTGTATACATATATATTGTGATCATTAAAATTAAATTTTTTTAGCCATCCTATCTCTATATACATACAATTGGGATCATTACTCACATAGCCATTAGTGATTATTTTAGCTGTACATCCAGCGCCACAGATTCTTTTTAGTATTGTTTGAGTGTCTTTAGGGACTCCTTACAACCTAAATAATTCCCCCAACAGTTTCTCTAAGGTGTATTTTAGGAGATAATCACCTTTATCTGTAGGCCTATAATCCTTTTGTATTGCTAGCGCATTCTTCTGCACACACTACCTGCCAATCAAGCAAACAGAGAGGACCGCTGGAGCTTCCTAGCGGCCGTGTGACAGTGCCCCCTCCTCAAGAACCCCTCCGGGGGACCTGACCGGGCCTGGCAGGGTATTTCTTGTGAAAAGACTTGACAAGAGCTGGAGCATGAACATGAGAGGCTGGTTCCCAAGATCGTTCAGAGATAGGATAACCCTTCCAAAGGACCAGGTAGTACAGCCAATTGCCCCGTAGCTTGGAATCCAAAATCTGTCTGACTTCAAACTCAGAAGTTCCCTCTATGGAAAGTGGAGGAGGTGGTTTACTCTTGATAGAGTACCGGTTGTAGATGACTGGCTTGAGTAAGGAGACATGAAACACTGGATGGATCTTGAGAGTCTTGGGTAAAGCCAGGCGGTATGCTGAAGAACAAACTTTGGAAACAATTCGAAAAGGTCCAATGTACTTAGGACCCAACTTAGTACAAGGTTGTTTTAGATGTATGAATCTGGTGGATAAAAATACTCTGTCTCCAGTACGAAGTAAAAGAGCCTTATACCATCTGCGATCAGCATATCTCTTGTGTCTTAAAGAAGCAGAAAGTAGATTTTGACGAATGAGTTGCCAGTGGTTACTGAGATTTTTCACAATACGATCTGCTCCAGGGACTTCAGTAGAGCTGGTAATCATAGGAAAGGTTCTAGCTTCAAAACCATAAGTTGCCTTAAAGGGAGAGTTCTGTAATGAGGTGTTATAGCATGAGTTGTGAGCTAATTCCGCCAAAGGCAATAACTGAGACCAGTTGGAGTGGTGATGGTCTACATAATGTCTAAGAAAAGATTCCAAGGCTTGATTTACACGCTCAGTCTGTCCGTTGGATTGAGGATGATGTGCAGTAGAAAGAGATATGTTGATTCCGCAATGCTTACAAAAAGACCTCCAAAACTTGGAAACAAATTGAACTCCGCGATCTGAGACTATGTCAGTGGGAAAACCATGTAAACGAGATATATGTAGAACAAAGAGTTCAGAAAGTCTTTGAGCTGAAGACAAGCCTGGAAGAGGTATGAAGTGAGCAGAGTTGAAGAACCGATCCACCACTACCCAAATGGTCGTATTTCCAGCAGAAACGTGAAGATCTGTAACGAAGTCCATGGATAAGTGAGACCAAGGATAATGAGGAATAGGAAGAGGGTGTAATAGACCAAACGGTTGATGAGAAGATTGTTTGTTCAAAGCACAAGAACTACAAGCAGCAATATAATCCTTAACATCCCTCCTCATAGTGGACCACCAAACATGCTGCTTCAGTTTCCACAAAGTATTGGTTACTCCAGGATGACCTGCTGAAATGTTGTTGTGAGCCCAACGTAGAAGCTTAAGACGTAATCCTTTGGGTACATACAGGATACCAGAAGGTAGTTTGCAAGAAGATGGTACCCGGACTTGAGCAACATGTATAGCCTGTACTGGAAAAGAGGATACTTGAGCCAAAACTTTGACTGGACGTAGTATAGGTTCAGAATCCAAAGGAGAAGGCTCAGAAGATTGGAACTGCCTAGATAAAGCATCAGCCTTGGAATTTTTTGAACCAGGAACATAGGAAAGTACAAAATTAAACCTGGAGAAGAACAAGGCCCACCAAGCCTGACGAGGATTGAGACGAGTAGCTGTATGGAGGTATAAAATATTCTTACGATCTGTCAGAATGAAAAAAGGTTGACTGGTACCCTCTAACCAATGCCTCCATTCATCCAAAGCTAATTTTATAGCCAAAAGCTCCCTATTGCCCACATCATAATTTAACTCGGCAGGATTGAATTTTTTCGAAAAGAACGCCACAGGATGTATCTTGCTGGTAGTCGGATCACGTTGGGAGAGAACAGCTCCAGCTGCTATAGAAGAAGCTTCAACCTCCAAAATAAACTGGAGATCAGGAATTGGATGACTGAGAAGAGGTGCAGAAGAAAATGCTGATTTTAGGGTTTCAAAAGCCTGTACTGCCGAAGTGGACCAGTTCTTACAATTTTGCCCTTTCTTAGTAAGAGAAGTGAGCGGAGACGTGATGTCAGCAAAGTTCTTAATAAACTTTCTATAGTAATTGGCAAAGCCAAGAACCTCTGCAGGGATTTGAGAGTAGTTGGTGTGGGCCAGTCCTTGATAGCCGAATGTTTAGCAGGATCCATCTCAAAACCTGATTCTGAAATGATATAACCCAAAAAGGGAATGGAACTATGATGAAAAGAGCATTTCTCCAATTTAGCGAACAGGGAATTCTCTCATAACCTCTGAAGAACCAGTCTTACATGACATACATGTTCCTGTAATGTTTAGGAATAGATCAGAATGTCATCGAGAAAAAAATGATAACAAATTGATTTAGATAATCTCTAAAGATTTCGTTTACAAAGTGCTGAAATACTGCTGGTGCATTGCACAATCCGAATGGCATTACTAGATACTTGTAGTGACCAAATCTAGTGTTAAATGCCGTCTTCTATTCATCTCCTTTACGGATTCTGACCAAATTGTAGGCCCCACGGAGATCTAACTTGGAAAAAATAGAAGCACCTTGAAGACGATCAAATAACTCAGGAATGAGCGGCCAAGGATAGCTGTTTTTGACAGTAATCTGATTCAAGGCCCGATAATCGATACAGGGACGGAGACCTCCATCTTTTTTCCCAATGAAGAAAAAACCTGCACACACAGGTGATGAGGAAGGATGAATAAATCCTCTGGCATTTTCAAGAGAGACATTTTCTTGACGAGAGAGGGGATAGGTCCTTCCCTTAGGTAGAGGAGCCCCTGAAAACAATTCGATAGGACAGTCAAATATCCGGTGTGGAGGTAACGTCTCAGGCTCCTTTTTCGAAAACACATCACTAAAGGCATGATAGTAATTAGGCAATGAATCAGGAACTTCCACCATAGCTATGACAGTACTTTGGATTTTGAAGGCAATGTTTGAAACAGGTAGTTCCCCAGGAAATAAGTTCTTCTTTAGACCATGAGAAGACTGGATCATGAAGCTGCATCCAAGGTAAACCCAGAATCAACGGTATGTGGGGAGAAGTGATGACGTCAAAACGGATAATTTCAGAATGGAGTATGCCCACAGACAAAAGAAGAGGAATGGTCGAATTTTGTATGATACCAGAACCTAGAGGCTGTCCACTAACAGTGGTTACCTTAATTAACTGTTTCTTGGCTTGAGGAGGAATCCTGAGAGAGTCAGCAAAGTTTGAATCAATGAAAACTCCAGCAGCTCCAGAGTCAATGAGGGCTTGAGCTCGAAACTTGGTGTTACCAAAAGTGATAGTTACAGGAACAAAAAGTTTAGAATTGAGGGAAGACATGGGATTCTGGCTTAACTCTGTCCCTCTATGAAAAGTTAAGCCATGGCTTTTACTGGCTGTATAGGACAGTCCTTCAGTAAATGTCCTTTGGTACCACAATACAGACATAATCCAAGAGTACGCCTTCTATGGCGTTCAGCTTCTGACAATTTAATAGCTCAACTAGAGAACCTGTCCACCCATGATCACAGTGACCTTCATTTATCATTGCTCACCTCTTGGATATGGAAATCAAACATTTTCTTTCATGATTCAGATAGAGCATATCATTTTAAGTAATTTTCCAATTTACTTATTTAATCTAATTTGCTTATGTACAGGTGGCCCTCGGTTTACGCCGGTTCAATTTGCGCCGTTTCAGAATAACAACCTTTTTTTTCAGTCATGTGACTGCTATTGATAAGCTTTGGAAAGCAATGCACTAATTAAAATAGCCAGTAGGTGGAGCTGCCCGCTTGTTTTGCAGCAAAGTTATGCAACTTAACAGCCTTAAATTGATCTGTGTACACAGATCAGACCAGATCTATTGAGCAAAATTTAGCAGGCACTTCCCTATTATCTTACTGTCCAGCAGCTTGAGGTGAGGGTGCCTAACTGCTTATTAATCACTGCAGATTGAAATGCATAGAATAGGTGCAGACCCAATATTATCTAACA
This sequence comes from Bombina bombina, assembly GCF_027579735.1. Lineage (NCBI taxonomy): Eukaryota > Metazoa > Chordata > Amphibia > Anura > Bombinatoridae > Bombina > Bombina bombina. The sequence continues at coordinate 115,408,682 of NC_069506.1, forward strand.
TGCTAACAATGCAGAGAACTGATTGCAGAAAAATGCAAGTAAAAAAACGTTTTTGTTCATTCAACTTAGTTTGATGATGATGCAATCTATATTATTAGGTTTATAATGCTGTTTAGCATTTAAAGTCTTCATTTCAAAGCTTTAAAAATAATGTATTAGGTGTTACTTATGACAATTTTGAGAGGGGCCTGGAACCTATGTGATTATTTAAATAGGTGCTGTTAGCAAATGTTTTTGTTCATTAAACCTAATTTGATGATGATACAATCTATATTATTAGGTTTATAATGCTGTTTAGCATTTAAAGTCTTCATTTTAAAGCTTTAAAAATAATGTATTAGGTGTTACTTATGACAATTTTGAGAGGGGCCTGGAACCTAACTCCCTCACTTTCCATTGACTTACATTATAAACTGGCTTTCAATTTACAACGGTTTCGATTTACAACCATTCCTCCTGGAACCTAATCCCAGCGTAAATTGAGGGCTACCTGTATTAATGTACATTTTAAATATCAATATCACAATCCAGATTGTATGCATCATATACGGTGATATATCTCAAAATACCAAATTTTTTAGACTGGGGCAAACAATTGTACACATCATTTGTTGTTAGCGTCAATTATTTTACTGACTAGAAACATAACATAAAATTCAAGGACAAATGCCAGCAGTAGAAGTGTAAAAACATCAACATGTATTGCAATAAAATAGTATGATACAAAAGTTTGTATAAAAATATAGGTCATATTGTTTTTAGGTAAACATGAAATGGTTGTCAAAACATTAAACATTTCTATTTAAAAAAACAAACAAATACTAGCACCAGCCCTACCAACTGACTCTATTTGAGAGGGACAGTCCCTGGTTCTGAGCTCTGTCCCGCTGTCCATCTGAGACAGTTACATGTCCCTATTTACAGAATTTACTTTAGCCCCACCTACTAAGCACCTGGACATGACCAAAAAATAACTAGACACATCCACTGACTGCCCCAGACACAACCACAATCCCACCCTTCACAATATGGCTCCTTCCACAAAATGGCAACCAGCCCCCATCAACCTCCTGAGCCCCTAATTTGCAGCCACAAATGGTGGAGGTATGTAGCACTCTTTTCTGAAATCAGAACATATGCTAAAGACTGCATCAGTAGGGAATGATTTTTAGATTGGTTTGTTTTATAAAATTATAGCCCTGATTGGAAGTATCTAAAATAGATATGATCACAGTATATCTTATAAGGTCATTTTAGATATTTATTGGATTTAAAATTAGAATAGAGATTTTCCCACAGAGATTTAACAAAATTATTGTATGTATACAATAGCTTTAGCATACTTCTTAAATATAAATATTTTCATTTTTGCTTTACATAAATGAGATTTGTAAATCAACTGCAGATCAAATTTCTATAGGTTTATACATTTCTTTCCCTCATTTTAGAACACATTTAAATTTGATTCTGTTCACCAAAGGAAAGAGCTGTCAAGTCACAGGCCGCCATTTATTTAATGCCAGAGGTTTACTCTCTGGAACCTCATGCAGCATCTGCTACCCGCATTTAATATTGCACAAGCAATTGTTTTTGAAGACCAGACCCCTGTTCTCACACAACCAATTGAGCTAGGGCAGGGCTTGTCAATCAGCCCTATCAGGTACTAGATTACAAGTGGAGTGCGTAACCTATAAGGGGTATTTCGTAGCTCTTTGTGTATTTCATAAATAGTGTGCGTATTATAAGTTGAAAATGAACATGTTCGCTTGAGCGCAATCTAATTTAATGTGCGTCAGGTTACCAGAACTTTAGAGCTCTGGATAACTGTTATGCAAGACAAAAAGTGGCACAAAAACCATCAAAAATACATTTAAAAGTACAGTTACACTCATAATAGCACAGTCTGATAAACATTATTTTTTTTAAAATTGCGTTAAAAAGTTATAAGGGCTCAAAGATATGAGGTGTTAGAAAAAACAAAGGCAGGCAAAGGACTTTAACATAGAGATACATACATACACGTCTAAATATGAATATGTATGAATATATATATATATATATATATATATATATATATATATATAAATGTATATAAGTGTACGAAAGTGTGAGTGTTCCATTGCATTTTAATAAATCCTTGTTGTTTTTATGAATTACATTTAGAGGAGTTTGCGCCCTTCTATTTTGCCTTTATATCATACAGTTTTAACCATCATCCCGTACGGTACCTTAAGAGCAGCAGCAACTCCGGTCACTGATTGACAATACTCTGGGCTAATCCATTAGCCACATATTCTTTTGTTATTCTCTATGTACCTCTGGATGGGGCGCTGATAGTTTTTTTTATATTTTGTATGTATGTATACATATGTATTTATGTCTTTTAGTGTATATTTACTGTACATATTCACATTCTAATGTTTTTCACTTACAAGACAATGTACTTATTATTGTAAATACCTATATACATATAGAAGTTAAATTGTGCAAAAATATCCTTGTGCCACCAATAAGCAACATGTTTTTAAGGCAGTACTTTTTTTAAGCTTTAGATTTGCATATTATGAAATATTTCTTTGAAAGTAGCTTTTGGCAACGGCATTTCTGAAATCTATGGGGTAAATGAAATAGTTCCTGGCAGAACAAAAATAAGAGAAATTCAAGTATTGATAATCAGCACATCAGGCATTCATATATAAACATTTGCATATGGAAATTATGATTCCGGAAGGCAGGTCAATCTTACCATGAAATTTCTTCATAAGCCGAAGCTGTTTCAAAGATTTTTATTTTGGCTGCAACAAATAAAACTTTATGTGTAGGACCAATGTAATATATATGAGCAGTCACAGGAGCCGATTAATCATTGGCCGAATGGCCCCTGACGCACCTGTTTCCACGCCGGAAACAGCAGTTATGAAGCAGTGGTCTTTAGACCGCTGCTCCAAACTGGTCCGCAGCCTCAGACAGACATTGATAAATCGGCCCCACAGAGTCAACCTTTAGAGTATGAATAAAACTCTTCTGGCTCTGAGAAAGTACTAACTGGGAACCTATCATCAAGTTTCCAAGACCATTCCTTAGTGGTCCTATATGGAGATACAGACAACTTGGCAGGAAATGCCACTGTTGCATTAAAAGCCATTCTGCCCCTGCCCAGTATTAGGTAATGATTTATGTGCTTGTCTGTAGGGCCTGTTTTGTGTTTCTAATGCCACCCATGCCCAACTCCCACACATTTGTTAGCTTTCCTCTTTGTAGTTTTCTGTTATAGCCTTATTTGTATTTGTGGCTTGTTACATTTGTAGTGACCTGAATATCTTGTTTTTGTTTCTCTTTGTTCTGAGCATAATAAACATTTTTATTCTGTAGGCATATTATAATATTTTTTTATTAATCCATTCCTTGTGAAAATATTCAGGGACAGTGCCAGTCTTTGCAAACGCTGCAGTATAGTCGTGCTTATAATTTATTTAAGAGTCACGTTAACACATTTAAGGGAACACTACCTTCAGAATTTATAGTACAATAAATAAGGTAGGATTATGTCAAAACAGGTTTCTCACTTATAAGGCGAGGGGGGGGTCAAAATGCAGCTATGTGAATATCATATATGATTTAATCTTAAATCACTTTATTGTTTAAGCAACAATAATCTATTTCAAGAAAAAAAAATAAAAAATAAAAAATATATATATATATATATATATATACTGGTAATCCCAGGGTGCTAAAAGACATAAATATTCTTCTTGCCAACAAATAAGTGACATGTTCTTTATAAGGCAAGGGGAAGAAGCACCAAAGACACATTAAAGGGACACTAACGTTAAAATTTAATTTCATGAATCAGACAGAACATGCAAATAAAAACACTATCCAATTTACTCTTACTATCAATTTGTGTACAGTTTTTTTATATGCACACTTTATGATGCAGCAGCTCCTAGGGAGCATGTGCAAGATTTCACAGCATATATGTACTGTATGTGATTGGCTGATGCCTGTTTCCATTTGAAACTCAGAGTAAGTGCTATTGCATTCCTTTTTTTATTAAGCATCTGATGATTATGCAATTTTACTGTATTGCACAGCTGGGTCGTACGACTAGTGCTACTGATTGGATCTCTGTTCTCTGCAGCCGTTAAATAAATAGCAATACAGTGTCGCTAGCTATAAAATGAAATGCTCTAACAGCCCTTTAATGGTCCTCTAAAGCAAACAATACTGATCCTAGTTTACTCTGTGTTAAATCCACAGCTCCTAATATGTATACAGATGTTTATTGGTGCAGTAGCAGACCTACTCACAGAGGACCCTGGTACAAACATTTTTGAGCCCCCCAAGGTAACTCAGTAATGAACAAAAGTAATAATATAAATGCTTTTCTGCATAATGATTTTGTGTGTGTGTGTATATATATATATATGGATAGAAAGATGGGTGTAGGAATGGCGCTGGAAAGACACCCTATAAATATATTCTAGAGAGATTAGAGTGGTAAATTTGCTGCCTGTGAATATCTACCCAGAGAAAAACTGTGCCCCCAGGAACAGTTAACTTGGTAGAAAAAATATGTAATAAAGAGAGGGAAAATAGGGGAAAAAAGGGAAATTCAGGAAGGCGCAACACTCTGAATGAAGAATCCTAGATAGGGAGTATTTAGATCAGTGTGTTTTGAATGACCTATTACTCTAGTGATATACACCTAGTGGAAAAATGCAAAGGGAATATCAAATATAGATATAATATAATATAGAAGGAGAGGCAATTTAAATGTTTACTATGAATTATTCTGATAAGCTGTTTGTTGATTATTGGATATCTAAAAGTATCAAAAAATAGTGTATACAATATACACACAATAACTAAAAAAAAATACAATTAGTACTGGTAAACAAATAGCATAAATGATTGAATGTCTGTTGAATGATATGTGACAAATTATGTACATACAGACCTATAACAAAAAACAACCACCTAAAAATGCCTAAATATTCAAAAGTTGGCAAAAATTTTACAAAAATACCTACGATTGATATTGTAAATTATAATAGCCTGAATATGTAGTAAATTGTGATAATAATAGTAATATAGAAACGTAGTATTGACTGTCAGACTGTATTTCAACAGTAAAAGTCCTGTGAAAGTTCAAAGTTTTAATTCAATAAAGCAAGTGAACTTCTATAACTGTAGATGAATGTAAAAGATCCAAAATGGTTAAACAAGATATATCAATGAATCCACGTTCCACAACGAACCCGTTGGGAGTATACTTACACTCCATTACCTCAATCTCATGAGGTAAGTGCCGCGCAGTGTATAGGTAGTTCTTCCCCTCGGTGTCTGTGGTAAAGTGGAGCGGTGTCCTTTTTCGATCCAGAGATCTCTTTAATACTCTCTCCCGAATAGTATTCAGTCATGTAAGAGAAAGGACATACAATAGTGCAACATTGTATGGGAATATCACACTCTTTATTGGTTAACAATTGTGCGCTTACATCAAGTAACCTCAATAATATGACGTAATTAAAAACATAGATAAAATATTTTTTTGGCCTTGAGCTTCCTTATACAAATGTTGTTAAAATCCGGTAAAATCTATAATCTATAAGCTGAAATAAAGGAACCTGACGCGTTTCGAAGAGATATAAAACTTTTTTGCTCTTCTTCCTTAGAGGTATTTACCGAATGTAACAAAAGCTGCGTATAAATACACTGAAAAGCCGGAGCGGCGGCACGCCCCCTTTCGTTATTAAGTGCAGCGATTGGTCACATACCAGATAATGTATGCTATTGGTTCAAAAACCAGTAGTGATAGTGTCATGTGGTACTTCATTTATGTTATTGGGTATACACAGTTTCTATGGAAACAGCGAAAACTGTGAGTGAAAACTCGTCATACAGCGATCAAAAAGTTAAAGCTTTTTTTATAAAATGTGTTTAGTATCATCGTGTATCAATAAAATGACTGAGGCTTATTTGAAAATAGTATCTATATTGAATTAAAGGTATGAAAAAGGTGATCCTAGATGGATATGTATTTGCGATGTACTAGTTTAGTGCGATTGTGCCTATAAAGAAAAAATTCCTTGACTACAGGGAGAAAGCGATAAAAGAGAAATAATTAATCTCTCCTAAATGATGTTTAAATACTTAAAGTATTCATAGTAGAATTATTCCTTGTTTCTAGATAAAGTCCTTAGCTGTGTGATTTGTATATAGATATGAAATATTCCTTTTGGATAATAGTGAATGAAATAGATAAGTTGAATGTAAATCAAACTTATAAAAAACATGCAATATAAAAAGGGGTTAGCTAAATAAATAGATCTGGAAGATATCAGGGGAAGAGTCAAATTTGTGATTAATTAAAAAGGAAAAAACATAGATAATACAACAAGTATTATCATAAAAAAAAGGAAAAAAAAATATTTCCATGATAGTATAAGGGATAAACAATTGATTATATATAAACGATTAAAAAATGTTTTTTATTAAATTGATTCTAGGAAACTGATGGGCTATACTAGTTGATTTACAGCTAGAGGTTATCCTTAAATATGGGAATGGTAGTGATATCATGGAATATATCCTAGAATTTGAGGTAGATGTAAAATGAGATTTAATAATAAAAGCAAATGTGAAATTTTAAAATTAGGTTAAAAGTGAATTTTGTCAGATATAAAAATTTGACAATAAGAGTCTAAATATAATTTTATGAGCAATAAAGTTATTAATGGCAAAATAATTATTATTGCTATTATTGGAACTGAAATGATAAATAGCTATACTTGAATTGTTTAAAAACTACATCTATATAAATATAATACTTAGTATTCTGTTACAAAATACATACATAGAATATTAGAAATACAAAATATGACTGTGATTTAAAATTAACAAGACTTCAATTAAATTGGGGTCACCAGGAGTAATGGTATAAAAATTAGATGGTCTATATTGTTGCGTTTGTTGTTTGCTGACAAGAGCTAGCTGTATGTTACATCTAGTTTAGTTGTCTAGATGTTCAGCTGGGTAACAAATCGATTAAATTTATTAGATTACATAAAATTGAGTTGAAATTCAATTTAGGATTGGATTGGAAATCTTAAGGCTGTCTACTATTAAGAATAAAAATCGTTGAGAATGAATTGATTTATATATACATAAATGAATTATACTAAGTGAGATAGGCAGCAAGGTCAATATCTTTATATATTCTAACATTTTAGAATATATACCAGAAAAGAAAAGAGGAGGAGATAGGGAACTTGATATTCGGAGGAGGGAAACATTCTGGATCTATACCTTCCAAACACTAGTTCCCAAGGGAATTGAATAAAGATATTGACCTTGCTGCCTATCTCACTTAGTATAATTCATTTATGTATATATAAATCAATTCGTTCTCAACGATTTTTATTCTTAATAGTAGACAGCCTTAAGATTTCCAATCCAATCCTAAATTGAAATTCAACTCAATTTTATGTAATCTAATAAATTTAATCGATTTGTTACCCAGCTGAACATCTAGACAACTAAACTAGATGTAACATACAGCTAGCTCTTGTCAGCAAACAACAAACGCAACAATATAGACCATCTAATTTTTATACCATTACTCCTGGTGACCCCAATTTAATTGAAGTCTTGTTAATTTTAAATCACAGTCATATTTTGTATTTCTAATATTCTATGTATGTATTTTGTAACAGAATACTAAGTATTATATTTATATAGATGTAGTTTTTAAACAATTCAAGTATAGCTATTTATCATTTCAGTTCCAATAATAGCAATAATAATTATTTTGCCATTAATAACTTTATTGCTCATAAAATTATATTTAGACTCTTATTGTCAAATTTTTATATCTGACAAAATTCACTTTTAACCTAATTTTAAAATTTCACATTTGCTTTTATTATTAAATCTCATTTTACATCTACCTCAAATTCTAGGATATATTCCATGATATCACTACCATTCCCATATTTAAGGATAACCTCTAGCTGTAAATCAACTAGTATAGCCCATCAGTTTCCTAGAATCAATTTAATAAAAAACATTTTTTAATCGTTTATATATAATCAATTGTTTATCCCTTATACTATCATGGAAATATTTTTTTTTTCCTTTTTTTTTTATGATAATACTTGTTTTAGTATCTATGTTTTTTCCTTTTTAATTAATCACAAATTTGACTCTTCCCCTGATATCTTCCAGATCTATTTATTTAGCTAACCCCTTTTTATATTGCATGTTTTTTATAAGTTCGATTTACATTCAACTTATCTATTTCATTCACTATTATCCAAAAGGAATATTTCATATCTATATACAAATCACACAGCTAAGGATTTTATCTAGAAACAAGGAATAATTCTACTATGAATATTTTAAGTATTTAAACATCATTTAGGAGAGATTAATTATTTCTCTTTTATCGCTTTCTCCCTGTAGTCAAGGAATTTTTTCTTTATAGGCACAATCGCACTAAACTAGTACATCGCAAATACATATCCATCTAGGATCACCTTTTTCATACCTTTAATTCAATATAGATACTATTTTCAAATAAGCCTCAGTCATTTTATTGATACATGATGATACTAAACACATTTTATAAAAAAAGCTTTAACTTTTTGATCGCTGTATGACGAGTTTTCACTCGCAGTTTTCGATGTTTCCATAGAAACTGTGTATACCCAATAACATAAATGAAGTACCACATGACACTATCACTACTGGTTTTTGAACCAATAGCATACATTATCTGGTATGTGACCAATCGCTGCACTTAATAACGAAAGGGGGCGTGCCGCCGCTCCGGCTTTTCAGTGTATTTATACGCAGCTTTTGTTACATTCGGTAAATACCTCTGAGGAAGAAGAGCAAAAAAGTTTTATATCTCTTCGAAACGCATCAGGTTCCTTTATTTCAGCTTATAGATTATAGATTTTACCGGATTTTAACAACATTTGTATAAGGAAGCTCAAGGCCAAAAAAATATTTTATCTATGTTTTTAATTACCTCATATTATTGAGGTTACTTGATGTAAGCGCACAATTGTTAACCAATAAAGAGTGTGATATTCCCATACAACTATTGTATGTCCTTTCTCTTACATGACTGAATACTATTCGGGAGAGAGTATTAAAGAGATCTCTGGATCAAAAAAGGACACCGCTCCACTTTACCACAGACACCGAGGGGAAGAACTACCTATACACTGCGTGGCACTTACCTCATGAGATTGAGGTAACGGAGTGTAAGTATACTCCCAACGGGTTCGTTGTGAAACGTGGATTCATTGATATATCTTGTTTAACCATTTTGGATCTTTTACATTCATCTACAGTTATAGAAGTTCACTTGCTTTATTGGATTAAAACTTTGAACTTTCACAGGACTTTTACTGTTGAAATACAGTCTGACAGTCAATACTATGTTTCTATATTACTATTATTATCATAATTTACTACATATTCAGGCTATTATAATTTACAATATCAATCGTAGGTATTTTTGTAAAAATTTTGCCAACTTTTGAATATTTAGGCATTTTTAGGTGGTTGTTTTTTGTTATAGGTCTGTATGTACATAATTTGTCACATATCATCCAACAGACATTCAATCATTTATGCTATTTGTTTACCAGTACTAATTGTATTTTTTTTGAGTTATTGTGTGTATATTGTATACACTATTTTTTGATACTTTTAGATATCCAATAATCAACAAACAGCTTATCAGAATAATTCATAGTAAACATTTAAATTGCCTCTCCTTCTATATTATATTATATCTATATTTGATATTCCCTTTGCATTTTTCCACTAGGTGTATATCACTAGAGTAATAGGTCATTCAAAACACACTGATCTAAATACTCCCTATCTAGGATTCTTCATTCAGAGTGTTGCGCCTTCCTGAATTTCCCTTTTTTTCCCCTATTTTCCCTCTCTTTATTATATATATATATATATATATATATATATATATATATATATATATATATATACATAAATAATGCTTCATTTTATAATGATACAGACTATTTATACACTGCCAGTGAGCACACTGTGCTGTATAATGATCTGATTTTCTATACACTATACACTGATGAGTACACTGCTGTTTAAATATGTATACTCATGAACATGCTGTGCTGTATAATGACAAAATATCTATACACTAATAGTGAGTTGTATTGTATAATGATGTCAGCATCTATACGCTGAGGAGTTTTCTGTGCAGTATAATAATGATAAGTATCTATACCCAGATAATGAGCATATGGGCACACTCCTATGTATACATTAGCTGTTATGGGCCCCTCCAGCACTTTGGCAATGGTGCCACTGTCCATGCTGCGTCAATGGTAGTTCTGCCCCTGAATTAGTGGCTATGTGTAACAACCCATCATGACTGGCTTAACATTCATGTCCTTGTCAGGATCTGAAATGTTCTGTACCCACCCAAGTAGGACTTTACCTGTGCTGAATATTTTTTGAAATGTAAACTTAGTAATCTAGTATTAGTAATGAAATAGATGACATATTCTAATGTCACAGAGCATGACATTTGTGCAGTATATTGTCCCTTAAATTGTATTTATACAATACATAAATCCATTTTTTGGTCCATTCAATTACAGTACATATAGCTTGATTCACATTCCAATTTGTTTTTCCAGACTGCAGATGTTGACTGATATAGTTTATCCACCTGCTGGAAGGTTAGTCTGTGTTTGCCACGGTATTGGTGACATTGGCACACTGTGCAGAATACTGGTACACTATGCAGGAAACCGGGACTGCCAGAACACTATACAGGAAACCGGGGCCACTGTAACAAAATGAGCACTGGCTGGGTACTGGAACCACATGGACTTGGCAGAGACTGGATAAGGTAGAGACTGGAAACAGCGGAGACTGGATATGGTGGAGACTTCACAAAGATTAGGTACAGAAGAGACTTGTTGAAGACTGGATATGGCAGAGTACTGACAAAAACTGGAAACGGCAGAGCTCTGACAGAGACTGGATACAGCAGAACCCTGACAGAGACTGGATACAGCAGAGTACTGACAGAGACTGGCTACGGTAGAGTACTGACAGAGACTGGATACGGCAGGGTACAGAGTACTCCATTTAGGTTAAGTTAGGGGGTGTTAGGTTAGGGGGTTTCGATGTTAGTTTATTACTTTGCGATGTGGGGAGGTGGCAGTTTACGGGTTAATAGTATAGATAATAACTTCTGTTTAACCTGTATTAAGAGAGTCACAGATTACACAGATTGCCTAACTCCTAAACGAATATCAAAATTTTATGATATGTGTATTAATGTACATTTTAAATATCAATATCATAACCCAGATTGTATGCATCATATATGGTTATGTTTCAAATATAATAATATCTCAAAATACATATTTTTTTAGACTGAGGCAAACGATTGTAAACATCAATTGTTGTTAGCGACAATTATTTTACTGACTAGAAACATAACATAAAATTCTTCAAGGACAAATGCCAGCAGTAGAAGTGTAAAAACATCAACTTTTATTGCAATTTTTAATAGAACAGTATGATACAAAAGTTTGTAGAAAAATAGAACTCATATTGTTTTTAGGTAAACATGAAATGGTTGTCAAAACATTACACATTTCTCTTTAAAAAACAAACAAATACCAGCACCAGACCTTCCAACTGTCTCTATTTGAGAGGGACAGTCCCTGGTACTGAGCTCTGTCCCACTGTCCATCTGAGACCGTTACATGTCCCTAATTAAAGAATTTACCTTAGCCCCACCCACTAACCACCTGCACATGACCAAAAAATAACTAAACACACCCATTGACTGCCCAGACACACCCACAACCCCACCCTTTCCAACATGGCTCCTTCCACAAAATGGCAACCAGCCCCCATCATATGAAATCAGAACATATTTTAGAGACTGCATCAGTGGGGAATGATTTTTAGATTGGTTTGTTTTATAAAATTATAGCCCTGATTGAAAGTATCTAAAATAGAGATCATCACAGTATATCTTATAAGGTCATTTTAGATATTTATTGGATTTAAAATTAGAATAGAGATTTTCCAACAGTGATTTAGCAATATGATTGTATGTATACAATAGCTTTAGCATACTTCCTTAATATAAATATTTTAATTTTTGCTTTACATAAATGAGATTTATAAATCAACTGCAGATCAAATTTCTATAGGTTTATACATTTCTTTCCCTTCCCAAATTGATTGATTCTGTTCTGATCAGACTTTTTTTAATCCCTCTTCTTAAAAAAAATTAGGCAGTACCAAAGGACAGAGCTGTCAAGTCACAGGCCACCATTTATTTAATGCCAGAGGTTTACTCCTGAAACCTCGTGCAGCATCTGCTACCCGCATTTAATATTGCACAAGCAATTGTTTTTGAAGCCCATCCCCCTGTTCTAGGGCAACCAATTGAGCTAGGACAGGGCTTGTCAATCAGCCCTATAAGGTAACCAATAAGGGGTATTTTGCAGTTCTTTGCATATTTCGTAAATAGTGTGCATATTACAACATGAAAATAAACATGTTCGCTTCAGCGCAATCTAATTTAATGTGCATCAGAGCTCCGGATAACTGTTATGCAAAACAAAAAAGTGGCACAAAAAACATCAAAAATACATTTAAAAGTACAGTTACACTCATAATAGCACAGTCTTATAAACATTATTTTTTTAAAAAATTGCATTAAAAAGTTATAAGGGCTCAAAGATATGAGGTGTTAGAAAAAACAAAGGCAGGCAAAGGACTTTAACATAGAGATACATACATACACGTGTCTAACAGGCCCATTTATCAAGCTCCGTACGGAGCTTGAAGGGCCTTGTTTCTGGCAAGTCTTTAGACTCGCATACAAAGAGAGAAGCGCTCTACCAGGAACGAACAACAGCTCAGTGGCTTGTTCTATGGCGATTTACCACCCGGAAGCAGCCTATTTTAGACCAGTGTGCTTTTCACAGAAGAAAACTTTCCTGAAGTATATCAGTCTGATCCCGCCAAGTAAGGTCAGTCCAGCCCCGAAATACCAGGCAATTCTCCTCTGAACAAGGAACATGACAACCCCAGACGATCGTTTCGGCCTCCTATGGGCCTCGTCAGTGAGGTGCAGCCACATTCCTCTAAGCACACTGGGCAAGGAGTCCACGTCTGGTTTCCCCCATCACCCATAGGGAGACTTCCCCAGGGTCATAATAATTTGCATACAAAGAGAGAAGCGCTCTACCAGGAACGAACAACAGCTCAGTGGCTTGTTCTATGGCGATTTACCACCCGGAAGCAGCCTCTTTTAGACCAGTGTGCTTTTCACAGAAGAAAACTTTCCTGAAGTATATCAGTCTGATCCCGCCAAGTAAGGTCAGTCCAGCAACGAAATACCAGCCAATTCTCCTCTGAACAAGGAACATGACAACCCCAGACGATCGTTTCGGCCTCCTATGGGCCTCGTCAGTGAGGTGCAGCCACATTCCTCTAAGCACACTGGGCAAGGAGTCCACGTCTGGTTTCCCCCATCACCCATAGGGACACTTCCCCAGGGTCATAATAATTTGCATACAAAGAGAGAAGCGCTCTACCAGGAACGAACAACAGCTCAGTGGCTTGTTCTATGGCGATTTACCACCCGGAAGCAGCCTCTTTTAGACCAGTGTGCTTTTCACAGAAGAAAACTTTCCTGAAGTATATCAGTCTGATCCCGCCAAGTAAGGTCAGTCCAGCCCCAAAATACCAGGCAATTCTCCTCTGAACAAGGAACATGACAACCCCAGACGATCGTTTCGGCCTCCTATGGGCCTCGTCAGTGAGGTGCAGCCACATTCCTCTAAGCACACTGGGCAAGGAGTCCACGTCTGGTTTCCCCCATCACCCATAGGGAGACTTCCCCAGGGTCATAATAATTTGCATACAAAGAGAGAAGCGCTCTACCAGGAACGAACAACAGCTCAGTGGCTTGTTCTATGGCGATTTACCACCCGGAAGCAGCCTCTTTTAGACCAGTGTGCTTTTCACAGAAGAAAACTTTCCTGAAGTATATCAGTCTGATCCCGCCAAGTAAGGTCAGTCCAGCCCCGAAATACCAGGCAATTCTCCTCTGAACAAGGAACATGACAACCCCAGACGATCGTTTCGGCCTCCTATGGGCCTCGTCAGTGAGGTGCAGCCACATTCCTCTAAGCACACTGGGCAAGGAGTCCACGTCTGGTTTCCCCCATCACCCATAGGGAGACTTCCCCAGGGTCATAATAATTTCCATACAAAGAGAGAAGCGCTCTACCAGGAACGAACAACAGCTCAGTGGCTTGTTCTATGGCGATTTACCACCCGGAAGCAGCCTCTTTTAGACCAGTGTGCTTTTCACAGAAGAAAACTTTCCTGAAGTATATCAGTCTGATCCCGCCAAGTAAGGTCAGTCCAGCCCCGAAATACCAGGCAATTCTCCTCTGAACAAGGAACATGACAACCCCAGACGATCGTTTCGGCCTCCTATGGGCCTCGTCAGTGAGGTGCAGCCACATTCCTCTAAGCACACTGGGCAAGGAGTCCACGTCTGGTTTCCCCCATCACCCATAGGGAGACTTCCCCAGGGTCATAATAATTTGCATACAAAGAGAGAAGCGCTCTACCAGGAACGAACAACAGCTCAGTGGCTTGTTCTATGGCGATTTACCACCCGGAAGCAGCCTCTTTTAGACCAGTGTGCTTTTCACAGAAGAAAACTTTCCTGAAGTATATCAGTCTGATCCCGCCAAGTAAGGTCAGTCCAGCCCCGAAATACCAGGCAATTCTCCTCTGAACAAGGAACATGACAACCCCAGACGATCGTTTCGGCCTCCTATGGGCCTCGTCAGTGAGGTGCAGCCACATTCCTCTAAGCACACTGGGCAAGGAGTCCACATCTGGTTTCCCCCATCACCCATAGGGAGACTTCCCCAGGGTCATAATAATTTGCATACAAAGAGAGAAGCGCTCTACCAGGAACGAACAACAGCTCAGTGGCTTGTTCTATGGTGATTTACCACCCGGAAGCAGCCTCTTTTAGACCAGTGTGCTTTTCACAGAAGAAAACTTTCCTGAAGTATATCAGTCTGATCCCGCCAAGTAAGGTCAGTCCAGCCCCGAAATACCAGGCAATTCTCCTCTGAACAAGGAACATGACAACCCCAGACGATCGTTTCGGCCTCCTATGGGCCTCGTCAGTGAGGTGCAGCCACATTCCTCTAAGCACACTGGGCAAGGAGTCCACGTCTGGTTTCCCCCATCACCCATAGGGAGACTTCCCCAGGGTCATAATAATTTGCATACAAAGAGAGAAGCGCTCTACCAGGAACGAACAACAGCTCAGTGGCTTGTTCTATGGCGATTTACCACCCGGAAGCAGCCTCTTTTAGACCAGTGTGCTTTTCACAGAAGAAAACTTTCCTGAAGTATATCAGTCTGATCCCGCCAAGTAAGGTCAGTCCAGCCCCGAAATACCAGGCAATTCTCCTCTGAATAAGGAACATGGCAACCCCAGACGATCGTTTCGGCCTCCTATGGGCCTCGTCAGTGAGGTGCAGCCACATTCCTCTAAGCACACTGGGCAAGGAGTCCACGTCTGGTTTCCCCCATCACCCATAGGGAGACTTCCCCAGGGTCATAATAATTTGCATACAAAGAGAGAAGCGCTCTACCAGGAACGAACAACAGCTCTTTAGACTCGCCAGAAACACTACTTATGAAGCAGCGGTCTAAAGACCGCTGCTCCATAACCCTGTCTGCCTGCTCTGAGCAGGCGGACAGGAATCGCCGGAAATCAACCCGATCGAATACGATCGGGTTGATTGACAGCTCCCTGCTGGCAGCCGATTGGCCGCGAGTCAGCAGGGGGCAGCGTTGCACCAGCAGCTCTTGTGAGCTGCTGGTGCAATGTTAAATGCGGAGAGCGTATTGCTCTCCGCATTTAGCGAGGTCTTGCGGACCTGATCCGCAGTGTCGGATCAGGTCCGTAAGCCCTTTGATAAATGGGCCTGTAAATATGAATATGCATATATATATGCATATACAATAATAATGTACTTATTATTGTAAATACCTATTTTTATATATATATATATATATATATATATATATATATATATACACACAAGGAAAAAAAGGTCCGGACAGCAGCTCAAAACAAGTAATCCACTTTATAATAAAGCTATTTAGCGTATCATAAAAATGGCAATATTACAATGCAAAAAAAAAAATGCAAAGATATGCAGTTATAAAGAGCGTAGCTATGGCCAAGCTGGTAGGGCTGTTAAGAGCACTAGAAAAGGCTTGTCTGATGCGTTTCGGCTCCTATGGAGCCTTACCCATAGACTGCATACTACCAAATCCTATTATGCAAATTTATATAGGCTAACCTAACATGCAATTGGTTGTTAAGGCCCTATCCTGCTGACCAATGGCTAGAGAGGTATGGGGACAGCACCCAGCTGGTTAATTAACCTATAGAGAGACAAGGTGCAATGATATATAAACCCTGAACTGTTATTCAATGTATGTATCTAAGGACAGCATGGGTGAGTAAACAAATAGTTAAATAATTATACTAACAGAAATCTTATGGCCCTTATGTATCATTTATGCCAAATGTAGCCAGAAAAAAATAGTTAATTAATAGGAGTGTGCCAATCTGAATTAGCAACCCCCAATATAATCTATTAAGTTTAGTATACCCCTACTTGGTGACCCCTAAAATATTTAAAGTTACTGTGTCATGGTATCATTGCCTGAATAGTTGTATATACTACACATAGAACTCTCTATCTTAACTAATATTTATTGTATTATTAATTATTTGACCTCAGTTGATACTTTAAGATCAAATTTGAATTTTAAATTTTAAACTTTAAATTTTCAATTTTAAATCGGATAATGTCAAGGGGCTAGTCTACTTAAATAGCTAAACAGCATCACCAATGGTTGATAAAATCTGTTTCTATGTTGAGACCTGATGGTTGTCTTGTCCCTAGGGTGAAGATCCGAAAAACCTATTTTTTTCAGGAGATCTCTGGATCTATCACCTCCACAGGGCCTCTTTGGAACTTGATCAATGACTGCCCATGTAAAGCCTCTCACATCGCCATGATGAACCTCAACAAAATGTTTATCGGCCCCTGTAGTTAAGAGACTACGTTCAATGTCATTGAGATGTGCTTGTATCCTCTCTCGTGCCTCCCTTGAGGTACAACCCACGTATTGCTTGTCACATGTTACTAATAAGGTAGATGATAAATGTGGATCTACAGTTTGTACAATGAATGTGTGAATACACTTTCTGGGTTGCTGTAGATTGAAAGGTCTTACTTACGGTAACAAATCCGCAAGCCTTACACGTACCATTATCACATTTAAAGTGCCCTTTCTGTGACAACCAACTACTCTGAGGTTTGGGTTTCTTAAGTACTGAGGGGGATACCTGGTTCCCAATCGTCATATTACGTTTGGGAACACAGAAGCAACCATCCCTGATCTCATCCTTCAGAATGTCATCTGCCAATAAAGGCCTCGCTTCCATTGATTCGTTAAAAATGGAGCCGTAAGCTACCGAAGCGGACGACAGCTAAAAGTAATTTACGGCTCCATTTTAGTACCAGGTTTCCATTGAAAAGATTAGCGTGTTGCGCGCAGTCGCTCTTTTCGGCGGTACGTAAGTTTGCGTTGCCAACCGATGTCGGATTTGTCGAAAAGCGCGCCATAACAAGTGCATTGCCATGGTAACCCGACCTCTATCTATAAGAATAATGGTTTGCGCCTGCGCTCTTTACCTGTGATCGCCTCTAGAGAGAAAGACACGGGAGCTAGTTGCGTTGGTAGGAGTTTTGGGTTTTTGAGAGTTGTTTGAGAGTTAGTGGAGAGTTTGATATTTTATTTTCATATATTCTTATTGTAGGGCTCATATAATATTAGGAACACACACACACATCCATACATTAGTTAATTAACACACATTAGTTTATACACACAAACACACACACACTTTTATTTGATACAAACACATTCACATTTTTTTTTATTTCATTAACCCCCATATCCCCATCTTCCTTTATTACTCCTTTCATTAATCCCCTTATTCCACTTCCCATCCCCCCTTTGACTACCCTTCCCTTCCTCACTATATAACTTTTTTTTTTATATACATTTTGCCCATCCTATTTTTTTTTTTTTACATCCCATATTTTTGGTTTCATTTGACTATATAGCCCACCCCTTTCTTCATTTGCATCCCTTATTATTTTTCTATAATTTTGTTCTAATCCTCCTTAGTTTTTCCTTTTTCATTTACATCCCTTTGTTTATTTTCACCCCCACATTTTATTTTTATTTTGAGGGATATAGAATAGAGATAGTTAGGGTCTAGATAGGTTAGGTAGTTAGTTTTGGGGATATTTAATTTAGGGTTTAGTTAGATGAATTAGTGTAGTTAGGTAAGCTAGGGACTTTAGTGTTAGGTTAGAGTTAGGGAGGAAGGAGAAAGGGATGGATAGGCCTAGTGGAGTTGGGAAGGGGGTGGCTAGGGGGAGGGCAGTGTAGAGGGTGGATATAGGGAGGGGGAGGGGGGAAGTAGGGAGTAGTATGGGCAGGAATAGGGGCCGAGGTTTGGGTGGAGGATTTGTCCTTCCTCAAACCCTGGCAGAGGAGGGAAGGAGAGAGGGTGGAAGAGGAGTGGAGGTGGGAGGAGTGAGGAGGAGTCAGCCTCAGCTAGGCACAAAAAGAAAAGGGAAAGTGGGGCAGACTGTGGCAAGTGGGGGTGGGGCTGGTGGTAGCCTGTCACAGCCTGCAGGGAGAGAGGAGGTAGAGAGGGCTGGTCCCCAGTCACAGGAGGGAGTCTGTGTCTGCTGGCCCTTCAGGTGTGAAGGGCAGGCTAAGAGAGGAGAGGTACTCTGAGGAGGAGAAGGAGGCTCTTGTTGAGGCCTACTTGGAGAGGGCAGCTCAGCTGGAGAACCCTAACCTGAGGCCGGGTGTCCGGAATAAGCTGTGGGAGGAGATTCGAGTGGCAGTCAGCTGCTTAGGACGTAATCGTTCTACTGCCAGCATTAAACACCGCTATCATGACTGCAGGAGGGAAACCAAAGCTAAGCTGGCACAGCAGGCCAAATATGCACGTGGGACAGGTGGTGGTCCTAGCAAGAGAATACACCTAAGGTCATGGGAGGAGATGCTGTCCAATGTCATCTCGGGTTGAATCTGTTTACGGATGTAAGGGGACGATGGACACCTCTGTGCCACCTGAAGAGGTGTATGAAGGTGAATATTCAATATTAAATATAACCATATATGTGATGTATATATGTTGTATATCATAAATACCCATCTGTGTTTAGCTATGAATCTAAATTTACATAGTTGTATTTAATATGTTCAGCAAGCACTCTGTATTGTATATCTGCTCCGACAAGCAAGAATATTGATTATATAATATCCAAGAATATTAAGCATTTCATATAAATCATGTGTCATTGTCCTTAAAGGGACACTGTACCCAAATTAATTATTTTGTGAATCAGATGCAGCATGCAATTTTAAGCAACTTTCTAATTTACTACTATAATCAATTTCTCTTCATTCTCTTGCTATCTTTATATGAAAAAGAAGGCATCTAAGCTTTTTTCTAAGTTCAGAACTCTGGACAGCAGTTTTTGATTGGTGGATGCATTTATCCACCAATCAGCAAGGACAACCTAGGTTGTTCACCAAAAATGGGCCACCATCTAAACTTACATTCTTGCATTTCAAATAAAGATACCAAGAGAATAAAGAACATTTGAAAATAGGAGTAAATCCGAAAGTTGATTAAAATTGCATGCTCTATCTGAAGCACAAAAGAAAATATTTTGTACAGTGTCCCTTTAACAATGTTCCTTTAAGACACAGTCTATAAAGATTACTCAGTTATGGTCATATATGCTTGGATTTTATCCCAAACACACTATGTGTGTGTGTGTGTGTATGTGTGTGTGTGTGTGTGTGTGTATGTGTGTGTGTGTATGTGTGTGTGTGTGTGTGTGTGTGTATGTGTGTGTGTGTGTGTATGTATGTGTGTGTGTATGTGTGTGTGTGTGTGTATGTGTGTGTGTGTGTGTATGTGTGTGTGTGTATGTGTGTGTGTGTGTGTGTGTGTGTATGTGTGTGTGTGTGTGTGTATGTGTGTGTGTGTGTGTGTATGTGTGTGTGTACATATATACACATAAATATGGAATATAATAGTCTGTATTATTATGCTACAAAGTAATATATTCTATTAGATAGATAATGTAAACATACCGTATATTTATTTGTAGGTTCCGAACAGGAGGAGTATGAAGCTGCACCAACAGCAGGATGTTCCTACATTCACTGAGGAGGATGAGGATATCTATGGTGACACTACCTCCTATATCAGCCTCTTAGAAGATGATATGCAGCAGCCTAGGGCATATGAGGTGGAGGATGTATCATGCCCTTCTCCATCTACTTCGGAGACAACATTTCATGTTTTGGGTTCTGAACCCCAGCAGACTCATCCTCCTCAACAATGGCAGTTCATGCATACTTCGCAGCAACAAATGGCACAGCCCCCACAGCTGCACCCACCGCAGCAGATGATGCACCCCCCACAACATCCTCCTCAGCAGCAGATGATGCACCCCCCACAACATCCTCCTCAGCAGCAGATGATGCACCCCCCACAACATCCTCCTCAGCAACAGATGATGCACCCACCACGACATCATTATCCTCAGCAGCAGATGATGCACCCACCACAGCAGCATACAGATCTGCATCATCTGTACTATATGCCTCCCACTCCTATGGCACAACAGGAATCCACACCACCACCCACTGCACCCACCAATGTATTGCCAACAGTGCCATCACAGACAACCTCACAGTCACCAATACGGAGAGACAGCCCTGGAACCAGCCAATTATTAGTTCCTGAGACACCAAATGTACAACAGGGTCCGGCACAGTCCCAGCAGGATGATCTACTGAGGCTCATACATAGAGAGCTTAGGCTGTCCAGGCTCCAGCAGCAGCAGGATTTGAGAAGGATACAGAGCCAAATGGACATCCATAATGCCTCACTCGTCCGCCTGGCAGAGGCAGTGGAGAGGCTCGCGGATAGGCCCCAAACTCCATCCTCCCTTGCATCCTCTGTCATCTCCCTGCAGGACCCTGAATCCCGGTTATTAGCCTCACATTCAGCTGGTGGGCGTCGCACAAGATGCCACACTGCCCCCCTAAGTACCTCTCCTCCAAAGCCAAAATCCCGCCGCAAGAATTAATTAATATTCTTTTTTTTCCACCCAAGATATATCATATCTAATTTTTGCACTATAGCACTTTTTTAAGTGCGATTTTCATCTCATAAATATGCATCCATTTTTCTAATCCAAATTTGAACATATATCTTAATATTATTCTAATAGCTGTTTATCTGCTAAAAATGAACAGCTTTGTTCATTTTTATTTCACATGATGTCAATTAATATGCAGGTGTACATTGTTGAGAAATGTATGTGTCCTTTTATTGAGGATATTATGCTGTTTAAGAATACTTGGGGATACGTGTCTGAAATTTATACAGTATATGCTATCTAACATTAGTCAACGTGACATGTGTAAATGTTATGATTTATATTCCACAAGCATATGTTGTTTGCTCCTTCAGATGAAGCTAATAAGGGTTATACAGTTATAGAAGAGTTGAAAAGTAAATACTCCTTCCTGTTGATATGGCCAAATACCTTGCATTCATTCTTATAGTCCTATGTGGAATGTAATATCTGAAATATATACCTATCATGACTAATACCTATCATGACTAATGCACTCCTTTTTGTCAAGATTATTATTCAATATTTAGAATAATTAGATAAATGTATCTTTATGATATTTAAGCACTGGTGTATACACAACATATATGTGATTGCCATGATATAGAGGTGATTAATACATTTTAATTGACATCATATGAACAGACACAGACTCTCCCTGGGACCAATGCACAATGCACTTTTAAATTGTTTCAATAACTCCATGTTAAAGACAATACTTCATATCTCTTGAAGTATGTAATATTAAGCACTTATGTATTTTGGTTAATAGTCTAAATATTGCAAATGTATTATCTGCTTTAGCAGACATGACATTACATATATTTTATAAATATTAGTACTATGACACATTATGGGCGAAATTTATTACTATGTGAATTATCACGCAATTACGATCGGCAATTATAACGCCATCATTCGCACACTCCGTATTAACTTGACTAGTACTTATTTATCAAATTTCAATCCGTAATTATTCGCGTCATATTTGAAGCGAATATCATCGTATCTATGATAAATATCACTCCCTAATTTTCTAATTTATGAAGCATTCAATATGATAAAGCGAACAACTTAGTGGACGTTACTTACATGTGATATTAAAATGAATCTAAGACGTCATTACGGCGCGAATGTTAGCATACGCCTATTACTTTATTAGTCAGATTAATCTTTATTGCGACAAGATGGCAGCGATTGAAGCTGGAAGAACCAAAAGTGGACGTAATGTCCAATTTACTTTAGAACAAAATGAAGTTCTAGTAGAGAGTGTATTAGAGCATTATGATGTTCTTCTCGGCCATAAGCAGCGTGTTACCACACATAGCAGAAAAAAGTTTTTGTGGGAAGAGATTAGTCGCGCTGTTTCAGCAGTATCACGTTTTCCCAAAAATGTTGATAGTTGCAAAAAGCGTTTCTCTGACATTAAAAGAATCACAAAGTCAAAATATGCCAAAGAAAAAAAAGCAGCTAGGGCTACCGGCGGTGGCCCAGCAATGGATTCCGATCTTCTCAACTATGAACGACGTGTATTGTCTCGATTGGGGAACGAAATAGTAGATGGTCTTGATGTGCCTTGTGATTCCGATGATTTTCCAGGTTTGTATACAAATTACATGTTCAAACAGCGTATCTATAGACGCACAACAGTGATATGTGATACTGAATTATTGACCTTGTTAGTTTATAATTTCTTACTTATTTTAAAGTAAGATTAGGATAAATTACATTTACTTATATTCATGTGCACTTCAAATCATGGAGTATGGATTCACAAGTATACATCTTTCATACGTTGCAGGCTTTTTTAAGTTCCAAAAAGGCCATAAATATTATGATGAAAATAAATAGACACTCAACCCTAAAAATTTATTTTCTGATTCATATACTATGTAATTGTAAACAAGTATAATTTACAAACATTATACATTTTTCTGCATTCTCTTGCTATCTTGATTTTAAAATGAAGGTCTCTAAGCTAAGCCGACAGACCATTTTTTTTTCAGACCATGGACAGCAATTGTTAATTGTTTCTGTCCAATCAGCAAATACAATTTTACTTTTTCAACAAAAATGGTCCTGTTTCTAAAATTACAATTTTCCTTTTCGAATCAATATACCAAGATAATTGTCTATAACTTTTGACACTCATGAGCTAACAACCTATATTGTTAAAAAACAGAAAATAAGGCCTTATAAATTAGTCTATGAACCTCCTAGGTTTATCTTTAAAATAAGAATCACAAGAGAATTAATAAAAAATTTAACAAAAAATAAGTTTTCAGAAATTATTTTCTCAATCTGAAACATGAAATATTATTTTTGAGTAAAATGTCCCTCTAACACATATATGTATTCTTTTTAACTATTATAGCACAACCTTCTAGCCAATCTTCTCTACAAGCTACAGAGTCAATTGAGGAATTAGCTTCTACAAGCCAAATGAGGCCTACAGAAAATGTTTGTCAAAGAACCCTTTCGTCATCTTCGATAACAACACATAGTTTAGGATCAGCGGATACATTGCCTGATATTCCCTGCAGTACACCCGTTGACAATGCCAGAAATTCGAGAGGTATTTTTTTTTTTAAATTGTATTGTAGTATTTTTTTTCTTGTTAACAAATTAAAAGAACCCTAAAAAATAAATGTTATTTTTTATTTTCAGAAGTCATGAATATCTTCAATCAAATTATATCCGGAGGTATAGAAGAAGGTAATTATATAGCTTTATGTACATTTATTCTATTGTTGGCAAAATTTAAAGATATTTTTGTCCTTATTTAACTTTAATGTAGTATCATGTTTTGTAATGTGAAAAAAGATATGTTCCATGGTAAATCAATCTGCATATCAAATATCTTATTTTCAGTAATTGATTTTCCTGAAATGGCAGAGAACATTCACAATCGTTATTGATGTACTAATTTTCTTTTTGAAAAAATGATAATCAAATACAAATCTTACATTTTTAGAAATTGATTTGAAAATCAAAATTATTTTTTTTTTCCAAATAAAATTGAGTAAGATCTGTATTGGCTATCTTTTAATAAAAATGAATATATATATATATATATTTAATTTTAAATATTTTAGAATGTTTTTATTGTCAAATTTATATGTAAAACATAAATTACATACATATATTCGATGTTTTATCTATATATTTATTTTCTATATTTATTTGTAGGTAACGAAGAAGAAAACACACAAGATGATATTAGTAGTGGGGAAATAATACTAAGGACTGTAGACCCTTTAGAAGAAGATTCACAAATGACTATAATTGAAGAGTCCTTGTCAGGGACAAATACATCTGCCCAATCAAGGTCCCATCAACAACCAGAGTCTACAATGTCTACACCAATACCTGAAATTGAAAATGCTGCTAATATAGCTAATAATCCAATTGAAGCTGCCCCTGAGACAGACGCATTACAGGAGATGGTGGGAATAGCACGCAATTTTAGGGATGAACAAAACAAAGTAATTGAGATGTTTGGAAATTTTTTAAAGGATAGGATAAGAATAGAGGAGCAAAAAATAGAAATTGAAAGGGAAAGAAATGAGATATTTAGAGCTGGTTTTGAAAATTTAAGTAAATGCGTAGAATCAATATCAAACTTATTCTCCGCATCATCATCACCAAACCCACAATTTCAAGAATAGCCATAATTTTACATTGCTATTTAAATTTTATAAGAATAATGTTTGAATATAGTTTATTCTGTTCTCATTTAAATTGTTATAAACAAGTTATTTATTTAAATATAGAAATCTAATAATTTAAAAAAAAATTATAATATATATATATATATATATATATATATTGATACATACATACATATGTTTCTTTAGATAAATATATTTATATCACTCTCTATATATATATTTATATATATTTAGATTCAATATAATTATATATAATTTACAATCCAAATATGTATGTCTATATATATAAATATATCAAAATTATCTCTCTCTCAATGTCTATATATAAATTATAATTGTATATATATATATATATATATATATATATATATATATATATAGTGAGACAGAGAGAGAGTGAGTTATATACATAAACATAGATTGCAAGGTTTGTATATGTTGTATTTGTTTGTACATAATCAACCAAAACTATTAATATTTTAATAGTATTGATTGATAGAGTCATGGATAAAAAAAAATAAATATATATATATATATATATATATATATATATAACAATTACAATTATTACTTATTACAATGAGTTATTTTATATATAAAATATATATATATATATATATATATTGATGAATATATATATATATAATTTTTATATATATATATATATAGATAGATAGATTGATAGATAGATAGATAGATAGAAAAAGAGATCTTTGATCAATATATATATATATATATATATATATATAGTTAGGTAACTATACATATATATATATATTTATTTAGATATTTTTAGTTCATTAATATAAATATAAATATTATTCAGTGTGTGTGTATATAGATATATATATATATATAGAGAGAACAATATATACATACATATATATATATATATATAATTTTCAAGATATATGCTAATGTGATCAATAATATATATGTTGGTCTTGAAATAATAAAACAAAATTATAAATTAATATATTGATCACTATGCATTATAATCATTGTTTGAATACAAGTTGTAGAACTTATAACATTTGAACTACTAAGCCAAAAAATATATGTGAACGCTATTAAAAAAAAAGATTAGAACGGTTGAAACAAAATATTTATTTTTTCTTTAATAATTAGTTTTAATCACTAATTTTTATCAAAATATTCAAAATTACTGAACATCAATAAGTCATATTTAAAAAATAAAAATGACATATATAATAGTCTTGACATAGAATATTAATAGAACATTCACAAATTATAATAAAGTAAAATTATTATTTTTTCAATCAACATTTTTCTAGTATTGAAATCATTTTATCAATCTCCTTGTTCATCTTCAATAATTTTTTCTTAAATTTTTTTAGTTTTTTTAAAAAACTATTTTTGGTTGTTGTATCTTGCTTTTTTTCAGGCACGGCTGTAATATAAGGAAGATAAATAAGAACAAATCAAAATTATTAATTTATATTGAAGAAAATGAATGGAATTAGAATTTAGAGATATACACATTTTGATGTATTTCGATTTTATAACATCTTTATCAACTAAAGAAAATTACTTATCTTTACTCTATTTTTATACAGTGAAAAAATGTATAATTAGATTGACACTCACATTCACTAGATCCAATTCCATCAATGACATTTTCCTGATCATTTTCAGCTGTCAAAGTTACTTCACATTCATATTGATTGTCCATATCAGTAGTTAATGGATCTTGAATTTCTGTGTTCAGATCATTATTTTCCATTAAAGTTATAGGAAGTGGAGGAGATTGTGCATTACTGTTTGGGGTAAAAGCCATTATTGGTCTCAGGTATCGTGGAGCACTCTTATTCTTTTCCTTTCTTCTTTTGGTATCTGTAATCACATTTCCATTAATGAATAAAATCAGAATAAATAAATATTTTGAACAAAGATTAAAAAGAAAAGATAGAATGAGATAGAGCTCTCTCTCTCTCTCTCTATATATATATATATATATAAATATATATATATATATATATATTTATATATATATATATATATATATATTTATAATAATTATTATTTTTTGGAGTTGAATCTATTTTTCAATTATATTATTTATATCTATCTAAACTTTACTATTTATATATAAAGATAAATCTCTTGAACTCTTTTATCTTTCTCTATCTCTTATCATTCTTTCTATTTCATATTTCTAGATTTATCATTTATTTGATATCATTTTGTTTATTTATATCTATCTTTGTATCTCTCTATATTTTTCTTTTCATATCTCAACATTTACAAGTCTATATCTATCTATATCTATCTCTATCTATCTTTGTATTTCTCTCTCTCCCTCTCTCTTTCTCTCTCTCTATCTCTCTCTTTTGCTAGCTCTATCTCTCACTTTCTCTCCTATTTCTTATTATTTATATTTCTAATTGTAAATATTTTTATCTATTTATTTCTCTCTCTCTCCCCCTCACACTATATTTCTCTCTATCTCTCTCTTCCAATATTGCTTTCTATTTCTGTCACTGTTATTATAAATATTATTTTTAACAAAGTAATTTTATTACTTTCTATATGTGTCTCTCTTTCTCTTTTTTCTATTAATTGAACTCTCTTAATCTGTCCTATTTCTTTGTATTTCTTTATTAATTTAGTTTACTCTTTAAAAACTATATTCTCTATCTATAACTTTGTATCTTTTTTTTCTGGGACTTAATTTTTCATTGTGTTTTTAACTCTAGATGTATAGTTTTCTATATCTATTTCTGTTTATCGCTATCAATTTGTAATTCAAATCTCTATAGCTCTTTCTATTTCTCTTTGATTAAATTAACAACCATTAAGTCTATCACTATTTATCCCTTTATCTTTAGATCTATATTTTTCTATATTCTTTTTCTTTATATTTTTAGATCTATCTTTTTATCTCTCATTATAGTTCTATATATTGATTATTATTTATATATAGTATATCTGTCTATATCTATAAAGTTCTATCACTTTATTTATATCTATCTTTAAAATTATCATAATGCGTCAGAACAAACGCATAACATTATTTAACTAAACCGTTTTAAACGTAGAAATTGAATCAAAATACAATATCTATTAGAAATAGTGTATGTAGTCAACACTTACAAACTCTAATGAGACTTCTAATCCTAGTATGGTACTCCTTTTCACGTCTACGTAGATCCGAATAGCGTTGAAGGCACTGTCTTCTTGTTCTTTTTATTCCCGATACCCGATACATCCTGCGTATTATCTCATAAACAAGATAATCGCGTTGATCTTGTTTGACAGATCTAACACCTCCTATTCTTTTTGGAAAATATTTCTCCATCCCATAAACTAAAATAATTAGCTCTCCAGCAGTGAACGGAGAACGTTGCGACATCTTGCTAACGAGTTTCTAATCTTGAAGGAAATGACGTAATATGTCAATCATTTGAGTAAACTCAGGAAAACTTTTTTTATTTATAAATCAATGTTTGAGTTTATATTATTTTATGATAAATGTGTTAAGAGACAGATAGTTTGTTAAAACTTATTCGGTTCACATAATTTGCATCCTCATTAGATTAGAATGTTATTCAATACATGTATATTAAATTCTGTTTCAATTGTTATTCTTGCATCTTATTATTAGCGAAAGTTTCATATATGTTTAAATAAGTTTATTAGTTATTTAAATTGCATTGTTATATTATATATTGATGGTTATCTAGTTATTAGAAAATTTTAATAAAATGTTTTTATATGTTGCCTTCTTGTTTTGATAAAATTTTAATATATTATGATGTTCATATAGTTATGAAAAGGTTACTATTGAATGCAATAAAATGTAATTCGACTGTTTCAATTTTTAAAACATCTCTCCTGTCAAGGTTTGTTTTCTTGCAGTGTGTAGCATCAACACTATAGCTAGGGGGTTGATATGTTTTATGCATTTTATACTTGACTAGCTTACATTTTATTCCAATTGCATTGCCATACGTCTAGGCAAGGTTTGTTCTTAATTTATAGGTTCCAAAAGCTGTATCTGGCTTGCAAATATATACAAAGCTAGTGCTTGTTTTCAACAATAATAAAAAGTTTAGAATCACAGAACCTGTTTTCTTAATTGCACACTGTTCAAGGATACAACTTATTTTCAACAACTATATTGTAAGTCGTTAGTAAAAAAAATAAATTAAAAAAAAATTTGATTTTATTTTAATTTTTTTAAACAAATAACAAATAGAAGAAAAGACAACATATGCAAATATTTTTTTTTTCAACTGTATCAATCAGAACATATTTATTTTTGAATTACACATCACTCTCATCATCTAAATTGTGAATAATTTTGTGGAGAACGTTTCTCATTTTTGAATTATAGATTTTCATGCTTGAACTTAGAAACATTTTCTAGTTAACCTGTGAATATAAGAAGAGATTGTTTATAAATAATTATTGCTAAAAATTATAGAATCAATACATAAATCATACATAATTTTTATTTTATTCACCTACGAAATGAGTTTGTATCAACTGGTTACGTGCATGTGTACCCCCTTCAACTACATCTTGAGGAACAGATTCAACACCATCTTCATCTGGTGTTATTATTTCCAGTTCCTCTATGTTTGATTGTCGCAAAGCGATGTTATGCAACATGCAACAGACCAACACCATAACAGCCACTTTCTCAGGAACGTATTGAAGAGTGCCTCCGGATTCATCTAGACAACGAAAACGGCTTTTGAGCATTCCAAAGGTCCTCTCAATCACACATCGAGTTGTTTTGTGTGCATCATTGTACCGCATTTCAGATCTTGTGCGTGGAATATTTACAGGAGTAAGTAGCCAGTTCCTACAGGAATATCCTGCATCTCCTTTTGAAAAATAAAAAGAGTTATACAAATTTAAATGTGTTCAGATACACTTTTTACTTGCAACCATTTTTATGTTTTAAATTGTACATATATATTGGTATTAATAAAAATTTAATTATATCGCTATATATATATATATATATATATATATAAATATATAAATATATATATAGATAATCAATTAGAAAAAGGGAGATACTACAGCAACCGCAATTAGATTGCTGTAATGTATAGACAGGGATTGCAGCACATATTTTTAATTATAATTTAGATTCGCTTTGTAAATTCTAAAGCTCCGCTAAAATAGCGGTGTGTGTAGATATATACTCACTCCCCACATTCACAAGTGCCACCCAGCGCCGAAGTTGAATAAAAAGTTACCACTAAATTAAGGAACACATGAATCGATGAGTCAAGAAGCGTAAATGGATCAATGCACATGCACAGATTGGCTGTGCTGTTTTATTTTAGTACACACAGTTGAAACCAGAAAAGCAAACAAAGTTTAACTAATTAGGATTGACAACACCTCCACTAGAGGGTGGTTACGATAAAACGTAAAATCCGCCACCATAGTGATCATTGAGGATCTATGTCAACACAACACATGTATACAGATGAATAAAGAGGAATTCACACGAAAAATATATTGTAAGATGAAGCATGTAATGCTTAAGTCATGTGCACTACACCTGAATTTGGCCAAATTGTGCAAAGAAAAATCCTCAAAAGTAATTTCTAGTGGATGACAGTGTAGTCTGTAGGGGGCTAAAAGAAACAACACCTGTAACAGCGGGCACCACCAACTATATGAGAGGTATCAGGTGTCATGTTATTACATGTCAGGATCTATGTTTCTTGAACCCGGTATATACAGACTAAACGTTTGAAACTTAATAGCATTAAGCAATATACAATATACATGTATTAGTTAAACAGTATGAATTCAGACCAGTAGAAGTTATGGGGATAGTATGTAGCAACTCCAGTATTCAGCGGGCACCACCAATAGTAAAGGTATCCGGTGTCATGAATAGTATCAATTCTGGATCTATGTTAAAACTACCCCGTTATAACTATTTTCCGTCTGTTACAATTGTATAGAAAATGCAAAGGATTTAAAGAGCATTGCAACTCATTATAACTGATATACACCAGTCTCTGAATATCAAGAGCAAACATGTACACAGATTGTGATAAAAATAATATAAATGGAACACCCTTTTCAGGGCTTAAGCATGTCCCATAAGGAGAAACTGTGTATACAGATGGTACATTGTTACACCTTCGGATATCCAGGTGATTTGAGCTGAAAAGTCAGATGGTAAATGCTCAGTTAGTTATACAACCGTATCTTTGCTTTCTGAAGGAGAGTTCTAAAGGGTTTCCGTGTGTAGATAGATTCCAAATCAAAAACAAACGTGCTACATTCTAGCACAGCGTGGACGCCACAGCGATCTGTCCTTCGTGCATGTCCGTTTCCACTTCTTACGTCACTGCCGACGTACGTTTCACCCCCCACGTGACATCCAAAGAGCACAGGGGTTTCCTCAGGGCAAAAGCGGATGCTGGATTCTTTTGAAGCCGCAATATATACCTCCTTCAAAAGGCTAATTAGAGGATGTCTGAAGACAGTAGTAGCCAATGAAGAGTATTTACTGAGCCGCAGCCCATTCGTATTGATCAAAGAGGATTTGGTGAATATATATATACAGTGAAAAGTATTAAGTTATATAAAACAACTCTAAAGAACAAACTTTAAGAGAAAAATTATTATTGCAGTGTATGCTAAAATAAAACCTTAATTATCCATGTTAATAAGCACATGAATAAAGGCTGTACACGCATACTTTTAGTCCGTCGATTCATGTGTTTAAAAGGTTCTTATATGGTATGGAGGTAAAAACTAAATATATTGGTTGATTCTTATAAAGAAGGTGATAGAATATTGAATTATGCCACAAAGATTATATATTTTACGAATGATTAAATTAACGAAATCTTTCACTTGCTTTAAAAACAGATTTTGTTAATCATTCTAATGTGAAGAGGCAGATTGAAAAGGAACCCTAATCTATATATGTTACATACTTGATTTATAGGGATTTAAAAATCAATTTTGTCCTTTTTATTTGAGGAAAGCAGCAAATTCAAATTTTTCATTTAGCCCTTTGGGCATAAGGGTCTGTAACTTATAGATCCATTCTGTTTCCCTTCTAAGTAGTATAATATCAATGTCACCTCCTCTACCAAGGAGGGAACAGTGTTCAATGCCTGTTACTCTTAGGTCTTGGGGATTGCATTTATGATATTTCAAAAAGTGGAGAGCTACTCCACTTCTGATTTCCCCATCCTCTGCTGCTTTTATGTCGTCTCTGTGCTCAGAGATCCTATCTTTCAGCATGCGTCTTGTTTTTCCCACATAGAAAATCGGGCAGCAACAAGAAAGTAAATAAATTACATTTTCTGTCTTGCAATTAATAAATTGCTTTATGGGATAGCTGATAGAAACAGTGGCGAATGTTTTCGTGCGTACAATAAATTTACAGAACACACAGTGTCCACATTTAAAACATCCTTTTATTTTTCTTTGTTCTTCTAGCCAGTTTTTCTCATTAGGGCTTTTAATAAAATGACTCTTGACTAGTTTGTCCTTGAGATTTGGAGCCCTCCTGGGTACCAGAGAGGGTTTTTCCCCAACAATTTTTCTTATTGTCTCATCAGATCTGAGAAACTGCCATTTCTCATCCAAGTTAGTGCGTATTTTGTCCCAATGGCAGTTAAATTGGGTTACGAAGCGCACTTTATGCTCTTCAGTTTTCTGAGTTGTATTATAGAGGAGTGTATCCCTATCTGATTTCCTAGCTCTATTTCGAGCATATCTGAGGTTTCGTTTGGAATACCCTCTATTTTCAAATCTATTGGACATTTCAACAGCATGTGCATCAAATTTATTAAGGCTCGAACAATTGCGCCTCAGGCGTAAAAATTGTCCCACAGGGATACCTCTTATAAGGGATTTTGGGTGGTGGCTAGATGCCTCTAGAATATTGTTAGTGGCAGTGGCCTTACGAAAAATTTCCGTAGCCAAATTTTTACCTTCTTTCTTAATTCTTACATCTAGGAATGTAAGTACACTGGTGTTAAAGTCAAAGGTTAAGAGGATATTGTAGTTATTATTATTAAGTACTTTTACAAATTCCTTCAAAGATTTCTCCGTCCCCCTCCAAAGGAGGAAGACATCGTCCACATACCGTAACCAGATGAGAACATGTTCATCAATCCAGTTTTGCAGTTCATTAAATACTGTTTTTGTTTCCCATAGACCCAAATGGAGGCAAGCGTATGATGGGGCACATGTTGCCCCCATCGCTGTGCCCCTCATTTGTCTATAGAACTTTTTATCAAATGTGAAAACATTATTTTTTAACACGAACTCTAACAGAGTTAGTACAAAGTCGGTATGTTTTTGAAAGGATGGACCTCTGCTTTCTAGAAAAAATCTCGCCGCTCTCAAACCCACATCGTGTGGGATCGAGGAGTAGAGACCTTCCACATCTAGAGAAACCAAGAGTGTGTCTTGTTCTACTTCTAAACCGTCCAGTTTCCTAAGTAGGTCACTGGTGTCCTTAACATAGGAGGTGAGGGTCAGAAGAAAAGGTTTAAGGAATTGATCGACGTAGTTTCCCAGGTTCTCAGTAATGCTCCCAATACCTGAAATGATGGGTCTTCCAGGTGGCTCTTGTAAATTTTTGTGTAGTTTGGGAATACAATAAAAGACTGGAACTCTGGGAAACTTCGTATATAAATATCCCCATTCGCTTTTACTTATTATGCCACTTTTTCTGGCATCGTTTAAAAGGTGTAGCAAGTTTGCTTGTATTGAGTCTAAGGGATTATTCTGTAGGAAATCAGATAGGGATACACTCCTCTATAATACAACTCAGAAAACTGAAGAGCATAAAGTGCGCTTCGTAACCCAATTTAACTGCCATTGGGACAAAATACGCACTATCTTGGATGAGAAATGGCAGTTTCTCAGATCTGATGAGACAATAAGAAAAATTGTTGGGGAAAAACCCTCTCTGGTACCCAGGAGGGCTCCAAATCTCAAGGACAAACTAGTCAAGAGTCATTTTATTAAAAGCCCTAATGAGAAAAACTGGCTAGAAGAACAAAGAAAAATAAAAGGATGTTTTAAATGTGGACACTGTGTGTTCTGTAAATTTATTGTACGCACGAAAACATTCGCCACTGTTTCTATCAGCTATCCCATAAAGCAATTTATTAATTGCAAGACAGAAAATGTAATTTATTTACTTTCTTGTTGCTGCCCGATTTTCTATGTGGGAAAAACAAGACGCATGCTGAAAGATAGGATCTCTGAGCACAGAGACGACATAAAAGCAGCAGAGGATGGGGAAATCAGAAGTGGAGTAGCTCTCCACTTTTTGAAATATCATAAATGCAATCCCCAAGACCTAAGAGTAACAGGCATTGAACACTGTTCCCTCCTTGGTAGAGGAGGTGACATTGATATTATACTACTTAGAAGGGAAACAGAATGGATCTATAAGTTACAGACCCTTATGCCCAAAGGGCTAAATGAAAAATTTGAATTTGCTGCTTTCCTCAAATAAAAAGGACAAAATTGATTTTTAAATCCCTATAAATCAAGTATGTAACATATATAGATTAGGGTTCCTTTTCAATCTGCCTCTTCACATTAGAATGATTAACAAAATCTGTTTTTAAAGCAAGTGAAAGATTTCGTTAATTTAATCATTCGTAAAATATATAATCTTTGTGGCATAATTCAATATTCTATCACCTTCTTTATAAGAATCAACCAATATATTTAGTTTTTACCTCCATACCATATAAGAACCTTTTAAACACATGAATCGACGGACTAAAAGTATGCGTGTACAGCCTTTATTCATGTGCTTATTAACATGGATAATTAAGGTTTTATTTTAGCATACACTGCAATAATAATTTTTCTCTTAAAGTTTGTTCTTTAGAGTTGTTTTATATAACTTAATACTTTTCACTGTATATATATATTCACCAAATCCTCTTTGATCAATACGAATGGGCTGCGGCTCAGTAAATACTCTTCATTGGCTACTACTGTCTTCAGACATCCTCTAATTAGCCTTTTGAAGGAGGTATATATTGCGGCTGCAAAAGAATCCAGCATCCGCTTTTGCCCTGAGGAAACCCCTGTGCTCTTTGGATGTCACGTGGGGGGTGAAACGTACGTCGGCAGTGACGTAAGAAGTGGAAACGGACATGCACGAAGGACAGATCGCTGTGGCGTCCACGCTGTGCTAGAATGTAGCACGTTTGTTTTTGATTTGGAATCTATCTACACACGGAAACCCTTTAGAACTCTCCTTCAGAAAGCAAAGATACGGTTGTATAACTAACTGAGCATTTACCATCTGACTTTTCAGCTCAAATCACCTGGATATCCGAAGGTGTAACAATGTACCATCTGTATACACAGTTTCTCCTTATGGGACATGCTTAAGCCCTGAAAAGGGTGTTCCATTTATATTATTTTTATCACAATCTGTGTACATGTTTGCTCTTGATATTCAGAGACTGGTGTATATCAGTTATAATGAGTTGCAATGCTCTTTAAATCCTTTGCATTTTCTATACAATTGTAACAGACGGAAAATAGTTATAACGGGGTAGTTTTAACATAGATCCAGAATTGATACTATTCATGACACCGGATACCTTTACTATTGGTGGTGCCCGCTGAATACTGGAGTTGCTACATACTATCCCCATAACTTCTACTGGTCTGAATTCATACTGTTTAACTAATACATGTATATTGTATATTGCTTAATGCTATTAAGTTTCAAACGTTTAGTCTGTATATACCGGGTTCAAGAAACATAGATCCTGACATGTAATAACATGACACCTGATACCTCTCATATAGTTGGTGGTGCCCGCTGTTACAGGTGTTGTTTCTTTTAGCCCCCTACAGACTACACTGTCATCCACTAGAAATTACTTTTGAGGATTTTTCTTTGCACAATTTGGCCAAATTCAGGTGTAGTGCACATGACTTAAGCATTACATGCTTCATCTTACAATATATTTTTCGTGTGAATTCCTCTTTATTCATCTGTATACATGTGTTGTGTTGACATAGATCCTCAATGATCACTATGGTGGCGGATTTTACGTTTTATCGTAACCACCCTCTAGTGGAGGTGTTGTCAATCCTAATTAGTTAAACTTTGTTTGCTTTTCTGGTTTCAACTGTGTGTACTAAAATAAAACAGCACAGCCAATCTGTGCATGTGCATTGATCCATTTACGCTTCTTGACTCATCGATTCATGTGTTCCTTAATTTAGTGGTAACTTTTTATTCAACTTCGGCGCTGGGTGGCACTTGTGAATGTGGGGAGTGAGTATATATCTACACACACCGCTATTTTAGCGGAGCTTTAGAATTTACAAAGCGAATCTAAATTATAATTAAAAATATGTGCTGCAATCCCTGTCTATACATTACAGCAATCTAATTGCGGTTGCTGTAGTATCTCCCTTTTTCTAATTGATTATCTAAATATTTAAAGGGTCTGCACATTGGCTATTTTTACCTTCATATAAGGTTTTATCTACACCGGGGCTTTGCCTCACAGTCCTAGGTAAAGATTTATTAACTTGGCTTTACTAGCCTCCCTTTTCCCTACCCTTTCTAAATATATATATATATATATATATATAGAGAGAGAGAGAGAGAGATAGATAGATAGATAGGTATTTTAAAAAAGGTATGGAACTAAAAATCCATTGACCTTGGTGCTGCAGCAAACAGAATAAATAAATAAAAACAGGGTATATACTGTATTTTAAAATCTATTGATATTATACACTGCACAAAAAATTACAATATTGTGAGTTAATATTAACGCACATTAGAAGGTTTCGTTTTTAATTTTCATAATCATACCTAGTAGCCATCCTTCAGGCATTTGTCCTTCCTCAAATTTATTATATAGGGCAGACTGTTTGAGAATATATGAATCATGACATGATCCTGGAAATCCTGAACGGACACTCATGATTTTCAAACCAGCATCACAAACCATCTGGATGTTCAAAGAATGATAAAACTTGCGGTTGCGATACATTTCTTCTTTTAGATGTGGTGGCCTTACTCTGACATGAGTACAATCAATTGCACCCAACACATTTGGGATTCCAGCAAGTCTAAAAAAATTAAGCTTTACAGAATGCCATTCTTCAGCAGTATTTGGTAAAAAAACATACCGTTTGAAAACTGACAAAAGAGCATCAATCACTGTAGTTAGGTGGCGTGAAAAAGAAGGCTGGCTCATGCCAACAACTACACTAGTAACTGATTGAAAGGAACCAGTTGCTAGAAAATGTAAAACAGCCAACAGCTTCAACATTCCGGGCAGAGCATGTGTCCGAAAAGTAATGGGTTCAAGTTGACCAGATATTTGATTGTATAGCCTTTCAATTGATTCTCTACTCAATCTAAAACGCCTGATGATGTCAATGTCAGAAAGTGCATCAAGTCCTGATCTGGGACGAAAAAACCTTGGAATCCTTCTGCGCCTTCTTTGAAGCCTATCTATCTGTTGAACAGCTTGACCATCTATTCTTCGTTCCATTCGACGCATATAAATAGTATGAAACATTGCAATAACAATTTCCATAACTGATTAATATATGCGTTATAAATGCTGCTTGAAGATATATTTCGCGACCACAGAATATGCGTATAGAAAAGCGCATACGTGAGGAAATACGATGCCCGGATAGAATTGTTGACAGGATGATAAATTGAATAATAGCGTAGATTACATCGAATACTGTAGAAAAATAATCGTATAGATGTTCGAACGTATCTCGGCGTTAGAGCTGCGGACATATTGACGGATTTAGAAATATATCGTTTCTAAGCACCAATTACTGTTTCATAAATTAGATTAATAATTCGGAAGTGAATTTAGATGCGGATAATATTGAGAATACAGTGTTGAATGCTTGATAAATTTCCCCCTATAACTTTAATGTGTCATCGTTTTGTATTGAATAAATATGATTTTCACATTGAAAATTACATTTGAATGAGGGTAAATCTGTAATAATAAAACTCATCTTCATGATAAAAAAATTATTTCCTTTGACTTATTTTTCTATATTATTTTCTATGAGGTAACCATGCCATTCAAGTGTGCAATCTCAGGGGATTGTATGTATTGATAATGTATCTTTATTTTAAGGATTATATTATATCTGGATTTGTCTCTTTGAAATGAGCATCTGCTATATTTCTTAAAGGGATAGCCTATTCAAAATAAAACTCATGAATTAGAGCATGCAGTATTTATATACTTAAATATGTAATCCTATAATCTATTTAACTTCATTATCATCTGTAATTTACTAAAACAGGAATGTTAGCTTAGGAATTTAATGAACAGTTTGAAAGTATATACTTACTCATGACTTTTATTTTTGATATGAACTATAATTTCAACATATATGTAGTTACATATCGGAAATTCAAAGACACTGAATATAATTATTATATTTTTCTATTTAAATATATCAGCCTTTATCATAACAGTTAAAAGTAATTATTAAAATTATATGATTTATATAGGTCAAATATATATATACAATTATCATACATATATACATGTAGGAGAAGATTATTATTAGATAAAATTATATTTCTATATGTATTGAGATTATATATAGCATCCCTGGGCAAAGGTTTCATTTTGAATTGGTAGATATTTTATTTATTTATAAAATATTTTACCAGGAAGGATACATTGAGATTTCTCTCGTTTTCAAGTACGTCCTGGGTACACAAAACATTGCATTGACACAATAGGTACAATAAAATAAAAAACAATAATAATACACGATATATGCACAAAAATTTAACATAGAACCGGTAGGAAATATATAATCAACAATGACAGGTGCATTCTGTTTTGAGATATGTAGAAAGGGATCTCTTAAAGGATATTAGGCATGGGGAAGGTTTAAAAGTGTGCGGGAGGTCGTTCCATAATTGTGGTGCTTGCATATATTTTTATATGCACATACATATTGAAATTTCTATGACAACATGGGTGCAAATATTCCTATACATAGGACCAATAAATGTAGCATATATAATGTTATTTGTACATTGAAACACTCATATTTTTTTTGTGATTTGCAATTTCAATGAGAAACAGGCCTCAAAAAGCTCTTTTTTCCTCCTTTACACCTAGTTGAGCTGGGGGTAATATTTCTCAAAGTATCGACAGCCTCCGACAGTGTATTAACGGTTAGCGCTTTCAGTGGAAACCTGGTATAATTTATCGATTAACGGCTTCTATTACTTTCTATGGGACGCGAAAATCTTTTCGGCGGCCGAAGTCCGGCAGCCGATATTGAGGTATAACGCGCCATTGGAAACAGTCGTTAAACGCTATTGCTTTCGACAGCATATTTAACGGTTTGCGAGTGCACGCAAACTGAATTACAACTCAATGGAAGCGAGGCCAAAATTGGCAGATTTTTCCTAAGTATCTTGCAACTGCATAATATTGTGAACTAAATGAAGTCACAAATGTGGGTTTGTTTCTTGTCGACTTTGGTTTATGTATGTCTTCAAGCAGAATTGATCTATCTTTCTGCAAGACATCATTAAAGGCCCTTTGTACTGTATCCTCATTATATCCTCGTTCAAGGAATTTCCATTTTAGAGTTCCACTCTCATGCAGAAAGCTGTCATCCTCAGAGCAATTTCATCGTAATCTTAGGATTTGGCCCTTTGCTATTCCATAGCTGGTATGCTTGGGGTGGCAGCTCTTTGCATGAAGAAAGGTGTGAGATGTTACCGGCTTGACATAAAGTGATGTACTAACCCTATTCTCCATAGGTAATCCTATCAAAATAACGTCAAGATAAGGTATTTGTTTTTTGTCAAAACAGGAAGTAAAGCTTAAGCCCACCTCATTATTATTGAGGTATTTACAAAAAGCATCTCTATCATCCTGTGTACCTGACCACACAAAAAGGAGGTAATCAATATAGCGTTTATAGCTAGTTATAGATGTTAGAAATGGATTATGATCAGCATATAGGTGCGTCAACTCCCACAAGCCCATGAAAATGTTCGCATTGGCTGGTGCAAATTTCGCACCCATAGCTGTCCCTCGTTTTTGTAGATAGAAACTCCCTGAGAACTCAAAGTAATTATGCGTTAGCAAAAAGTCTAACACTCTCATAATGTATTCTTTGAGGTCATCATTATAGTTGCTGAATTTGTTCAGCATGTATTTGGTGGCTTCAATCCCTTTATTATGCGGAATGACTGAATAGAGGCCAACCACATCCACTGTTAACCAACCCATACTGTCATAAATAGATAAATTGTGCAAAAAAAAGCAACATGTTTATATATTATAGTAGTTTTTTAAGGCAGTAATTTTTTTAAGATTTAGATATACAAATTATTGCATATTATGAAATATTTATCTGAAAGTAGCTTTTTTCTGAAATCTATGGGGTAAATTAAATAGTTCCTGGCAGAACAAAAATAAGAGAAATTCAAGTATTGATAATCAGCACATCAGGCATTTATATATAAACATTTGCATATGGAAATTATAATTCCAGAAGGCAGGTCAATCTTGCCATGAAATTTCTTCATAAGCTAAAGCTGTTTCATACATTTTTATTTTGGCTGCAACAAATAAAACTTTATGTGTAGGACCAATGTAATATATATGAGCAGTCACAGGAGCCGATTTATCAATGGCCGAATGGCCCCTGATGCACCTGTTTCCACGCGAGCCTTCAGGCACGCCGGATACAGCAGTTATGAAGCAGTGGTTTTAAGACCGCCGCACCATAACTGGTTCGCAGCCTCAGACATAAATTGATAAATCGGCCCCACAGAGTCAACCTTTAGACCTTTAGAGTATGAATGAAACCCTTCTGGCTCTGAGAAAGTACTAACTGGGAACCTATCATCAAGTTTCCAAGACCATTCCTTAGTGGTCCTATATGGAGATACAGACAACTTGGCAGGAAATTAAAAGCCATTTTGCCCCTGCCCAGTATTAGGTAATGATTTATGTGCTTGTCTGTAGGGCCTGTTTTGTGTTTCTAATGCCACCCATGCCCAACTCCCACACATTTGTTAGCTTTCCTCTTTGTAGTTTTCTGTTATAGCCTTATTTGTATGTGTGGCTTGTTACATTTGTAGTGACCTGAATATCTTGTTTTTGTTTCTCTTTGTTCTCAGCATAATACACATTTTTTTTATAAAAATGTTTTATTCTGTAGGCATATTATAATATTTTTTATTAATCCATTCCTTGTGAAAATATTCAGGGACAGTGTCAATCATTGCAAATTCTGCAGTATAGTCGTGCTTATAATTTATTTAAGAGTCACGTTAACACATTTAAGGGAACACTACCTTCAGAATTTATAGTACAATAAATAAGGTAGGATTATGTCAAAACAGGTTTCTCCCTTATAAGGCGGGGGTCAAAATGCAGCTATGTGAATATCATATATGATTTAATCTTAAATCACTTTATTGTTTAAGCAACAATAATCTATTTCAAGAAAAAAAAAACATATATACTGGTAATCCCAGGGTGATAAAAGACCTAAATATTATAATTATATTGTAGCTATTTTAGGATTAATATTTATTTTACAGGCAACTTTGTATTTATTTTAACCAGGTACAATAGCTATTAAATAGTTAATAACTATTTAATAGCTACCTAGTTAAAATAATTACAAAATTACCTGTAAAATAAATCCTAACCTAAGTTACAATTAAACCTAACACTTCACTATCAATAAATTAATTAAATAAACTTCCTACAATTATCTACAATTAAACCTAACACTACACTATCAATAAATAAATTAAATACAAATAAATACACTAACTAAAGTACAAAAAACAAAAAAAGAACTAAGTTACAAAAAATAAAAAAAGAACTAAGTTACAAAAAATAGAAAAATATTTACAAACATTATAAAAATATTACAACAATTTTAAGCTAATTACACCTACTCTAAGCCCCCTAATAAAATAACAAAGCCCCCCAAAATAAAAAAATGCCCTACCCTATTCTAAAATACAAATAGAAAAGCTCTTTTACCTTACCAGCCCTTAAAAGGGCCTTTTGCGGGGCATGCCCCAAAGAATTCAGCTCTTTTGCCTGGAAAAAAAACATACAATACCCCCCCAACATTACAACCCACCACCCACATACCCACATATAGGTTTAATTGTAACTTAGGTTAGGATTTATTTTACAGGTAATTACAGGTAATTTTGTAATTATTTTAACTAGGTAACTATTAAATAGTTATTAACTATTTAATAGCTATTGTACCTGGTTAAAATAAATACAAAGTTGCCTGTAAAATAAATATTAATCCTAAAATAGCTACAATATAATTATAATTTATATTGTAGCTATATTAGGGTTTATTTTACAGGTAAGTATTTAGCTTTAAATAGGAATAATTTATTTAATAAGAGTTAATTTATTTCGTTAGATTTAAATTATATTTAATTTAGGGGGGTGTTAGGGTTAAGGTTAGACTTAGCTTTAGGGGTTAATAAATTTATTAGAGTAGCGGTGAGGTCCGGTCGGCAGATTAGGGGTTAATACTTGAAGTTAGGTGTCGGCGATGTTAGGGAGGGCAGATTAGGGGTTAATACTATTTATTATAGGGTTATTGAGGCGGGAGTGAGGCGGATTAGGGGTTAATACATTTATTATAGTGGCGGTGAGGTCCGGTCAGCAGATTAGGGGTTAATAATTGTAGGCAGGTGGAGGCGACGTTTGGGGTGGCAGATTAGGGGTTAATAAATATAATATAGGGGTCGGTGGTGTTAGGGGCAGCAGATTAGGGGTTCATAGGGATAACGTATGTGGCGGCGTTGTGCGGTCGGCAGATTAGGGGTTAAAAAATTTTAATAGAGTGGCAGCGATGTGGGGGGACCTCGGTTTAGGGGTACATAAGTAGTTTATGAGTGTTAGTGTACTTTAGAGCACAGTAGTTAAGAGCTTTATGAACCTGCGTTAGCCCAGAAAGCTCTTAACTCCTGACTTTTTTCTGCGGCTGGAGTTTTGTCGTTAGAGTTCTAATGCTCACTTCAGCCAAGACTCTAAATACCGGCGTTAGAAAGATCCCATTGAAAAGATAGGATATGCAATTGGTGTAGGGGGATCTGCGGTATGGAAAAGTCGCGGCTGGAAAGTGAGCGTTAGACCCTTTCCTGACTGACTCTAAATACCAGCGGTAGCCCAAAACCAGCGTTAGGATCCCCTAACTCTGGTTTTGACGGCTAACGCCAAACTCTAAATCTAGGCGTTTGTGTTAAATCCACAGTTCCTAATATGTATACAGATGTTTATTGGTGCAGTAGCAGACCTACTCAACAGAGGGCCAAACATTTTTTGAGCCCCCCAAGGTAACTCAGTAATGAGCAAAAGTAATAATATAAAT
Source organism: Bombina bombina (assembly GCF_027579735.1). Classification (NCBI taxonomy): domain Eukaryota; kingdom Metazoa; phylum Chordata; class Amphibia; order Anura; family Bombinatoridae; genus Bombina; species Bombina bombina. The sequence goes on from NC_069506.1 coordinate 115,452,174, forward strand.
GCTTTTCTGTATAATGATTGTGTGTGTATATATATATATATATATATATATATATATATATATATATATATATATATATATATATATATATATATATATATAATGCTTCACTTTATAATGATACAGACTATTTATACATTGCCAGTGTACTGTATAATGATCTGATTTTCTATACACTGATGAGTACACTGCTCTGTTTAAATATGTATACTCATGAACATGCTGTGCTGTATAATGACAAAATATCCATAGACTAGTAGTGAATTGTACTGTATAGTGATGCCAGCATCTATACGCTGAGGAGTTTTCTGTGCAGTATAATAATGATAAGTATCTATACACAGATAATGAGCATATGGGCACACTCCTATGTATACATTAGCTGTTATACAGAAATATTCCAATTTAGATTAAATAAACAAACAAAGACCATAAGGGATCAGATCATTCCCAATGATTTATTAGATCAAAAACCGAGTTGAAACCCTTAGGCAGGCGAGTCTGGAGGGTGAAAATTCAAAACGCTTCTCTACGATAGAGGAGTTTTGTTCTGTCTCCACCTCATGGTGGACAGAACACGCGTTCTATCGCCTGCCACCTCAGGGTTTCAACGTCTTTTTGTGTACTTTAATGAAATGACTGGCTAAAGACGAACACTCTTTCTCATTACTAATTGATGGGCATGTATGTATGTGTATGTATGTATATGTATGTGTATATATATATATATATATATGTATATATATATATATATGTATATATGTGTATATGTGTGTATGTATATATATTATATATATTATGTTATATGGGTAATTTGAATCTCACATATTAAGCATATTGAGGGTAACTTTAAATCTAGTATCAAATGTTTATAAAGCAGCATTCCACAAGTTTCTTTTTGTATAAGTTGTAACATATGTTTCTAATATAAGTTCCTCTCTACAAATGGTTATATGGGCATATTCTGTTATGTGCTATAACAACATTCTTATTTCCTGTGGGCCCCTTATGCAGATGTGAAGTTAACTACGTTTTTTATATATTTCCTGTGACCTCATGTATGACGTATACATCACTATAAATTCTTTGTGTGTTCTTCAAATAAACGGGACTTTTGTGAAAACACTCAGTTGCATGTGTGTGTGATTTCAGTGGTCACCCCAGGGCCCTGAAGAAAACGTGTGCCGCACCCTTATCAGCCAGAGCAGAGCTAAGGAACAAAAGAAGTGACCCTACAAAACTGGTGTCAGAAGTGGAATGAAACAGGGAACTCTCGGAAGGTAAGCTGAACAAAGAGTCTTTTTATTCTGACCTTTTTTCTCTTACCACGAGACCCCTTAAGTTTCATTTTACATACGAATAGTTGGGAATATATATATGTGAATCTTTGGTAGATTCTAAAAGAGGAATAATAGATTTTTTTGGTAAAAATCAGGTTAAATATATATATGAATCTTTGGTAGATTCTAATCAAATCTTTGATTAAAAAATAAAAAGGGAATAAAAGATTTCTTTGGTAGAAATCAGGTTATATAAAGTCTGGCTGAAGGGTTAAAACACACGTTTTCTTACTGCTTGCTTTTGAAATATTGATGTAGGCTAACATTGCTTTAAAGTTATAAGATAAATACTGCATTGTTTATATGAATTCTTATGCTGCTTGTTTTTAAATATGCTGTATGGCAAAATACTGTTTATTTGTATAAAGTGTTAAGGAAGTAAAATACTGCTTATTGTTTAAAGTATTAAGAAAGTAAACTGTTGTTAATATGTATTGCTGTTTTTAAATGTTAGTAAAAGGCTACATTTTTTCTGGTGAAGGGTGACCTTTGACCTAGAGATAATTAATGCCAGAAACTACTGAAAGGATCAGCATAGTGATATTTTTTTTTCTTTCTCTTGTTGTAAACTTAAGCATTAAGCACAATAACTGGTAACGGAGTACAACCATTCTAGTTAATGTGTTTTTTGCAAAAAGATTCAATAATTAATTGCTCTTAAAGGTAAAGGTATTGTATTTTTTATTTTTATTATTTTTTATTATTTTATTTTTTTTATTTTTTTTGTATTGTATTATATTTTGTTGTAAATGTTTTAAAAGATAAGTTAGGAGTTGAGAATGGGCAAATCCCAGTCTAAACAATTTCCATCACCTATGCAAGGAGAAAAATGTAAAGATTATGTGGGAAAATATAGCAGATTGGACAGAAGCTATGAGAAGCTCTGATCCATTCCCCAGAGAGGGGGATAATGATATATTTCATATGAAAATGGTAAAAGGGTTGTGTCTAGGTGATGAAGAGGCATTTCCATGGTATAATGGTGATCCAAGATGGTTATATGGATTATATGAAAAAGGGTGGGGAAAATTGGCTGACTGTTGCTCCATACTGGCGATATATTGATATAGATGGGAATAAAAAGAAGGGTAAAAGTGAGAAGCAAAAACAGAAAGCATATTCACCCCCCCTGCCCCATATAATGCCCCTCACCTACCTTTGCCATCATATAACAGACTATATCCTAGCCTCCCATCCCCTAGTGACATAGATCTAGAGACTATTGCTATTGCCTCTGCTCAGGTACCCCAGGAATGGACCTTGCCAGGACCTTCTGTAACTCCCCGATACCAGGTCACTAAACCCCCAATTATGCCCAAACCCCCGATTAAGGTTGAACCAGTAACACCTTCCTACCCCCCTACAATAACCCCACAATATAAAAGAGGGAATGAAGAAGTAGAGGAGGAGGAGGCAGCTGTACCAGAAGCTAGTATGCCATTTCTTACTGTGGGAGACCAATTAATTATTAAACCTTTGTCCCCGGGTGAATTAAGGGAAATTACCAAGGGAGCCCCAAATCCCCGTCAACATCCATCAGCTTGTATTATGTATTTAAAAAGAATGTTACAAGGACAAAACATGACACAGACAGATATAAGAATTATTATTGATGCACTTCTAGACTATGACCCTGAATCAGGTTGGGAGTGGGGTAATGTAAAGAGTATTAGTAAATTGAGTCGAGATCCAACAATTAACTATACCCTAAACACACGTGAAGGACTTGATGAAATGTGGACAGAATTAAGTATAGAAATGCATAGAATATGGAAGGATAAACAAAGTATGTCAATTGCACTAGCGTGCAAACAGAATACAAAGGAAACAGTAGTAGAATTTGTTAAGCGTTTTTATAAATGCTGGAAGGAAGAGGCTGGAATGGAATCAGGAGATGCAATGGGCTCTCTGAAGGTCCAGACTTGCATTAGTAATATGCAACCTCAGCTTTCTTTGTTGGTGAAACAACTTGTCTCTGATTGGCCAGAGTTGACTCCAGCAGAATTCTTGAAAAGAATTCATGAAAAAGAAGGGGCAGGTTGTTTTGACATCAGGAAATTAGAGGGAAAAAAAACGCTGCTTTTTATCAAAAGCAGAGTTTACAACATTGTGATCCATTCCAGGCCAGGGAAAGGGATAATACAGGGAGTAATAGAATGTTTGTGAGAGGTAGAGGGAGAGCTAGAGGAAGAGCTAGAGGGAATTATACTTCAAACAGAACACATTGTTTTAACTGTGGGGAACAGGGACATTGGAAAAATAAATGCCCAAAACCCCCTAATAATTCTGGCCCCCCTTACAATCCCCGACAGTATAACAGACAGCCTTACATAGCCCCTGCACCGATGGAGGCACCCAAACACAACATACAATGGCCATAGGGGTGCCTAGAAGGTAGCACTCCAATTTTTCCAGTGGTGTCAACAAGTTATCATGAGCAACCGTACTTAGTCCTAGAAGTAGAGGGAGAACCCCTACCATTTCTAGTAGACACAGGAGCTACATGCTCTGCCTTATGCTCAGATATGTATGATGGCATTACTGAAAAATCTGAACCTTCTTTAGGAATTAATGGAGTGCTGACTCAGACTCGCATCACACCGCCGCTTGAAGTTAGGGTACCCTGTACTGGCCAACGACTTTTACACCCATTTCGTATTATAACTGGGTGTCCCCTTAAACTTTTGGGTCGTGATCTTATGGGTCCCCTTGGTTTGAAAGTAGCTGTCACTAGACAGGGTGGGTTAGACGTGAGTCTAGGGTCCACTAACCTGTGTTTTTTTAATGTCATATTGACAGATGTCCCATCCTCTGTTTGGGCATCTTCAAAACTTGACGTTGGTTTAGTTCAGTGTACCCCATATAAAGCCAGATTAAAACCTAATACTACTCCAGTGTTTATTAAACAATATCCATTGTCTAGAGAAAAGAAAGAAGGGATAAGACCCATGATAGAGGAATTCCTTAAACAAGGAATCCTCCGTCCAGTAGTTTCTCCCTATAATACCCCCATAAATCCGATCCCAAAGAAAGACAATGAATATAGGTTAGTACAAGACCTAAGGGCAATTAATGAAATAGTAATCCCAATTGCCCCAATTGTCCCAGATGTTACAACCTTACTCACAGCCATTCCACATGATACCTGTATATTTACAGTCATTGATTTAGCTAACGCATTTTTTTCAGTCCGATTGGACCCTGAGACACAGCTACTTATGGCTTTTTATTATGATGGGCGTCAGCTTACCTGGACACGCCCCCCTCAAGGCTATGTGGCCTCACCTGCGGTCTACTCGCTGGTGCTCCAACGTACCTTGCGGTCATGGACTCCCAGCCACGGTTCCGTCCTCCTTCAGTACGTCGATGACCTACTGTTGTGTAGTCCTAACCAGGAGGCTAATACAGTAGATACAATAAGTCTGTTAAAACACCTTGCTGCTGAAGGTCATAAAATAGCAAAACATAAGCTACAAGTAGGAGTGACAAAAGTGGATTACCTTGGTTTTGTGCTTTCCCAAGGCCACCGGTCCATTAGTCCCAAACGAATCCAAGCGATTCAACAGATCCCAAAGCCAGTTACTAGAAAGGACATGCTCACCTTTCTAGGTATGATTAATTATTGCAGACAATGGATTCCTGAGTGCTCCCATCATGATTCCATTCTAAGGCAAGCCACAAAAGGGGATAGCCCTGAACATATACAATGGACCACAGACATGACTAAATCCTACATAGCTCTGAAGACTAGCATTATTAGTGCCCCTGCTTTAGGACTACCTGATTATTGTAAACCATTTCACTTGTATGCGAGGGACAATTGTAAAACCATGGCTGCTGTCTGTGCCCAAGAGCATGGTGGAGGCAATATGCGTCCCGTAGCTTTCTTTTCCAAAGTAGTTCCAATACCGGTACAAGGGATGCCGGCGTGTCTCCGAGCATTGGCAGCTTGCGCCATGGCTGTAGAGATGGTTGAAACAATCACATTAGGCCATCCAATAGTACTACACACTAGTCACCAAGTTTTACATCTTGTAAAAAATGTCACTACCCAACACATGACTTCTCAAAGACTTTCTGGTTATGAATGTATATTACTGAATAATACAAATCTGACTATTAAATATAGTAGTGTATCCTCAGGGCCAACTCAAATACTTAGTGCCTTACTTACAGGATCACCAGACTTTCCAACAGATCATGATTGTATAGAGGTAATACACCACATTACCACACCAAGACCTGACTTGATGGATAAACCTTTTGACCATGCTGATAATGTGTTTGTTGATGGTTCTTGTTCCCGACCTAGTGATGGTATTTATAAGACAGGCTATGTCGTTGTGCAACTACCAGACATTGTTCTAGATGCAGGCCCCATTCCTTATCCTTCTGCACAAGCTGCAGAATTAATAGCACTTACAAAAGCATGTAAATTGTTTGAAAATAAATCTGTTAACATTTACACTGACTCTCGCTATGCTTTTGGGGTTGTGCACGATTTTGGTATGATATGGAAACAACGTGGTTTTGTTTCAGCAGATGGCAAGACCATCTCTCATACAGACCTGATTAATGAACTTTTAGAGGCCATACAACTCCCAAAGGACATAGCGATCATACATTGCTGTGCACATACATACAAGTCTGACCCTATTTCCTTGGGTAATGCACTTGCAGATAAAATTGCTAAAGAGGCTGCTTATGTTTCTCATACACCCGGATCCACCATCCGTATGTATGCTGTTTTAGCCCCACCTTCATGTCCTACAGACCATATGCTTCTTGAACTCCAGGGACATGCCACTCCTAGTGACATATCTTTCTGGACTACTAATGGGTTAGCTTTAGATGAGAATGGTTTGTTTTCTAAAGAGGGGAAGGTGGGCATACCGGAAAGCAGTGCACCACTCTTTATAGCACAAGCCCATGGTGTTGGACACCTAGGTATAAAACCAACAACTAACTTGTTGAAGCAATCTTTCTACATTAGAGGTATAGGTGATCATTGCAAGGCATATATTAATAGATGTGTATATTGCTTACAGACCAATGCAACCATCCCCAATAAAGCCCAGCATGACCACTTACCCCCACCTATAGCCCCATTCACACATCTACAAATTGATTTTACACATATTCCAAAAACTGGCACTAAACAATTATATCTGCTTGTAATAGTTGACCAATTTTCTAAGTGGCCAGAAGCTTTTGTTACCCAGAGGGAAGATGCAAAAACAGTCGCTAAAATTTTAGCCACTGAAATAATTCCCAGATTTGGTTGTCCACTTCAGATTAATTCTGATAACGGTCCAGCGTTCATTAGTAAAATCACACATGAGTTAGTAGAATGGTTACAGATTAATTGGAACTTTCACATTCCCTACCATCCTCAAAGCTCAGGGATTGTAGAAAGAATGAATCGCAATATCAAGGAAAAACTTTTAAAGGCAACAGCAGGTACATGGGTTAAATGGCAAAACTATTTACCTGCGATTTTAGCAGAAATCAGAATGACCCCAAATAGGACAACCAGGTTGTCTCCATTTGAGGTCCTAATGGGTAGACCATTCCCAACTCCATGGGTAAAAGGCCCACTTATTATTAAAAATGGTGATTTAGATTGTATTAAGGAACAATATGTAAAACAATTGATTGATAAATTGAATGGCATCTATGGTGATGTGTCTTCCCGTTTACCTCTTCCCTCACAGGAACCAACCCATCCTTTCAAGCCTGGAGATCTGGTCTGCATTCGCCAGCTGAATAAAGCAAAGAAAGGAGGTTCCCGTTCAGCAAGCCAGTCACTGTGATCGCTGTAACCAGGACTGCCGTACTGACTGATGATAAGGACATCTGGATACACGCTTCACGAGTGAAACTCTGTCCAAAGAGAGGAGAAGCGGGTGACAAGCTATCGGTCACCCCTCACAAAGGAGAAGTGGGTGATAAGGTATCGATCACTCCTCACAAAGACCAGGATGACGATCTCAATCATGGATCCAAGACATTTCTGCAAGATCTTCCTTTTCCTAATGGGGATATTGATATTTGTGTATATCCCAATAGTATTAATAACGGCATGTTATTACTCACTTGAAGATGTTGAACACTTTACACCTATTTGTTTACTATTATTAACATTGTTTAACTGTTACATGTCTTGTACTTTAGGAAAGAAAATATCAGGTATGATACAAGATGCAGAAAAAGTTCAACTGCAAAATTTAATTAGAGGTAGACCCAGATAGTTTATATTGTAGGAACATTACAGATTATGTGATCACGATGTGATCAAAGAGGGGAATGATGGGCATGTATGTATGTGTATGTATGTATATGTATGTGTATATATATATATATATATATATATATATGTATATATATATATATATGTATATATGTGTATATGTGTGTATGTATATATATTATATATATTATGTTATATGGGTAATTTGAATCTCACATATTAAGCATATTGAGGGTAACTTTAAATCTAGTATCAAATGTTTATAAAGCAGCATTCCACAAGTTTCTTTTTGTATAAGTTGTAACATATGTTTCTAATATAAGTTCCTCTCTACAAATGGTTATATGGGCATATTCTGTTATGTGCTATAACAACATTCTTATTTCCTGTGGGCCCCTTATGCAGATGTGAAGTTAACTACGTTTTTTATATATTTCCTGTGACCTCATGTATGACGTATACATCACTATAAATTCTTTGTGTGTTCTTCAAATAAACGGGACTTTTGTGTAAACACTCAGTTGCATGTGTGTGTGATTTCAGTGGTCACCCCAGGGCCCTGAAGAAAACGTGTGCCGCACCCTTATCAGCCAGAGCAGAGCTAAGGAACAAAAGAAGTGACCCTACACTAATATTACTCAAGTGTTACGTTATCCTCAATCTCACCATCCTAGTGGTGAGACCAACGTACTGCAAGTTACAACTGATACAGGAAACAAGGTATACAATGTAAGTCATGCTGCTATTTATACATTGTGGGGTAATGTAACTTATACCCGTAGTGTATGATGTAAAGCTACTATCCACTCTTATGTCTTCACAAGCTTTACAATGGGAATTCCCACATTTAAACATTCCCTTGTGTCTGAGCCTCAAGCAATTAGCCCTATTTTTATCTGGTAACTGGGTAGGGGAGAGTATGTTCCCAATGGTTACTACCCTCCTATATGAGAAATGAGACCCTCCTTTTACCATGTCCTTACCATGTCCTAAATTGGAATATTTCTGTACTAGTACCTTTATAATGATTATTATTATCAAGACTAGAAAAAATAGGAGATTGGGGAAGTTATTACCTTCTTTGACTATCATATGAATTGAATATGTATTATTTGACTCAGAAATATAGATGTCTCTACTGGGATGTTCTCTTCAATAAAACTTGCTATGAGAAAGAATAGTATATCTTGGTCCATAATGAGCTGAATAGCTAATAGTAAAGAATGAATCTAGCTATGATTTATATCTTCTAGTTGAGGGCAAGTTCCTATATCTATAATCAGAATTATTAAGAACGAATGTGGTATTCACATAAATTTATGCATATGAGAAAAGTTTTTCAAGTTGAAGGGATAAGATAACTTGTTACCCATTAATGGAATGTCATATATATTTTGGATACAACGTTTTATTATGAACGTATTGTATTTTTTATTTACATATACATATTTGCACTATCTGTATACACATATGTATCTTTACATCTAGTTAAATGTTTTCATGTGATAAGACAGCAATCTGAACTATGCGTAACAGGTTAATATTTGAGAGTTTCCCTTTAATTAAATGTAACAACTTGCGATAGCGTTAGCATACTCACCTACGCATTAAGCATAGCGATGTGTTACTTGGTGGTTTTGTTTTGGTACCTTGTTATAAAATAGGGAGTAGCCTATGTATGACTACCTATGATTACGGGGAAACCGCAATCATAGCTAGTTTTTTGGATGTATTTTTTAACCGACTTAATAAAGTTTCCTACGTTTTACTGACTGAGAAGACCCGGGCTGGAGTTTTGTTCTATTTTCCTAATCTTGTTTTAGACCACTCCTAAAAAAAATGTCACAAAACCCCCGGAAATGCCCACAGACAGCAACTTTTTTAGTCTATGACTAAACCGAGACAAATTTTGTCCTATCCAGAAAGAATAACTTAAGAAAACAGACAAGCACATGTTTAACAGTTACACACATTTACAAATCTTGCTTGCAAAAGTTGCAGTTATATTTATTGCTTTTCTGATGGTTCACTTTTGATGTGTGTTTTATCATTTGTTAGGCCATACAATACAACTATGGGCTAGATTACAAACGGTGTGCAAGTTTGCTCCAGAGTCTTTTCAGGTTTTTTAGTCTTTTTGCACTCATCGGAAATAGCGCACGTATTACAAGTTGAAAGTAAACACATTTGCTCGAGCACAATCGCAATTTGCACTCGTTTGGTTAGTATGCTTGAAGACTGCAGAAAACACAAAATAAATACATTTAACAGTACAGCTACACTCATACAGTATAACCTGATATGATGAAAAAATTCTAAAAAAACGTATAAGGGCTCAAATATGAATGGGAGCCCATTTATCATTGCGTCAATATAAGCGCATTCGCTGTGGGCAATACACTTGCTATACATCTCTGACGAGAATCTCCATTCAACGCCTTTATTTATCAACAATTCTGTCAAACTCACGTGTGTCAAGTCTGACGCGAATAGCATTGTACCGTTGATAAATATGAAGCATCGATGCAGCGAATATCCTTATCAAATGATCTACCCTGAATATCCATTACGTGATTCGTGTTTTCAGACAGTTTTTATTCTGTTTGCCATTTTACTCATACCATTTCATTCCTGTCCATGAATAAGAACATTTTTCTAAAGTTAATATTTATTTTTTTATTTGTTATGTCCTTGAACTATCTATATTTATAGCTGAACAAACAATAAATCCCATATAAAAGTACTTGTGGATATATATTTGTTTGCTTGAAGCGTCTATCTAATGTTTTAAATAAATAAAATTGTACCTGTATTTCTCTAATTTATTATATGATAATCTCTTGTACGTATTTATTTATTTTTTTTTTTTTCTGTAGGATTAGTAATGCTAGCATTGCTAGAATATGTATATATATATTTGCACATACTTGTGTGTGTGTGTATATCTATATATTTTATATATATATATATATATATATATATATATATATATATATATATATATGTGTGTGTTTGTTATTTCAGAAATGTTTTGCATATTTAAATGTCCATTATTGTTTTGAAATATTTATTATAAAAAAATGTTGGCTTTCATTTCTCTGTGTTTATTTATACCACTATATGTATAAAGTGAATATATATTTGTATTCAGGAAAATGATAATTGCTAATCTTACATGTAATGTGAAGCATTACTCTTTTTTTAATTTATCTAAAAATGTTAGCTTAAAGGGATATTAAAACCAAAAATGTTAGTTCATTATGCAGATAAAGAATACAATTTTGAACAACATTCTTATTTTATTCTCTAAAATGTTTTGTTTAAATCTTTAGATATCCTTTGTTGTAGAAATAGCAATGCACATGTGCAAGCCAATCACATGAGTCATATATGTGCATCCATCAATCAGTAGCTACATATTTTATTTAGATCATCAAAGGATAGCAAGAGAATGGAGCAAAATAGATAAGATAATTCAAATTGAAAGTTGATTAAAATTGCATGTTATTTCTACAGTATTTAGTTAATCATAAATATTTTTATTATAAACATATAACATTTTTAAAAATAACAGAATAAACATATAAATATTTAGGAACATTAGAAACATCTGGTAAATTTAAAATATTTAAAACTTTGTTAAAAATAATCTTGCACTCCCTCTTCAAGATTTCGAAGAGCAACGCCCACATTAAAGGGACAGTCTAGGCCAAAATAAACTTTCATGATTCAGATAGAGCATGTAATTTTAAACAATTTTCCAATTTACTTTTATCACCAATTTTGCTTTGTTCTCTTGGTATTCTTAGTTGAAAGCTTAACCTAGGAGGTTCATATGCTAATTTCTTAGATCTTGAAGCCCACCTCTTTCAGATTGCATTTTAACAGTTTTTCACCACTAGAGGGTGTTAGTTCACATATTTCATATAGATAACACTGTGCTCGTGCACGTGAAGTAAACTGGGAGCAGGCACTGATTGGCTAGACTGCAAGTCTCTCAAAAGAACTGAAAAAAGGGGCAGTTTGCAGAGGCTTAGATACAAGATAATCACAGAGGTTAAAAGTATATTATTATAACTGTGTTGGTTATGCAAAACTGGGAAATGGGTAATAAAGGGATTATCTATCTTTTAAAACAATAAAAATTCTGGTGTAGACTGTCCCTTTAAGCCAGGCTTGCCACAGTTGCCTAAACAGATCTTGTATTCCTGCCTGATTTGGTTCCATCAGTGTGCTTTGATCTGCATCTATAAATAAACAAAAATAAATATTTTGTTATATAAAATATTTATCAATATACAATTGTTTAAAATTAATATGATGTTATCTTACTTTCTTTTTCAGCCACCTCTGCTTCTCCCATGGATGTATCCAAGGCTGGATCTTCTTGTATAGATGATTGCTCAGCTGACACAGAAGAAGCACAAACATATATCATCGTTATGATAAGGAATATGTCACAAGGACAATATTATCCACATCATTGTTGGAGACTGTTATGACCACATGATGCTAAACTGTTATAAACATTATTGGAAAACAAACAAATCATTACAGTGACCAGCAGCATGAATTAACTTTTTGAAAACTCCCTTTGTAATGTTAAAGACTGCAAACATTGTGTTAGAATTGTAAATTACCTTGACTATCTTCAGGGACCTCAGAATGCCTACTAACTGCAACATCTCGCATAGGCATTATAACCAATGTTCCTTGTCCTGGATCATCCATTATACTTAATGGGAGAAGTGGGAAATTACAGTGACTGATCGGTGCGTCGCAATGAATTGGACGCACATATCTGGGGGCTCTTTTGAAGTGACGTCTAAATCTGCAGCTCTAATGCGTGGAGCTTGTATAATTGTGCTAAGAAAGAACAACATATTTTAAATCATACATATACATGCAGATATGCATATAAATATATATATATAAATAGATTTTGGTTTTATGTATTCTACTCATAAGAATTTTGCATGTATTTTTTTTTCTACTCTATCATTATTGCATGTATTTGTTTATATTTTTATTATATATACTCTTTTTTTAAGGAATTATCTGCAAATATATTTGGGATAGGCTACTTAAAATTGAAATATCATTAATCAGATATAGCAGCCATTTTAAACAAATATCTAAAAATATCTAAGTTAATCATATTATCAGGGTATCTTATTTATATTTATTTATTTTTTTATATAAAAAAAATGAAAGTTTAAGAGCTGGCACAGTTTTTGTTCTACACCTGTGTATTGCTTCAAGATTGGAGTCTAGATTTCAACACCAATACTACACAGGTGTTAAAAAAAGATTACATTTTCGAATTTAAAAAAAAATCAAGAGAAGGAATAAAACCCTGATAATAGGACAACATTCTAGAGGTTATTATAATTGCTCCTCTATCTAAATCATGACAGTTTAATTACATGTAGACTATCCCATTCACCTTAAGATTTTATTGAATAAAACATCATTTGAAGATTTTAATTGATTAATACTCTAACAAATGTTGACTAATAACGTTTTCACAAAATATTAAATTGTAAGATAATTTTTGTTTATGTTCATGTGAGAACCATTTTGGCATAAAAAGTGACAGCCATTATTTGTGGACACATTTGGCTGGATTATGAGTTTTGTCGGTAAAGCTGTGCGTTGCTAATGCTTAGTTTATACTCACCGCTCATCTACAAACAACGCTGGTATTACAGGTTTTTTTTAAACCCGGCGTTAGCCACAGAAAAGTGAGCGGAGAGCAAAATTTAGCTCCACATCTCACCTCAATACCAGCGCTGCTTACAGTAGCAGTGAGCTGGCTAAACGTGCTCGTGCAGGATTTCCCCATAGGAATCAATGGGGCAGTTTCGGCTGAAAAAAAACACCTGCAAAAAAGCAGCGTTCAGCTCCTAACGCAGCCCCATTGATTTCTATGGGGAAATACTTTTTATGTCTATATCTAACACCCTAACATGAACCCCAAGTCTAAACACCCCTAATCTTACACTTATTAATGCCGCCCCTGACATCGCCGACACCTGCATTTTATTATTAACTCATAATCTGCTGCTCCGGATACCGCCGCCACCTACATTATACTTATGAACCCCTAATCTGCTGCCCCCAACATCGCCGAACCCTACATTATATTTATTAACCCCTACTCTGCCGCCCCAATGTCATCGCAACCTAACAACATTTATTAACCACTAATCTGCTGCCCCCAGCGTCACCGCCACTATAATAAAGTTATTAACCCCTAAATCTAAGTCTAACCCTAAACCTAACCTCCCCTAACTTAAATATAATTTAAATAAATCGAAATAAAATAACTACAATTAACTAAATTAGTCCTATTTAAAACTAAATACTCACCTATAAAATAAACCCTAAGATAGCTACAATATAACTAATATTACATTACATTGTAATGTAATATTACATTGTAGCTATCTCAGGGTTTATTTTTATTTTACAGGCAAGTTTGTATTTAATTTAACTAGGTAGAATAGTTATTAAATAGTTATTAACTATTTAATAACTACCTAGCTAAATAAGTACAAATTTACCTGTAAAATAAACCCTAACCTAAGTTACAATTACACCTAACACTACACTATAATTAAATTAATAACCTAAACTAACTACAATTAATTACAATTAAATTAAATAAACTAAAGTACGAAAAAAAACCCACTAAATTGCAAAAATTAATAAAATAATTACAAGAATTTTAAACTAATTACACCTACTCTAATCCCCCTAATAAAATAAAAAATCCCCCAAAATAAAAAAGCCCTACCCTATACTAAATTACAAATAGTCCTTAAAAGGGCCTTTTGAGGGGTATTGGCCCAAAGTAATCAGCTCTTTTACCTGTAAAAAAAAATACAAGACCCCCCAACATTAAAACCCACCACCCACACACCCAATCCTACTCTAAAACCCACCTAATCCCCCCTTAATAAAACCTAACACTAACCCCTTGAAGATCACCCTACCTTGAAACGTCTTCACCCAACCGGGCAGCAGTGGTCCTCCAGAGGGGCAGAAGTCTTCATCTGATCCGGGCAGAAGAGGACCTCCAGACGGGCAGAAGTCTTCATCCAGGCGGCATCTTCTATCTTCATCCATCTAGAGCGGAGCGGGTCCATCTTCAAGCCAGCCGACGCAGAGCATCCTCTTCAAACGAAGTCTAACTGAAGAATGAAGGTTCCTTTAAATGACGTCATCCAACTTTATTAGATAGGATACAATGTAACTATTAGTTATATTGTAGCTATCTTAGAGTTTATTTTATAGGTAAGTATTTAGTTTTAAATTGGAATAATTTATTTAATTTTAGTTATTTTATTTCGATTTATTTAAATTATATTTAAGTTACTTTTTAGCACTTTAGTTAAGAGTTTTATGTTACGGCGTTAGCCAATAAAATTCTTAACTACTGACTTTTAAATGCGGTATCAGTCTTGACAGGAGAGGGTGTACTGCTCACTTTTTCCAAGACTCATAATACCGGCGTTAGGCAAATCCCATTAAAAAGATAGGATACGCAATTGACATAAGGGGATTTGCGGTATGCTCGAGTCACGGAAAAAAAGTGAGCGGTACACCTGTACCTGCAAGACTCGTAATACCAGCAGGCGTTAAAAATCAGCATTGGGACCTCTCAACGCTGATTTTTAAGGCTAACGCAAGACTTGTAATCTAGGTGCTTGTTAGGATGAATTATATATTATTTTTTTTTAACCCAAAATGTAAGTGCTCCACTCTGGTTCAAACAGATTTAACCTCTTAAGGACATATGACGGAATTTTTCCGTCATAAAACAATTGAGCAAAATGAAAGCTGTGTCCTTAAAGGGTTAACTAAGAAATGTATTGTGCTCATTGAACTGAGGGTTACTACTGCATGGCTAGAAATAGTAAGCGTTTATGGTTCTCACAGAATGTATGACCAAACAAATAAAAAGTCCAACTGCAAGGCAGAGGCCACAGCTTTAGTAAATACAGTAATATGAAAGTTACAGCAAGCGAAAGTTAGACAAATTGGTTTCCTTAGAAACAACTGCTTGAAGTAAAATTAGCACAGTTCATGCAGAGGCAAGGAACACAGGGATTAAGCAGATGTTTTAACAGTTGCCAGAAATAAGGATTACACAGGTTACAAAAGGTTCCGTTGAAAAATTTACTTTACCTGGAGTCCATGGTTCAGGAGCTGATCCTAGCATGCCAGGAAGAGGAATCCGTTTGAGACGGCTCAAGCGTGACGTCACACGCCGAGTGAGGGAGTGTAAGGTTTGATGCTGGAGATGCTGAATCAGCTGGAAGTTTTTCTATCTGCCGTCTACGAACTGCTTCAGCTTGACAAAACACTTCCAGGGGTTTGATCATCTAACTCTGTAAAGGTAGCAGACAAAATGAAACCAGGTAGAAAAAATACTGTAAAATCCACAAAAATTGGAAACGGCTAGGTCTCTCAACGACTGACTCAGAGTTACGTCTGAGCACAATAGCAAATTACCAAGCATTGATAGAAGGTAGGAGGGGCCTTAAATACTGTGAGAGGACAAAACCAAGGAGTATATTAAAGAGACAAGTCCATAAAAAAACTGAAATCATGACACACATTACATTCTCACAATGTTGTTTTGATCAATAAAAAGATTTTCAAAATATTTGCTCCTATTTATTTTTTATTTATTTTTTAACTATTTTCTCAATAAAATCATTTTTGAACTTGTTAGACAAAGTGTGGCCTAACGTCATCATCATTAATGTATATCTTTAATCCTAATTTTATATATAATTACTTTCAAAGTATAATACAAGTGATCTTATAGCCTTTTAATACTGTTTTTGGCGTCGCCTAAGGTCACTATATCGCTGTAAACATTGCCTCCTCGTCCTTTTTATACCGGTTGTTCTTGCTGAACCCCACAAACTCCTCCAATGTTTTTTGGAAAACATTTGTCAATTCTATAGACCAAAATGATCAGTTCTCCAGCTGTGAATGCTGGTGGACAGGCCATATTAATTGTTTTTTTCAATAAAAATAATTACTTCTGCAACACCAATGTCACAAGTATAGACCAATTAGATTCGTTATTGAGAGAAGAAAATGTATATTAAGTTTTAATTAGCTGATTTAATTAATCATGTGATTATGCATTTCCTAATAAAAAATAGTGGAAAATTTAGTAGTTTGTGGGTTGTGATTAGGAGTTTGAGTATTGTGTTAAAGAAAGAGCAGAAAGTTGGTGAGAAGTATTGCGTTAAAGTTGGTGAGATTGTTATGGCATCACCTCAGGAGAGTGGGAAGACCAAACCTGGTGCAATTTAACTTGGAAGGAGCTTGACACCTATGAAAATCTACTCATGAAGAAATTGGGGACTACTATGACGCAGGGTTTAGACGAGGTCGGACAGGATACAGACAAATTGACAGGTATTTTATTAGGTATTCTAATTAGGTATTCTATGCGTTAAACATGGCGTAAATAAATGTTTTAACAAAGGGAAGTTACCCCTTTCTTATTTTATTGAAATATATTATTTAATTTCTATTTTTTTTCTCTTTCATACCTATATGTTTTACAGCATCTACTAGTGCTTCTGCAAGACATACCTTATCAGTGGAAGTAGCTATGCAAGTTGAAAAACCTGCCACAGTTGAGCCAGTGACTATTTCCACAGAATCAAGTCACAGTTTATCCTCACCCTGCCCGATATTATGTGCAGCACCCCTAAACTAGGTGTTGGACAAACAACAGGTATGTCTGTTAATGTAAGCTTAAGTTTAATTGAACTACTAACTTACATATGAATTCAAATTTAAATTTAATCACTTCTAAATTTAAATTTAATTTTAATTTTAGTGGAGGTAACTCGTAGTTTGAGACCACCTCCAACATCTTTCATATCTTCACAGGTGACAAACTCAAGAAAACACCTTAATGTTTTAAATATGCTTTGTTAAAGGGACAGTTAAAGCAATTTTTTTGTTTATCTTACTAATCTCAGTGCAAACTTTAGAAAATGCTTTCAAAGTTACATTTAAAATTAATATGTCCCTCTAACTACATATGATTATAATATATTTCTGTTTTAGAAACTGAACATGCACGCCAAATAAGCTCTCAGGAGATCTCCCTTGCACTGAGAGAGGTGCATGAAACCATATATGACAAATCAGTGGTCATGATTGAAGACCTCATGTCTCACCATTCAGAGGAGCAGGAGACACAAGACACCTCTGAAGAACCAATGGCTCCAGTACCTCCTGTCCCTGAACCAGGTCAGGCAATTCATCCTGATGAAGCAGCCATGCATGAAATAGTGAATCTGGGGAGACAGTACAGGGAGGATCACCATGAACTGATTAGTGTTCTAGGAGGATATTTGGAGCAACATGGGTGGATCCTTCAGAGGGGCCTTAAGTTAGAGGAGGAGAGAATTGCTTTAGAAAGACGCAGGCTAGTTTTAGAGAAAGGGAGTTAGAACTGGAGGGAGAGAGCAGACCAAGATAATAGCAATTTTCAAAATAATTTGTTTAAAATGATTCAGGGGACCCTGAACCAATTGCTCAGATCTGCACAACGATCACCTCCTCATTCTCCACCTGCCTCTATATCTTTTTTGTTTGTTTGTTTGTTTGTAATAAATATATATGATTTTGTAATAATATATATTTATTTTTTTATTTAGCATATTGCATGCAAAAAAATGCTTATATTTAAGTTTGTTTAATAAAAGATGTTCAGAAATTACATTTGTTTGTTTGATTGTATTAGCATAGCCCATTGTTTAAATGCTTGTTGTTGAAATACAATGCATGGGCCATATATATTGTTATCTGTTTATTAACATTCCCAAACATGAGAGAGTAAAAACATGTTAGAAATATAGTTAGCATTTGAATACATTTTGTGGAATTATGTCTGCACAGCAATATTGTTTAGCAAAGAAAAACATTAGAATACAGGTCGCAAAAAATGCTTACACCCCAATTTGATTCGATAAAACAGGAGATTAAAAAAGAAATCTCTAACTTAACTACAGAAGTTAGACAATTTGCAGTTAGATTAAATGAGGTGGAGAGTAGAATATCCGATCTAGAGGATCGATGTAATTTACAAGACCCTATTGTATCAGCACATAGTAAAACAATCGCATTACTCCAGGCTAAAATTGAGAATCTCGAGGACCGTTCAAGACGGAACAACCTAAAGGTCATCGGTCTCCCAGAAACATCTGACTTCCGGGACCTGATGACATTTGTTACTGTTACTCTCCCACAGGCATTACAGATCCCACCACCATTATCTCCTTTTCAGATTGAGAGGGTACATAGGATTGGTTATGTTAGAGAGAATAGCGTGAATATTAAACCAAGACCCATTATTTTTAAATTTGTAAATTTTCAGGATAAAATATTATACCTTAAATATTACAGGCAACTTAACTCTTTATTGATTGGCCCTCACAAACTTCTGAGTTTCCAGGATTTTTCAACTGAAACCCTGGCCAGAAGAAGGGAGATGTCTCCCTTCTATGGAAGCCTTGTGAAGGCCAATTTCAATACTAAATTAGTTTATCCTGCCAAACTGATAATAGAGAAAGATGGAGTGACACACACTCTTAATGATACTACGGAAGCAGAGAAATTTTGTAGAGAGGTAGCTTTAATTAATTAATAAAACATGTTTAAGTATTTTTTATTTAGATATCATGGTATGGAAATTGTATTGTTTGGATTTGTTTTTACTATATGTGGTTTTGGATTGTTGTTTTTACACATATATATATATATATATATATATATATATATAAATTCCTCCCATTCCGGACCTATGCATCTTGTTAGGCTTAGTCTTGGTAAATATTGAGATATGGTTGTCACAGATCTTAATTTAATTTCCTGGAATGTGGGCGGCATAACCTCTCCAATCAAGAGGAAAACTATAATTAAATATTTGGGTAAATCTAAACCTGATATTGTCTTCCTACAGCAGTTACATTTAAAATCAGTAGAAATACCTAAACTTAAAGTTAAATGGGTTGGAGAGGTTATTGCCGCCACACATAGTTCCAGGAAAATTTCGGACCATGCTGCCATATGTTTATCCTGTAAAATCAATACATCGGTACATGTGAATAACAATATATACTTCCCTAAACATTTAATTAATAATATTAGCTTTCAGAATTGGTTGAGGAATAGATGGGAAGAATTTTTTATGTTCAACTATGAATATTATGAGAAAATAGAAGTATTTTGGGAGGCTTCTAAAGCGGTTCTGCGTGGCCAAATTAAATCCTATATGTCCCAACAAAAAAAAAAGGAACAAACGACTTGAAATACAGTTAGAAAATCGAGTCAAAAATGCATACAGAGCATACATAAATAATTCTACTAGAGCTTGTTGGACTTCATATGTGAATGAGAAAGCAGAACGTGATACTTACTTAAAACAGTAAAATACACAAGAAGAAGTGAGATTAAAATCTTTGTACAGAGGGCATATTGGCAGATCGGCAAAGTTTCTTGCAAAAATTACTTTTTAAGTATTAAGTATTAATACTTAATACTTACTTTTTAAGTATTAAGTAACTTCAAGGAATGCTATTCCACCTATTAAGAAGGGTATGGATAGATATACCAATCAATCAGATATCGAAAGAGTATTTTTTTTATTACTTTAGTGATTTGTATAAAGCTGAAAATCCTGATTTAAATATTAAAAATAATTTTGGGATAAAATTAAAGTTCCTAGACTTTTAGCAGAAAATGTATCTGCAATTAATGCCCCTATATCTGAAAACGATATTATAGAAGCCATTAAAAAATTCAAATTAAATAAAGCACCTGGCCCAGATGCCTTACCTCTGGAATTCTATAGAATATTACAAACTCAGATTACCCCCACTTTAAATAAACTATTTAATTTGTATTTTTTGGGAAAGTCTAAGTGCTCCCCTTATTTTTCTGCTGCCAATATCTCCCTAATTTTAAAGAAGAATAAAGACCCAGAGTCTCCAATGTCATATAGACCTATTTCGGTTCTGAACACCGACTATAAACTTTTAACTTCCATCATAGCCAATCGCCTTAAGTTATATATTGGTGAGCTAATCCATGAAAATCAATCGGGATTCATGCCCGGCAGGAATCCTGTTAGAAATATGAGGAAAGTCCTTATGTTGCTTGACTTCTTCTGGAATAGATACAAGAGCTCTGAATTTAAAAAATCTCCAGATAGGGCTATCTTAGCGGTCGATGCCGAAAAAGCCTTCGACCGGATTTGCTGGGATCATTTGTTTTTTTTTCTCGAACAATTTGGCTTATCAGGTCATTTAAACAAGTTTATTCAACTAATTTATAGCTCTCCTTCTTCGGCGATCAATGTCAATAATATAGTCTCCCAACGATTTATTCTGCAAAGAGGTACCAGACAGGGCTGTCCCCTGTCGCCATTGCTTTTTAACATTTCTTTAGAACCGTTAGCAATACTATTACGACAGGAACTTGAAGGTTTCCTATTAGGTGGTCAGAAATTAGTCCTTTTACTTTACACAGATGACCTTCTCTTATTCCTGTCTAACATTAAACATTGCCTACCAATATTAAAAAAAGATAATTTCCATGTTCGGATCAATCTCTGGATATAAGGTCAATCTTCTGAAATCTGAACTATTATGGATATACAATAAACCAGAGATTAGATCTGAACTTCCATTTCTTGAGGCATCCCAAATTACTTATTTGGATTGCTGTTAACTAATAATCCAAATGAATGGTACAATTTACATTATGTTCATTGCTTAGAAAATTGTAAAAATAAATTGGAAGATTGGGTTACACTACCTATCTCTTTATCAGCTTGTGTAGCCTTGATTAAGACAATAATTTTTCCCAAATTATTATATATTTTTCAAAATATGCCACTTCTCCTATATAAATCCGATATTTCCAAATATAATAAAGCTTGTAATAAATTCTTATGGAAAGGTGCAAAACCCTGAATATCTATACACCGGCTTATGAACTCTAAAATGACAGCGGGACTTGAACTACCTAATATACAAGTATATAACATAACTGCTCTTGCAAAAACGGCTATTGACTGGATTACTGAAAAAGAACAAATTTCAGTGCTTTGTTGCGAGGATAAATTGGTGGCTCCCTTTTCTTTGAAAGCCTTTTTGCACTGTCCGTTAACTTCTCTCCCTTCAACGATTTTTTTTTCAATTACATTTAAAAATGTTATAGTAGCATGGCAAAGATTCTGTACGGAGCTGGGAATCTCTCCATATGTTTCTCAATATCTACCTATTAGAGGTAACCCTAATTTTCAGCCAGGACTGTTTGATAATGTGTTTAAAAGGTGGGCAGGGGAAGGACTGAAGTGGATGGCTCAAATAATAGGATCGAATGGTTATCCAGTTACTTTTGGTACTTTAGTTAATAGATTTGACCTTCCAACTCAGGACTTTTATGTTTACCTCCAGGTAAGGCATTTTGCCAATGAATTAAGCCAAAAATATGGGAGAGATTGGTCTTTGGGTAAAATCTTCAACAAAATAACAGGATACCTTTCCGGGATCTACGCGATTTTCCCCTTATATGATCTATTCATTCAAAAATCTTCATTTTTGCAGGTTGAGGATATGGTAGTAAAATGGTCTTTGAAATTTCCGGATATTAATCATCAGCTAAATTTGCTATCAACAGACCAATGTGACTGGGATTCCCCACTCTTACCAGATAGAGAAGCTCAATGGAGAGCATGGACAGAAGACCTGATCCATCTTGAAGATCTCAGTATTCCCAGACCCTATGTGCCGGTGTCACTATCGTCCACAGTGAGAAAGGAGGTATGTGTTTTTTCTGATGCTTCTACTGTAGCGATAGCAGCTGTGGCATATCTCAGAGTCATAGACAGTAGTGGTCAATGTCATGTAGGCTTTATTATGGGCAAATCTAAACTAGCTCCAAGACCAGCCCATACATTGCCACGTCTAGAATTATGTGCAGCTGTTTTGTCAGTTAAGCTAGCTGAACTTATCACTGAAGAAATGGACATTGAACTTTATGCAGTTAAATATTATAACTAGTAGCTTCAAGATAATTGATCAAATTTGGGTCCCAACAGCTTGGAGAGAATCGCAAATTAAGGTTAGTTTCAGGTCTTATCTTACTCCAGACATTTTATCCAGGTGGTATAATTCTAATGTTGTTTGTTCCAGATGTAGTAATCTGCATGCAGATATTTTTCATTGTTTTTGGG
This sequence comes from Bombina bombina, assembly GCF_027579735.1. Classification (NCBI taxonomy): domain Eukaryota; kingdom Metazoa; phylum Chordata; class Amphibia; order Anura; family Bombinatoridae; genus Bombina; species Bombina bombina. The sequence continues at coordinate 115,475,050 of NC_069506.1, forward strand.
GATGCCCAAAAATCCTCCAGTTTTGGAGGAAATTTTTTATATTGGATGAATGCAGTACTACGCCTCGACTATTATATTAAACCAATTGAAATATTTTTTCTGGCAAAATTTCAGGGAGTGTGTAAAAATTTCAAATTGATAAACATCATAATATTAATCGGCCGTAACCTTATCCTTAAAACCTGGAAAGCATCTTCTGCTCCAAAATTTGAGCATTTTAAAAACGCAATGATTGGGCAATGTATAGCAGAACAATATATTTCACCATATCTGTTAGATGACCAAATAAACTTATATTTTAAGAAATGGGAAGCATTCATACTATCATTACAGAAGCCAACACAAAGAGTGTTGATTAAGCCTTTACTTAAATCTCCCTTTGTTCAACTAAATATATTTGCAGGTCATTTTTTTCCTAAATATTGGTTAGACGAGTATTTGGAAGACAATCGAGAGTATAGGGAGTAGGGAGTGTTTTTTTTTTTTTTGTTTTTTTTGTTTTCTCTGTGTTTTGTCCGATTGTTGTGTAAAAAAAATAATTGAAATTCCATTTTGTATGATATCTTATGACAATGAAGTTTGAATTGTTTATGAATTAATATGTTAATTGTTATGGTGCCCTGCGTGGCTCAAAAAGTTACTGGTTCTATTACATTTATAAAGATTTAAAAAAAAAAAAAAAGAAAACGAATACAAAACAGAGTCAAGTGTGCAGTCTGTACTTGTATAAATACATATTAATCTTAATATAGTTTACAAAATATGTTTCAAACATTTTTAAAGTAAATATTTTTAAAACGAAAATAAACAACTTGTGCATAAGTGCAATACACACATTTAACATAACTCTAAAGATCAGTAGCATACAAAAAATGTACATGAAAATGTTTATTGTCCAAATACTGCCTGAATATACTGAGCTCTAGCTTGGACTCCCCTTGCACAGTGGCGGCTCGTGGGTTATTCAAATGGCGGTTCACGGACCAGTTATGTAAAACAGTTTTATATATATATATATATATTATATATATATATATATATATATATATATATATAAAATATAACATATATATAATATATATATATAAATAATATATATAATATAATATATATATATATATATATATATATATACACACATATATATATACATATATACATATATATATATATACATATACACATACATATCTATATAGATATATAGATATATACACACACACACATATATATATATATATATATATATATACATATACACATACATAACTATATATATATATATAGATATATATATATATACACACACACATAAACCGTATAAGAAGATTGTGCAGCAATCTATAAAGTAAACACCTACAAATTTATGTAATAACAACAAATACAGAACTTTTGTGTCAGTATCTGCAATATAATTAGCATAGAACATGTATAAACGTATGTCTCAGGGCTTGACAAATTTCTTTGAAATCTAGGAGCCAGCATTCTTTGGGCCCCCATAATATAAATATTTATACATGCATTCATACAAATATATATACAAACACATATGCATTCATACATATATACACACACACAAACACACACACACACACACACACATACACACACATACACATATACACACACACATATGGGCCTTTTGCGGGGCATTGTCCCAAAGTAATCAGCTCTTTTACCTGTAAAAAAAATTACAAATCCCCCCAACATTAAAACCCACCACCCACACAACCAACCCTACTCTAAAACCCACCCAATACCCCTTAAAAAAAAACTAACACTAACCCCTTGAAGATCACCTTACCGGGAGAAGTCTTCATCCAACCGGGCCGAAGTCCTCAATGAAGCCGGGAGAAGTCTTCATCTAAGCCGGGCGAAGTGGTCCTCCAGACAGGCAGAAGTCTTCATCCAGACGGCATCTTCTATCTTCATCCATCCGGTTAATGCTACTGCAAGCTCGTGGTAGCAATTAGAGCTCTGAAAATTAACCAGATATCAGATCTTTATATATTTATATATTTTTTTCAAATTGCCCCCAAATTCAAGTGTAGTGTAGGTTTTTATTTAAAAAGAAAGTAGCATTTTAAAAATAAATAAATAAATAAATAAATAAATAAATAAGTATTGCACAAAGCAGTGTTTAGGGCTTAAAGTGATGGGGTGTGGGATGTTTGAGAAAAAAAAAACTAAACTGAAAAGTGCCTTTACATAGCTGTCTATGGGGACTGTGTGTTCCCTGTTTATATATATGTATATGCATATATATATTAATGTGTTAATATGTGTATACAGATATATTTACACTTTGCTGCCCATCGCTGCGCTACATACCCCCTTCGCTGTGCTATGTTCTCAGCCGTGTCTGATGGCATGAGAACACGGCTCCCATTGGAGCCTATGGAAGCGCTCTCTTGTGAGTGCAAACCTTCCCTGCAATGCAAAATTGAGTTCGCGTTTGCATTGCAACTAACCTGTAATAACAGAGCTTGCGCAAGGGCAATTTTGCAATCAATTCATAATATGGCCCAATATCCCTCAGTTTGTTAAATATGTTCTCAGCTGAGAGGGCGGAGCTTGGTCTTGCAGCGAGATGGCTGCTTGCTAGAACAGCTCCAAGGCCCTGATCCCCCAGTTTGGCATTTACACAGCAACCAAGCAGGCTAACACAGCAAAAAGTGCAATGGAAATGACTGCACAGTAGCCGGACACCCACAAAGTCGTACCTAGAGAATTACATCTCTAGACACTTGATCCGGAATACCATCAGGCCTCAGGGCGGGTAACAGCCAGAGCGCATAACAACGCTCACGTGAACGGCTGCATATGCAGGACCCGGTACAGGAGACCGGACTTACAGCCTGAGGGACATGTTACAGCAATCACCCACAGAAGCGCTGGGACTGCAGCATAACAAGCAGAACAACAGCATGCGGGTGACACGTGGCAGAGTGGGAGCAGGGAAAACAACGCTCCATAAAGGTACCATCTGTTAGCACACAGATTACCCACTGCCAGAAAACCAAAGGAGAATGAGAACAATACTTGATAGATGAGACACCATACACAGTAAATCTGCCCTACCTTTGAGCCTGCCAAAGGTGTATTCACATGCAGGTCAACAGATTGAGAAAGGTACAATAAACCCCCTGACTCAGCAACGCAAATTAAAAAATCTTAAAGACATAAAGTACATACTTTAGATGCAGACACATCCCTATCCTGGCTGACATATGCACAGATAAGTCATTTTGTTACTTCTCACAGACATAAAAAAAATCACTACTCAGACAAGTGACTGACTTGGAAAAACTTTGCATAATGGAACAGTCCCTTCCCACTTAATATCTATTCTCTACAAGAAACTCCAAATACCAGACAAAGATCTACTCCATGCATACACCAAAACTTGGGGTCGGGAACTCAAAATGGAACTAACATTAAAAACCTGGAACACTATATTTATAAACACCAAGACAGCCTCCATATCAGCCCAAGTTCAGGAGACTAATTTCAAGTATCTAACAAGATGGTACCTGACTCCAGTCAGATTGAAAGGGCTCTACCCCAAAACCTTGGGTAAGTGCTGAAGGCACTGTGCAGAAGAGGGCTTCCATACAACACATATGGTGGGATTGCCCCGGACTTCAACAATTCTGGACAGGCACAATAACTCACATATGCAATACCCTAGAAACTATAGTACCCGGAGAGCCTAAGATACTGCTTTTCACGAACCTCCCAATGCTAAAAAACAAGGCAAAACAAAAACTGCTGTTCACAATGATAAGTAGCGTAACAATCTTAATTCCTAGACACTGGAAATGCCCCATGGTCCCCACCTTTAGGGAATGGGCAACACAAGTAGACACACTCCTACAGTTAGAGAGGAACCACTACATTAAAAATGGCTCAGTTGAAACCTATGAAATGATGCTAGACATCTGGAAAAGGGAAAAATGACACCAACACTTCTACAAACAAAATACCCATCCTTCTTTCCCACCCCTCCTCCCCACTCCCTAGTTGACAGTGACCTCCTCAATCTACTAAGTCAAACTCAACAAGAAAAATAAGAAGAGTACATTTAATTAAATAGATCCGGCTATGTATTGTGTAATGGAAAAAGTATGACTTATTTTCTCCCGCTGAGCTGACGAGCTCCCACAAGGACTTACATTTCTTTTAAAAATGGACATCCTCGTTTACTAATGGTAAACAAGTCAAAGTTCAATGCACTTATGGAAACAGCCATCATTGTATTTTTGTATGTAACCTTTTAAAGATAATGGACTGGTTTTGTCTGTATTATTTCTTATTGCTTTAAATAAAAAAAAAAAATTTTGCACAATTTTACCCTGTACAAAACCTCAGCCATTTCTTAAGATTTTTTTTTAACTTCTCCCTCAGAAAAACATCTTTGTGATTTCAAAGCTCACAACAAAAGATGTAAGAAGAGATTGTTTTACAAAGAAGTTGCTTTATTAAAAAAAATACTTCTGTGCATTAAGAACTACTACAGCTTCACATGTTTAGCTGATTTATGTTCTGAATTTATCACTGTGGGGCAGAGAATAGGGATGGTTGACATTATACAATATGTGACATGAAAGCTCGTTTAAACACACAAGGCATTGTGGTTTGTTACCTTTATTATTTGTGAATAGAAACTCTCACAATTCTCTTGAAATGGTCGATTTTCATCACTGATTTTATGTTTTCTACTCATTGTTAAAAGACCATTAAACTCAGCATTTCAACAATGCAGAAAATGTTTCATATTGCAGTATATATTTATAATTTAATTTGCTTCCTTTTGCTATAACATAAAGGTTAAAGGGACAGTCAAGTCCAAAAAAAACTTACATGACAAATAGGGAATGTAATTTTAAACAACTTTCCAATTTACTTTTATCAGCAATTTTGCTTTGTTCTCTTGGTATTCTTAGTTGAAAGCTAAACCTAGGAGGTTCATATGCTAATTTCTTAAACCTTGAAGACTGCATCTAATCTGAATGCATTTTGACCACTAAAGGGCATTAGTCCATGTGTTTCATATAGATAACATTGATTTCATGCACATGAAGTTACCCTATAGTGAGCACTGATTGGCTAAAATGCAAGTCTGTCAAAAGAACTGAAATAAGGGGGCAGTTTGCAGAGGCTTAGATACAAGGTAATCACAGAGGTAAAACGTGTATTTCTATAACAGTGTTGGTTATGCAAAACTGGGGAATGGGTAAAAAAAGGGATTATCTTTTTTTTTTAAACAACAAAAATTCTGGTGTTGACTGTCCCTAATTTATCTGTGAGGTTTTATTTACCCCTTCCTACCTCACATTCTCTGTACTCATTTGATTTTTTAAGGTTGATTATCAGTCTTGTATCAACAATCAAGATAGGAAAAGAATTCTTTGCAAGATCAGTGAGCATACAAGGTAGTTTAGGTGTTAATATTATTGTGTATATATACATATATATTTAGCTATTAGATAAAGATTAAAAACGTATGTCTGTTTATTTATATACCTGTTAAATAAATGTTTTACTAATTAACTAAGATAAAGCAGTGCTAACCCCCCTTAAAGTAATGGTAAATTATAGCATTCCACAAATGCTAGGATTTAGCATCACTAAAAATAAAGGCGAATAGGTACCTTTATTTTGCCGCGGCTACTGTGCAAACCTAAGCGCATCTGGCTGCCCATGGCAAAGCTACATGTTTTATTGAGGTGACATTTCCATCCCTTTGCCAATAGCTTTGTTTGCCCTTTGGCATTATGCCGTAGGCTAGCACGGCTATTGGCTAAGAGGTGGAAACGTTATCTCATTAAAAAATAGCTGTTCCGTGATCAGTCAGAAGATCTTAGGTTAGTGCTGAAGCCGTGGTAAAAAAAAAGGTACCTATTCATCTTTTTTTTTTTTTTCTTTAAACTGCCTTTATTTTTTGTGATTTTAAATCCTAGCATTTTTTAAATGCTAGAATTTACCATGACTTTAAGGGAATAGAAGAGGGCAGGCTACCTAGTCTCTTTCCGTAACTGCACATGTGCAAGTAGAGTTCATGCTACTGTATATCTGCGTATTAGTTGGTGAATTCAGTGAAAAGAAAAACATAAAATAAAATGCTCATTTGACAAAATAAAGCTGCATTATTCATTGAAAAAATTATCCTAAGGTATGAAGGTACATTGTTATGCAGCTTGTGTTTAATGTCCCTTTAATATATAAAAACACAGCAATATATGCTAAAAAAGGTTTGAGTGATATCAGTTAGTAAACACTTGCAAAACAAATATCACTTTAAAAACAGCAGCTTCAAGTGAGGGAAAAAAAGGCATTTCTTTCACTGAAATACTGAACTTCACACACCTTGTGAAAGAAGCAGTACACATTCAAAGATCAATGTCATTGATATCTTTTTGACAAGCCATATCATGCACATCAGTTTAGCATGCACAGTACAATGCTAGAGCTGTATAGTTTTGCAGTGACATCATTGTTCTGTACTATTTCTGAGGACTTTAATATTTGTTATGTTACATAACTTGTATCTAGCATAAATCATATTGCACAGAGCAAACTGTGAAATAAACTGTATAAATGTATTACATGGATAATATATATATATGGATTTATATAAAATCTACATAAGCAAAACGAAGATAAGTCGTACAATGTCCCAATAATTCGAAATAATGTTAGTAAAAAAAAATATAAACCAATCATTTTCCCAAATAGTGAATGCAATTGAAAAAAATTGTTGCTGCAATTTAAAATGTATTCTGGTCCAGATCACAGAAATAAATCAGTGCTACACCTAAAAAGAGAGGGGGGAGGGGAACAATATGGTTCAATTCTGAAAAAAAAATGCTCAAAGTGCTCAAAACTGCATAGCAAATTTAAAATGATGTACCATGGAGTAACAGTCTACGCATTTCAGGCCAGGATTGGGCTTTTCTCAAGACTCTCTAGTTTGATAGTCTAATTTCAGGGTTCCTCAAACCACGGGTTGGGACCCATTACTAGATCGCAACACCATATTTACTGGGTCGCAACTTGTGTGTGTGTTGTAGGAAAGTGTATGTGGTATGTGTGTGTGTGTGTTGTAAGAGAGTGTGTGTGTGTTATATGAGAATGTGTGTGGTGTGTGGTGGTTGAGAATGTGTGATATGTGTTTGTTGTATGAAAGTGTGTGTGGGTGTTGTATGAGAGTGTGTGGTGTGTGTGTGTTTTATATGAGAGTATTTTGTAAGAGAGTGTGTGTGTTGTGTGTGTTTGTTGTATTAGAATGTGTGTTGTGTGCATACCTCCCAACATCTCCAAATTTAAAAGAGGGGGTGTTATCTGGTGGGCAGGAACAGGGAACAGGGATGGGGAGCGGCTTAAAAAAATCATGATACAGATGTAATAAAAAACATTTCATCTACTCATCTACATATAAAAAAATCCTGTAAATCCTGTGGCATAAATATATATATATATATATATTTAAATACTCAGCAATTTAATACTCACTGAGACTGGAAGCCTTATGTCTATCCCCAAATCCTGATACATACACTGCATAGCCTATACAAACATACACACACAACGCAACACACACTAGACAGCATATACAGACACTACACAATGTACACACAGTCTCAATTACACAGCAACACACACATACTGCAAAGTATACAAATAAATTTGTGCACCCACACAGTATACACATAAATGCAGACACACAACACACACACGTATACACACAGTCTCAAATACACAGCAAAACACACAAATACATATACACACAGTCGTAAATAAACCACAAACAAGAGTGAAAATATTAGTGTTTCTCTATAGCTTTTTACATTACATTTGAGTCTCCTAAGTGAGTGGGGCACTGGAACATGAAGAAATAGTATGGGAATTTGAATGCAGATATATTGGAGGCATACAGTGGGTTAAATCCAGCCTGTTTGTGTGAGGCTGATGGCAATCCAGAACATAAACTTTGCCGGGGGAAATCTATTATGTGTGTGATCTGGGTGCCATGCTATATAAGGGCAAACGAGGTTAAACTTATTAAACACCTGTCACAGTCAGCCCCCGGGGGCCGCCTTGTAGCGCATTCACCCAGTGTCAGAGAAGGTCAACACCCGGCCCCGAACAGTAGTATGTACCACCACCATGACCCACCTCAGAGCTCTGCAGATGATCACATTGATTGCAAAATGTAACTTTTTTTAGCAGAGCAGGAATCAATATAAGGAGCAGCACTCAAGGAGTCTCATGCCTGCATCAAATAACATATACATGCTGCTGCACTTGGCAGTATTTGTGTCACATGACAACGTAGGAGCCAATAGAAAATCCATTTTTTTTTTTACTAGTTGTGCAATGCTGAGGGGCTGGGGGCAATGCGGGACTGAAGGGCGTCTGTGCGGGACAGTGGGACAGACCCTTGAATTCGGGAAAGTCCCGTGCAATTTGGGACAATTGGGAGGTATGAGTGTTGCATGAGTGTGTGTGTGTGTCTTATTATATTTTACAATACTTTCAAGTTTGACTACAATCAGGAATAAGACTTGGCCACAAGCTCACTAATGCTCAGTGCCTCAATGTAAGCTAACCAAAAAGCAGTAGCAAACACAACCTTGTAGCCAGAGCTGCAAACCTCCACCTAAGCTGAACCAGTTGCAACAATCTACGCCTAGTAACCGGCTTCCTGATGTCTTTACTATTCACTCCTAGCCTCTGTGCTCCTTTGAGTGCAGCCCTAGCCAGAAAGGACCCCATGCATCATAGACAAGAAAGAAAAGGCAGCAGTGCAACTCCTTGCTAACCATGGTAGAAATAACTGTAGGAGTCTTCCAAGATGAACCTAGAGAACTCAAAAATACACCCTATTCTACCCAGTACATACCCCTGCAGTATTCTTAGCACCCCTGCAGTATTCTTAGCACCCATGCAGTATTCTTAGCGAATTTCCCCACACTTCACCACCTGCCAGAGATAATGGGGACACATCCCCACTGGCATCTGCCATAGGAGCCACTTCCCTAAATTTTGACCATTAAACTTGCAACAGGTATAATACTACACCCCCCCCCCCCACCCCCCGGGACATGCCTGGTGCTAAATGTGATTATTTGGTGCAAGCACAGCTAAATCTTTGCCTAAGCAAGGAAGGAAGAATTAGACAGCCAATTAATGACATGGACCCCATTTGTCAGACCAAAAATTGGCAGTTTGGTTCAGCAAGCAATCCCACCATAATTTTACAGCAACCAAAATAGGGAAGAGCTCTAACAGCATGAGTTTTTATAGGAAGCCTGCTTTACCTCACTTGAGAGGCCAAATTGCTGCGCACCAAGAGCCATTAAAATAAGTACCTAAACCATGACTTCCTGCTGTGTCCATGTATTGTGTTTAACTGCTGATTGGAAACTGACCTAGAAAACCAAATGCTCACCCCATTGAACTCCCTTAGAAAGAGCAGCCAAACCCACAACGCTGCCTTAGGCTTTCTCAATCCCGTGATTGTTGCTTCCATCCTGCGATTAAAGACTCTATCCCCCTGGTAGCACAATTTAACAGACATAGAATGGATTGGAAATTTTACAAATAATCTGTAAGGGACTCAACCGGGAGTTCCCGGTACAGCTCTTCTGGTCTCAGCAAATACAGAGTAACTGCTTCCATCTCGTCATCCCTCATGGAGGGACACCGAGACTCGAATCCTCCTGCTCCTGCCTGCAACTCCCCTAGGTGCACACAACCGCACACTGCCGGAATTTAAAAGGACCATGTCCTAATTACCAGAACTCCCATCTTGAGGACTGTGGAAGAGGTGTGGAAGATTTCCTATTAAAGAGAATAAAGAAGCCACCCTTATGGGCCAAGGGGGCAGGGGGTTAACGAAAGTCCCGAAAGACAAAGAAACAGGGGGCAATTGTGAGGATAAGGAAGGAGGAGGGGAAGGGACAGCAGGCACAGCAGAAAAAGGAAACACAGAGACAGAAGGAAACAAAGATTAGCAAAGTTAAAGAGCTAGTAGAGGAAAAGATAGTTCCAGAAGATGAAGATGCACTAAAAGAAATAGTATATGCTGGAAGAAAGGATAAAGGCCCTGCTGAAGAAACAGCATGGCGAGATAAAGAGGCAAAAGTAACTACTGGAGGTATAGAAGGAGGAGGAACAATATCACCTGATAAGGTAATAGTTGTCTTCTTCTTCCTCACAGGTGCATCCAGTTTATTAGAAAAATGCCTAGGAGCCTTGGATGTTTGCTGAGACCTCTCCATGATCCAACCTGCAAGACAAAAAACAGGTTATTGACTCTACTTTCTGCCTGCAGTCACTAATGTAGCTTCTGATGCTCTCCCCACACCTAGTGCAACACAAATACTTACCCTGCATACCACACTGAGCTAGGCTCACTACAAAAGTTAACCCTTAAATCGCAATGAACATAATCAACCCTTAACTTTCCTTAGAGGACCCACTAACAGGTAAAATTTTAAAGGGACGTACAATTCAACAAATGTCAATCATATATCAGAAGGAGGTCTATTTAAAGGGACAGGAAACCCCAAATATTTAATTCATGATTCATATAGAACATACAATTTTAAACAACTTTTAAATGTACTTTTATTATCAAATATGCTTCATTCTCTTGTTATCCTTTGCTGAAGGACAGCATTACACTACTGGCAGCTAACTGTACACGTCTAGTTAGCCAATCACAAGAGACAAATGTTTTCATGCACCAAACACCAGCTAGCGCTCACTAGTGAAGGATATATGCATATTCATTTTTAAAAATGGATACCAAGAGAAAAAAAGCAAACTTGAAAATAGAAGTGATTTTAAAAGTGTCTTAAAATGATATGCTTTATCTGACTCTTCCATTTTAACTTTCCTACCCTTTAAAAAGTGTTTTTATTTATTTATTGCATGAAGAATTTACATTAAAGCTGTTTTAATTTTAATTTAAAAATAATTTGAAGAGAAGGTCTTCTCCAAGGACTAGAAACTCACTGGTTAATTATTAAGACTCCAACGAGTCTATTGATAGACAGAGAAGCACCTTATAGCCATATAAATGTTTATAAGTCGTTACAGAATCATCTATTAATAGTCATACCTACTAAAATGATCTCTTTAAGATGTAACAAATACACAATTACGTTTAAGTCCACTTAGAGCTCAAAGGAAATAACCAGGTGGTCTGTAACCAGGGTTTCCAAGCTGCTCTCAACCAAGTTAATTGATTTTTAAAATCTGGCCTGTTGGTGGGTTCTGAGGAAAGAAACTAAAGAACCCAGCTTTACAGGATTCACCTTTAATCATAAGCACTTTGTCTACTACTGCTTTCCATTCCAAAGGCTCCATTTACTCAGACATTGAGCAACTATGGTTCCTTGGTTTGGCTTGGTGACCTATTAATCAAATGTATATATATCATTTGTTTTGGACAATAGTAAGGCCTTATTCAAGTATGGCATTGTAAAGCCTTGTTTGCCTCACATTACCTAGAATTCTTAGAATAAAGATGAATCACTCTATATGGAATTATTATTTTGGATAGAAGTGACTACTTTGGAACACATTCGCCTAGATTACGAGTTTTGTCGGTAAGGCTGTGTGGTGTTAATTAGCATTTTATTCTCACCGCTCACTAAAGACATCCTGGTATTAGAGGTTTTTACAAACCCGGTGTTAGGCGCAAAAAAAGTGAGCGGAGAGCAAAATTTAGCTCCACATCTCACCTCAATACCAGCGCTGCTTACGTTAGCGGTAAGCAGGTAAAACGTGCTCATGCATGATTTCCCCATAGGGATCAATGGGGCTGAGCCGGTTGAAAAAAAGTCTAACACCTGCAAAAAAGCAGCGTAAAGCTCCTAACGCAGCCCCATTGATTCCTATGGGGAAATAAAATTATGTCTACACCTAACACCCTAACATGAACCCCGAGTCTAAACACCCCTAATCTTACACTTATTAATCCCTAATCTGCCGCCCCCGACATCGCCGCAACCTACTTTATATTATTAACCCCTAATCTGCCGCTTCGGACACCGCCGCCACCTACATTATACTTATGAACCCCTAATCTGCTATTTATATATTTATTTTATCTAGGTACAATAGTTATTAAATAGTTATTTAGTTAACTATTTAATAACTACCTAGTTAAAATAAATTCAAATTTACCTGTAAAATAAATCCTAACCTAATTTACAATTACACCTAACACTACACTATAATTAAATTAATTACCAAAACTAAATACAATTAAATACAATAGAAAAAAAATATCTAAAGTACGAAAAAAAAACACTAAATTACAGAAAATAATAAAAAAATTACAAGTTTTTTAAACTAATTACACCTAATCTAATCCCCCTAATAAAATAAAAAAAGCCCCCCAAAATAATAAAAATCCCTACCCTATACTAAATTACAAATAGCCCTTAAAAGGGTCTTTTGCGGGGTATTGCCCCAAAGTAATCAGTTTTTTTACCTGTAACAAAAAATACAATACCCCCCAACATTAAAACCCACCCACCACCCACACACCCAACCCTACTCTAAAACCCACCCAATCTCCCCTTAATAAAACCTAACACTAACCCCTTGAAGATCACCCTACCTTGAGAAGTCTTCACCCAGCCGGGCTGAAGTCCTCAGCGAAGCTGGGCGAAGTGGTCCTCCAGACGGGCAGAAGCCTTCATCGAAGACGGCCAGAAGAAGTCCTCCAGACGGGCAGAAGTCTTCATCCAGACGGCATCTTCTATCTTCATCCATCCGGCGCGGAGCGGCTCCATCTTCAAGACATCCAATGCGGAGCATCCTCTTCCAACGAAGTCCAACTGAAGAATGAAGGTTCCTTTAAATGACGTCATCCAAGATGGCGTCCCTTGAATTCCGATTGGCTGATAGAATGTGGGTGGTGGGTTTTAATGTTGGGGGGTATTGTAATTTTTTTTACAGGTAATAGAGCTGATTTCTTTGGGGCAATGCCCCGCAAAAGGCCCTTTTAAGGGCTATTTGTAATTTGTAATTTAGTATAGGGTTTATTTTGGGGGGCTTTTTTATTTTATTAGGGGGATTAGATTAGGTGTAATTATCTTAAAAAACTTGTAATTATTTTATTATTTTCTGTAATTTAGTGGGGGGTTTTCATACTTTAGATAATTTTTTTCAATTGTATTTAATTATAGTTAGTTTAGGTAATTAACGGGTAGATTACGAGTTTTTGTCGGTAAGGCTTACATTGCTAACGCTCAGTTTCAGCTCACCGCTTACCTACAAACAACGCTGGTATTCCAGGTTTTTCCAACCCCGGCGTTAGCCTCTAAAAAGTGAGCGGAGAGCAAAATTTAGCTCCACATCTCACCTCAATACCAGCGCTGCTTACGGTAGTGGTGAGCTGGCAAAACGTGCTCGTGCACAATTTCCCCATAGGAATCAATGGGGCAGAATCGGCTGGAAAAAACCCAAACACCTGCAAAAAAGCAGCGTTCAGCTCCTAACATAGCCCCATTGATTCCTATGGGGAAAGTAAATTTATGTCTACACCTAACACCCTAACATGAACCCCGAGTCTAAACACCCCTAATCTTACATTTATTAACCCCTAATCTGCCGCCCCCGACATCGTCACCACCTGCATTATATTATTAACCCCTAAGCTCCCTCTCTGGACACCGCCAACACCTATATTATACTTATGAACCCCTAATCTGATGCCCCCAAATCGCCAACACCTACATTATATTTATTAACCCCTAATCTGCCCCCCCAATGTTGCCGCAACTATATTAAATTTATTAACCCCTAATCTGCCGCCGCCGCCGCCAACGTCGCTGCCACTATAATAAAGTTATTAACCCCTAAATCTAAGTCTAACGTTAAACCTAACACCCCCCTAACTTAAATATAATTTAAATAAAACAAAATAAAATTACTACAATTAAATAAATTATTCCTATTTAAAACTAAATACTTAACTATAAAATAAACCCTAAGATAGCTACAATATAACTAATAGTTACATTGTAGCTATCTTATGATTTATTTTTATTTTACTTGCAATTTTGTATTTATTTTAACTAGGTACAATAGTTATTAAATAGTTATTAACTATTTAATAACTACCTAGCTAAAATAAATACAAATTTTCCTGTAAAATAAACCCTAACCTAAGTTATAATTACACCTAACGCTACACTATAATTAACCCCTTAATGACGCATGTCGTACAGGGTACGTCGCACACAACCTGGTCTTAAAAGACCAGCGACGTACCCTGTACGACATTAGGGGTTTAAAGCGGCTGGAAGCGATCCTGCTCGCTTCCAGCCACTTTCCGGTTATTGCAGTGATGCCTCGATATCGAGGCATCCTGCAATAACACCCCTTGGCCATCCGATGCAGAGAGAGACACTCTGTGGCCCTCTCTGCACCGGACATCGATGGCCGGTATCGTTGGTGGGTGGGAGCCTGTGTGGGAGGCGGGTGGCGGCCATCGATGTTGATCGGTGATGTGGAGGGGGCGGGATTGTGGGCGGGGGTATGTCCGGGGGCATGCACGGACGTGCGCGCGTGCACGGGAGGGCGGGGACGGGTGCGTGCACGGGGAGGGAGCTGGTGGGAAAGGCTACACTACAGAAAAAGGATTAAAAAAAAAGAAGGATAAAAAAGTTAAAAAAAAAGATAAAAAAGTAAAAAAAAAATATCAGGCAGGTGGTGGGGGTTGGTCTGTGGGGGAGGGGGAAGCTACACTACAGAAAAAAACAACTTTTTTTTTTTGCAAACTGGGTACTGGCAGACAGCTGCCAGTACCCAAGATGGCCCCCAATAAGGCAGATGGGGAGGGTTAGAGAGCTGTTTTGGGGGGGATCAGGGAGGTTGGGGGCTAAGGGGGATGCTACACCACAGCATATGTAAATATGCTAAAAAGATAAAATAAATTTTTTTAAAAACCTTTTATTTTAGTACTCAATTGTGGGGTGGGGGAGGGAAGGGAGCTGTTTGGGAGGGATCAGGGGGTCTGATGTGTCAGGTGAGAGGTTGATCTCCACACTAAAGTTAAAATTAACCCTGCAAGCTCCCTACAAACTACCTAATTAACCCCTTCACTGCTAGCCATAATACACGTGTGATGCACAGCATCTAATTACCAGCCTTCTAATTACCAGAAAGCAACGCCAAAGTCATATATATCTGCTATTTCTGAACAAAGGGGATCCCAGAGAAGCATTTACAACCATTTGTGCCATAATTGCACAAGCTGTTTGTAAATAATTTCAGTGAGAAACCTAAAATTGCGAAAAAATTTAAGTTTTTTTTAAATTTGATCGCATTTGGCGGTGAAATGGTGGCATTAAATATACCAAAATGGGCCTAGATCAATACTTTGGGTTGTCTACTACACTACACTTAAGCTAAAATTAACTCGACAAGCTCCCTACATGCTCCCTAATTAACCCCTTCACTGCTGGGCATAAAACACGTGTGGTGCGCATTGGCATTTAGCAGCCTTCTAATTACCAAAAAGCAACACCAAAGCCATATAAGTCTGCTATTTCTGAACAAAGGGGATCCCAGAGAAGCATTTACAACCATTTATGCCATAATTGCATAAGTTGTTTGTAAATAATTTCTGTGAGAAACCTAAAGTTTGTGAAAAAGTGAACAATTCTTTTTAGTTGATCACATTTGATGGTGAAATGGTGGCATGAAATATAAAAAAAATGGGCCTAGATCAATGCTTTGGGATGTCTTCGAAAAAAAATATATATACATGTCAAGGAATATTCAGGCATTCCTGACAGATATCAGGGTACCAATGTAACTAGCGCTCATTTTGAAAAAAAGTGGTTTTTGAAATAGCAACTATTTAGCATGGTTGTTTTTTGGTGGTTGTAGATGTGTAACAGATTTTGGGGGTCAAAGTTAGAAAAAGTGTGTTTTTTTCCATTTTTTCCTCATATTTTATAATATTTTTAATAATAAATTATAAGATATGATGAAAATAATGGTATCTTTAGAAAGTCCATTTAGTGGCGAGAAAAACGGTACATAATATGTTTGGGTACAGTAAATGAGTAAGAGGAAAATTACAGCTAAACACAAACACCGCAAAAATGTAAAAATAGCCCTGGTCCTTAAAGGCAAGGTAAACTTGCGTGCAATCGCCATCACATTTATCAATAAAATTTAGTATAACTTTAATTCATCATTTGATTATATTTTTTAAAATAAGCCTCAAATCCTAATATTTACCTCTTGTTCTGCAACGATTACCCGTCCGCCCGACTTTAGTATAAAATTGATTGACACCTGGTTTACCTAGTGGCATCCAATCACCGCTTTCTCCATGTGGTGGTGAACACAGCAAATCCGACGTCATTGGACCTCACTGCGCATGCGCCCGACAAGTAACGTCTCAAGGTTATTGCAATGAACAGCACTGCCGAGTCTGGCTATAGAAATTACAGACAATTGCGCATGCGCAGATGATTCTAGGTCCGTGAACGCGCAAAGTTCTGACGTCGAATGCGGGTGGGTTGGTTCTCTAAGATGAGAACAGAAATATCGGAAGTATCAAGGGAGAGGAGTAATACAATAAAAGGTAGATATATTTTTATATAAATAACTTCAAATCAAACACGCAAATATTCAAAAGGACTTAGCGACTGCATTGCAAGGCTAATTAGAAAACTAAACAAAGTTAAAAACATTGCAAACTTTACCTTGCCTTTAAGGGAAAGAAACTGAAAAATGGCCTTGGTCCTTAAGGGGTTAAATAAATTACCTAAACTAACTACAATTAATTAAAATTAAATAAACTAAAGTACGAAAAAAAAACCCACTAAATTACAGAAAATAATAAAATAATTAAAAAAAATTTAAACTAATTACACCTAATCTAATCCCCCTAATAAAATAAAAAAGACCCCCAAAATAATAAAAATCCCTACCCTACACTAAATTACAAATAGTCCTTAAAAGGGCTTTTTGCGGGGCATTGCCCCAAAGTAATCAGCTCTTTTACCTGTAAAAAAAAATTACAATACCCTCCCAACATTAAAACCCACCACCCACACACCAAACCCTACTCTAAAACCCACCCAATCCCCCCTTAATAAAACCTAACACTAACCCCTTGAAGATCACCCTACCTTGAGACGTCTTCACCCAGCCGGGCACAAGTGGTCCTCCAGAGGGGCAGAAGTCTTCATCTGATCCGGGCAGAAGAGAACCTCCAGACGGACAGAAGTCTTCATCCAGGCAGCATCTTCTATCATCATCCATCCAGAGCGGAGCGTGTCCATCTTGAAGACATCCGACGCGGAGCATCCATCCAGACCGACGACTACCCGACGAATGACGGTTCCTTTAAATGATGTCATCCAAGATGGCGACCCTTGAATTCCGATTGGCTGATAGGATTCTATCAGCCAATCGGAATTAAGGTAGGAAAAATCCTATTGGCTGATGCAATCAGTCAATAGGATTAAGCTCGCATTCTATTGGCTGATTGGAACAGCCAATAGAATGCAAGCTCAATCCTATTGGCTGATTGGATCAGCCAATAGGATTGAAGTTCAATCCTATTGGCTGATTGCATCAGCCAATAGGATGTTTCCTACCTTAATTCCGATTGGCTGATAGAATCCTATCAGCCAATCGGAATTCAAGGGACGCCATCTTGGATGACGTCATTTAAAGGAACCGTCATTCGTCGGGTAGTCGTCGGTCTGGATGGATGCTCCGCATTGGATGTCTTCCGGATGGATGAAGATAGAAGATGCCGCCTGGATGAAGACTTCTGCCCGTCTGGAGGTCCTCTTGTTCTTGGATCAGATGAAGACTTCTGCCCCTCTGGAGGACCACTTCTGCCCAGTTGGGTGAAGACATTTCAAGGTAGGGTGATCTTCAAAGGGGTAGTGTTAGGTTTTATTAAGGGGGGATTGGGTGGGTTTTAGAGTAGGGTTGGGTGTGTGGGTGGTGGGTTTTAATGTTGGGGGTATTGCATTTTTTTTTTACAGGTAACAGAGCTGATTACTTTGGGGCAATGCCCCACAAAAGACCCTTTTAAGGGCTATTTGTAATTTAGTATAGGGTAGGGATTTTTATTATTTTGGGGGGCTTTTTATTTTATTAGGGGGATTAGATTAGGTGTAATTAGTTTAAAATTATTGTAATTATTTTATTATTTTTTTGTAATTTAGTGGGGGGTTTTTGTACTTTAGTTTATTTAATTTAATTGTATTTAATTGTAGTTAGTTTAAGAAATTAATTAAATTATAGTGTAGTGTTAGGTGTAATTGTAACTTAGGTTAGGGTTTATTTTACAGGTAAATTTGTACTTATTTTATCTAGGTAGTTATTAAATAGTTAATAACTATTTAATAACTATTGTACCTAGTTAAAATAAATACAAAGTTGCCTGTAAGATAAAAATAAACCCTAAGCTAGATACAATGTAACTATTAGTTATGTTGTAGCTATCTTAGGGTTTATTTTATCGGTAAGTATTTAGTTTTAAATAGGAATAATTTATTTAATTGTAGCAATTTTATTTCGTTTTATTTAAATTATATTTAAGTTATGGGGGTTAGACTTAGGTTTAGGGGGTTAATACATTTAATATAGTTGCGGCGACGTTGGGGGAGGCAGATTAGGGGTTAATAAATGTAAGTTGGTGTAGGTGATGTTAGGGACGGCAGATTAGGGGCTAGTAAAATTTAACTAGTGTTTGCGAGGCGGGAGTGCGGCGGTTTACGGGTTAATATATTTATTGAAGTGGCGGCGATGTCCGGTCATCAGATTAGGGGATAAATACTTTTTTTAAGTGTTTGCGATGTGGGGGGGTCTCGGTTTAGGGGTTAATAGGTAGTTTATGGGTGTTAGTGTACTTGTTAGCACTTTAGTTAAGAGTTTTATGTTACGGCATTAGCCCATAAAACTCTTAACTACTGACTTTTAAATGCGGTAGGAGTCTTGACAGGAGAGGGTGTACCGCTCACTTTCTCCAAGACTTGTAATACCGGCGTTAGGAAAATCCCATTAAAAGATAGGATACGCAATTGACATAAGGGGATTTGCGGTATGCTCGAGTCGTGGAAAAAAAGTGAGCGGTACACCTGTACCTGCCAGACTCGTAATACCAGCGGGCGTTAAAAAGCAGCATTGGGGGACTTTGTAAGTTGATTAATGGCACAGACACACTGAACTGAGTACTTTGACAATCGGAGTTGGAGGGAGAATAGCATAGAGATACAAGGCTGTAAATCATCTCGCTTACCGCGACCACGAGGTATTTATGTCTCAGGCCTCATAAAGCAATACTGAAAAAAAAAAAAGAAAGAGACAATTACTGATGATATGGCACCCAACACTTGCAACACAGTCAATAGGCTTTTCAAATATGCCTATAGCACACAATACGGAGATGCAGAAAAGGGACATTAAATGACCGAAACACAAATGACCGGACATCTCCCTCTCCGGACTTAAACAGTTACAAGGCCCCAGATGTGAGGGTAGAAGGCCACACTAATGTAACATTGAGAAGCTAGGTGGGTGCTTTCATATCATTACTAGGACATTTCATACTCATAATTAAAGCTGCAAGCACCCCCTATAAGGAAAGGCAAACAAAAAGTGGCGTATACTTCCAACACAAACTGGGGATAAAAGAGAGATCTGAATCTGAATCAAGGGCACAGCACCCAGACATACTAGGAACTACATTTTGACCTTGCGGTTTGGCGCAGGTTCAGTGGCCTTTTTTCTTACAAAAATCACTGTATGCAGAA
Organism: Bombina bombina; assembly: GCF_027579735.1. Classification (NCBI taxonomy): domain Eukaryota; kingdom Metazoa; phylum Chordata; class Amphibia; order Anura; family Bombinatoridae; genus Bombina; species Bombina bombina. The sequence continues at coordinate 115,494,870 of NC_069506.1, forward strand.
ATATTACAGCAGCTTCCAGAAAGCTACGAGCACAATGGCGGCAAGAAATAAACAGACAGACAGGAAAGCCAAACATCAGGCTGAGATGCAGGTGGCGGCAGGAGGAGGGGAGACTGAATGCGACGCCATGAATCTAGACCCACACCCTATAGTCGCACAGCTCTCGGCCTTATTTCTCCCCAAAATGGAGCAATTGCAAACTGGCCTAGACGCCATGGCAGCTGACCTGAAACAGATGGCCAACAGAATCACCAGAGCGGAACATCGGGTGTCAGGGGTAGAAGATCTACAAAGGTCCCAAGCCACAACTATAACAGCACTACAAAAGCAAAATACAATACTATCAGAGAAACTAGATGATCTAGAAAATAGATCGCAAAGAAATAAACTCCGTATAGTGGGGCTGCCAGAAACTGTGGCCAGCACCACCCTCATCACTTTTGCTGAAAAAACACTGCCAGAGATCCTGAAAATACCAAACTCCTTGATGCCCTTTTGTGTAGAAAGAGCACATAGGGTGGGGACCCCAGGAGGGAACAGAGATCAGTCAAAATTCCCGAGACAAGTAATGGTCAAGTATCTAAACTTCCAACATAAGGTGACCATCCTTAGAGCACAGAGACAAAACGGCCCGATACAGTTTGAAGGGAGAAGGCTACTGATTTTTCAAGATTATTCAATCGAGGTAACCAGGAGAAGACGAGAATTTGCGCCATACTGTAAAACACTCATAGAAAAAGGAAGACAAGTTTCACTACTGTACCCTGCAAAGTTGAGGATCCACACACCAACGGGACATAAACTCTTTGACTCCACTAGACAACTGCAAAAGTTCCTAGAAGAAGAAGAAAAAGACACTGCTGCAGGAAGAAATGTCCCAGACTGACATTGTGAGAGTCTGAGATCCATTCTCGGGACACCCCTTAGGGGGTGAAATTGTTATTGTTCTGGGGGATGGGGCCTAATCGCCCTTAGAGTCATGATGAGAGCCCTCGATGCACATTTTGGATACAGAATCAGGAGGAGTTACATACAGTATATTAATTTGAAGGTAAAGGATCTTGTTATAATTGCCTATAAGATTCGCTTCAACAACCATGTCATAGGTGAGGGAGATAAAGGTTAAATAGTCCCTACTCTTAGGTACTTATAAAAGAGATTAAATGTTGATATTATTAGCTATGTTAGTTTTGTTATTTCTTTTTGTTGTACACGGTAATTATGTATGTTATATTTTATCTGTTGAGCATGTTGTGCGGATAGTCTTGTGTAACGATTACTCAAACCTGTACAGGGGTTGGGAGCTTAAACCTGATAATTTCTTATGTGTGTATTATGATGTTGACCCTAACCAAATACTCAATCTTGCAGATAGCAGTGTGTTACTTTGCCATATGACAGGCTTGACTGAGACTGCTTATGACACCATGAGACGGTATAAGACACGTAAACACGGTAAGATACTTCCTTATAAAAGCTGTATAGAGTCATGGAACAACTAAATATCACTGCGTGGAATATGGGAGGCATTACGTCTCCCATCAAACGCAAAGCCATTCTAAAACACCTTAGATCCCTTAAAACTGACATAGCTATATTGGAGGAAACTCATCTAACTCAAGTAGAACACCAGAAACTGAAACAGGGCTGGGTCGCAGAAGTAGTGTACACCCCATACGAATCACGCAGAGCGAGGGGAATAGCGGTCCTCTTTAGAAAAGGACTCCCATACAACATAATTAACAAGACAATAGACACGGAAGGGCGTTACATTATCCTACATCTTAAAATACAGGAGCTTGCTCTGGTGCTGTGTGGAGTATATGGGCCACCCAACCAGAAGCATGAATTTTGGACCAGGTTGCACAATAAACTATTACCATTTATTCACCTCCCATTGGTGATAGGAGGGGATTTTAACATTGCTCCACAAACGCCCTTAGATAGATTTAGAGACCCGGCCTGGAGGGGTACCACCCCTGGAATCAACAGGAATGTTAAAATAGAGACCCGCATCATAACTAAATTTCGAAACACACTGGGACTCAGAGATATTTGGAGAGACAGGAACCCAGAAGGGAAAAATTACACTTGCATTTCCACCGCGAAGCATACCCTGTCCCGCATTGACTATTTCTTACTCTCCACATCAATGACCCCGAAAGTGGAAAACGCAAAAATACTAGACATAACCCTCTCAGACCACACGCCCATTCAGTTGCGAATAAGCCTGGGGACACCAGGAAGGAGGGGAAACACATGGATATTCCCAGCATACCTATATAATGATGTTAACTTTCACACCTTCCTTAACAAGGAGTGGCAGCACTATAGCGAGGCCAACTTTGCCCATAGAGGCAAACCGATGCTATTCTGGGAGGCCGCTAAAGCGGTCTTGAGAGGAGCAATCACAACCTATACGATAAAACTGAAAAAACAATATAAAGCAAGAGCAGAGCTCCTCCTCCGACAACTTAAAAATGCATACAATAAATACTTAAGATACCCCACCACACAAAACAGAGAACACTACTATGCGGTCAAACAACAAAGGGACACATATCTGTTAGATAGCTCCTTAAGAACATTAAATAGAGCTTCAGGCCTCTTCTACAGGCATGGTAACAAGACGGGAAAATATCTGGCAGCACTGACAAAGATTATAAGGCCGAACAACTTAATAACTAGCATAAAAGTGGGGGACTCCATGGAGAAAGACAAGGATAGGATAGCGCAAGCCTTTAGGGAGTATTACCAAAACCTTTACTGTCCCGCAGACATTGACACTGGGCTTAGAGGACAATTTTGGTCCCATCTGCAACTGCCTCGCCTATCTGACTCAGAGTCGGATACATTGAATTTACCCATAACCAAACAGGAAATAACCTGTGTTATCAGGGGTTCCCCACAAGGGAAAACGCCAGGTCCTGATGGACTGCCTGGCGAATTTTATAAGATCTTGCTCCCCAGTGTTGTGGAGGACCTAGAAACACTATATAACGGCCTACTGGCTGGACAAATTGATATCTCAAATAGATTTGTAGAAGCTAATATTACGCTGATAGCCAAACCAGGAAAAGACCCAACTCTGAGGGAGTCATACAGACCCATCTCGCTCCTAAACAGCGATTATAAAATTCTAACTAAAATCCTAGCAAATAGGTTAATGAAAGTTTTGCAATCCCTCCTACATAAAGATCAGACGGGATTTGTTAAGGGCCGTTCCTCTGTCTCGAATATTAGAAAGCTTCAGTTAATTCTTTCCCACTACTGGGTTAACTATAACAAATCGAACACACCTTCTCCGCTCCCGGAAGCGTGCCTTCTGGCCGTGGACGCGGAGAAGGCTTTTGATAAAGTCTTATGGGGACATTTATTCTATTCTTTAGAGAAATTTGGGATCTGAGGGGAATTTCTGCAAATGGTCCGGCGGCTTTATTCTGACCCTAGGGCAGCATTGATTATTAACGGAGGACTCTCCGAATCCTTCAAACTAGGAAGAGGGACCAGGCAGGGATGCCCCCTTTCCCCACTCCTATTCGACCTGGCATTAGAACCGCTGGCAGTGAAAATTAGGGATACACTACAGGGCCTTAAGATAGGGAAAGAGACGATTCATCTGTCTCTGTATGCAGATGACATGATTTTAGCTATTCCCAACCCGACTACCAATCTTTCACCCCTGATCTCCATAATTAAAATATTTGGGGAAATTTCAGGGTATCAGATAAATAACAGCAAATCAGAACTTTTGTGGCTGCATCCTGAAGGAGGAGTGAGGCTGCCAGATTTTCAATTTAAGATAGTAAGGAGTAGCTTCAAATATTTAGGAATTCAGTTAAGTGCTAATCCACATAAATGGTATGACCTCAACTACAGACAATTGATAGGATCCATAGTATCTCAACTAAAAGCCTGGGGGGGGCCTGTCTTTGTCCCTGTCAGGTAGGATCAGCTTGATAAAGATGTCAATTTTTCCCAGGATATTGTATACAATGCAGATGCTGCCTCTCACGCTTAGAAAGTCTGACCTCAATACCCTCAACAAAGCGATTCTGGCCTTTGTCTGGAACAACAAAAAAACATAGGGTTAGCCTACAAAAACTAACAGCCACAAGGGGAATGGGGGGTTTTGGCCTACCTAATATCAAGCTGTATAATTGGGTCACATCTGGGAAAATAGTGTTGGACTGGCTGACGGGGGACGGCTGTTTCGCACACTTACAGCTAGAGCAGGCGTTGATTGCCCCCATGTCGTTGGAAATGTTACCACACCTAACTAGAACACAAGCAGAGAGGGCGATGGGTTCACATCTACCCCTTATTGAACCACTGAGAGCATGGCAAAAAGTATGTAAATGGTTGCAAATAGACAATACATATTCTAAACATCTTCCCCTGAGAGGAAATCCTAATTTTATAGCAGGCTACTCTACCAAGCCCTTTTTGATATGGTACGAGAGGGGCCTAAAGACGGTTAGTCAATTGTTTAAAATGGGAACAAGTGAGGTCAAGACTTTTCAGGAGTTGTAGAGAGAGTTTGAAATACCGACTATACATCACTATGCGTATCTGCAAACCAAGCATTATGTTAACCAGATAACTAGAAACTCACCGTCCCTGGTGGGACACTCAGGGTTGGAGGCTACTATATCGGTCTTTAAAAATGGCACGCATTCCATCTCATTGTTTTATAGAACACTACTACACGACATTGAGAAGCACACTATAGATAACATAGTTTTGAGGTGGTCTGACGCTCTGGACATTGTGGTGACAAACCAGGTGATCGTTGATAGCATTCAACACATTAGAAAGGCCACTTTGGCCACAGATCTCAGGGAAGCCCATACAAAGATGCCCCATCAGGCCTACATGATCCCGAAAGTCCTTAAGAAATGGAACTCAGCAATACCTAATATATGTCCGAAGTGTCAGTTCATAGATCCAAACATACTCCACTTTATACTCAACTGTCCACATATTAGGAAGTACTGGGCTCAGATAGCTTATTGGATTAAGGTTCTCACTTCAATTGACACCCCTCTAAGAGAGGAACAAATCTTGTTCCTGCAACTAGATAATATTCCGATAGCAGCCAGACCTTTTATTATTAATGTGATTATTTTGGCCAAGAAACTTATTCTGAAACATTGGCCCTCTGGCAAAATCCCGAAACTTAATGAGTTGAAAAACCTCATCCTCACACAGCTCACTAAAGAAAAGTGGGACACATTGGGAGACCCAAATAAAAGAACAGCGAAATTTATTGAAAAGTGGGAACCCTTTATACACACACTAGCCAGAGAGACACAGAAACAGATTATCTATCCATTTAGGGACACTATTTACATCTTAGAAAAACAGCTCACAGGACAGTGGACTTTTGACTGACAGTGTTGTGAGGGATGGAACGTATATACTCACGCTATCAAATATGAACTATGTCACAAAACAGGATGTACCAGGTAAAACCAGAATTGTACAGATGAGTGCCGAGATTGTAATGCCAAGCTACAGCATGCTCACTGTTCATTGTTGAATGTTAATTGTTTACTGATCCCCTTGAGAGGTTCCTTAAGGGGTCAGTCTGTCTTAGTATAATTAGTTTAGGTTTATTATAAAATGGCTGGAAAGAACGAACTTTATTGAATCACATAATTCCTCTTACATCACTGGCAGGACTGATTGGACTTTGAATCGAATATGGTATCCTCATAATAGTGAACTCTACAACATGTATCTTGGATCAATTGTCATATTTATCAATGTATTGATTTGTTCTGAAAAGCCTAAATAAAGAAAGTTTATAAAAAAAAAAAGCAGCGTTGGGACCTCTCAACGCTGCTTTTTAAGGCTAACGCAAGACTCGTAATCTAGACATAATTTAATGATAGTGTAGTGTTAGGTGTAATTGTAACTTAGGTTAGGATTTATTTTACAGGTAAATTTGTATTTATTTTAGCTAGGTAGCTATTAAATAGTTAATAACTATTTAATAACTATTGTACCTAGTTAAAATAAATACAAAGTTGCCTGTAAAATAAAAATAAATCCTAAGCTAGCTACAATGTAACTATTAGTTATATTGTAGCTAGTTTAGGGTTTATTTTATAGGTAAGTATTTAGTTTTAAATAGGAATAATTTAGTGAATGATAGTAATTTTATTTAGATTTTTTTTTAAATTATATTTAAGTTAGGGGGTGTTAGGGTTAGACTTAGATTTAGGGGTTAATACATTTAAAATAGTTGTGGCGATGTTGGGGGCGGCAGATTAGGGGTTAATAAATGTAGGTAGGTGTCGGCGATGTTAGGGATGGCAGATTAGGGGTTAATAAAATTAAACTAGTGTTTGCGATGCAGGAGTGCGGCGGTTTAGGGGTTAATATATATTTATAGTGGCGGCGATGTCCGGTTCGGCAGATTAGGGGTTAAAAAATTTTTTGGTAGTGTTTACGATGTGGGGCGGCCTCGGTTTAGAGGTTAATAGGTAGTTTATGGGTGTTAGTGTACTTTTTAGCACTTTAGTTAAGAGTTTTATGTTACGGCGTTAGCCCATAAAACTCTTAACTACTGACTTTTAAATGCGGTACCAGTCTTGACAGGAGAGGCTGTACCGCTCACTTTTTTGCAGACTCGTAATACCGGCGTTATGCAAGTCCCATTGAAAATATAGGATACAGAATTTACGTAAGTGGATTTGCGGTATTAACGAGTCTGGACAAAAAAGTGAGCGGTACACCTGTCATTTCAAGACTCGTAATACCAGCGGGCGTTAAAAAGCAGCGTTAGGACCCGTTAACGCTGCTTTTTAACCCTAATGCACAACTCGTAATCTAGCCGATAGATTTGAATAGTCTTTTTTCCCCAATAGTTTTACTAACAGTTTTGATATCATAAACAAGTAAAACAAAGCTATGATCAGAGTAAAGTACAGATCTAAACATTAATACACTGGATGATATAAATATAGTTCTTAAAAAAATTAATCCATAACTAAATAATTCTTGTTTTAGTACAGAATTGAGAATATTTCTCAGTTTTCATCTTCAATCTTGCATTAAACAGAAAATGACATCTGCTGAGTATTAAAATGCTGCATTTTCCCATTTCTGCATTATTTATCTTTTGCTCAGATTGCGGTGTTCAGACCAGGATTCCAGCTCTTACTATGGAATATGGATCATTATTTTATGACATCAAAGAAAATTTCTATAACGTTATGAAAACCTAAGGAGTAATGACTCCTCACAGCAATTTACAATTTCTGTGCTAGATGAAACTCCATTAGTAAATTTAACAACCAATATAACAATAAAAGATTAAGGACTATATTAGAAATGAACCGCTATTGCTAGTTTAGAGTGCACTATCAATATCGAGGAACCACGCTAAGTTTAGCACACAGTCTGGTATTAAAAGTCCATGGTAAAACCGAAATAGAGAATGTTTAGCGCATACAACATCTCTTTAAAGAGCCCTATACTTTTAATGAATAGTGTTGCCGGACTAAACATCACTCATATTACACTCACTATTTAAGGGATATTTTTGATACTGCCACCTATACAAAAAAACTACAAACAGAGTATTTCAGCACCAATGTCAGGTATGTGCCTGCTGCAGGGTTCATACTCAAAGACCCTCAATAACAGTCTAAAGTCCAAGAGGCAGACACACCATAAAAATAGTAGTTTTATTGGGTTAATACAAAAGCATAAAAATGCAACGTTTCGAACCACACAGGTTCTTAGTCATGCAAATGCATGACTAAGAACCTGTGTGGTTCGAAACGTTGCATTTTTATGCTTTTGTATTAACCCAATAAAACTACTATTTTTATGGTGTGGCTACCTATACAAAAAAAAAAACCCAGAACCGCAGTAATGGTAATAGAAATGCAATGAAAAACAACTATTAGCAGAAAATTCCCTGAAGGATGGTTGCTGGGTAAGTCACCTCATTCACTAACACAAACTGAACTCAACACTTGGGTATCATTCCTTGTACTAACAAATACTCACATATAATTGCTTGCTAACACCTGCATTCTTTACAACCCCTCACACATGCCCTTACCTTCTTTGTTTCATTACAACCTCACCGGTCACTTTTAGCCATCACTGTAGGGCTGAGTGGTGAACTTTAACACATTTCCCCAATGCACTTGGTAGAGCCCATTACGAGACTAGTAAGGTTGAGTCTCTCCACAGATGTTAGGGGCTAAGCTAAATAATAGTAATGGTAGACAAAGGCCTAATTTTCATTGAGGTGGTAAAGTTTGTAAACTGGTGGAAACATAAACATTCTCCATAGACTTTAATGGTGATAAATGTTTTTATCACCCATTTCTAAACTTTACCACCTCAATGGAAACTAGTCCACATTTGGTACACAGCACAGGCAGGTAAAGTAGCAGCAAAATGATAGTGAGGTCAGGCCAAGGGTCCTTGCACTTACTGACAAAGGAGGCGCAGAATTGTCAGGTAGAAGAATAATAGTAACATGCCAGGCCACATATGTACAAAGCAGCTGGTAAGAGGTTAGTCACATGCAAGGCAAAGATTCTGTAACAGCAAATCCAAAAATTCACAACTGATACACACCCAGAACCAAGTTCACAAACGGTCAATGATGGATGCCAGAAGCACCATTAAATAGTGCTGAGTGTCAAATGATGTGTAAAAACCCACAACGCAGCCCAAACTTTAGGCAAAGTGGAAACCGCTGTAATTATATAACCTGGCATTAAAAATGACGCAAAAAAAATGTGTTGCTAGGGATAACCATGACAATCACCTGAATACTAAATACAACTATACAACTCCCCAACACCCTCCCATCCCAGCATCAGTAACTTGTATGCCCATGGTCTACTGTTAACACACGGGAATTATCCAACAGTTGTTTACATCTAAGGGGGTTATCTATAAATAAGTATTGATCTTAACTTATTCAACAACTGCATTTGCTCAATTAACAGTGTGAATCTTGCTACAAAAGATATCTGTCCAGCGTCAGGGATGTAAGCACGTGTATCGCTAGCAAATAACGTGTCGTCTGTTCACATGCAGGGCTGATCTATAGTGTCAGAGCTTGAGTGGGCTGGCGAAAAATGGCTCATCCTGTTTCTCTGATATCTAAAACAAAATTGAAAAAATTGAAATCTACCCCTATTGTTGTTTTCTTAGTATCCTTTGTCGAAAATATTATGTACGTATCCACAATAGCAGCAATGCACTACTCGAATCTAGCTTGTGATTGATGGCTAAACGCATTTGCCTCTTGTCATTGGCTCAGCAGAAATGTTTAGCTAGCATCCTTTAGTGCATTGCTGCTCTGAAGCTGACTTAATCTATGTGTTTAATGCCTTTGCGGGAGTTAAACAGATGGTTATATGCAAGCAATAGTGCAATGATTAAAAGTTCTAACATAAAAGAGCATTTATTTGCACTTTTATATCACTTTAATATGTAACTATGAATACTTACCTTTGTTTCTTTTTTTTTATACAATTGCTTGATATGTGCAGGAGCTCAACATTTTATATAACTGGCTAGTGGCTACACCAAAGGAGATACAGATACTTAAACATGAAACCCAACATTGTATCCTCATGTTTAAAAAAAACAAAAAGCAAAGAAACTTTCCTTTTACTTCTTTTATCAAGCTTTATTCTTATAGTAATCATTGTTGAAGAGAATACCTAGGTACGTAGTGTGCACATGTCTGTAGGACTAGACGGCAGCGGTTTTGCAAGAATGCTTTTGAGCACTAGATGGCAGCAGTGTTTGCAATGCAAAAAGTTTAACATTGTTAAAATCATTCTTAACAAAACTGCTGCAGTATTTTGTTCCAGACACTCTCACACTCCAGAGCCTGTCTACCTACTTTTTAACAATGGATACTAAGAGAATTAAACAAATCTGACAGTAGAAGTAAATCGGATAGTTTAAAAAAATATATACATATATTGCATGATTAAGATAGAGCATGCAATTTTAAGTAACTTTCTAATATACTCCTATTATCATTTTTTTCGTTCTCTTGGTATCGTTATTTAAAAAGCAGGAATTTAAGCCATTTAGCCACCAATCAGAAAGCCCTACCCAGGCTCTGAAACAAAAATGGGCCAGTTCCTAAGCTTACATAACTGCTTTTCAAATAAAGATACCAAAAAAACAAAGAAAGATTAAAGGGACAGTCAACACCAGAATTTTTGTTGTTTAAAAAGATAGATAATCCCTTTATTACCCATTCCCCAGTTTTGCATAACCAACACAGTTATAATAATATACTTTTTACCTCTGTTATCAACTTGTATCTAAGCATCTGCAGACTGCCCCCTTATTTCAGTTCTTTTGACAGACTTGCATTTTAGCCAATCAGTGCTCACTCCTCGGTAAATACATGTGCATGAGCTCAATGTTAAAACACATGAACTAATACCCTCTAGTGGTGAAAAACGGTCAAAATGCATTTAGATTAGAGGCGGCTTTCAAGGTCTAAGAAATTAGCATATGATCCTCCTAGGTTTAGCTTTCAACTAAGAATACCAAGCGAACAAAGTAAAATTGGTGATAAAAGTAAATTGGAAAGTTGTTTAAAATTACATGCCCTATTTGAATCATGAAAGTTTTTTTTTCGGACTTGACTGTCCCTTTAATAATAGGAGTACATTTGAAAGTTGCTTAAAATTGCATGCTCTATCTGAATCAGGAAAGAAAAAAAAATTGGGTTTCATATCCCTTTAATTGTTGATCTAAAGTATCCAAATACTTTCTTTATATATGAGTGTCCATCAATAAAACGATCTTCCTGTTGTCTCCTGTTGTAATCTGTCAAAGTGTATGTGCAAAAGCAGGGCAGGTTCTAACTTCCATATGATCAAGCCTTGAGCAAAACTGCAATTCAACGAGTCAGACTATAACCAGCAAAGAAAGAGTTAATAAATGGCATGGCCTAGTCGCACCTGGGGTAGCAGAGCTAAGTGGGAATATAGCTGCAAGAAATAGATTTTACTGATTGTTATCTGCTCTACTCAGCACTGTTTGTATTGTTTGGTGATATCCCCTGACTGATTCAACCTGCTTCAGTTTTTATTGAAAGCTAATCTATAAATGTTCTGACTAAATAGAGTGCTGTTTCTACTTTACTTCCCATTGACTGTACAGATGGCACTTTAATAGAAAGTTTGTGCTTTTATTCTATTTCCAGTAACTCGCTAGGATACTCTGAATTATGCTCTGTTATAGTCACATCACGACCCTCTGCTCTGAGATTATATAAGAAGAGGGAGATAACTGGTTGCTACGTGCCGATTGTCATGACCACTCAGCTTGCCTTCTTCAGGACCAAGATTCATTAAAACATTAGAATTGTCTTCTGAGTGAAAATCTCTCTCATTCTTATTTTATCCCTAGTGGATTAAAGGGACAGTATACACCAATTGTCATATAATTGCATGTTATAGACACTACTATGAAGAAGAATAGGCACAGATACTGATCTAAAAATCCAGTATAAAACCTTTTAAAAACTTACTTAGAAACTCCCAGTTTAGCATTATTGATGAGGTTAGGCTGGGACAATCACTGAAAGGAGCTGGGTAAACAAGAGGAGCAGACACTCATCCCTCTCCCATTTCCCTGCATATGAAAAAACAGAAAAAAACAGGAGCCTGCAGGAGTCAGTAAACATGTGTATACATCTGGCACTGTGGGGCTTGGTTAGGAGTCTGAAAATAAGCACAATGTTATTAAAAATATAAGCAAAACTATACATTGTTACAAAAACACTACCAGGTGGGCTATATAAATGGTTCATCTACAAAACATTTATGCAAAGAAAAATCTATTGTACAATGTCCCTTTAAGATTTTGAGAGCTGCCATCTATTAGTGGACTAGCTACTTAGAATTCCATTATTAATATGACAATCACTTGATAGATATAAGCACATAAAACCCATTTTTTGAATCACAGAACCTCATTAAATTTAAGGTCTTTTAATACATTTTTTATGGTGAGGGGGGTCAAAAAAATTCCGTAACCTCAAAAATAGAATCAATGCTAAGAGGTATTTGTCATTGTTCTGACAATGAACTAGCAGCTTGATGGACACAACCACTAGTTTGAAAGATGAGGATTTCTACTTTCAAATAAAGGGTCTCAGTTGTATCTATGGATTGCAAGATGCAAAACAGGAAATAACCCATCACTGATGTTGTTCCACATAGCTATGTTTCTGTCAGGTGATCATTGTTACCATGGTAATCAGCTGAGAGCAAACTGAGCATGTGATCCCTTCTTTGAAAGAGGGGTCTCTTTTCCTATTGCAGTACTTATTTTGGGGTGCTAGGTTCACTTTAATAGCTAAGAAGACCATAATAGGCACCAATACTGGTGATTGCCATTTATATGGCACCTGCTATCTAAAGGGGCATGAGACCCCTAATTTTAAAATAAGTAATCCACTCTTTTATGTAAGGAAGGAGTATTATGTGTATGTGTATTCTATGTTGTATTTAAGGGATACAGACTCCCTTGGAGATTTACATTTTTATGAAAATCACCCACTAATGACAGGGGTATGAGATGCTGATAGATGGATACAAACATGTGGCTCACTAAGAGCTACATTACAAGTGTATTGCTAATCTATTACGCACCCGCTTACGGGCGCACGATAAATAACCAGCCATTACAAGTGGATCAGATCTCTGGTTAATTTTCTAAATGTCCCCCAATTGGACCCACATTTAGGAGTCTTGTAGTTTTTTATTTTAAAAAAATATAGCAGTTTGTTAGGGGTTAAAAGCAGCGGGTGTGGGGTGTTAGAAGAAAAACAGCAATGAAAAGTGCCTTTACATTGCGGTCTATAAGATCTGTGTGTTCCCTGTAAAAATATATGTGTAAGCTTATATACATGTAACAATTTTATTATTATCCCCCCGAGCACAGTTTTGCCTTGATATAAACTCAAAGAATCAGGTCATTCGAATGAGTGAGGTTTTAATAAATGAAGTGGTGCGAACCGATCCATATAATTATAAACATATATATTTATGTAGGTGGAAGAAGGGGTTTGAGACAGCGCTAATCCCTGAGTTCCAAAAACAATATAATAATTTCCCTACACAGATGTGTTATTTTGAAAGGGAAAGATCAATCGATGTGGAAAAATATATACAAATGCGGGAAGTGCATGCATATGAGACTAAGATAAGAATCCAATAGGAAACACAGTAACAGAATAAATTGATATAAACAATACTGTATAATACACAATATGTTTGATGTTTAAAATATAATATTATAAATATCTGTTAGATAAAACGAGTATATATATATATATATATATATATATATATATATATATATATATATATATATATATATATTCAATGTCCATAGGGCACTGCACACACATTTAGAAGTTGCTGCCCGGGGTGCATTCAATTCAATAGCATACAAATTTCAAAAACAGGAGCGCACTCTCCGGGTCTTAAACATATAACATTTATTTAAACAGTGACGTTTCGGGGTGGCTAGCCCCGTCCTCAGACCATTACAATAACCCAAATTAGTAATAAAACTTTTATACATTACCCTCCACCATCACCACGTACTACCGGAAGTGCCGCCGGCGTCCTGCAGAACTCAGTGCGCAGGTCCGCCGGTTGCCATAACAACCCGGATATACCATTCTGGAATGCAAATAGAATGTTTTATAAGACACAACAAATATCTACAATTTAAATACTCATATAGTAAAAACTCATATAGTAAAAGTATTTAGTTCACTCTCTGAGGCTACAAAATATTAGATATTGTTTTTTACTGATATATGCCACCATGTAAACATGTACCCGGTTGTCAAGGCAACCGTTGTAATGGCATGTAATTCCTAAAGGCTACAAAATATCAATCTGTGAAGTAGCGATATTGGTAACATAGTGGGATCATATGTGCATTATTGGAGAAGCAATTTGTGACAGGTCTATAGCAAACTCCCCAACCGTTGTAATTCCCTTAAGCAATAAATCTTTAATGTGGTACTCAGTTGGGGCTAAGGTAATAGTACAGTGTCACTAGAGCTATTAACTACAGCTTATCAGACCGTGGCTTGTTATAACCAAGTTATCTTTACAGGAAACAATGCCAATCCAATTGTGTATTTAACCCCTTGGGGGACAAAGTCCCCAAGTTGTAAATCCACCTGGACTCCTTTTGCAATAATAAATTAGCTCTATCCCCACCTCTACTCAATTTGGGTACGTGATCAATGATCACATATCTCAAATCACTAACCGTGTGGCCACTCATCGCAAAATGCCTGGCAACAGGCTGTTCAGATTCCTTCTCTCTGATTGCCAATCTAATGGCCGAGCGATGGTTGGCCATACGTATGCGGAGGGTATCTACCGTCTTACCCACATAATATAAACCACATGGGCAGTGTAAGAGATAGATAATATATTCTGTGGTACACGTTACTCTATACTTAATTGTGTACTTTTTGTTAGTATGGGGATGTGTGAATGTCTTGGTATTGCTCATGCCATTGCATGTAGTGCAACCAAGGCATCTATAACACCCCACTTTAGATGATTGAAGCCAAGTGGTCTTTTTATAGCTGTCCACTGGATCCACTTTCACTAAGGAGTCCCTTAGTGATCTTGCTCGTCTGTAGGTCACTCTTGGTGGTTCCATGTTTGTGAATGGCAAGGTTGGATCACTCGTCACTATATCCCATCGATCTCTCACGATTCCAGGTATTCCCTTTTTGTCTGCAGTGTATGTTGTTACATAGGTCAGACAGTTCTTCGTCTCCATGGGTTTTCTTGTGCATAAAGCCTCTTCTTGCTTCATATCCCAGAATTTTTTGAGATGTTGGTCAATGTGGGTTTGTTGGTATCCTCTTTGTAGAAATCTCACTTTCATCTCTAATAGTTGTTCTTTGGCCTTATTGGGATCACTATTGTTGCGGACTACCCTTTTGAATTGTGATACCGGTAGTGCTCGCTTGAGGCCCGCTGGGTGGCAGCTTGAAGCTTGTAATAATGAGTTTCTATCCGTGGTCTTTCGGAAGAGGGTCGTACCCAACTCATCCCCTTGGACTGAAATGCGTAGATCTAGGAAATCTACTGAGGTTTGATTATGCTCCATTTTGAACTGGAGATTTGGTAAAACCTGGTTCAGTTGCTGGAACCAATCAGAAAGTTCCTCTTCTGTGCCTTCCCAGATCAAAAACAGATCATCAATGTAGCGACGAAAGAATCGTATCCTAGTATCATTGAATAGTTCTGTTTGATGTTGTTCAAACTCAGCCATATACAGGTTGGCGTATGATGGGGCCACACTTGACCCCATCGCCGTCCCGAGCAGTTGCAAGAAGTACCTGTTCTCGAAGCGGAAGTAGTTCATTTTAAGGCAGAATTCCAAGAGTTCCAATAGCCAATCCATATCAGGACCTACATAGGGATATCTATATAGGTGATTACGTATAGCCTCTATACCTTGTTGGTGTTGAATCACTGTATAGAGGCTCACCACGTCAAGTGTGACTAGGTACTCAGTTCCCTTTAGTCCTCTGATGTTCTTTAATTCCTTAATTAAGGAGATAGAGTCCAATAGGAATGATGGCATATTGTGGACAATGGGTTGCAGTATAGAATCTAGATATACTGCAATTGGCTGTAATAGGGATCCAATTGCTGACACTATTGGTCTCCTGGGTGGTCGAGTAGCATGTTTATGCACCTTGGGTAGTGTATAAAACACTGGTGTCCTCGGGAACTGTACTGTGAGGTAGGTCAGCAGTTTGTCATCAATCTGTCCGCCTGTTAGGGCATTATGTAATGATGCATCCACTTGTTTTTTAAAGGTCCAAATTGGATCCCCCGGTAGCTGTCTATAGGTATTTTTATCCTGGAGTTGGGCCATAATTTCCTGTTGGTAGTATATGTAATCCAGGATTACTACCGCCCCACCCTTATCTGCTTCACGAAAGATGATGGAGTGGTTAATCACCGGATATACCGATATGGAACAAGTTATACCAGCTACAAGGGAAGACACAGAGGATGATATTCCTGGGGCCACTGTATTCAACTATACACAAGATGATGCAGATCGCATCAGATTCGCAGCACTGCCAGCAAGAGATTTAAAAGTTTCAACTGAACATCTATACACTAAATGGCTAAAGTTGAAAAAGAAATGCACAGATCTCTCTCTACATGGGAGTTTCCTTTCGGAATACCATCGTAAAATGTACATACCCAGGGGATTCAGGGTTAAAAATGTACCCACCATAGGGAGAAACAACACTGCCTTTTGTACCAAATGGTGCAGTATACTAAATAAATGCTCATTGGACTTGATCCTCTTAGTAATAGAGGAAGTCAGGGCACTTATGGAAACAGCTAAAATAGAAGTATCTAAATTTGAAGAGACCAATATGGCAACCCTGGAATCAGATAAAGATAATGATTGGATTAACAAATTGGAGAACCAATTACAACAATACCAAAATGAATTAACCACATTTAAGAACAAGAAATGGGACATAGTTACATCAGACTACAAGGAGAAGAGGGTATACCGTTGGCTATTAAGCCCAGAAGAAAGAAGAGGTATGAATGAGATACGGATTAGGAGACCAAGATATTATAAACCCAGAAACTTAACAACAGTTGACTCATCTGGCAATAGTTCAGAATCGGATGGAGCAAGTGCACCCAATATTGAGGCAGTACACAACAGTCAAGGCGTTACTACCCGCTCAAAAAACATGAGGGGCACAGACCACACATCAGGAGGGGGGGGTCAAGAGGAAGAGGAAGACCCCCCAGACAACGACGATTTTGAAAGAGGACATAGTCCTGAATCTAAGTTCACATGTATTAACACCAATGGAGGCCCAGGTGTTGAACAAGGGTTTGTCCTTCATCCCCACTGAACTTAATGATCCCTTCACAACATTTTTGGACATACAAAAATTTGAGCGCACGCTCCGACTGCGAGAACACTTTGGTACCAATACTTTGGAAATACCCAGGTTTCGACCTAAAGGGAAATATGATCCGCACAGCTCTAACCCTAGTATAAAAACCTACAGCCGTCTATTAGCAGACCAAGTAAGTAAAGGCTGCACAGCGGCGCAAGATGTCTGCAGAAACAATCTGACGAAGAAAGAAAGAAAAGCTTTACAGGATTTGAAGTCTAACCACTCCATCATCTTTCGTGAAGCAGATAAGGGTGGGGCGGTAGTAATCCTGGATTACATATACTACCAACAGGAAATTATGGCCCAACTCCAGGATAAAAATACCTATAGACAGCTACCGGGGGATCCAATTTGGACCTTTAAAAAACAAGTGGATGCATCATTACATAATGCCCTAACAGGCGGACAGATTGATGACAAACTGCTGACCTACCTCACAGTACAGTTCCCGAGGACACCAGTGTTTTATACACTACCCAAGGTGCATAAACATGCTACTCGACCACCCGGGAGACCAATAGTGTCAGCAATTGGATCCCTATTACAGCCAATTGCAGTATATCTAGATTCTATACTGCAACCCATTGTCCACAATATGCCATCATTCCTATTGGACTCTCCTTAATTAAGGAATTAAAGAACATCAGAGGACTAAAGGGAACTGAGTACCTAGTCACACTTGACGTGGTGAGCCTCTATACAGTGATTCCACACCAACAAGGTATAGAGGCTATACGTAATCACCTATATAGATATCCCTATGTAGGTCCTGATATGGATTGGCTATTGGAACTCTTGGAATTCTGCCTTAAAATGAACTACTTCCGCTTCGAGAACAGGTACTTCTTGCAACTGCTCGGGACGGCGATGGGGTCAAGTGTGGCCCCATCATACGCCAACCTGTATATGGCTGAGTTCGAACAACATCAAACAGAACTAATCAATGATACTAGGATAAGATTCTTTCGTCGCTACATTGATGATCTGTTTTTGATCTGGGAAGGCACAGAAGAGGAACTTTCTGATTGGTTCCAGCAACTGAACCAGGTTTTACCAAATCTCCAGTTCAAAATGGAGCATAATCAAACCTCAGTAGATTTCCTAGATCTACGCATTTCAGTCCAAGGGGATGAGTTGGGTACGACCCTCTTCCGAAAGACCACGGATAGAAACTCATTATTACAAGCTTCAAGCTGCCACCCAGCGGGCCTCAAGCGAGCACTACCGGTATCACAATTCAAAAGGGTAGTCCGCAACAATAGTGATCCCAATAAGGCCAAAGAACAACTATTAGAGATGAAAGCGAGATTTCTACAAAGAGGATACCAACAAACCCACATTGACCAACATCTCAAAAATTCTGGGATATGAAGCAAGAAGAGGCTTTATGTACAAGAAAACCCATGGAGACGAAGAACTGTCTGACCTATGTAACAACATACACTGCAGACAAAAAGGGAATACCTGGAGTCGTGAGAGATCGATGGGATATAGTGACGAGTGATCCAACCTTGCCATTCACAAACATGGAACCACCAAGAGTGACCTACAGACGAGCAAGATCACTAAGGGACTCCTTAGTGAAAGTGGATCCAGTGGACAGCTATAAAAAGACCACTTGGCTTCAATCATCTAAAGTGGGGTGTTATAGATGCCTTGGTTGCACTACATGCAATGGCATGAGCAATACCAAGACATTCACACATCCCCATACTAACAAAAAGTACACAATTAAGTATAGAGTAACGTGTACCACAGAATATATTATCTATCTCTTACACTGCCCATGTGGTTTATATTATGTGGGTAAGACGGTAGATACCCTCCGCATACGTATGGCCAACCATCGCTCGGCCATTAGATTGGCAATCAGAGAGAAGGAATCTGAACAGCCTGTTGCCAGGCATTTTGCGATGAGTGGCCACACGGTTAGTGATTTGAGATATGTGATCATTGATCACGTACCCAAATTGAGTAGAGGTGGGGATAGAGCTAATTTATTATTGCAAAAGGAGTCCAGGTGGATTTACAACTTGGGGACTTTGTCCCCCAAGGGGTTAAATACACAATTGGATTGGCATTGTTTCCTGTAAAGATAACTTGGTTATAACAAGCCACGGTCTGATAAGCTGTAGTTAATAGCTCTAGTGACACTGTACTATTACCTTAGCCCCAACTGAGTACCACATTAAAGATTTATTGCTTAAGGGAATTACAACGGTTGGGGAGTTTGCTATAGACCTGTCACAAATTGCTTCTCCAATAATGCACATATGATCCCACTATGTTACCAATATCGCTACTTCACAGATTGATATTTTGTAGCCTTTAGGGATTACATGCCATTACAACGGTTGCCTTGACAACCGGGTACATGTTTACATGGTGGCATATATCAGTAAAAAACAATATCTAATATTTTGTAGCCTCAGAGAGTGAACTAAATACTTTTACTATATGAGTTTTTACTATATGAGTATTTAAATTGTAGATATTTGTTGTGTCTTATAAAACATTCTATTTGCATTCCAGAATGGTATATCCGGGTTGTTATGGCAACCGGCGGACCTGCGCACTGAGTTCTGCAGGACGCCGGTGGCACTTCCGGTAGTACGTGGTGATGGTGGAGGGTAATGTATAAAAGTTTTATTACTAATTTGGGTTATTGTAATGGTCTGAGGACGGGGCTAGCCACCCCGAAACGTCACTGTTTAAATAAATGTTATATGTTTAAGACCCGGCGAGTGCGCTCCTGTTTTTGAAATTTGTATGCTATTGAATTGAATGCACCCCGGGCAACAACTTCTAAATGTGTGTGCAGTGCCCTATGGACATTGAATATATATATATATATATATATATATATATATATATATACTCGTTTTATCTAACATAATATCTGCATATGGAATAAAAATCCATACAAAACAGAGATAATCCTATGGGCCCACTTCATAGATGACATCATAGTCATATGGGGGGGATGATGTTGAACTTAAGGACTTTCTATTACATATTAATCATAATGAATTTAATCTAAATTTTACAGAAAAACATAGTGAAAGAGAAATAGAATCTTTGGATTTAGCTCTATTTTCAGAAGAGAACATGATTTTAACAAGACTATATAAGAAACCAACAGACTGTAATGGGTATCTTAATGCTAGAAGTGGACATCACCCTAATTGGATCAACAACATCCCCTTTGGCCAATTCCAAAGGCTTAAGATTTTCAAAAAACATTGGCACATTTTATCTAAAGACCCCCTATTAAAAATATTGGAGAAAAAGGACCACAAATAATATACAGGAAAAGTAAAAATTTAAAATCTATAATAGCGCCTAGTAAACTTAAGTCTGAAGGAAAGGACAGACCCAAGGGCAATTGGTTAGGTTTAAACACAATAGGCTTTTTTAAATGTAATAGACTAAATTGTGTAGCATGTCTCCATCACTATAGTGGAAAGAAGTCCACAAAACAAGTAATATCAACAGTAAATAATTGGATTCATAACATTACTACTCTGACCAATTGCAAGACAGACCATGTAATATACCTCTTGGAATGTAGTTGTAAGCTTTAGTATATAGGATGTACTACACTTCCATACAAAAATAGACTCTTAGAGCATATTAGAAATATTGAGGGAGGAGAATAAACCCATAGTGTACCAGCCCATTACAGAGAGCACCACAAGTCCTAGATGCCTAAAAGGGACTATTTTAGAACATATTAAGAATGCCCCTGAAGGGGTTAACAGAGAATTACATTTAAGGAGAAGAGAGACCTTTTGTATTCACCAATTTGGATCAATGAATCTTAAGGGTCTCAATAAGAACTTTGACTTAGCAGCTTTTCTCGTATAAACAGGATTAATTCTTCTTACAAATTCTACCTCTCATTCATATGTTCTTCAACTAAGAGGAGTATTACCTCCAGTGCTAAATATGTTTTAATTTAACAAGCTTGAAGTAGGTAGTAATACTGCATTGCAGTTTAACATGACACATAATAGATACAAATTTGTATATGTTTATACATTTGTATGCTCCTTTTATTTTTATTTTTATTCTTACTTTTATCACCTCTCTTGTTATTTTAATTTTTTTATCTTTTTTGTGGTATGATAAAAATTTGGGGGTTTGGGGAAATCTAACCCCCTGTTAGTCTTTTGGATAAATGAGGCATTTAAAGTTATAGTTGTTCTTCTACCTGATTTGTTACGTCTCATTTTCCTCTATTTCCTGTTTCATGAATGTAAAAAGCATAATTTATATATTATACATGCACATTCCTGCTGTGGTTTTGTAACCCATTATGATAATCATTCGAACAGTTTATTTATCAAGAAAAGGATTGATCACTCATTATACACTTCCTTGTATATGGTATGACAACCGTCTGAGCTTCCGCTCTTAACTTTAATGTCAATTAACACACAGAGAATTCTAATCTGTCACATCCTAAAAATATGTGATCACGTGACTCCACCTTAACCAATCACTAGGAGAGAGACGTATGTAGGGGCGTGCCGCCGCCCGGCTTCTAAAAAGATCATACCTTATGGTCAAGACTCATTACTCAGAAACCTCTGACGAAGAAGGACATTGCAACCTTCGAAACGCGTAAGGGATATTCTTTGGAACTTTTGCCTACATCGCACACACTCTAACTCCTCGCTAGAGTGACTTGTGAACTGCAAACTTTTAACGTTTTCTACTGATCCAAACTGACTTTCTTTGGGGGAACGTTGTGTATTCTGACTGAGTTTCAGTTAACCCTGCAACATCGTTCCTTTTATCGTTGTGTACAGTTATCTTTGATGTGTTTTATGTATACCTCATACATTTGAGGGTTTTAAATGTAAGTTGCCATTTGTTGTTAACACTTACTTTTGCTCTTAATAAAACTGTATTACGCTATGTGCTGCACTTTTTATGTCTTTTACTCTGCATGAATTACTGGACACACGCAGGGACTCCTAACAAGTTATTCCCTGGCTATTTACACCATACTCCAAGGGGAGAAGGACGAACATACTGTTGCAGTAGACGCCATAAGACACCACAGGAGGCTTTCCATTACTAGAAGCGGCAACTTACCTCATATGATTGAGGTATTTTCTAGTAAGTGCAATACCTACTGGTTATCGTTTGTGTGTTTACATTTATAAACACTGGACTTTTATTCTTAATATATATATATATATATATATATATATACTCGTTTTATCTAACAGATATTTATATTATTATATTTTAAACATCAAACATATTGTGTATTATACAGTATTGCTTATATCAATTTATTCTGTTACTGTGTTTCCTATTGGATTCTTATCTTAGTCTCATATGCATGCACTTCCCCCATTTGTATATATTTTTTCACATTGATTGATCTTTCCCTTTCAAAATAACACATCTGTGTAGGGAAATTATTATATTGACTCAGGGATTAGCGCTGTCTCAAACTCCTTCTTCCACCACCATTTTTTTATTGGGGTTTTGCCTTCTTCCTTTTCTCTCCTCTCAGCGGGGTAAATTGCTTTGAAGGTAAACTCCTTTTCTGAGATTCCAGCAGCTCTTTTAGCGAACCACTTACTTGTAGAGGTGATCAATATAGTGCTGACTTTTTGAGCAGTTCGCCATCAACCCCCAGGGGTGTGTTTGGTACACTGTCTCCCCCTCCCCCTCTTATATATATTTATGTGTTAATATATGTATGTACACATATTAACACATAAATATATATGTATATAATCATATACATATAAATTTAACATTTTCTGCCCATCGCTTTGCATCTTAACCCCTTCCCTACGCTAGGTTTGAGGCGTCCATTGGAGCCTATGGATTGCGGCTAACTTGTAATACCAGTGCACATTTGCGTGCTCTGGTATTGCTAAGTGGAGTGCAAATATCGCTTTTGCGAAAGCAATAGTTTGCGCTCCACTTGTAATATAGACCTAACTGTCCTCAGCTAGCACCTGGTAAGGCATTGTTGCTCTGGAGTTGACTTTAACTATATTGTAAACCCCAAAGCCAGGTATCACACATTCCCACACATTTAAAGGGATATTAACACACACAGGCACAGGCACACGCACACACATTAAAATTAAACCCACCGTTAGATGTGATAAAACTAAACAAAAATAATATGTCAGTCTTTAAAGCTTGCCATTGAAACAGAGAGGAAATGCATGTTTCATAGAACTGATTATTAAGTATTAATTGATTACTGGTTGATTAAAATAACTCCCATAGCTTTGTTGGTACTTGGCAAATATGATTCACCTCTATAAGCATTGAAATAAAAATTATATTTTTCAGCAGTGAAAAATTATTTTACTGTAAAACCTGCAATACAATAACATATTTTAGATTAGATAATAAGGAAATCTCACTTTAATATCAACTTAAAATGCATGAGGTGTAGTGACTATATGAATATTTGTCAGTCTGCACTGACATAGTGGAAATATGGGCTTTGGAAGTTTGTCATTTTGCAACACTAGCACAAGCTAGACTAAAACCTCACTTGCATTTAGGTAACAGGATGCAGAAGTTAAAGCTCATGACAAAATAAAAGAAGAACAATACTTTGGTTTTTGTTGCTGCTTTTACAGTAAACGAGTAAGATGATGGCTCACATAGCTGCTCAGATGCAGTGTGGTTGACAGGATAATGATGTTCACTCTGATTTAACAATACCAAAATAGATGAAATGCGTTTCTTTAAGACGAGAGCCCATGATAACATACTTAGCAGCCTACAATGCTGTCTAGAATATACTGTCTAGGATATCTAGAGACAGTAAAGACACGAAAAAGGAGTAGAAAATGTGCACTACAGTAGAGCAGATACAAACATTTTTTTGATAGCTTTAAAGGATTCTGAGCTGCAAGAAGACCTATGATCACAGCCCAGGAGCACACATCCTTTTCTCTTCTCTTTCACTTAGAAAGCTCTCTAGGAGGTAGGACCCTGTAATCCTTTTATGCCAGAGTGAGTACCCCTGTATAGCGCTAAGGAATCTGTTGGTCCATTGCAAATAATGCCAGTTCTTTGCCCAGAACACAAATAATGGTTTACAGTGTTTATATGTGTAAGCAACATTAATGTAGTTTTCTGGATTGGCCTTAACTCACCATTTAAAACACAGGTCCACACAGTGATCTGATCTCTTGGCTTCATGGAGTCCTGAGATTTCTTGCCCACTGGCTTTGGCTCTTAAGGTCTGACGTGGAGTTGCCACCTGTTCTGGAAATAAAAATATCCCAGTTATTACTATTTGCATAAATAATTACACAGCATAAAATAGGAACCCAAGCTGCTAGAAGTAATTTTAAATAATTCCAACACATTTAGAAGTTTCACCATGATGTAATCTTTATTTCTGTACTTAATCTTTATTTTCATCTTTGACCTGAACCTTAAAGAATAAATGGTAGCAAAATTCTGTTTGTTTAACAACCATAGTCTGGAGCTACCTATGGCCTTGCTATTGGGGTCGGTCTTCGCCCAGATGGATGGCAGAGAGAGGTGAGTGATGGCCATTGGAAGGGAGCTACAGCCTCAGGTGCCGGCCCAGGGATGCTGCATGGTTAAGTGGTGAGACAAACAAATCATGTAGTGCTGCTTATGTCTAAAGGGTGTAGTAACTAGGCTCCACAGTATGTCAGAGTGGCAGGGCCACTGGCCACACTTAATACGTTTATAGTGTAGGAACTGATTGCAGCCATCCTATGTTTTCTTAATAATAGTGACCGTGTAGTCTTCTCTCAACTCTGAATCTCATTGTGTCTTGTAAAGGTTTAATAATAATAATAATAATCATGGGAAAAACTCATATAATACAGATAGATAGCAGTACTATAACACTACTATATTGCAAAGAGAGGTGCTGAGGGCATTGTATCCTGTGAAGTGGGGTCACATATGAGAATTTAATCTTACACTGAGACTGTCATTTGTTATTTAAAGTTAAAGGGACAGTCTACTTCAGAATTTGTATTGTTTTAAAAGATAGATCATTCCTTTATTACCCATGTCCAAGTTTTGCATAACCAACTCGGTTATATTAATATATTTTTTACCTCTAATTACCTTGTATCTAAGCCTCTGCAAACTGCCCCCTTATTTCAGTTCTTTTGACAGACTTGTATTTTAGCCAATCAGTGCCGACTCATAAATAACCCTAGTCCAAAAGGATGATCTTCCTGGAGACATTCTGAAGTAATCAATGACTCCAGACTAGTCATCAGAAGCCATCCTGAAGTATGCCCACAGGCCAAAATATTTAAATGAGATTACTCTGGAGTTATTCACTGGCTGTTCATGCTTGTGATGTAATCAGTAATCAGTAAGGTAATCTGCTAATCATTCTGAAGTCATCATCCAGAATTTTGTTACCTTAGCTGATGACTTTACACGCTTGATGATGACTGATAATGTGCAAATTACTTCTAAAGTAGTTTGATAATCATCAGATGACTCCAGGATGGTCTCTAATGTAATCCTGTTTGATTTGGGAACTCCATAGGAGTGAGTACAATGTTATCTATATGTCACTTATAAACTAGCGCTGTCTATCTGTGAAAACTGTCAAAATGCACTATGATAAAAGGTGGCCTTCAAGGGCTTAGAAATTAGTGCATGAGCTTACCAAGGTTTAGCTTTCAACAAAGAATACCAAAAGAACAAAGCAAATCTGATGATAAAAGTAAATTGTAAAGTTATTTAAAATTGCACTCCCTATCTGAATCATGAACGTTTAATTGTGACTAGACTGTCCCTTTAAGATTTTCTTATTTATTTGTCCTAGCTTTAGATTTGGAGACTGGTCTAGTGTGCGAGTGTAACTTCATGCATTATTTTTATGGAATAGCTCAGTATGCACATTAGGATAGGAAAGCTTTATTAAAATATTAGAGTATGACTTTGATAGACAGTCAAATTAGTCCATTCTCTTAATTGCATTGAGGCCATTAATCAGTGTTTTTTAATGTCACACTCTGTCCCACTTTGAAAAAATAGTCATGGGCCTTTACAATAATGTCCGTCCAGGAAAGGACCTTTAGGTTGAGAAGTCACTTTGTGAAATACACAGCCCTACCTCAAAGTATTAAGCCCACAATGTGACACATAAATTAGTTCAAGGCATAGTCAGACAGGAAGGTCTGACAACAGTCAGAAAGGATAACTACAGAATCATAATATAGTAGAATAGCACAGTCAAGCCAAGGATCAAACCAAACAGGCAGTTATAAAGCCAAAACAGTTCCAAAAATAATACTTGAATTTAAGCCAAGGATCAAAAGGTTGTAGGCAGATCAGGTACAAAGCAGGATCCAAACGAGCATTCAAGTCCAAGAAAAAAAGGTTAACACAAAAAAGTATCCAAGAATCAGTTGCACGCAGAAGAAACTTCTATACGCGGGCAAATATGCTGTTTAAGGCCTTATATAGCACAAGTAGAGCGTCTAATCATCGGGAAATTAGTGCGTTTAAAAGCTGATGAAGATTTAGCATGCTGTTTTATCACAATGAAAACATGCCCATATCCGAAAACAATAGAGGGCGCAAAGTGAAGATCAATAGTGCTGCCTTGCCGAAGTGCGCAAACCCAAACTCGGTTTGTGACATGTGAGCTTGCCATGAGAGCTGTGACACTGTGGAAATCAGCTGACTTGAGGCCTTTGCAGATCTTATATTTTATATGTATATTATGGCACCGGAGCTCCTTCATTTTACATTAGAACACAGAATTCTGAAATAATAGATGTATATAATTTGGTGAACGGCATTTGGAAACATCAAGGCCAATACTTACATTTTAATATTTAATTAACATAATTTGCACAATTGATTGCTGTACTGCAACAAGCCTCTGGACAGGTTTTTTTTTCTTCCCCATGTGTTGGCACATAAACTAATCTTCAACATTCCTAAAGTATAACCATTGAAATTAACTTTTTTGAGAAATAATGTAATTATTTTAAAGAGACATTCCAGCCAAAACATGAATCCACGTAGATGTATTTTAATTTTGAATTGAAGCCTTTTTTGTAATATACTGTACATGTATTAACAAAAATTCTTATAATAAAAGCTGTAGCTGTTTCAAAAGTGTATTTAAGTAGGCTTACCAAAAATTTTAGAGGTGAAACTGGGACCACCTGGTGCGGTGCCAGTGGGGGTGTGGTCAAGGGGGCGTGGCGATTACCGGTCCTTTTAAAGTAGTAGCTTTTATATGTGTAATGTTTTGTGGATACTCTACCCTTTCTCAGACAAACAACAAGTGAATCACACAGTTTAAAGTGATGGTAAACTCCGCTATTGGTAAATTACAGATTTAAATTATTTAATATAATATCTATTAAACCGCATTAACTTTTTAACCTTTTTATATGTGCTTTTATTATAATTTACACATATTTAGAAACTGTTGTAGCGCCGCATCGCTCCGCCCCTTATATTTCCTTTACTGAATACACTAGACACTCATCTTGTTTCCACCCTCTCTTCACGTCATAGAATTTGCGCGCTCCCTATTCTGATATTTTCAACGCATGCGCATTGTTGAAAAGGATGTATACCAAGTAAACATTGAGTCACGAGATTCAATGTTTACTTGGTTACGTCTGAATAAAAATATTGTTGTGCTCAAGATCGAGTAAGCGAGAGATCAGTCCCTTAGAAAACGAGCAAAAAAAGTGACTATAACGCATGCATTCCCAAGAAAATGCACGCGCAAATTCGTCATAGATATTGAATGCTCCTGATTGGATGCGCGTCTTGGAAGTAAAATAGAATATTGCGCATGCGCATAGCGGGTTGCATAGGAGTAAGCCTGTCTGGTGACAGGCTTGCTGATTGGTACCAAAAAATAAACATTGAAAATTACGTCACAGGGGGCTGGAGATGGAACGCATAAGACAGACCGAGAAATAAAAGTTTTCCAAGTATTTTTTCATATATTTGATTAGATGAAATTTTGTGTGTGTAATTAATGTAATCAAACAGGATAATTAATATAATCTATTTATGTGGAGTTTACCATCCCTTTAAATGGACCATAACACCACCCCTAGTAAAAAAAAAAGGCACCATTACGTTGTCATGTCAACCCATACACAACATGAGCAAATAAATAATTCATCTAAATCTCAGATTCTAAATAATGCCAAACATCAAGCATAATTATCAATTTCATAAAATAGTGAAAAGCGTATACATCACACAATTTAATATCTGCAGTGTAATATGTGTTTTATGTGTCTAATTAAGGAACAGAGCCAAATACTTATAAGGCATAAATGCAACATTGAATGAAATAAGTAAAAAAAAGAAACACATACCTGCTAACGCTGTTTAAGAGGCTACTCTATACCATAATGCAGGAAGATTGCAGCCAAAATGCTATTCTGCATGAAGTAAAGCAAGATCCACGCCAAAAAATCCTGCCTGTATGCACTTCCTGGTCATAATTATATGATTCCCCTAAAGGTGTATCACTGGTGATGTCACCAGGGGTCGAGGGGGGGGTGTTAAATTCTTAGAAAAATAAACCAAGTAGTACTACAAAATTTAAAAACCCCTATGCTGCTCACTCAGCCTGTATTACTAAATGTAAACTTTGAAAGACACGAACGTTAAGCTAAGCAGAGCTGTATGTAACAAAGTACCAGCATTCAACTATGCTGGAGAGTCACAGTCCAGTCATTTTGAATAATGTGTCCAGGTTTCAGGCGGTCTGAAGCACAGATACATGATTTGAAACCCGGAGGTGGCAACCCTAATGGGACAGAATGAACAACCGGGTGGGACACTGGGACAGCACCTCGAAACAGGGACAATCCCAGTAAAAGTGGGACTTCTGGTAAGCCTATATTTAAGTATGCACTGTGCACCAGCATTTTAAACCCAGCACTTGCTCAGAGAGCCTAAGATGCTTAGCCCCGCTAGTACTCTGAGCAGCTGCAATATATAATATGCAGGTGCACTGAGATTATCTAGCTATGCTTCACATGCACGTGCATAGAAAAATGCTAACAATAAAACAGTGATAACTTTTACTAGAAGCATTTTGGCCAATACATGTTTATTGCAAATATCTTTCTATTCAAAGATGAAATTAATCTAAGTGCATTTAAATTTTGAACGGAATGCCCCTTTAAGTAAATGATTGCAATGTCATCTGTAACCTACTACAAGATGTATATGAAGCAGATCCTGACAAAGCACTTAAAGGGTCATGAAACCCAATTTTTTTCTTTCATGATTCAGATAGAATATACAATTTTAAACAACTTTCCATATTACTTCTATTATCAAATGTTATTTGTTTTCTTGTTATCCTTTGTTGAAAAGCAGGAAGGTAAGTTCAGGAGTGTGCACGTGTAGATGACTATTTCCTGTCATGTAGCGCTCCAGACATGTGCACGCTACCTACCTAGATATCTCTTTAACAAAGAATAACATGAGAACAATTTGATAATAGAAGTCAATTGGAAAGTGAAAGAAAAAAATTGGGGTTTTATGTCCCTTTAAAGGGAATCCCCCCCCCACACCTTTAACATATTCCTAACAATCCATTTTCCCTACTGGAGAGTATTAAATTGTTTACAAATAGCTCCTTTACATTTATTTTGTCATTGAAAATAACTGCTTTTGCCTGTTGAAAGCACCAACCATATCAAAAAATTCAATACTGCAGTATTTTCTATAGAAAATCTATCTAAACAACATGCAAACACAGAGATCAAACTCCCAGTGGGGGTGGGAGACACAGAGACCAGCCCTTTTGAATGGGTGTTCCTGCAACAGCTTTGTATACAATGCACAGTTATCAGCAGCTTGTCTGAGTTCATTTTGCTTTTAAAATGTTACAATCTGAGATTACGATGCAGCAATTCATTTGATCGCTACATTCAATTCTTGCTTCTCTAGCTTCACATCTCATTTCTCCTTCACATAATCAGGGTCAGTGAATTTAGTGAATATTTTTTTAAGCAAGGAATATAGAAATGTATTATTGAGGCACTTATGTTTACAGGTCAGCACTCTCGACTACACAGGTTTTATATCATGCACGTAACTGTGGTGCTGAAATAGCGTTTACTCCACATGGGTTTAACTTGAAACTATATATATATATATATATATATATATATATATATATATGTTTATTTGTATTTCCCTTCCTTTTTATTTAAAGGGATATTCCAGACAAAATTAGAATCCACAAGGATGTATTTCAGTTCTGAATAGAAGCATTTTTGTAATATACAATATATTAGCAAAAAATGCTTCTAATAAAAGCTGTTTCAAAAGTGTATTTAAGTATGCACTGTGCACCAGCATTTTAAATACCGCTCTTGCCTAATTTGCTTGTACCATCTGTTAATGACTTAGGCCTAGATTTAGAGTTCGGCGGTAGCCGTCAAAACCAGCGTTAGAGGCTCCTAACGCTGGTTTTGGCCGCCCGCTGGTATTTGGAGTCAGTGATTAAAGGGTCTAACGCTCACTTTACAGCCGCGACTTTTCCATACCGCAGATCCCCCTACGCCATTTGCGTAGCCTATCTTTTCAATGGGATCTTTCTAACGCCGGTATTTAGAGTCGTTTCTGCAGTGAGCGTTAGAGCTCTAACGACAAGATTCCAGCCGCCTGAAAATAGCAGGAGTTAAGAGCTTTCTGGCTAACGCCGGTTTATAAAGCTCTTAACTACTGTACCCTAAAGTACACTAACACCCATAAACTACCTATGTACCCCTAAACCGAGCTCCCCCCACATCGCCGCCACTCGATTAAAAATTTTAACCCCTAATCTTCCGACCGCCACCTACGTTATACTTATGTACCCCTAATCTGCTGCCCCTAACCCCGCCGACCCCTATATTACATTTATTAACCCCTAATCTGCCCCCCACAACATCGCCGCCAGCTACTTAAAATAATTAACCCCTAATCTTCCGACCGCAAAGCGCCGCCACCTACGTTATCCTTATGTACCCCTAATCTGCTGCCCCTAACACCGCCGACCCCTATATTATATTTATTAACCCCTAATCTGCCCCCCACAACGTCGCCGACACCTGCCTACACTTATTAACCCCTAATCTGCCGAGCGGACCGCACCGCTACTATAATAAAGTTATTAACCCCTAACCCGCCTCACTAACCCTATCATAAATAGTATTAACCCCTAATCTGCCCTCGCTAACATCGCCGACACCTAACTTCAATTATTAACCCCTAATCTTCCGATCGGAGCTCACCGCTATTCTAATAAATTGATTAACCCCTAAAGCTAAGTCTAACCCTAACACTAACACCCCCCTAACTTAAATATAATTTTAATCTAACGAAATAAATTAACTCTTATTAAATAAATTAATCCTATTTAAAGCTAAATACTTACCTGTAAAATAAATCCTAATATAGCTACAATATAAATTATAATTATATTATAGCTATTTTAGGATTAATATTTATTTTACAGGCAACTTGGTATTTATTTTAACTAGGTACAATAGCTATTAAATAGTTAAGAACTATTTAATAGTTACCTAGTTAAAATAATAACAAATTTACCTGTAAAATAAATCCTAACCTAACATATAATTAAACCTAACACTACCCTATCAATAAAATAATTAAATAAACTACCTACAATTACCTACAATTAACCTAACACTACACTATCAATAAATTAAATAAACACAATTGCTACAAATAAATACAATTAAATAAACTAGCTAAAGTACAAAAAATAAAAAAGAACTAAGTTACAGAAAATAAAAAAATATTTACAAACATAAGAAAAATATTACAACAATTTTAAACTAATTACACCTACTCTAAGCCCCCTAATAAAATAACAAAGCCCCCCAAAATAAAAAATTCCCTACCCTATTCTAAATTAAAAAAGTTACAAGCTCTTTTACCTTACCAGCCCTGAACAGGGCCCTTTGCGGGGCATGCCCCAAGAAGTTCAGCTCTTTTGCATGTAAAAAAAAACATACAATACCCCCCCCCCAACATTACAACCCACCACCCACATACCCCTAATCTAACCCAAACCCCCCTTAAATAAACCTAACACTAATCCCCTGAAGATCTTCCTACCTTGTCTTCACCATACCAGGTTCACCGATCCGTCCTGGCTCCAAGATCTTCATCCAACCCAAGCGGGGGTTGGCGATCCATAATCCGGTGCTGAAGAGGTCCAGAAGAGGCTCCAAAGTCTTCATCCTATCCGGCAAGAAGAGGACATCCGGACCGGCAAACATCTTCTCCAAGCCGCATCTTCTATCTTCTTCCATCCGGTGCGGAGCGGGTCCATCTTGAAGCAGGCGACGCGGATCCATCCTCTTCTTCCGATGTCTCCCGACGAATGACGGTTCCTTTAAGGGACGTCATCCAAGATGGCGTCCCTCGAATTCCGATTGGCTGATAGGATTCTATCAGCCAATCGGAATTAAGGTAGGAATTTTCTGATTGGCTGATGGAATCAGCCAATCAGAATCAAGTTCAATCCGATTGGCTTATCCAATCAGCCAATCAGATTGAGCTCGCATTCTATTGGCTGTTCCGATCAGCCAATAGAATGCGAGCTCAATCTGATTGGCTGATTGGATCGGCCAATCGGATTGAACTAGATTCTGATTGGCTGATTCCATCAGCCAATAAGAAAATTCCTACCTTAATTCCGATTGGCTGATAGAATCCTATCAGCCAATCGGAATTCGAGGGACGCCATCTTGGATGACGTCCCTTAAAGGAACCGTCATTCGTCGGGAGACATCGGAAGAAGAGGATGGATCCGCGTCGCCTGCTTCAAGATGGACCCGCTCCGCACCGGATGGAAGAAGATAGAAGATGCGGCTTGGAGAAGATGTTTGCCGGTCCGGATGTCCTCTTCTTGCCGGATAGGATGAAGACTTTGGAGCCTCTTCTGGACCTCTTCAGCACCGGATTATGGATCGCCAACCCCCGCTTGGGTTGGATGAAGATCTTGGAGCCAGGACGGATCGGTGAACCTGGTATGGTGAAGACAAGGTAGGAAGATCTTCAGGGGATTAGTGTTAGGTTTATTTAAGGGGGGTTTGGGTTAGATTAGGGGTATGTGGGTGGTGGGTTGTAATGTTGGGGGGGGGGGTATTGTATGTTTTTTTTTACAGGCAAAAGAGCTGAACTTCTTGGGGCATGCCCCGCAAAGGGCCCTGTTCAGGGCTGGTAAGGTAAAAGAGCTTGTAACTTTTTTAATTTAGAATAGGGTAGGGAATTTTTTATTTTGGGGGGCTTTGTTATTTTATTAGGGGGCTTAGAGTAGGTGTAATTAGTTTAAAATTGTTGTAATATTTTTCTTATGTTTGTAAATATTTTTTTATTTTCTGTAACTTAGTTCTTTTTTATTTTTTGTACTTTAGCTAGTTTATTTAATTTATTGATAGTGTAGTGTTAGGTTAATTGTAGGTAATTGTAGGTAGTTTATTTAATTATTTTATTGATAGGGTAGTGTTAGGTTTAATTATATCTTAGGTTAGGATTTATTTTACAGGTAAATTTGTTATTATTTTAACTAGGTAACTATTAAATAGTTCTTAACTATTTAATAGCTATTGTACCTAGTTAAAATAAATACCAAGTTGCCTGTAAAATAAATATTAATCCTAAAATAGCTATAATATAATTATAATTTATATTTTAGCTATATTAGGATTTATTTTACAGGTAAGTATTTAGCTTTAAATAGGATTAATTTATTTAATAAGAGTTAATTTATTTCGTTAGATTAAAATTATATTTAATTTAGGGGGGTGTTAGTGTTAGGGTTAGACTTAGCTTTAGGGGTTAATACATTTATTAGAATAGCGGTGAGCTCCGGTCGGCAGATTAGGGGTTAATAATTGAAGTTAGGTGTCGGCGATGTTAGGGAGGGCAGATTAGGGGTTAATACTATTTATGATAGGGTTAGTGAGACGGATTAGGGGTTAATAACTTTATTATAGTAGCGCTCAGGTCCGCTCGGCAGATTAGGGGTTAATAAGTGTAGGCAGGTGTCGGCGACGTTGAGGGGGGCAGATTAGGGGTTAATAAATATAATATAGGGGTCGGCGGTGTTAGGGCAGCAGATTAGGGGTACATAGGGATAACGTAGGTTGCGGCGGTTTACGGAGCGGAAGATTAGGGGTTAAAACTGTAATGCAGGGGTCAGCGATAGCGGGGGCGGCAGATTAGGGGTTAATAAGTGTAAGGTTAGGGGTGTTTAGACTTGGGGTTCATGTTAGAGTGTTAGGTGCAGACGTAGGAAGTGTTTCCCCATAGGAAACAATGGGGCTGCGTTAGGAGCTGAACGCTGCTTTTTTGAAGGTGTTAGGTTTTTTTTCAGCTCAAACAGTCCCATTGTTTCCTATGGGAGAATCGTGCACGAGCACGTTTTTGAGGCCGGCCGCGTCCGTAAGCAACTCTGGTATCGAGAGTTGCATTTGCGGTAAAAATGCTCTACGCTCCTTTTTTGGAGCCTAACGCAGCATTTGTTTTAACTCTCGATACCAGAGTTAAATTTATGGTGCGGCCAGAAAAAAGCCCGCGGAGCGTTAACAGCCCTTTTACCGCCGAACTCTAAATCTAGGCCTTAATTTGCTAATTGGTAACATGATACAAGCCCCACTGGCGCTCTGAGCAGCCACAGTATTTAACCCCTTAACAAACCATGACGTACCCTGTACATTGCTGGTCGTTAAGGGTTTTCTTGTTTATAAATTGCGCTATTATACCCTCTCTCCTAACTGCTGGTCACCGGAATATTAATAACGTAATCCCCATAGGGGATTAAAATGCTGTTGCACTGAGAATATCTAGCTATGCTTCACATGCACGTGCAGATAAAATTGTTAACACTAAGGCTCCATGTACTAAGCCGTCAATTAATCCGACATTGTAGACGCGGATAAACTCGCTGTCCGCTGTCACTATGTACTAAAAATCCACCCAGAAATAGAAACATCTAGCCCGCCGCGAGCAGTGGCGGATTATTGATAAATTTGATGCCTCGCTCGCCGCGACTAAGCTAATGTACTTAAATGTCAGTAGAATTGTATGGCCAATTATTAACACATGACACGTGTATAATCTGCTAACTTTTAGTTACTATTTCCACACTAATATTACCTTTAGCTTAGGAAATCAGGACGCTGCTTGATGAAATTATTTCTTTTATTAGACAGAAAATAAGTATTTACATAGAAACAAGTTGCTAACTAATGTAAGGGAAGGAAAGGGAAGTTGGAAAAGGGGAGAGGGAGAGATGGAAGGGGAGAGGTGAGTGAGAAGAGAGAGCTTGCTTAGCCTACAATGGCAACTAACTTATATAGTCATTCATTCTTTCTCACAGCCCAGCCCACACTCTATAAATTCTTCAGAGACCAGATGACATCATTAGATCAGGGGGGTTGAATGTGACGTCCTTAGGCTATTGGTGATAGGAACTGAGATAAAATCAGGGCCTTGTACACCATCTGTGATGAAACGGCCATCTGTGTTGAAATGCTAAATATTGGGCTGTAAAATGTCTTAGTGAATCCTGTGGTATCCTTTTGATCTATTGTTTATATACAGTGGTTCATCAGATTTCCACTTATCTCTGCCTTGTCACCTCTGAACTGGATAAGCTGGTAACTGTAGGTCAGTGTGCATTTAACCCTTTGTATCCTTGATGTTGTAGACAAATGTCCCTTAGCATTTCATTATTCAATAATGTCCATGGAAATAACAGTCTGATATTAAAGTTAGGTGTGTTCATAAAATACAACAACACACAAGGTGTCAGAAACGTCATAGTAGTCGCAGGAACAGAATTTGGCTACTATAAAAGTGCAGCTTTTCTAACCAACTTTATTATCAACTTTATTATTGTTCAAAATGTTTTGATCAGTGAATACAGTGCGTTATTTTTGTAATATTTATTTACAAATTTGATATGGCTTCATCTGGATCTGATACCACTTCACAATCCAAGAATCCTCACTTTTTGCATCAGCAAAATGTAATTTTGATTGATATGATTATTGACTCATGATTATTTATTTGGATGTTGTGTCAAACAGACCAATTTTTCAAGGAGGAAGATGATCTGGCAACGGATAAGCATTGCAGTTAGTGCCCAGGGTCCTGGAAAAAAAGGATGTCGAACAGCTGAAGAAACGTTATAACGACATCAAACGTTTTGCCAATGCAAAATTGGCCAGAGAAAAAAATTCTGCACATGCTACCGGGGGTGGACCAGCATATGTGGCCCACTTAAATGACTATGAGCAGAAGCTTCTTCAGCGTCTAGGGCCTGAGATCATCACTGGCATAACGGATGACAGTGATTTTGAGAGGTAAATGTAACGTAACAATTGACACCAAATGCTTGTAAAAAAATGATAGTTCTGTGTCTCCAATATTATGGATGAAAAATAAACGTATTGGTCTTCTTACTAAAGAAATTAGCTGCTTACGTACGTTAAGTCGCACATAGGCCCCAACTATTTTGATTCATATAAATTATGACGCATTATTATTATTTTTTATTTACTATGGGTTATTTTAAGAAATATATATAAATAAATATATATATATATATATATATATATATATATATATATATATATATATATATATATATATATTAGACTTGTGCAGCTTCGAAAAATTCGTTTCGGATCGATTCAGATTGATTCAAATTTTGGTTCGGATCTATTCGAATTCGGAAAAATTCGAATGAATTTGTTTTAGATTCATTCGGATTCTTTCGGATTCGGAAAAAAATTGGTTCGGTTCGATTCGGTTCGAATCGATTTGGAAATTCGGAATTTCGGTAAGTGAAAAAGGGTGTGTGTACAAGCGCTAAGGTAATCCCCAAGCTGTATCCAAACAGAGATCCTAACCAACCTCCAAAAAATATGCACAAGTAGTAAGAAGTGGATACAGCGCCAACAAGAGGCCAAGGGATAAATATACTCACATAGAGATAAAAGAAGATTATTTAATGAACCATGTTAAAAAGCATCAGTAATAAAAGACTATATATAAAAAATGTAAAAAGCACATATAAATAAAATTACAAATACAGGAATATCTTACAGAAGTGGCTCAAAGGGCCAAAGCTGATAATTACAATAAAAACAGAGGTAATAACAGGTGATCAGTGTGAGTGGTACACCAGAATAAGAGTGTATACTAATAAAACAGAATTAGCCTAAGTACAACTGTGGCAAGTGCATCAAGCAAAAAAATAATAAACAATAATACAAACAATAGTGTTCAAAATTAGTGTTACAAAAATAGTGTTCCAAAAAATAGAAAAATGCACTGCAGTGCAAAAAAAGGGGGGTAGCAAAATAATTGTATAGATACAATCAAATAGTGAGTGAGTGCAAATGGATATAAAAATGCTAGCTACTTAATCCAGTGAGGTTGAGATATAATTAAATAAAATACACAATATGCAATAACATAAAAAATAAAATACACAATATGCAATAACATAAAAAATAAAAAATAAAATATAAAATATAATCCAAAAAAGTGTTCATAAAGTTGATCAACAAATGTTAGTGAAGAACAAAAATAAGTCAATCAAAACTAAAAAATGGAAAAAATGGGTGATGAAAAGAAAGGTGAAAGTGAGGAAATTGATTCCTTCCAATGTTAGTTACTTTAACAGATCCAAATTCCTGAGTGTGGTTGCTGAAGTAGCTGATTGGATCCTAGCACCTGTCAGCTGCTCCTATGGTATCCTAAAAAGTGTCCCTGTAAAAAAAGAAATTCACAACATAGTGTATCCAATATGAGAATGAAGTAAAGATTAAAGTAATGCTTACCAATATGTCAACGCGTTTCTGCCCTCAAAAAAGGGCCCCTTTTTTGAGGGCAGAAACGCGTTGACATATTGGTAAGCATTACTTTAATCTTTACTTCATTCTCATATTGGATACACTATGTTGTGAATTTCTTTTTTTACAGGGACACTTTTTAGGATACCATAGGAGCAGCTGACAGGTGCTAGGATCCAATCAGCTACTTCAGCAACCACACTCAGGAATTTGGATCTGTTAAAGTAACTAACATTGGAAGGAATCAATTTCCTCACTTTCACCTTGCTTTTCATCACCCATTTTTTCCATTTTTTAGTTTTGATTGACTTATTTTTGTTCTTCACTAACATTTGTTGATCAACTTTATGAACACTTTTTTGGATTATATTTTATATTTTATTTTTTATTTTTTATGTTATTGCATATTGTGTATTTTATTTTTTATGTTATTGCATATTGTGTATTTTATTTAATTATATCTCAACCTCACTGGATTAAGTAGCTAGCATTTTTATATCCATTTGCACTCACTCACTATTTGATTGTATCTATACAATTATTTTGCTACCCCCCTTTTTTTGCACTGCAGTGCATTTTTCTATTTTTTGGAACACTATTTTTGTAACACTAATTTTGAACACTATTGTTTGTATTATTGTTTATTAGTTTTTTGCTTGATGCACTTGCTACAGTTGTACTTAGGCTAATTCTGTTGTATTAGTATACACTCTTATTCTGGTGTACCACTCACACTGATCACCTGTTATTACCTCTGTTTT
The DNA here is from genome assembly GCF_027579735.1 of Bombina bombina. Classification (NCBI taxonomy): domain Eukaryota; kingdom Metazoa; phylum Chordata; class Amphibia; order Anura; family Bombinatoridae; genus Bombina; species Bombina bombina. Next base: position 115,533,536 of record NC_069506.1, read on the forward strand.
TATTGTAATTATCAGCTTTGGCCCTTTGAGCCGCTTCTGTAAGATATTCCTGTATTTGTAATTTTATTTATATGTGCTTTTTACATTTTTTATATATAGTCTTTTATTACTGATGCTTTTTAACATGGTTCATTAAATAATCTTCTTTTATCTCTATGTGAGTATATTTATCCCTTGACCTCTTGTTGGTGCTGTATTCACTTCTTACTACTTGTGGAATTTCGGTAAGTGTTAGGTGGGATGTGCTGTGTATTACACTAGTATTATGTACTGTATATTAGGTTTAACCCATAGCAGAGTGATAAAACCTAATATACTGTACAATACTAGTGTAATAAACGGCCATCCAAATCTACCAAATACATCCGAATCGATTCGGATGTATTCGAATCGATTCGGATGTATTCGATTCGATTCGGATTTATTCGGTAGATTCGGCAGTATTTTAATTCAGAAATTCGAATCGATCCGAATCTCCGAATTTTCCGAATTTCCGAATCGATCTGAAACGAATCTCACATGTCTAATATATATATATATATATATATATATATACATATATATATAAAATTAAAAAAAGTAAAAATGTGATTCTACAATAACCATGTTTCTATAATCATCTGTTGTATGAAGCTTTAACGGGAATATAAGAAAAATGTTAATATATATCTACTGTATTGTTCATGCATAAAATAGTGTATTCAAAAGCTAAACATTACATTTTTATTCGATACTAAGATAACTTTTTTATGACGCATATAAACCTTTTTTTTATTAGTTTTTTTTTTTAAATATAGGGGAGAACTATTAATGTGATGCCTAAAGATAACATTGTGCTCATGCCGTGCCTTTGTAATAAAAATATTTGTATTAAATTTAAAGAATAGGCCCAATTTAATTTGAACTTTTATGTAATTAAATGCCATGTGAACAGGTTTGCTTTATAATATGGTTCGATACAAGTAAATAATATGATATTAAAGGGACATTAAACAAAAAAAACAAAAAAATCGCATGTTCTTTCTAAATCATGAAAGAAAAATGTTTGTTTTCATGTCCCTTAAATGATTGTGCCAGCAGCCACTGGCATGATCAGAGTATTATTATCAGTATTAGCTTTCTTATTGAACTATAAATTTTAAAAAAATAATAATAATTACTAAATATACTCTGTTTTTTTTTATTTTAAAGCTACACCGACACCACAACCACAGCCAGGGAGGAGTACCAATGAATCGCCCACTTCTTCAAGATATTCTGCAGTTGTTTCTAGACCATCTACAAGTGAAGCTCATGGTCAATTTATAAGGTTGACATCTACTGTCACACCCAGTTCTCCATCTGCGGTTACACTCCTTGATGTAAGGACCAGTACTCCAGATACAGGTGTTGGAAGAGGAACTGGTAAGTAAATTATTCTTTCTAACAAAATCACAAATTAGCACTATCTTTTTCCTTTTTAAAATAAAAATAAATTATTTTTTTTTCATTTTTTTTAACAAGCGTGGGTTATGTCTCTTATCTATCAAATCCAACAATTTAAATTTAAAATAATTTATTTTTTCCTAAAAAAAAAATGTACAATGCTAGTATTGACATTACATAGAATTGAGTTTAATATAGTTTAGAGATGGAATGGCAGGTGAATGACATATACCAATGATCTGAGCTTGTCATTAATCTCAAAATTAATTGATATTAAATGTAATTTTAAAATTACATTTAAAGGGAATGTAATCGCATTATAATATATGTCAATAATTCTAATTAACTCAATTCTTATTATTCATTTTTTTTGGTTTAAAGCTGATTTGGGAAGTTTGTTCCATAGTTTGACCGGACATTCATCGCCATTATTTGATGGTATGTATAAATGATATGAATAATATAATGTAAATGTTTGGGTATGACTGTATTATAATCTCTCTCCTTCTATTCCATTTATGAAACCATCTGTTAATGCTTTTTTTTTTTTTTTTTTTTTTTTTACATTTTCTATCATTTTATTTTGTTTGATCTAGAAGAAGAAAACTCATCAAGGGAGATCACCATAAATCTCATACCAATAAGAGAGGAAAATCCAAATTCAGAAGAAAATACAGGATGTCAGGATGGAAGTGAGACTCCAGATTTTCTAGATGAATTTGGAGATGCCCAACAATTAAAATACATATCCCTGAGAATCAGGACGAACAAGTGGAAACACAGGCACGACCACCACCACAAGAAACAGGGGATGTACTGTAGATATTGCAAATCCACCAGATGATGGACTATTGGCCAATATTGGCTTAACGGAAATGTTGTCACTTGCCAGGCAATATAGAGAGGACCACAGGGACATGCAGAATGTTATTAACACTAATATTGAATGTTGGGCAGCCATATCAGAAAAAATTATTGAAATTGAAAAAGAAAAAATGGAAATTGAAAGGCAAAAATTAAATCTTCAAAGAGAAATGTTTCAGTGGCAGAGGCAGATGGACAAAGAAAAAAACCCAGCAAATGAATAGAGCCATAAGCCTCACTGAAAGGACACTCCAATCACTAATATCTATTATAAGTGAAAGAGAGGATACAACAGACCCCAAAAGACCAAGGCTACAACAAACAATTTATTTTTTATTTATACCACCAAAATTTCAAAGGTTATATTTTCTGTTTATTGTTTTCATACATATATATTTGTTCTATAATTGTTATTTTTTTAATTATTTTTATTGTTTAATTTTTGTGTTCAAATAAATACAAAATATTTTGAAAAAAAAATCCTTTATTCACAAAAACTCAAAATCTTCAATTACTATTGATTGATCACAAACAAAAAAAGGATTTGGCATTTTTTTCCCTTTCTTATGAAAATCATATTTAATTTTTTTATAAACAACAGAAACAAATCAAATAACATATTCTCGGTACAGAAAATATACTTGCTCTAATAACATTCCCAAAGTTGCGCTAATTTTAGAGATTTTGAGTTTAATGTTATCTTCAAGACAACTCTTTTGTCTTCAGTTTCAGTAGTTGATGTTGAAGATACATCTGTAGAATAACAAAAAAAAACTATTTATAATATGGTTATCTGTTCACAATGATTACCTTCTGCTGGTGTATTATCTATATAATCGACTATATTGGCTTCTACACTTTTGTCCACTCCTTTAAAGCTTTCATCAGACCCAACTCATAAAAAAAAAATCAATATTTAATATTTTCCAGAAAAATTGGTTTGTTTTAAGAGTAATGAGTATGAAAAATACCTTTATCTTCCATCATTGTTCTTAAAACTTCAATTCTTGGCTGACTATCATCTGAACTCAACCCTTCACCTAATGGCACACTATCAGGAGTTTGAAAATCATCTATTTCAGCCATATTTTTTAGGTCTTCCATGGTAATATCTATGTTACAGTAATAAAAAAGATAAACATAAACAACTAAGCCAAAAACTATTTTAAAAATATCAATTATATGTTGACTAACCATTACCTGTCATTTGTTTAAAACCTTGATATGGATTGGGAGATAATTCAATATCCAATAGTGTTAGTGGCATAGGTGGAAATAAAGCTTCACTCCTGGGTGTTTCCACCAACACTGACCGAATGTAGCGTGGTGGCTGTTTACCTTTTATTTTCTTACTTTGCATATCTATAAACATATAAATATTTAAAAAAAAACTTCCAATAAAAATTAACATAGAAAAATATTTAACAAATGTATTTAAAAATTTTGAAGTTATGCATGCTACTCCATTTTTATTAATAGTATTTTTTTAAGCAATAATTTAAATGTAATTCTACTAACACAATTCTGCATGCTTATTTTTCTAAAAAAAAATAAATTATAATCTACTAACATTGTTCATCAAGTTCATTTTTACAGACTAATTACAATTACATTTTACTCTACTAACTTGAATATACTAACATTGTTAAAGTGCCACTCAACCCAATTTTTTTCTTTCAAGAATCAGATAGAGTATGTCATTTTAATAAACTTTCTAATTTACAAAAATTATAGAATTTTCTCTAGTTTATCTTGATATATTATTTTTAAGAGCAGCCAGCCCATGTTAGGCTCAGCCCCATGGATAGCGCTTGCTTATTTACCCACCAATAAGCAAGAAAGGTTCACAACCAAAAATGGGCCTGCTCCTATGCATCACATTCATGCTTTTTAAATGAAGATAGCTAGAGAACGAATTAAAATTGATAATAGGAGTAAATTAGGAAGTGTCCTTAAATTGAATGCTCTTTCTGAATCAGGAAATAAATACAATTGTGTTTTGTGTCCCTTTAAGCATGTTCCTTTTTCTGACTAACTAAAATTGTAATCATCTAATAACAATGTTAAGCATGCTTACATTAGTAGATACTTATGATCTATAAATTTATGTTTAGTGTTCTCATACAGTCAATTATTTTTATTCTGTTCATTATAAACATACATGAAAGGGACACTAAACAAATTTGTATTATATAATGATTCCGATCGAGCATACAACTATAACCATCTATACAATTTGATACTACTAACATAATGATTTTAATAATCCTCAATATCACAATCTGATAAATTAGAACCAAAAATTACGCAGTTCAAATTACGTTATATGTTTCTATTACAAGAAAAAATATATGCAAATCTTAATATATATATATATATATATATATATATATATATATACATACACACAGATAGATTAAACTCACATGTCCTTATCAATCTTCTAATAGATTTGTAGTACTTAGGTTCCCTTCTCAAGTCACTATATTTTCGAAGACATTGTCATCTTGTTCTTTTAATTTTAGAAATCCTATGCATTCCATTCCTGTTTCACTGCCCTTACACCCCCAATATGTTTTGGAAAATATTTATCCATCGCATAAACTAATATTACTAATTCACCAGCACCAAAAGGTTTAGGACGCAACATGCTTGATGATGACATTATTAATCGTTAAGTCAATCATTGGCGCAATGATCGCAATATTTATCAACTAAAGAATGCCAATGCTTCAAATGTAATATATATTTCAAAGTATGGTAACAGTGGGTGGTACACTCAGCGCCTGCCACAAGGTGACCCTAGCTTTGGGTATTGACTCCTAGTAGTCAACAAATGGATAGAAGAATGGGTAAAAGAACCAAAGCGCCTAATAGGCTGGGTCTAGAGCTAGTGAGATAAGGAAAATTAAAGGTATTTATAATAAAAATAACACTTTAATAGTTACAAGCATGGATCCATGTTACAATCATACAGATATACTTAAAATAATAAATACATAAAAACAGTTGAGACAGATTCAAATTAAAAGACTTCTTCGTTTCTGGTAGCGCTTGATTGGACTGATCCCCTTTCTATGTGGGACCGTTATTCCTCTAGCACCTTGCTACAGCTGAAGGTAGCCTTGTTAGAGGTTAAAACAAGAATCTCAGTGTGTTCTTGTATCGATTAACCCAGATACTTAATTGTAGAATGTAGTGTGTGGTGGTGATGCAAAAAAGAAAAATAGAAAAAATATATTAAACCTTGCTAAAGGTAGTACTAAACCTTGCTACAGGTAGTATAAAAGTGAATCCTCGTGTGTGCCCTACACAAATTAATGTAAACTTTTAGAATCTAAAAGTGAAAACTGTAAGTGACATAAAGTAATCATGTGACAAAAGTACAAAATATAAAATGAATAAATTGCAAATATTCGAACAATCTGTACAAATCAAACGGTCAAACAAATGAATGTAGCTATAAGCATAAAACGAAAAAACATAATAAGTCCTTGAGAAAACAATGTTCAATCCATCAAATCACAACGTGAAAAAAAGGTGCACAATAAGATTTAAAAAACAGTGGCCACTGTAATAAAAAGATGGTTATGTCCCTGATAATCCTGTGGAATAATGGCAGCCTGTAATAATACCGGAAAATGTTGATGTAAAAAATATTTTGATGTAAAAGATATTTTCGTCAGGGGCCCGACCGACCCGATTTCTGCCTAAAAAGTAGAAAACAAACACACAATAGTGCAGAGCGTAATATCCCAAAATAATAAGAAGGAGCAAGACTCACCAGTCGACGCGTTTCGGTCTGTGCTAGACCTTTTTCAAGACTGGATTGTGTTGTCCTGGGTTCTCTCTTATACCCATTTGTCAAATACGAACCGGAAGTAATCGTACAGTGTTTCCTGTTTCGTTACATGTAAATAGTGTTATCTAAACTCCTTATTTTCGATTAACCCTTATCCAAACAATACATCGTTTCTCTAGTTTGACTCACTTAGGTTTATATCAGAAATATGTGTTTCTAATTAAAGCTTTCTTTTTGCTTCGGAAGTTACTTCCGGTCTATCCTGTCCAATGACTTCCGGTCTGTACTTACAAGGATCGCATATATACTTTCTTTACAGATCTATTTACTGATCCTAAACTCATACCAACTATTCAGAACCTTTGTGGCAGGATATAAACAAATGTGTGTTTAATCATATGAGGATCGATCTTTATGCGATTTCGTCTATACGAAATGGGTGTGTGCGTGTACGTTGATCCTATTGGGTGATTTTCCCATATGATAATTGGGTAGTGGGGGGAAAAGGGTATGTCCCTATTGGTGTATTTCAGGGGGTGTGATGTTATAGCTTTGTTCGTTTCCTAGGTAACAAAGAATACATCGTAAAGCGAATCAGACATAAAGGGAAAACTGAGAGTTTTTTGCCCATAATAACAACTTTCTGAATTAGTCTAATATTTCGTCCATATTTCTCTTAAAAGTAAAGTGCGTTCCGAGAGGAGGAATTAAAACATCTACGTGTCTGTACTTGTCCTATCAAATACTGCTGATGTATTTGAATTAGCTTATCTTAAAAGGGTGGCTTCACCAAATTTGAGTGTCTGTGTTGGTTGTCAGATATTCCAACCATGTCATGTTCTCTTCAGAGAATAGCTCAGTTATTTGCGGGGAATCTTTTATATTAAAGCTTTTTAGTCTATTTGATTCCTTACAGGATTAACCCCATGTTCTCATACATATTAAAGCTTTTTAGTCTATTTGAATCCTTACAGGATTAACCCCATGTTCTCATACAGCTGTATGTGCACAAGTATAGCTAAATTAGATAAACGTAGATTTAGCTATACTTGTGCACATACAGCTGTATGAGAACATGGGGTTAATCCTGTAAGGATTCAAATAGACTAAAAAGCTTTAATATGTATGAGAACATGGGGTTAATCCTGTAAGGAATCAAATAGACTAAAAAGCTTTAATATAAAAGATTCCCCGCAAATAACTGAGCTATTCTCTGAAGAGAACATGACATGGTTGGAATATCTGACAACCAACACAGACACTCAAATTTGGTGAAGCCACCCTTTTAAGATAAGCTAATTCAAATACATCAGCAGTATTTGATAGGACAAGTACAGACACGTAGATGTTTTAATTCCTCCTCTCGGAACGCACTTTACTTTTAAGAGAAATATGGACCAAACAGTGGCGAGTAGCCATAAAAATCCTCTTATGAATATATTTCCTATATTAGCAATACAGATACTAATCAATCCTCTCATAGGAATACGATAGATAGAAATATTAGACTAATTCAGAAAGTTGTTATTATGGGCAAAAAACTCTCAGTTTTCCCTTTATGTCTGATTCGCTTTACGATGTATTCTTTGTTACCTAGGAAACGAACAAAGCTATAACATCACACCCCCTGAAATACACCAATAGGGACATACCCTTTTCCCCCCACTACCCAATTATCATATGGGAAAATCACCCAATAGGATCAACGTACACGCACACACCCATTTCGTATAGACGAAATTGCATAAAGATCGATCCTCATATGATTAAACACACATTTGTTTATATCCTGCCACAAAGGTTCTGAATAGTTGGTATGAGTTTAGGATCAGTAAATAGATCTGTAAAGAAAGTATATATGCGATCCTTGTAAGTACAGACCGGAAGTCATTGGACAGGATAGACCGGAAGTAACTTCCGAAGCAAAAAGAAAGCTTTAATTAGAAACACATATTTCTGATATAAACCTAAGTGAGTCAAACTAGAGAAACGATGTATTGTTTGGATAAGGGTTAATCGAAAATAAGGAGTTTAGATAACACTATTTACATGTAACGAAACAGGAAACACTGTACGATTACTTCCGGTTCGTATTTGACAAATGGGTATAAGAGAGAACCCAGGACAACACAATCCAGTCTTGAAAAAGGTCTAGCACAGACCGAAACGCGTCGACTGGTGAGTCTTGCTCCTTCTTATTATTTTGGGATATTACGCTCTGCACTATTGTGTGTTTGTTTTCTACTTTTTAGGCAGAAATCGGGTCGGTCGGGCCCCTGACGAAAATATCTTTTACATCAAAATATTTTTTACATCAACATTTTCCGGTATTATTACAGGCTGCCATTATTCCACAGGATTATCAGGGACATAACCATCTTTTTATTACAGTGGCCACTGTTTTTTAAATCTTATTGTGCACCTTTTTTTCACGTTGTGATTTGATGGATTGAACATTGTTTTCTCAAGGACTTATTATGTTTTTTCGTTTTATGCTTATAGCTACATTCATTTGTTTGACCGTTTGATTTGCACAGATTGTTCGAATATTTGCAATTTATTCATTTTATATTTTGTACTTTTGTCACATGATTACTTTATGTCACTTACAGTTTTCACTTTTAGATTCTAAAAGTTTACATTAATTTGTGTAGGGCACACACGAGGATTCACTTTTATACTACCTGTAGCAAGGTTTAGTACTACCTTTAGCAAGGTTTAATATATTTTTTCTATTTTTCTTTTTTGCATCACCACCACACACTACATTCTACAATTAAGTATCTGGGTTAATCGATACAAGAACACACTGAGATTCTTGTTTTAACCTCTAACAAGGCTACCTTCACCTGTAGCAAGGTGCTAGAGGAATAACGGTCCAACATAGAAAGGGGATCAGTCCAATCAAGCGCTACCAGAAACGAAGAAGTCTTTTAATTTGAATCTGTCTCAACTGTTTTTATGTATTTATTATTTTAAGTATATCTGTATGATTGTAACATGGATCCATGCTTGTAACTATTAAAGTGTTATTTTTATTATAAATACCTTTAATTTTCCTTATCTCACTAGCTCTAGACCCAGCCTATTAGGCGCTTTGGTTCTTTTACCCATTCTTATATTTCAAAGTATCTTTTTATCTTTTTTTTAATGTTTGTAAACAACATTATTAACAGAATGTTCAATAATAAAACATAGTTTTGTTTATGTTGAAAGGGTTAATAAAGTCAATTTTTTTAATGAATGATTCATGTAAACATCATGAAATTTTACAAAAAATTTATAATTTAATCCTATTGTCAAATACTAATTATTATATTTATAACTTCATAAAATAAAAACAGGAATGAAAGATTACTAGACAGGTGAACTTCGGTTTAGCACCCTGGATGGCGCTTAATTATTGGTGTGTATATTTAGCAAACAATAAGCCAGTGATACCTAAATGCTGAATCGAAAATGGTCATGCTCTTAATCGTTCAATCCAGTTTTTTAAATGAAAATAACAATAGAACTAATAATTATTGTTAATAGGAGTAAATGATCAATTTTATATAAATTGCTTCTATGTTTAAAGTTACTCAAAAATAAAATTTTGTTTAGTATCTATTTCAGTGTTACATATGTGTATATATATTATAATTTATTTTTGGTTACAGTACGTTTTGACAAAATTAAAATATATATATTTTTTTAATATTCTTTGTAAGATTTTAATAAACCAATATTTATTGCATTATTTGTTGACAAATGTTTTGGTTTTCTTTCATTTAAAATTGGAACACAACTATTGTCACTTTTTGCTTCCTCCAAAAGATAATTGGATTAATGTTACATAAATTATATGTACAATGATAATGTTTGATCTATATGAGCCACCTGAACTTCAAAAACTATTGAAGGGAAAGCTAAACAAATAAGTGATAAGAGTAAGCCCTCAAGGATTTTGGAATTTGAATATGGCCCTACCTAATAAGTCCTATCTGAATCCAGAAACTTTTACTTTTGAATAGTCTACAATTCAATAAAACAGTAAAATGGATTAACACCAGATTTTGAGGGATTAAATAAAACAAATAACATTATGTAAAAGAGTTATAGAAGCTATAGACAGTAGTGTAATAATATATTGTCAACCATTTTTTTATGACTTTATCATAAACATGATTTATAATTACTATTTTAAACCATTTATAATTTAATAGCAACAACTTTATGTAATTAGATGTTTTAATCAACAGTGATTTGTAATACCCTTAAGTATGAATTTAATTTATAAATTTTTTGTTTTAGTTGTATACTAATATTTGTTACCTTTTTTATTGTCTGTTGATGATAAACATGATAATGTTTTGTCTTTTAGATGTTCTTTTACATCATATTATAAATAAAAATAATAAACAGTAGATTAAAATTTAATAAAGGAAATTATTTTTTTATTAATCAACTTTTGACATAAAATTTAATCATCAAAATATTGTTCTGAAACCATGTCCCTTGTTGCCATACCACGCCTATTAGGTTGTTCTATACATATTTCTTTGGCATAATCATCAGCATGTATGGTATTTTCTTCCTCTAATGGACAGCCTCTTTTAATTGCTATATTGTGTAGTATGCAGCAAACCAATATAATTCTTGCGACTTTCTCAGGTGCATACTGCATAGCACCGCTAGAACGATCAAGACATTGAAATCGAATTTTCAAAAGACCGAAAGTTCTCTCAATTATCCCCCTAGTAGATCGATGTGCTTCATTGAAACGAACTTGATTTCTGGTTTGTGGGTTGTTATAGGGAGTCAACAGCCATTCTGTACAGAAGTACCCTTCATCTCCTAATAGGACATAAAAATAGAAATATTAATCTAAAAATAATAAGAAAGATTGATAACTAATATGCTACAAATTAAAAATATACAACACATTACAGTTTAATTACAGTGGACAAATTTGGCGTAATTTATTTACATGGAAATTAAAATAGACAAATTAGACGGCAGTTATGCTTACCTAGAAGCTTTCCTTTGGGCATATCTCTGTCCTCAAACTTCCGGTATAAGACAGTCTGCCTTAAGATGTAAGAATCATGACATGAGCTTGGGTAGTTTGAACGGACACTGATTATCCTCATGTTGGGGGTCACAGACCATCTGAACATTCAAGGAATGGAAATGCTTTCTATTCCTATAGATCTCCTCATGAGCTTGAAGGGGTCTTACTGCAACATGGGTACTGTCGATGGCCCCTAGGACATTGGGCATCCGAGCCATCTTACATACATTAGATTTTATAGATTGCCATTCTTCTGGGGTAGATGGCAAGCAAACATAGCGAGGACAAATAATCATCATAGCCTCTATGACTTTTGTTAAGTGACGTGAAAAAGCTGATTGACTTATTCCAATAATGACGCTAGAAACCACCTGAAAGGAGCCTGTTGCCATAAAATGCAATGCAGCTAATAGTTTCAATGGTTCCGGAATAGCTTGTGAACGAGCCGTTATCGGCTCCAAATAATCTTCGATCTCTCGATACAGGTGTAATATGGATTCACAATTGAGCCAAAATCTTTGTATGATCTCTCGGTCAGAAAGGCCCTGCAAACCAACCCGTGGAAGGAATACACGGGGGACACAAACTCTCTTTGTTCTAACTAATTGATTAGCAACATTTCCAGTATTCTGTCTTCTAGACCGGATTTGCATCACACGGAGAAGAAACAAATACAGAAGTGTCTCCAAAGCTGCTGAAATCAACAATGTAAGTACAATGGTGATATTACTGCCTTTTATATATGTCTAGACTGGCGTCTACATTGACTTTCCTATTGTTTTGTACCTTGCCCGCCACCCTAAAGGTGGTGAGGAAAAAATAACGAGGTGGGAGCGTAAAATGTAGCAAGCGGATAAATAGATTTTTTAGTATATTAGTCTATGGCGAGTTTGTGGTCAAATCTGTCTCTTTAAAGGGACAGGGAAGTTAAAATTAAACTTGCATGATTCAGATAGAGCATGTAATTTTAAAAAACTTTTAATTTAATTTCTATTTTTAAATGTGCTTTGTTCCCTTGGCATCCATTGAAAAATAATATGCATATATCCTACACTAGGGGGAGCTAGTTTCTAACTGGCGCCTGCACACATTTGTCTCTTGTGATTGGCTAACTAGATGTGTTCAGCTTTCTGCCAGTAGTGCAATGATGTTCCTTCAGGAAAGGATAACAAGAGAATGAAGCAAATTTGCTAAAATCAGCAAATTGAAAAGCTGTTTAAAATTGTATGTTCTATCCGAATCATGAAAGAAAAGTTAGGATTTTCCTGTCCCTTTAATTCTCAGTTTGTGAATGAGTGTACCAAAAAAATTTGATTTGTTTTTGGATATTTTATAAAACTTGTTATGCCCCTTTTGGATGTCACACTTTTTTAACTGTATTTGGCCACACTAATTCAATGCTATAAGAAGTAGAGAACAGATTTTTTTTGTCACTAAACATAAAGGCAGAAACACAGATACTGCAAATATCAGTAATTGAATTCACCTGCAAAGTATCTTTAACTCTAGTGTCAGCTAGCAAAGCAATTGAAACAAACTTTATTAAGATTTTATCTGTGCAGAATAAATTGAGCCCAGACAAAAAATCAGATTAAAATCTACAGTTCTCTTTGTTTTATAGGAAAGGCAGAGATATTTGTCCTAGAATGATGTGCTTTTAATACTATTTTTCACCCACAAGAGAAATGCTTGTTGTTGGAATGCTAAAACAGAAACCCTTCAATACTTCATACTGTAACAATATTGCTCTAAAATAAATAACCAGGATTTGTTTGAGACAGCTGAATGCAAATTTGCAATATGCAGACATAAGAATGATAACCCAGCAATTATTTCCCTAATTACATTAATGTTAACATGCAGATGCAGTGACAATGTGTATAATTTGATAAAAAAAATTAACCTAATTCTGCATTTTCCATTATGTCTTCATATCTTGAGCTCAAATTTAATGTTACAGTAATGGGGAAATTATATATATAAAACTTTAATGCATCACTTTCAATCCATCAAATAATAACTGAAGATGCTATAAATGCATGTTTTCATTTTGCATATTTTAAATCTAAAGTGGAATCAAAATCCCAGGGATGTAATAGATTTAAATTAAATGTAAAACAGAGTAAGAAAAACACATCCAGTGGTGCAATATCATAAAATAAAAGGGAAAGCACAACAGTATATGCACTCATTAATTCCCAACTGTTATTGCATTCGTCATACAAATTCGCTTTTCCTCTACTATGTCATCAGGGTTATCTTTTCCCAAGAGAAAGAAAAAAACACCATCAATCACCTGAATAAAAGCTTTTATTTTTTTTTACATTTTATTTAAAATACTCGCAGGTTAGTTTGAATAAAATGAGCACACAATTTTATTGATACATTTATCCTGAGGAAAACTACACAACCCCACCGAAATGCGCTGGGAAACAAAAGAAGATATATTTTTATCAATAAAAATAAATGATAGAAAACCTTTTATTCAAATGATACATGGGGAATATGAATAAAGAACACAGCTGGGAATTCAAGACTGCATATATTGTCAACTATGCATAAGTGTTTATCTGATTATTATTATTTTTCTTGCAAATAATTTATTACATTCCTGGGATTTCGGTTATGTTTGTGTTTCTAGGTATAATCAACTTGAATTAGTTTTGGGAGGCAGCAGAAATACAGAATCTTATAAATTTGCATCTTAATGGGACAGACTACACCAGAATTTTAATAAAATAGATAATCCCTTTATTACCCATTCCCCAGTTTTGCATAACCAACACAGTTATATTAATACACTTTTTACCTCTGTGATTACCGTGTATCTAAGCCTCTGCAGACTGCCACTTTATTTCAGTTCTTTTGACAAACTTGCATTTTAGCCAATCAGTGCTGACTCCTAGGTAACTCTACGGGCATGAGCATAATGTTATCTATATGGCACACACGAGCTAACGCCCTCTAGTTGTGAAAACAAATAAAAATGCATTCAGATAAGAGGTGGCCTTCAAGGGCTAAGAAATTTGCATATGAGCCTCCTAGGTTTAGTTTTCAACTAAGACTACCAAGACAACAAAGGAAAATTTATGGTTAAAGTACATTGGACAGTTTTTTTTAAAAAATTACATGCCCTATTTGAATCATGAAAGTTTATTTTTGACTAGACTTTCCCTTTAAACTGATTTTATCCAACATTTTTTTTTCCATTTTAAGTAACGTTAAAGTAAAAAATAAACTTTAATTATTCAGAGAGAGCATTCAATTTAAAAAAAAAAAAACCTTTCCAATTTACTGTCATTATCAAAATGTGCACACTCTTGTTATATTCACATTTTCTTAGGCAACAGCTCCTACTGAGCATGTGCAAGAGTTTGTATTTGTTATTGCCTGATGGCTGTCACATGATACTGGGGGCATTGAAAATGGAAGTAATTTTGGAATTTGTGAGAAAAAAATATCTACTACTCATTTAAAATTCAGACTAAGGGGCCGATTTATCAATATCTGTCTGACATGTATCATGTCCGACAGACATAGCTGAATGACGGCAGCATATGCTGTTGGCATTTAACATTGCACAAGCAGTTCTGCTGATTGGCCGCTAGCAGGGGGTGTCAATCAACACGATCATATAGGATCAGATGGATTGGTGTCCGCAGCCTCAGAGGCAGAGGACCAGTTAAGGAGCAGCGGTCATAACTGCTGTTTCCGGCAAGCCTGAAGGCTTGCGCGGAAACAGGGGCATCAGGGGCCATTTGGCCCTTGATAAATCGGCCCCTAGGTGTTATTACATCTTTTTATTATGCATTTGCTGATTATGTAATTCTATTGTACAGTATTTAATGGCCCATTCTTAAAGGGACAGTAAGAACCTTGTAATTACAAGACATTTATGTTGTGTTGCTATAGAAAAAACATATCAGCAAGTATTAATGTTTTTAAAACACATTAACATTCTTTTTTACTGCAATTAGCCAAACTCCACCCAGCCAATCTGGGCTTTAGTTTACAGACAACAAGGCAAGCCCAGACTATAATGTTACTATAGAGTACCTTGTTTTGCAGTTGTTATCAGATAAAGCTAATTTGGGATAGATATATAGCAGGGCCAGCCTTGGGAAGTCCACAGGGTGCAGTTTAAGTTCTTGGAATTGAAAATTGCTAAATTTTCAGAGCTAAATTTTATGAAAAGTGGGCAAAAAAGATAATGAAAACATATTGAAAAGTTTATTCATCATGCATTAGAACATGTTGGGCCCTATTGCAAGTGGAGCAGTATTTGACACTCCTGCTCGCACGCAAACTCCACTAGAAGTAAGTAAGGACCGATAAATCTAGACCACAATTTGTGACAGGGTTGACGTAGATTAATATGTCGAGTAGAGACCCAAACATGTTCACCTACTGAGATGGCACGTACAAAAGCTCTATGACGATCAGCAAACTTTTTATATCTAGAGACAGCTGAACGTAGCTGAGAGCGAATACGTTGCCAATGAGTGGTGAGTTTAGTAATGTGTCAGTCTGCAGCAGGAATCCCAGTGGACTGGAAGAGGGAAGACATGAGGTTGATACCCTGCTACAGCTTGAAATGGAGAACATCGAAGAGTAGAGTGTCAATGAGAGTTTCTTGCTAGCTCTGCTAGGGGTAACAACTCGGACCAGTTGGTATGGAGAGCGTTGAGAAAGTCTCTAAGATAAGCCTCAAGATCCTGGATTACTCTCTCAGTTAGTCCATTGGTCTAAGATTGTAGCCAGAGGACAAGGAAACAGTGGTTCCAATCAACTTGCAAGAGGTTCTCCAAAAGGTAGAGATGAATTGTTGACCTCTGTCAGAAACAATATTCACAGGAATGCCATGAAGTTGTACCACATGCAAAAGAAAAAGAAACGATAATTCCTGGGCCGATGGCAGTTTCGTTAAGGGTACAAAATGAGCCAGTCTAGAGAACCGATCCACCACAACCCAGACAACTGAATGGTGGTCAGAAGGTGGGAGGTCCACAATGAAGTCCATAGTTATGTGTGTCCATTGTTGTTTGGGAATGGACAACTGTTGGAGCAAGCCAGGAGGCAAGGATCGGGGAGTTTTGTTGGCAGTACAAGTTGTGCAGGATTTCCCATAATCCTGAGCGACAGACTTCATAGTAGGCCACCATATATGTTGGGAAAGATGCTTAAAAGGCCTAGTTGAACCAGGATGTCCTGAGAGTTTACTATCATGAGCCCAGGATAGCATGGGGGTGCGTAGGTTCAAAGGTACAAAGAGGATATCGGAGGCCATGGGGCTGCAGGAGGTTTACTGGACTGGGCACGTTGCAATCTTTGCAAAAAGGTGGTATTTAACTGAGCAACCACACAGGAGGAAGGTATGATGTGTTCAATAGGAGCTTCAGAGGAATCAGTTGAGTGAGGGAACTGACAGGAAAGGGCGTCCGCCTTCTTGTTCTTGATCCCAGGAAGATAAGAGACCACAAAGTTAAAACAGGAAAAGAACAAGGCCCACTTTTCCTGTCGATGATTGAGTCGATGAGAAGTCTCTAGGTAAGTCAGATTCTTGTGGTCGGTGAGAATCTGAATGGGATTTGCGGTGCCCTCTAACCAATGACACCATTCAGTCAAAGCCATCTTAATGACTAAGGGTTAACGATTACCCACATCGTAATTTCTCTCTGCAGGAGTAAAGCATTTAGAGAAAAAGGCTACAGGGTGTGACTTGGAAGTCAAAAGATCCCTTTGGGTTAGAACTGCTCCAGCCCCTATCTCGGAGGCATCAACCTCTAAAGTGAACTGTAGGTCAGGATCAGGATGGCGGAGCACAGAAGCAGAACAGAAAGCCTTTTTCAAACAAGAGAAGGCGTTTATGGCTTCAGGAGGCAATGTTTACAGTCTTTGTTCCGTTTTGTTAATTCAGTGAGTGGAGCAACTGTTTGAGAAAAGTTCTTTATAAACTTGTGGTAATAATTGGAGAACCCCAAGAACCTCTGTAATTCATTTAATGAAGTAGGTTGAGGCCACTCTAGAACTGCAGTGAGTTTTTCAGAATCCATGGCAAAACCCTCCTTTGAGATGATATAACAAAGGAATTGGATCTGAACTTGATCAAACTCACATTTTTCTAGCTTGGCTACCAAAGAATTGCCTTTGAGACATTGAAGTACCTGTCTCACGTGTTTATGATGCTCCTCCAAATTGGAAGAGAAAACAAGGATGTCATCCAGATAGACAATGACAGTGCGGTTGAGGAGGTCACGGAAGACATCATTGACGAATGCCTGGAAGACTGCAGGGGCGTTACACAACCCAAAGAGCATTACAAGGTATTCGTAATGCCCTGAACTTGTGTTGAAGGTGGTCTTTCATTTGTGGCCTGGGAAAATACAAATCAGATTGTATGCCCCATGTAAGTCCAGCTTGGTGAAGATGCAAGCATCCTGGAATGAGTCATACAGTTCGGTGTTTAAAGGAATGGAATAGCAATTCTTGATAGTTATGTTCTTCAAGGCCCTATAGTCAATGCAGGGTCTGAGCCCGCAATCCTTCTTACTGAAAAAGAAGCCTGCCCCAGCAAGAGAGGAGAAAGGGCGAATGAATGTCCTCCCTTTAGGAAGTGGGTCAATCTTGCAGTCGTAAGGACAGTGGGGTGGCAGCACATTGGCTGCTTTTTTCTCAAACACCTCTGCGAAGTCCGCATATACTGAGGGAAGGTTTGGAGGAGTCTGTATACTGGCTATGGGGTTGCTGAGCAGAGGAGTGACTTTAGCAAGGCAGGAGTGGAAACAGGAGGTACCCCAGGAGGCCAGTTGTCCTTCAGCCCAGTCTAACTGTGGATTGTGTATCCAAAGCCAAGAAAGACCAAGGATGACAGGCTGTGCTAGGGAATGAATTACCTCAAACTGCAGCTTTTCGGTATGAAGGACACCCTCAGTCAGGGTCAGGGGTGCTGACTCAAAATGGATCAACCCTGAACCAAGGGGGGTGCAACCAAGAGTAGTTATTTTGAGACAATGTCTTTCCTGCAGAAGAGGGAAGCCAGCTTGAATCATAAAACGGTGATCCAGAAAGTTTCCAGCTGCCCCTGAATCAATGAAGGCTTGAGTGTGGACAGTATTCTGAAGGAAGGTGAGGGTAACAGGTACCAGAATCTGAGAGGAGTGAGGGGATTTAGTAGAAATCTTGCTTAGAGGTACCCCAGTGTTATCCCCTAAGCATTGGATTTTCCCGGACAAATGTCACAGTCTTTTAGTTTGTGGGAGTTAGAACCGCAATAAAAGCATAGTCTCAATCTCCTTCTTCTCTGTCTTTCAGACTCTGAGGGTTTGAAAAAGGAAAGATCCACAATACTGCAGAAACCGGACGAATTGAAGGACAGGAGGGAAGAACTCTCTGAGTTCTGTCTCTCTCGGCTTGTCTCTCCTGTAAGCGAGAGTCTAGACTGATACAAAGTCTTATAAAGTCATCCAAAGAAGAGGGAATATCACGATAAGTGAGTTCATC
This sequence comes from Bombina bombina, assembly GCF_027579735.1. Taxonomy (NCBI): domain Eukaryota; kingdom Metazoa; phylum Chordata; class Amphibia; order Anura; family Bombinatoridae; genus Bombina; species Bombina bombina. Next base: position 115,552,180 of record NC_069506.1, read on the forward strand.
TTTGATGTGTTCATGCAGATCCCTCCTAAAGGCTGCCTTGCCATCCCAACTGGTCTCTAGTGCCGAGGTGCGAAACTCGATGGCAAATTGTGCCACAGTTCTATTGCCCTGGCTGAGATCTAGAAGAGAAAATTCTGCAGCAGAAGTATGGCCAGAAGTCCCAAAGACAGAAGTAAGTGCAGAAGTGGAGCGTTCTGTTCCAAAAGGGGAGAGACCCAGGCTAGGGCCTTGTCTTTCAGTAAGGAAATTATAAAGTTGGCCTTTGACTGGTAAGACTGAAAGGTGTGAGGATCATTGCGGAAGTGCAGCCTGCATTGGTTAAGAAAATCCCTGCAATCAGTAGTACCTTCATACTATCAGGCAATGGTATCCGGGGTATACTTCCAGAAGCAGAGGAAGAAGCCACAGTACCAGGAGCATAGACTGGCAGTACAAAAACAGGAGCGGTATTCCTCGCTGTAACAGGTAAAGAAAGTTGAGCAGTTATAGCCTCTAGCTTGGAATCCATATTCTGCAGCTGTGTGGTATGGGTTCCAAACATCTGTCCCTGAAGATAAACTGCTCGTGCCACCTCATCTGGTTCCATGGTCCAAGTATAATGTTATGCTCGTGGGATACTCCACTATCAGACCAAACTCGGCCAGTAGTCTTCTTATCCCGGCGTCGGCCAGTAGTCTTCTTATCCCGGTAAGCAGCACTCACCACAGGCAGGATAGTCTTTAGCGGCAACAGTGAAGCAGTCCAAAGGTAAACCACTAAAATAGTCAGGCAGGCAAGGTTTGGCAACGGAGAGGCAATCCAGAACAATAGGGGTTAATCAATCAGAGAAGTCAGACAAGCAGAGTTTAGCAGCAGTATATCAATCCAGCAATATAGGGTTAACAGGCAGAGTAGTCAGACAAGCAGAGTTCAGCACTAAGAAGAAACAAGTTCCCAAAGTGCCAAACAAAGTGTTAAATAGACCCACTAAATAAATAATTCATAAATAAAATAAACACATAAAATTACAGGGTTTAATAGGTAATGCTCAATCCTGATACAAGGTATAACCTGCAAATATTACACACTGATCCTTATACTATATCAGGTTAGTAAAATATTCTCTTGCCAAATGTGTGTTTAAAAAACAAGATAATAAATAGCTGCAGTTCATGCATACATATAAAGTCCACAGTCTTTATCCACACTGTCCTGCTACTCCTTTAATTCCACTGGTGTAACATCCGTCGATACATAAACTGAAGATAATCCCTGTCAAAAGAAACAAGAAGACAGGAGCGCAACTCCGTGCACCAAACAGTACACGGACGATCTAAGTGTAGATTAAAAGACGTTTAATGTTTAAAACAAATATACAGACATCCAAACAAATGATTCAAAACTCACATCGATACCCTCAAACATATGAGGTATGTAAACGCATCAAAAACGTAAAAAGAGTACGTCCCACCACCGGTCTCCTTGTTTCCCTCTCCAGAGATATTAGCCAGTGGGTAAGTCCTCTCAAAGGTATCCGGACCCTCTCTGTTCCGATTAGATAAACACTGTCCTGTTAAAAGCCGGCTCCAGTACAGGTACTATCTTGCTCGTCAGAGTACGTCCTACATTCCGTAAAGTGGGCGTGGCCTAACACATTTCACGAGGCTCCTCCTCGCTTCATCAGAGGCAATGCCCAAATTGCTTGTAACAGCCTATTTATATCCCCAACACCTCTCTATCATTTGCGGTGTATATGGCTTGATAAATCTCACAATATATGCACAGACTGTTTGAATCTGTTGTACATAAACTCTACAATACTATGTGTCACTCTGCCTATTTGTGAATGACTAAAACATTCCCTATGTATATACACAAAAGTACTAGTCTAATGATTCATAACAAATAAATACATACGGTAGATCTACTATACATATGTTAGATTGGATACAATTAAAACCACATAATTCCATATTAACTAAAAGGCATTATAAAAAGCAAAAATTAGATAAAAAATATTTTCATATTTCATCATATATATATAATATATAAATAGATAAATCAATAAATGGTAAGTAGAACACCCTCAACCCTGCAGAATAGATGGTTCATATACTAAATAAAAACACAAAACAAAAAGAATATATACACTAATATATATAACTTCATAAAAAATCATTTCAATATTAATATATATCTTTATAAATTCCTATGTAAAAGCACGGGGGGATGATATATATGAGCTTTCTAGGACCAATTTATGTATATTTCACTAGAGCGCTAGATACTCTGCACACCCTAAAGCAATGCATCATAATCTAATATATTAAAAGTAATTTGTGTTTACTGATAGGTAACTGAATAGACATAGGGATTACACAATAAAACCCCACTCTCATTTTTAAAACCCCTAAATAAATGGGGGGGACCTAAAAAAGCTACTCAAATAACCTGCACATACGTTTATATATACACTATTCATATATCTAAAAATGCTGCTAAATCTATATCGCGATTCATACCCTCTGGACCCACAGCTTCTAGCTTGTGGATCCAGTAGGTCTCGCTTTGCCTTAAAAGGAGTAGTCTATCTCCTCTCTAATGGGGTTCTTTACATGTTCTATGGCTAAAATACTCAGACCTGTTTTTTCACCGTCATGGGCTTCAAGAAAGTGTGCTGGTACACCATGATTGTCCAGGCCGTTGTCTATATTCCTTAGGTGTTCGTTAAATCTCGTCTTCATGGGTCGTTTTGTGCGACCTACATAGATTTTATCACACAAACATCTTAAGAGATAGACAACATAACATGTTTTACAATTCATTAAGCCTTTGACTCTAACAGGCCCATTTATCAAGCTCCGTACGGAGCTTGAAGGGCCGTGTTTCTGGCGAGTCTTCAGACTCGCCAGAAACACAACTTATGAAGCAGCGGTCTAAAGACCGCTGCTCCATAACCCTGTCCGCCTGCTCTGAACAGGCGGACAGGAATCGCCGGACATCAACCCGATCGAATACGATCGGGTTGATTGACAGCTCCCTGCTGGTGGCCGATTGGCCGCGAGTCAGCAGGGGGCGGCGTTGCACCAGCAGCTCTTGTGAGCTGCTGGTGCAATGTTAAATGCGGAGAGCGTATTGCTCTCCGCATTTAGCGAGGTCTTGCGGACCTGATCCGCAGTGTCGGATCAGGTCCGCAAGCCCTTTGATAAATGGGCCTGTTAATGTTCTTTCACCTTTTCTCCTTCCAAAGGTACAATTGTTCTTTTCCATATGTGCACAGCAATTACAATTTTTTTTACCACAATTAAAATATCCCTCTGAATTTTTCCTTAACCAATTTGTGGGTTTCTCAGATTTCAACATACTAGGGCTAATTCTGTTTTTGACATTTGAATTCCTCTTAAAAATAACTTGTCCCCTATCATTCAAAATGTCCCTTAAAATCGGATCCTGCATAATAATCGGCCAGTGCTTCTTCATGGCTTTTTCAATTTCCCTTGATGCTCGGTTAAATTTTGTTACTAGTTGAATCTTCCTTTTACTATTATCACCCTTGTTCTTTTTTCTCTGATTCGTACCTCCAATGAGTTGGTCCCTATCCATATTACCTACAGTTTCCTGGATTCTCAGTAAATCCTTACTTTCATATCCCTTAACCAGGAATCTGTTTTGATTACCCCTGCAGCTACTTCATAATCACTGTCTTTAGTGCAATTTCATCTTGCTCTCTGAAATTGGCCTAGGGGAATATTCTTTATCCATTTATCGTGATGGCCACTATTGGCGTGGAGATACCCATTTATATCAGTGGGTTTCCTATATAAGTTTGTGTAAACCCTACCATGTTCTTGTATAATTTCAAGATCTAGGAAATTCACCCTATCCTTACTCCATTCCATTGTAAATTTTAGATTGAGCAGATTTTTGTTGGTATATTCCACAAAATTCTTCAGTTCCTCACTGGAACCGTGCCAGATCATAAGCACATCATCTATGTAACGATACCACTGTATTATGTTACACATAAAAGGGTTATTTGTGCTGAAAACAAATAGATCCTCCCACCACCCCATGTAAAGATTCACAAAGAAGGGAGCGAATTTCGTACCCATTGCGGTACCTCTTATTTGGAGTAAATACTTGTTTTAAAACACAAAATAATTTTTGGTTAAGATAAACTCCATGGCCCTCTCCAAAAAACTCATTTGTGTCTCATTGATGTAACCGCTTTTATTAGCAAAATACTTTACAGCCGCAATTCCCAACAAGTGGGGAATTGAGGTGTACAAGGAGCAAACATCCATTGTGACCCAAATTAAGTTTTGTTGCCATTCTATATCCTTTGTGAGTTCCAAAAATGTGTATCGTATCCCTCACATATGACCGCAAACATGGCACCATGGGTTTCAAAATTTGGTCGACATACTCAGATAATTTGGTGGTGAGGCCTCCAATCCCCGAAACTATCGGTCTCCCCGGAGGGTTTATTAAACCCTTATGAATTTTGGGAAGATGGTAGAATATCGGTAGGACTGGATTCCCCACCACCAAATACTGAAACTCAGTGTTACTTAAAACCAAATTATTTTTCCCAGTTCTAAAAATTTCTTCATATTCAGATAAAAAAACTTTTTGTTGTATTTTTCTCTAGAACTTTATAGGTCTCAGAGTCGCCTAATAGGCGATGGGCTTCCTTAATGTAATCCTTTCTTCCCTGAATTACTAACCCCCCGCCCTTGTTGGCACTGCGGACCACTATGTCCATATCCTCAGTTTCTTGAGTGCCTTTTGTTCATTTAGGCTTAGGTTGCATCTTTTTCTAAACTCTCAAGAATGACTAATGACTCATCCCCTTGTATTGGGGTAACATTGTCCTTTTCTATTTCGTTCTTCAGATTAAAAGTGTTTCGCAAGTGTGAGTTTTCTAATGAGTTTCTTTGTATCAATATATAATTCAAACTCATTCGGGGCTGCATCAGGGGCAAAGGAGAGACCCTTGCTTAGGAGATTCTCTTCATCTTTAGACAATAATTTATCTGATATATTAAAAATCTCCTGACCAAATGGTCTCAAAAATGCTTCCCTTTCCCTTTTTTGTTTTTTGGCTCTATGTACCACTCCTCCTCTACATCCTCTTCTTCGTGTTCTATACCTCTTTTTGGGTTTCGATTCCCTACTCGAGGCAAATTCTCTGAGGGGTGGCCTAAAAAACGGTCCTGTACTTGCTCTTTCCTATAGGGGAATCATCCCCCAATATATTTCTGTTCTTTATCCTTATATCCAGCATTTTAACCTTTTTTTACTGTTATTATTAATCTTTTTTCCACTCTCTATGTTTTTCTTATGATTAAAATGACCTTTCTGTGGGTTTATTTTTGGTCTGGCCCCTAAACCCCATTCCTGATAGTAGCCCTGATTCTTTTGGGGATATAGTGAATATTGTTCATTTACACTTGATGTTCTCATTTTTCTGTGTATCCTATTCCCTTCAATATATTCATATTGATAGCCTTCCTGATATGTGCCCTTCTCCCTATTACTTATAGTCATCTGGTTGCTTCCATTTTTGCTCTTGTTCTTATTGACATTTTTATTATTAACATGTATCTTGTGTTTAGGCTGGCCATTAGCATGATATCTTCTACTATCATAACTTGTTCTTTTAGAACTCTCATCCCCCCTTTCTATTTCCCTTGGTGTTCCCTCAGTGTTTTCTCCAGTATTGTTATCCTCCTCCCCTAGCTCATTATCTTTATTCCCATATAGGGCATTATGGAGTTTCTTCTTTTTATTCTTGATGACTTCAGATTCAAAGAGTCTCAGAGCTGTTCTATTCCTCATATCCAATTCTTTATACAGAACATCATCCTTATATTCATTTAAGACTGTTTCAATCTGGAGTATCTCATTACTCAGTTTTTCTACTTTTTTATCCCTATATCTTTTTAATATGGAGATAAATTTTCTAGAACAGGTGTCCATAGCTTCCTCCCATTCACTAAGGAATTCCACCTCATCTAACTCGAATATAGATTTTTTTATATAGCTTTAACCCTTTCGGGATGATCCCATATTATTAAACGTTTTCCAAGGTTATTAAATCGCACCAGCAGTTTATCTGGGACCTACTAAGTTTCTCTAACCTTCTAATGAGTAATTTAGGATCCCTTTCTTCCTCCTCTCCATCTCCAGTTGTGGATAGCAATCTATTTCTGGTGGATGGATCAAAGTATTTCCCAAAGCTAGTGATAGTTTCTAGATTTGGTGTATCCATTTCTAAAAATGTTTATTTCAAACAATATCTAAAATATCTAATATTCTCCTTAAGGTTATAAAAAATATAATAATAATAAAGAATGGTGGCTGCTAGCTTGGTTTAAAACACCATAAATGTGCACTGGCAAGAGTGATCAGTTAAGACCGGTCACACTGCCTTTGCACCTTAACAAAAAGAAGAAACAAGTTCCCAAAGCGCCAACCAAAGTGTTAAATAGACCCACTAAATAAATAATTCATAAATAAAATAAACACATAAAATTACAGGGTCTAATAGGTAATGCTCAATCCTGATACAAAGTATAACCTGCAAATATTACACAATGATCCTTATACTATATCAGGTTAGTAAAATATTCTCTTACCAAATGTGTGTTTAAAAAACAAGATAATAAATAGCTGCAGTTCATGCATACATATAAAGTCCACAGTCTTTATTCACACTGTCCTGCTGCTAATTTAATTCCACTGGTGTAACATCCGTCGATACATAAACTGAAGATAATCCCTGTCAAAAGAAACAAGAAGACAGGAGCGCAACTCCGTGCACCAAACAGTACACAGACGATCTAAGTGTAGATTAAAAGACTTTTAATGCTTAAAACAAATATACAGACATCCAAACAAATGATTCAAAACTCACATCGATACTCTCAAACATATGAGGTATGTAAACGCATCAAAAACGTAAAAAGAGTACGTCCCACCACTGGTCTCCTCGTTTCCCCTTCCAGAGATATTCGATAGCCACTGGGTAAGTCCTCTCAAAGGTATCCGGACCCTCTCTGTTCCGATTAGATAAACGCTGTCCTGTTAAAAGCCGGCTCCAGTACAGGTACTATCTTGCTCGTCACAGTACGTCCTACGTTCCGTAAAGTGGGCATGGCCTAACGCGTTTCGCAAGGCTCCTCCTCACTTTGTCAGAGGCAATGCCCAAATTGCTTGTAACAGCCTATTTATATCCCCAACACCTCTCTATCATTTGCGGTGTATATGGCTTCATAAATCTCACAATATATGCACAGACTGTTTGAATCTGTTGTACGTAAACTCTATAATACTATGTGTTATAGTATATACTGATATAGTATAAGCATCAGTGTGTAATATTTGCAGGTTATACTGTGTATCAGGATTGAGCATTACCTATTAGACCCTGTAATTTTATGTGTTTATTTTATTTATGAATTATTTATTTAGTGGGTCTATTTAACACTTTGGTTGGCGCTTTGGGAACTTGTTTCTTCTTTTTGTTAAGGTGCAAAGGCAGTGTGACCGGTCTTAACTGATCACTCTTGCAGTGCACTTTTATGGTGTTTTAAACCAAGCTAGCAGCCACCATTCTTTATTATTATTATATTTTTTATAACCTTAAGGAGAATATTAGATATTTTAGATATTGTTTGAAATAAACATTTTTAGAAATGGATACACCAAATCTAGAAACTACCACTAGCTTTGGGAAATACTTTGATCCCTCCACCAGAAGTAGATTACTATCCACAACTTGAGATGGAGAGGAGGAAGAAAGGGATCCTAAATTACTCTTTAGAAGGTTAGAGAAACTTAGTAGGTCCCAGATAAACTGCTTGTACGATTTAATAACCTTGGAAAACTTTGAAAAATATGTTATCATCCCGAAAGGGTTAAAGCTATATAAAAAAATCTATATTCGAGTTAGATGAGGTGGAAATCCTTAGTGAATGGGAGGAAGCTATGGACACCTGTTCTAGAAAATTTATCTCCATATTAAAAAGATATAGGGATAAAAAAGTAGAAAAACTGAGTAATGAGATACTCCAGATTGAAACAGACTTAAATGAATATAAGGATGATGTTCTGTATAAAGAACTGGATATGAGGAATAGAACAGCTCTGAGACTCTTTGAATCTGAAGTCATCAAGAATAAAAAGAAGAAACTCCATAATGCCCTATATGGGAATAAAGATAATGAGCTATGGGAGGAGGATAACAATACTGGAGAAAACACTGAGGGAACACCAAGGGAAATAGAAAGGGGGTATGAGAGTTCTGAAAGAACAAGTTATGATAGTAGAAGATATCATGTTAATGGCCAGCCTAAACACAAGATACATGTTAATAATAAAAATGTCAATAAGAACAAGAGCAAACAATGGAAGCAACCAGATGACTATAAGTAATAGGGAGAACGGCACATATCAGGAAGGCTATCAATATGAATATATTGAAGGGAATAGGATACACAGAGAATGGAGAACATCAAGTGTAAATGAAAGATATTCACTATATCCCCAAAATAATCAGGGCTACTATCAGGAATGGGGTTTAGGTTGCCATACCAAAAATAAACCCACAGAAAGGTCACTCTAATCATAAGAAAAACCTAGAGAGTGGAAAAAAGATTAATAATAACAGTAAAAAAGGTAAAAATGCAGGATATAAGGATAAAGAACAGAAAGATATTGGGGAATATTTCCCCTATAGGAAAGAGCAAGTACAGAACCGTTTTTTAGGCCACCCATCAGAGAATTTGCCTTGAGTAGGGAATCGAAACCCAAAAAGAGTTATAGAACATGAAGAAGAGGATGTAGAGGAGGAGTGGTACATAGAGCCAAAAAACAAAAAAGGGAAAGGGAAGCATTTTTGAGACCATTTGGACAGGAGATTTTTAATATATCAGATAAATTATTGTCTAAAGATGAAGAGAATCTCCTGAGCAAGGGTCTCTCCTTTGCCCCTGATACAGCCCTAAATGAGTTTGAATTATATATTGATACAAAGAAACTCATTAGAAAACTCACACTTGCGAGACACTTTAATCTGAAGAAAGAAATAGAAAAGGACAATGCTACCCCAATACAAGGGGATGAGTCATTAGTCATTCTTGAGAGTTTAGAAACTGAAGGGAATCCAGAAAATAAATATCTTGAATGATCTTGAAGAGGAAGCAAGAAATATACCAGTTAACCATAGTGATCTAAAAAAGAATACAGTATTTTACCCTGTTCACTCCAAAGGGAATTTTATCCCAGTTTTTGAGAATTTTTTAGAGAAGGAACTAAAGGAGATTTGCCTAAGAGATAGAAAGAGAAAAAGAAAAAGATGTAACCTAAGCCTAAATGAACAAAAGGCACTCAAGAAACTAAGTGAGGATATGGACATAGTGGTCCGCAGTGCCGACAAGGGCGGGGGATAGTAATTCAGGGAAGAAAGGATTACATTAAGGAAGCCCATTGCCTATTAGGCGACTCTGAGACCTATAAAGTTCTAGAGAAAAATACAACAAAAAGTTTTTTTATCTGAATATGAAGAAATTATTAGAACTGGGAAAAATAATTTGGTTTTAAGTAACGCTGAGTTTCAGTATTTGGTGGTGGGGAATCCAGTCCTACCGATATTCTACCATCTCCCCAAAATTCATAAGGGTTTAATAAACCCTCCGGGGAGACCGATAGTTTCAGGGATTGGAGGCCTCACCACCAAATTATCTGAGTATGTCGACCAAATTTTGAAACCCATGGTGCCATGTTTGTGGTCATATGTGAGGGATACGATACACATTTTGGAACTCACAAAGGATATAGAATGGCAACAAGACTTCATTTGGGTCACAATGGATGTTTGCTCCTTGTACACCTCAATTCCCCACTTGTTGGGAATTGCGGCTGTAAAGTATTTTGCTAATAAAAGCGGTTACATCAATGAGACACAAATGAGTTTTTTGGAGAGGGCCATGGAGTTTATCTTAACCAAAAATTATTTTGTGTTTTAAAACAAGTATTTCCTCCAAATAAGAGGTACCGCAATGGGTACGAAATTCGCACCCACCTTTGCGAATCTTTACATAGGGTGGTGGGAGGATCTATTTGTTTTCAGCACAAAAAACCCTTTTAAGTGTAACATAATACAGTGGTATCATTACATAGATGATGTGCTTATGATCTGGCACGGTTCCAGTGAGGAACTGAAGAATTTGGTGGAATATACCAATAAAAATCTGCTCAATCTAAAATTTGCAATGGAATGGAGTAAGGATAGGGTGAATTTCCTAGATCTTGAAATTATACAAGAACATGGTAGGGTTTACACAAACTTATATAGGAAACCCACTGATACAAATGGGTATCTCCATGCCAGTAGTGGCCATCACGATAAATGGATAAAGAATATCCCCCTAGGCCAATTTCAGAGAGCAAGACGAAATTGCACTAAAGACAGTGATTATGAAGTACCTGCAGGGGTAATCAAAAACAGATTCCTAGTTAAGGGATATGAAAGTAAGGATTTACTGAGAATCCAGGAAACTGTAGGTAATATGGATAGGGACCAACTCATTGGAGGTACGAATCAGAGAAAAAAGAACAAGGGTGATAATAGTAAAAGGAAGATTCAAATAGTAACAAAATTTAACCGAGCATCAAGGGAAATTGAAAAAGCCATGAAGATGCACTGTTCGATTATAATGCAGGATCCGATTTTAAGGGACATTTTGAATGATAGGGGACAAGTTATTTTTAAGAGGAATTCAAATGTCAAAAACAGAATTAGCCCTAGTATGTTGAAATCTGAGAAACCCACAAATTGGTTAAGGAAAAATTCAGAGGGATTTTTTAAGTGTGGAAAAAAAATTGTAATTGCTGTGCACATATGGAAAAGAACAATTGTACCTTTGGAAGGAGAAAAGGTGAAAGAACATTTAGAGTCAAAGGCTTAATGAATTGTAAAACATGTTATGTTGTCTATCTCTTAAGATGTTTGTGAGATAAAATCTACGTAGGTCGCACAAAACGACCCGTGAAGACGAGATTTAACGAACACCTAAGGAATATAGACAACGGCCTGGACAATCATATTGTACCAGCACACTTTCTTGAAGCCCATGACGGTGATAAAACAGGTCTCAGTATTTTAGCCATAGAACATGTAAAGAACCCCATTAGAGGAGGAGATAGACTACTCCTTTTAAGGCAACGCGAGACCTACTGGATCCACAAGCTAGAAGCTGTGGGTCCAGAGGGTATGAATCGCGATATAGATTTAGCAGCATTTTTAGATATATGAATAGTGTATATATAAACGTATGTGCAGGTTATTTGAGTAGCCTTTTTAGGTCCCCCCATTTATTTAGGGGTTTTAAAAATGAGAGTGGGGTTTTATTGTGTAATCCCTATGTCTATTCAGTTACCTATCAGTAAACACAAATTACTTTTAATATATTAGATTATGATGCATTGCTTTAGGGAGTGCAAAGTATCTAGCGCTCTAGTGAAATATACATAAATTGGTCCTAGAAAGCTCATATATATCATCCCCCCGTGCTTTTACATAGGAATTTATAAAGATATATATTAATATTGAAATGATTTTTTATGAAGTTATATATATTAGTGTATATATTCTTTTTGTTTTGTGTTTTTATTTAGTATATGAACCATCAATTCTAAAGGGTTGAGGGTTTTCTACTTACCATTTATTGATTTATCTATTTATTTATTATATATATATGATGAAATATGAAAATATTTTTTATCTAATTTTTGCTTTTTATAATGCCTTTTAGTTAATATAGAATTATGTGGTTTTAATTGTATCCAATCTAACATATGTATAGTAGATCTACCGTATGTATTTATTTGTTATGAATCATTAGACTAGTACTTTTGTGTATTCATAGGGAATATTTTAGTCATTCACAAATAGACAGAGTGACACATAGTATTGTAGAGTTTACGTACTACAGATTCAAACAGTCTGTGCATATATTGTGAGATTTATCAAGCCATATACACCGCAAATGATAGAGAGGTGTTGGGGATATAAATTGGCTGTTACAAGCAATGTGGGCATTGTCTCTGACGTAGCGAGAAGGAGCCTCGAGAAACACGTTAGGCCACGGCCACTTTACAGAACGTAGGACGTACTCGGACGAGCAAGATAGTACCTGTACTGGAGCCGGCTTTTAACAGGACAGCGTTTATCTAATCGGAACAGAGAGGGTCTGGATACCTTTGAGAGGACTTACCCACTGGATATCGAATATCTCTGGAGAGGGAAACGAGGAGACCAGTGGTGGGACGTACTCTTTTTATGTTTTTGATGCGTTTACATACCTCATATGTTTGAGGGTATCAATGTGAGTTTTGAATAATTTGTTTGGATGTCTGTATATTTGTTTTAAACATTAAAAGTCTTTTAATCTACACTTAGATCGTCCGTGTACTGTTTGGTGCACAGAGTTACGCTCCTGTCTTCTTGTTTCTATTGACAGGGATTATCTAGAGTTCAGCACTAGTATATCAATCCATCAATTTAGGGGTTAACAGGCAGAGTAGTCAGACAAGCAGAGTTCAGCAGCATTATATCAACCCAGCAATTTTAGGGGTTAACAGGCAGAGTAGTCAGACAGGCAGGGTTCAGCAACAATAAGGCAAATAGCAGTAACAATCTATCACACCCAGGAGCACACAAATTAACACCTATACTTGGGCAATGATAGATCATTTCTGTGCAACTTACATAGGCGCAGGATTCGCGCCACAGGAATCCGGACCGGCATCAGACAGAGGAGCGTGCGGCGATGACGTCAGAATCACAAAAGAAAATGTCTGGGTTTCAGTTCTATTCAATAGCCCTATATCACATTAGTACCCTAGATGAAAGGTTCTCCTCTCAATCCAAGGATACTTGTCAGTTGCTGGATTATAGAAATACTGTCATTAAACAACCCTTAATTTGTGCTTGTTTTATGCTGCAGAAATGTAAGGGATATCTATATGAAGATGGGGAAATATATTGGATGGACAAAACATTTTTATTTCTACTAACACAAATTCACAAGCAGTGAACCTATGTGTATTTTGTGACTTAAAGGGACATGAAACCCAATATTTTTATTTCATGATTCAGATAGAGAATACAATTTTAAATAACTTTCCAATTTACTTCTATTATTTAATTTACTTCCTTCTCTTGTTATCCTTGGCTGAAAAGTTTATCTTGGCAAGCTCTGGAGCAGCAAAAAACCTAGGTTCTAGCGGCTGATTGGTCACTGCATATTTATACCGATTGTCATTGACTCACCCATGTCTTCAGTTAGAAACCAGTAATGCATTGCTGCTAGGGATGGGCGAATGTGTACATTTTCGAATTTCAAATGTAGAACGAATGTTATTACCGAAATTCGAGTTCTAAATCCGAATGTCGATAAGAACGAATATTATTAAAAATTCGAAAATCGAATGTTATTTACAGTTTTCGAATGTCACTTTCGAATTCGAATGTTTATAATTATATCGAATGTCCACATTCAAAATTTCGAATTTAACATTCTATTTAACAAATACTATTCAGAAGTTCAATAGTTCATGTGGTAGGGCGGGAATCTAGTAAAATGATACATAATAGATACAAATATATAATTTTGAATGTTTCCATATAGAATATTGCATAATTCGAATATTACATTTAAAGAAAAAGCATTAGAAATACTATTACAATCTAAATTCGAATTTTTCGAATACACGTATTGCATAATTCGAATATTACATTTAAAGAAAAAGCATTAGAAATACTATTACAATCTAAATTCGAATTTTTCGAAAAGAATATTTTCGAATGTAATCGTAAAATTCGAAACCGAACATTCGAAAATCAAATGTTAGAATGTTATGTAAACATTCGAAATTCGATTCGAACGAATGAATGTGTTAAAATTTGTGCCGTTTTTCGAATGTTGCGAAACATTCGCCTATCCCTAATTGCTGCTCCTTCAACAAATTAAACCAATAGAATGAAACACAATAGATAATAAAAGTAAATTAGAAAGTTGTTTAAAATTGTATTCTCTATCTGAATCATGAAAGAAATATGTTGGGTTGTGTGTCCCTTTAATTGTTTACCTGTCAATAGTCTATATCTTGCTTTTATTTAGTTTTTTTTGTCTCATATGTATGTGTGTTCATGCCTGCATGCACCTCTCATCGTTGTGCTTTTTTATCTATGTAAATATTTTTGTGCTTTGTAGCTTCTCTGTGTTTCTGTATCTTATCTAAATTTGGTTTGCCCTGTTTGTCTTTGTGTGTCTTCAGCATATGTGCCTTGTATGTGTTTGTCTTTGTGTGTCTTCAGCATATGTGCCTTGTATGTGTTTGTCTTTGTGTGTCTTCAGCATATGTGCCTTGTATGTGTTTGTCTTTGTGTGTGTTCAGCATATGTGCCTTGTATGTGTTTGTCTTTGTGTGTGTTCAGCATATGTGCCTTGTATGTGTTTGTCTTTGTGTGTCTTCAGCATATGTGCCTTGTATGTGTTTGTCTTTGTGTGTCTTCAGCATATGTGCCTTGTATGTGTTTGTCTTTGTGTGTGTTCAGCATATGTGCCTTGTATGTGTTTGTCTTTGTGTGTCTTCAGCATATGTGCCTTGTATGTGTTTGTCTTTGTGTGTCTTCAGCATATGTGCCTTGTATGTGTTTGTCTTTGTGTGTCTTCAGCATATGTGCCTTGTATGTGTTTGTCTTTGTGTGTCTTCAGCATATGTGCCTTGTATGTGTTTGTCTTTGTGTGTCTTCAACATATGTGTCTTGTATGTGTTTGTCTTTGTGTGTCTTCAGCATATGTGTCTTGTATGTGTTTGTCTTTGTGTGTCTTCAGCATATGTGCCTTGTATGTGTTTGTTGTGTGTGTCTTCAGCATATGTACCTTGTATGTGTTTGTCCTTGTGTGTCTTCAGCATATGTGCCTTGTATGTGTTTGTTGTGTGTGTCTTCAGCATATGTGCCTTGTATGTGTTTGTTGTGTGTGTCTTCAGCATATGTGCCTTGTATGTGTTTGTCTTTGTGTGTCTTCAACATATGTGTCTTGTATGTGTTTGTCTTTGTGTGTCTTCAACATATGTGTCTTGTATGTGTTTGTCTTTGTGTGTCTTCAGCATATGTGCCTTGTATGTGTTTGTTGTGTGTGTCTTCAGCATATGTGCCTTGTATGTGTTTGTCTTTGTGTGTCTTCAGCATATGTGCCTTGTATGTGTTTGTCTTTGTGTGTCTTCAGCATATGTGCCTTGTATGTGTTTGTCTTTGTGTGTCTTCAGCATATGTGCCTTGTATGTGTTTGTTGTGTGTGTCTTCAGCATATGTGCCTTGTATGTGTTTGTTGTGTGTGTCTTCAGCATATGTGCCTTGTATGTGTTTGTCTTTGTGTGTCTTCAGCATATGTACCTTGTATGTGTTTGTCTTTGTGTGTCTTCAGCATATGTGTCTTGTATGTGTTTGTCTTTGTGTGTCTTCAGCATATGTGCCTTGTATGTGTTTGTTGTGTGTGTCTTCAGCATATGTGCCTTGTATGTGTTTGTCTTTGTGTGTCTTCAGCATATGTGCCTTGTATGTGTTTGTCCTTGTGTGTCTTCAGCATATGTGTCTTGTATGTGTTTGTTGTGTGTGTGTGTCAGTTTTGCATGTCTTTTATCTTTGCATGTGTATGTCTGCTGCGTGCAGCTCAAACGTCCCATGTTTTCTGTTTATGTGGCATCATCCCTGAGTACGTTCCACAACTTATAGAATATGTGAAACAAATGAATTTAGCTGTAATAACATGCATGTCACCTTGCAGTTATCTCATACAAATACTAAATGTATCACACAGTTGTGTTCCTATCAGACCAAAACATAAGCAGACATTTGCTTAGCTAGCTTCTGTGTCCCTGACACACTCGTACAGACAGCTACACCTTTTCTCACACATCTAAACTATCTTGATGGAAAACTTACTGCTTCATTACCCCCTAGCCTGGAAGTGTGATACAAGTCAGAGTTGTGTCAGTGTAATAACATTGTATTTCTAACCTGGATTATCTCCTATTGATAGAGTGAGACTCAGGTGTAATTTTGCTTACAGCATGCTGAGCAGAGAAACAGATGCAGTGAAAGCAGAAGCAGCGGATTGGCTAGTGACGGCAGAGCGTTCTTTGAAGCAGGCTTACAAAGGCAGCCTGAGAACAGTCAAGCACTATCAGCACTGAGAGAGTGTTACAGCCTGCTGCTAACTGGGGCACTTTGCTTGCTTTGTATCCGAGTCCCTTTTTGGATAGAGTCTTTTACAAATTAAACCTTTTTTTCCCCCTCCATCTATGGAAAGACAAACATGAAAACATTACAAGGACTTATTGTCTGAATGGAAAAGATACAATGGTAGTGAAAGATTCTTAGCAATAAGAAGGAAACCTCAGCAAAAGCTAATTTAAAAAAAATATTATAGGCATTGAATATAAATTAGATGCTAGATTATTTAAAGAGCATTTAAAAGCTCACATTTTTGAGGGGGATTTCTAGGAAAGAGAAATAAACAAAAGAAATTTGGAAAAGCTGGACTGAAAAATAATTCTCATTATTTATATTTTGTACCGGCGAGGGCAACAAGGAAAATAGCGAAAACGCAACTTACAAATACGTATATAAATATATCTAATAGGTCACCAAAAGGGATTTTTTTTAGGAAGTAGAAACAACATTTCTGTTAAATATGTCTGACCAAGAGATTGAGGACTATGATGTGGAGAGTATGTCGGACACCTCTCGGATGATCCCAGGCCTCCCCCCCTATAATATGGATGACCAGCTCCTACCAATGGAGTCACGGAGCAGATGGGGTTGTTGGATTTGGACATTGTTTGTCTCTGGAGCAAACTTGGTGGCTTTTCTTGTTAACTTCATAATCCTGGCTATCATTTTCACCATCGTTCTGACACCAACTATTGTGGTGGTGTATTTTGGGTTTAAATGTCACTCCAGGGTAAGTACTGGAATACAAACTTTTTTTACACCGTCTCAGCTAGATAGATTGCACTATACAGACAGTATATGTTAGGAAAACACTTAAAGGGGACACTGAACCCATTTTTTTTTCTTTCGTGATTCAGATAGAGCATGCGATTTTAAGCAACTTTCTAATTTAATCCTATTATCAAATTTTCTTCATTCTCTTGGTATCTTTATTTGAAATGCAAAAATGTAAGTTTAGATGCCGGCCCATTTTTGGTGAATAACCTGGGCTATTCTTGATGATTGGTTGGATACATTTATTCACCAATAAAATAGTGCTGTCCAGAGTTCTGAACAAAAAAAAGAAGCTTAGATTACTTCTTTTTCAAATAAAGATAGCAAGTGAACGAAGAAAAATTGATAATAGGGGTAAATTAGAAAGTTGCATAAAATTTCATGCTCTATTTGAATCACGAAATAAAAAATGTGGGTTCAGTGTCCCTTTAAAGACGCAGGCACCAGAGTAGGTTTTTATGCTTCCTGGAATTATGGACATTGGGCTCCATGTACGAAGCAGCGTAAGCTGCTCCGGAGCCTTTGCGGGGCAGGTTCGCATATGCGAGCCTGCTTCCCGCAATGTAAGAAGCAGCGGTCATTAGACCGCTGCTTCCTACACCCTACGCCACCTCTTAGGTGGCGAAGCAAAATCACCGAGAGCTCGCTCGCTCTCGGTGATTGACAGCCCCTTCAGTCGCGTGATTGGTCGCGCGACTGAAGGGGCGGGCATTACACACTCCGCTGAGTGTGTAATGATACATACGGGCAAGCGGATCAATAGATCCGCTGCCCGTGTGTAGCGGAGGCGGGCGGACAGCTTCGCGAGTTAAGAAGCTGTCCGCCCGCCTCTTAGTACATGGAGCCCATAGTCTCTGCAGTAGACTACACATGCAATAAAACATTGTGAATCAAACACATTTTTATTAAAAGAATATAAACTAAATCAGTACTAGTAGTATTATGATAACATATTTATTTCTCAAAACATGGGCTGTACAGATAAATATCCTCAAATGACTTTGAGTGTTTAAATAGATGACTTGATGCAAACATTGAATGCTCTAATTTAAAATTGAACACATAATTATAGCATTTTTTTTTGTGAATCAGGATGTCCCTTTAAAATTTGTAACGTGCTAGGAAATATAAGTGTCGATCAAAATCCTTTAGATTTTTATAGTAAATTTTGTAGAATCAGATAAATGTTTGTGGTTTGTGATTAAACCCATAATTAGTGAAAGTAATTTTTATGTCCAGAATGTCCCGTTAATATTTTTAACATCTTTACTTCTAAGAAAAGTATTTAAGAAATTCTTACCCTTGGGGGTGTTGTCATTAGGAATTGTAGTATTTTCATCTAAAACATAGAAATGTATAGTTTTAAAGCAAGCTAATACACTGTTGAGCCACATGGTTTAAATTGATTTTGGTTACACGAGGCAGAATTATCTTCCGGATATTTAGATAAAAAAAAAAAAAAATACACTGTATATGGAAAGTTGCACACAAATGTAAAAAAAAAAATGGAAGGTGTGAATTTGTTTTTCCAGGAGACTCACTGGGGGTGTAACTCTAGCAACAAGTGCATGATTTAAATAACTTTTGGTACAATCCTCTGGTGGGGAATGAGTTAACAGGTGCAATTAAAAGGGAGATCTGTGAAGTTAAAAATTGTTTGAAGAATGAACCAGTCATTGGCTGTGCATGCAGTATCTCTGTATTTAACCTAAAAACAATGGCTTGGAAGGCTGAACATATAATTCTGAATAGCTGCTATAATCATTTTCATCTGTTAGCTCTCAGTAGCAAATGGCTGGGGAATCTAGGATTAATGTGAAAGTGAGTTGACAGCAGCAAGCAAAATCCCTGTATCTGAATATGACAACTACTTTTCAATGTACTGATTCAATTAGAAGGAAAAATACATGACATAATTTGGTGTATTCTACATTATGCCTTTTAGAAGAGATGTTCACTATTATGCCTTTTCATTTTTACATTAAATTGATATTGCATTTTGTTTTCTTTCTATCTAGAAGGGATAGTTTAAAGGGACAGTCTACACCAGACCTTTCATTGTTTAAAAAGATAACCCCTTGATAACCCATTCCCCAGTTTTGCATAACCAACACAGTTATATTAATACCATTTTTACCTCTGTGATTACCTTGTATCTAAGTTTTGCAGACTGCCCCCTTATCTCAGTTCTTTTGACAGACTTGCATTTTACCCAATCAGTGCTGACTCCTAGGTAACTCCATGAGAATAATGTTATCTATATGGCACACTTGAACTAACGCCCTCTAGTTGTGAAAAACTGTCAAAATGCATTAAGATAAGAGGCGGACTTCAAGGGCAAAAAAAAATAGCAAATGAGCCTACCTATGTTTAGCTTTCAACTAAGAATACCAAAAGAATACATTACATTTGAAGCTAAAAGTAAATTGGAAAGTTGTTTACAATTACATGCCCTATCTGAATCATAAACATTTATTTTTTACTAGACTGTCCCTTTAAATAAAACATGCATGGGCAAAAAAATTAGTTTTCCGAATATTCAGCTGTCATGCGATTCAGTATTTGTTTCTTTTTAAACAAAAATGAATACTAAATATTTGTGTAGCATTTACATTAGTTTTTGTGCTAAAGGGGAAAAAGTTAACCTGTAGCGTTATATACGTACCTATAGCAAGCTGGAGAGCCTCGCTAATCCTGACACTTCTTCACAGAATACTAAACCACCTATAAGTGTGCTTGGCTCTGTATTGAAGGGTCTGGATTAGCGTGACTCTCCAGCACACTATAGGTAAGTATTTTTAACTTCTAAGGTAATTTAACGGAAACTAATGAATAATTGTTGCATTCGTTCGGATATTTGTTTAGTGAAAACTAAACGTATCTCAGTATTTCATTAACAAATTTGTACTTGCAATGAAAGGAGTGCACATACCTATTTTAGATTTAATCATAGTGTATCTACAAAGCTGTGCCTTTGATGAATAAACATACCTTTTGCCAGCCTTGTAAAAGCTTGTTCTTGTCAAACAATATATCTGTAACAGTTGTCACTATGGGGTCGATTTATCAATGTCTGGCAGACATGATCCGCTATAGCGCATCATGTCCACCAGAAATCGCTAAATGCAGATAGCATACGCTGTCAGCATTTAACATTGCACAAGTAGTTCTGGTGAACTGCTTGTGCAATGCCACCCCCTGCAGATTTGTGGCCAAATGGGCCACTAGCAAGGGGGTGTCAATCAACCCGATCGGACATGATCGGGTGGATTGAGCTCCGCAGCTTTTAAGTTTTTCTTTCCGCCGGCAGATAAGCTTGTGTATTATACGTTTTTTTTTTGTTCTTTTCCCAAAAGACTTCAAAGGAGCAGGCTTTAAAAAAAATCCTAACACACATCGCTAACACGCTAACCCGACACCACGTTAGACCTACAGCGCTAAACATATATATATATATATATATATATATATATACATATACATATACATATATATATATATATATATATATATATATATATATATATATATATATATATATATATATATATATATATATATATATATAGAGAGAGAGAGAGAGAGAGAGAGAGAGAGAGATATTTGCAAATAAAAATAAAATTCTCTTGTTGTGAAGAACATTGGCATGTAAAATATTTGCAGTAATAACACAAACAGATTATTAAATATTACACACACACACACACATATATATATATATATATATATATATATATATATATATATATATTATATACTGTATATATGCATATACATGTCATATGCCATAAACCTTTTAATCCTTATAATACATTTTTAACAGTTATATGAATATATTTTATCAGAAAGTGTATATATATGAGAGTCCCTTGCGCAGACCTGACACATACTAATTTAGTTTACTCTTGAACAAACACGTTTGCTTTCAACTTGTAATACGCACACAAGTTAGTGTGGTCGCAATATAGGTTATCGCGACCCACACTAATAATACTGTGCCACTTGTAATCTAGCCCTTAATTTATAGAAAATGTTTACCTGCAATGTCCCTTTAAAGTTTAAACTTAACCACCCTCCAATCATAAATCAAGCACCTTTAACAAGCCTTGTACAACAGCAATCAAGGAAGTGAAGTATCAGGGCTGGTTTCCTACCCCATGAAAAACAATGATACTTCAAGTGAAAATCCATCGAATGCATCCAAGCTTTCTTTGGTCTTGACTGAAATCCTATGCATTTACGTAATTGATTTACTGTTTGAGTATATTTTGCATATGAGACAGTTAGGAGGAAAGTGTATTAGTTGAGTTCAAACAGTGGATTGAGGAGATACACACATCATTTATCTGCTGCAGGGGCGGAACTACAGGGGGTGCGGAGGTCGCAACTTCGACTGAACCCCCCCTCCCCCGAGAGTGGGGGCCCAGCTTAAAAAAATATATTTTTTTTCAATAAAAAACATTGACCTGCCACTGCCTGCACTGATATCATGTGAGTGTGACATGATGCCTCACTAGTGTCTCTGTCTCTGACTACAGGGGTTAGTGTTTCTGTTTTACACATTGGTATTTATGTGTGTGTGTGTGTGTGTGTGTGTGTGTGTATTTATGTACGTGACTGTGTGTAAATTTATGCATGTATGTGTGTGTGTGTGTGTGTGTGTGTGTATGTTTGTGGAACCAGCAAATTACAGACCTTGTTACTACAGCATGGGGGGAGAGGGGTAAACAGTGTCACTATACAGTACCACTATATACAGTATGGGGGGGGCTGGACCATGTCACAGACTACTGTAGTCACTTTATAAAGAACTGGGACGGGTAGGGTCAGGCCAGCCATTTCACTGGCAGATTACAGACTGTCACTGACTCACTATATACAGTACTGGTGGGTTAAACAGTCTAACTATATACAGTAATAGGGGGTCAGACCATCTCACAGACTGTGGGCACAGGGTTCCTCCTTTTGCAGACATGTAATCTGATTCACATTTTTTTTTCTGTGTTAAATGTTTTTTAAAAAAAGATATGTATCAAATTCACCTTTATTTTTTTTATTTTTTTGGGTGGGGGGGCCTTCTTAGATTCTTGCACCTGGGCCCTGTGGTTTCTAGTTATGCATCTGATCTGCTGATATGTACTATTGTTGTGTTGTATACTGAGGTAACATAGACAGACAAAAACTCTTCTTATCTAAGTGCAAATTGTGTTCTTTCAGCATCGTGATCTGTTAGTCAATAACTCTGTCAATTTGCAAATAAAATGGATCCTGACATGTGATGCGCAGTTAGCTTAGTGCCGTGTTCTAACTTGATACAGTAGTTTATAGACCATTATCACTGTATACATTTACATGGTGTGTTCTTCAGTATATGAGCTTTATTAGCTCTTCCATGTTTAACCCCTTGACTGCAAAAGAAGACAGTATTGTTTAGCAGTCAGTGGTTAAAGGACATAAAACCCCAAATGTTTCTTTCATGATACAGATAGAGCACACAATTTTAAACCACTTTTTAATTGACGTCTATTGTCAAATGTTCTTTGTTCTCTTGGTATCTTTTGTTGAAATGCAGGGACATAAGCTCAGGAGCGTGCACGTGTCTGGAGCACTATGTGGCAACATTTTTGCAATCATGTTATTCATCTGCAAGAGCACTAGATGGCAGCACTATTTCCTGCTTTGTAGTGCTCCAGGCACTTACCTAGGTATCTCTTCAACAAAGAATACCATGGGAATGAAGCAAATTTGATACTAGAAGTAAATTGGAAAGTTTTTTTAAAATGATTATCTCTGTCTAAATCACAAAAGAACATTTTGTGTTTCATATTTAGGCATTTGTCTTTCCTTACAATCATTAAAGGGATAGTATAGTCAAAATTAAACTTTTATGATTCAGATAGAGGATGCAATTTTAAGCAATTTTCTAATTTACTCCTATTATCAATTTTTCTTTGTTCTCTTGATATCTTTATTTTAAAAAGCTGGAATGTAAGCTTAGAAGCCAGCCCATTTTTGGTTCAGCATCTGGATAGCACTTGCTGATTAGTGTCTAAATGTAGCCATCCAATCAACAAGCGCTATCCAGGTGCTGAACCAAAAATGGGCTGGCTCCTAGACTTACTTTCCAGCTTTTTTAAATAAATATACCAAGAGAACAAAGTAAAATTGATAATAGGAGTAAATTAGAAAGTTGCTTAAAATTGCCTGCTCTGTCTGAATCATGGACGTTTGTTTTTTGACTAGACTATCCCTTTAACAAACACTATACTTAATATGGGTATAGATATTTGTGTGTGTGTGTGTGTGTGTATGTAGTATATAAACCCAATAAGAATTTAATTGCAAAACATCTGCAAACAGAAAAAAATGGTTTTAGAACCATTTAAAGCTTTCACTTTGATAGCAAAATTTACATTTTTGGTCTGTACAGGAACATACCCATTTGAAAGCCTAGTAAGCATATTTATCTTATCTACTTTACTGGAGCTAATTAAGAACATATGTATATTAATGATCTCCTGCACTTATCAAGTAATCATTTTTTTAATGTTGCAGGGTCAATTTTTCCAGACATTAAAGGGATATGAAACACAATTTTGTTTTTTTTCATGGTTCAGATAGAGCATGCAATTTTAAGCAACTTTCAAATTTACTCCTATTAGCAATTTTTCATCCTTCTCTCTGTATCTTTATTTGAAACACCAGGAATGTAAGCTTAGAAGCTGGCCCATTTTTGGTTCAGAACCTTGGGTAATTGGTGGCTACTAATGTTAGCACAGATCGTGCTAGGCAATGTATAATTGTATCATTTTGCTTCATCCAACAATTGCAGGAGTTAATACACTCAAAAGATAAATTATTTTTCAGTATAACCCACCTAGTGAATTATTGATTTATTTCAAACCAGTGGCAGAAGCCTTATTTTTATAATTATTCTATAAGCTACAAGTAAATTATCGTGCAACTTGTAAAAGAACCCTGAAAGAAGCCTGACAAGTGGAGTAATTACTCTGGTCTGTTTTATGCTGTGTAATCTGGAGAAGAGAACTCTGCAGTAATATAACATCTGCTGTAAGCTATTTCCAGTGACTAGCAGGCACTATCTTTTGGCACGTATAAAAACAGACTAGAACCATATAATCCTAGAATTTCAGGTATAAAGGAATTAATTCTATAGATAACATATGGCAAGCAACAAATTTCTAAGATAAATGGTGAATTAAATATTTAAAAGGCACAAATGTATCAATCCTAACAGCTTTACAGTTCTTCAGTAACAAATTCAGTTATAAAGTTACACAGTTACTTTCCTTGGACATATAATTGGCTCAGGTGTGCTGGATAGTTAAAAAGGCAAAAAACAGCCAATATTCTGATTTAGGTGCCAAAGCAATCGTGGTTAATGGAAATGGTTGATTTAACAGATGAATACCTTGATGTCTTTAAAGTTCAGTTTGCGTGTTTTAAAAAACGTAGTGCAAATTAGTGTAGAGGTACCTTAATCTGTCCTGGTTGCAACCGCTGATTATCTTCACTGTGAGGGATTCACAGACTGTTTGTTCCTGGTGCTTCTGATAAGTCACCTGACCTTCTCTTTGATTCAGAGGTCAGGGGTGATGATCCGTTCTGGTGATGTAGTTATCCTTTTTTTTTTTGTTTTCCTTTCTTCTTATAGCCCAAATATTGTTTTCATCTGGGTTCCCTCAGACTTCTTAAGGTTTGAAGAAATCTTTGGTCAGTGTTTAGCAGTAACACCGTATTCCCTGAAGTTACCAAAGGTAGATTTTAACTTGCAGGGTCAGGAGAAAAGTTTAAAGTTGCAGGGTCACACAGCTTTGTGACAGTAGTAAATGAAGTTTAGTAGAGTGTAGCAGGTCCCATTCAACGCGTTTCACCCTTCTGGGCTTTATCAAGAATGCTTATCCTGCTAGCTTCTGGCTTTTTAAAGGTATGAATGTGTTTTGATTGGTTCCTTCATTTCCTTTTGATTTCTATCAACACCTGTGTGGCTTCCAATGTAAAGGTGGACTTTATTTAAGTTGGTAATGATTGTTTCTGTGTTGTTATTTAGTTACATGATACACAAGGAAGAGAACTTATCATTTCTGCTTTATTAGCATTCACACAATTCAACTTATATATTTCAATTCTAAAGTGCCTTTATTAGATAATATACATTTAGATCGTGCAAACTTAAAATTACCTAAACTGAAACGAAAATATAAGAATCAGAATTACCATTCCCATATCTAGAATTATTGTAA
This sequence comes from Bombina bombina, assembly GCF_027579735.1. Taxonomy (NCBI): domain Eukaryota; kingdom Metazoa; phylum Chordata; class Amphibia; order Anura; family Bombinatoridae; genus Bombina; species Bombina bombina. Next base: position 115,577,506 of record NC_069506.1, read on the forward strand.
GTGGGTAAAAATTAATGATATATATATATTCCTTTTCAACAAAGGATAGTAAGTTCAACAATTTATAAATTTGTAACAATTTAAAAATGGACGAAACGAAAATATAAGAATCAGAATCATCATTCCCATATCTAGAATTATTGTTAGTGGGTAAATGTTAACGATATATACATATTCCTTTTCAACAAAGGATAGTAAGTTCAACAATTTATACATTTGTAACAATTTAAAAATGGACGAAACGAAAATATAAGAATCAGAATCATCATTCCCATATCTAGAATTATTGTTAGTGGGTAAAAATTAACGATATATACATATTCCTTTTCAACAAAGGATAGTAAGTTCAACAATTTATAATTAACAATTTAAAAATGGATGTACAATTAAATCAGAAATTATCAATCCCATAACTAGAGTTATTGCTAGTGGGTAAAAATATGGCTTATTCAATTAATTTATTTATTTTAGGGGGATAAAAATTCCTTTTTAATTACTAGAAAAATGAATTTATATAAGGCTTGTACTATCTTTGCCCAAGATAAATTGAAATGTTATTGCTTATTTAATGTATGTGAGTATTTTCTATATAAGTGGCTGATTTAACCTGGAAAATGTTCGCATATTGTAAGAGACTTTTATAAGAAGGGGGAAATGTCTATCTCAGAGTTCAAGCCTCCAGGTTGGAGGGTATTCATTAGGTATATAATTTCAGCTTCTGCCTTTAGGAGTTTATTTTCCCAGTTTCCCCCTCTCCAGTCGGGGTGAACTTTTTTAATTCCCCAATATTTAAAATCTTTAAGGTTGTTGTTGTGTACTTCCCTAAAGTGGCGATAGATATAAGGGTCAAGGTTACCCCTATCTATGCAAGAGAGGTGCTCCCTTATCCTTTCACGGAGCATTCTGGTTGTTTCTCCTATGTAAATTTTTTTACATGAACATTGAATGGCGTAAATAACGCCTTTATCTTGACATCTAATTGTGTCTCTTATTTTGAAAGTAAAGTTTCCACTTTTTGATTTTAAAATCTTTTGTTTACTACTAAATTTACAGGCCCGGCATCTAAAACAGGGGAAAAAACCATTTAAAGGATTTCCGTCTAGGCACCTTTGAGTGTCTTTCTTCTTTATGCTTTTCAATTGACTGGGAGCTAGTAGGCTCTTCAAATTCTGTGCTTTCCTATATATTATTTTTGGGTTTTCCCCCACTTTTCCCCCTATGATGGGATCAGTTTGTACTAAGTGCCAATGTTTTTTTAAAACTCTTTGGATGTTTAGGTTGTCATGACTGAACTCAGTTATAAAGGGCACATTAATTTCATCTCGATTTTCTTTGATATCTTTTGTTTTATATTCTAAGAGGTCCCTCCTTACTTTCTTATCTACCTCTTGTTTAGCTTCATTGATTACTTCTGGACTATATTCTCTTTCTAAGAATTTCCTTTCTAAGATCTTTATTTGATCCTGATAATCTGTCATTCTTGAGCAATTCCGTTTAATTCTTAAATATTGCCCTTTAGGGACATTGTCTTTCCACTTTTTCATGTGGCAGCTGTTATAATGGATTAGATTATTGGCATCCACCTTTTTAAAATGTGTTTTGGTTATTAATTGGTTTTCTACAATTTCGATATCTAAGTCCAAGAAGGTGATTTGGCTTTTGCTATAGTTACTGGTAAAGGATAGTCCCATTTCATTTTTATTCATATCTGTCAGAATAGTGTTTAGATCAGTTTCACTACCCCCCCCATATAAAGAACAGGTCATCTATGTATCTGCTATAGAGCACAAGATCCGCGCCCAGACTATGCCTAGGGAAGAAACCTTCCTCCCAATATCCCATAAAGAGATTGGCATAGCTGGGTGCGAATCTTGTGCCCATAGCTGTTCCCTTCTTTTGAATGTAAAATTTGTCCTCAAATGAGAAATAATTATGGCCTAGGATGAATTTTATTCCATCCTCTATGAATTTCTTTTGTTCCATACATAGTTTGTTGTCCCTATCTAGGGTATTTGAGATTGCCATCAGTCCCAAATCATGACTTATATTGGTGTAAAGCGACGAAACATCGCATGTCACTAATGTGTAGTGTGATTCCCACTTAATTACCTCTAATTTTTTCAAGATGTCAGTGGTATCCTTTAGGTAAGAGGGTAATTTTTTAACATAGCCCTGTAGGTATCCATCTATGTATTTCGAGAGGTTGGAGGTGAGGGAGTTAATACCCGATATTATGGGTCTACCGGGGGGATTATTTAGATTTTTATGAATCTTTGGTAAGAAATATAGAATTGGTATTTTTGGAAATTTTGTAAATAGAAAATCAAATTCTTTTTTATTTATAATTTGTTTTTCTCTTGCATCCTCTAATAATTTGGTTAGTTCACCCAGAAATTTCTTGGTTGGATTTAGTTTTAGTTCCTGATATGTATCCCCTTCATTAAGTAATCTTTGTGCTTCTTCTATATATTTATCTCTGTCCATGATTACAACCCCACCCCCTTTATCTGCCGGTTTAATTACTATGCTGGTATCATTTTGCAATTCTTTAAGAACTGTTCTTTCTTTGTAAGTTAAATTTTTTGGTATCTTATTGTTAGTTTTTATTTTCTTAATATCTTCCTGAACCAATTTTTCGAATAATTCAATATTCCTTCCTTTTTCATTTGTCGGATAAAAAGTGGATTTCGGTTTCATTTTTGAATGAATTACTTGTGGTATTACTATGTTACTATTTGAGGCCATAGGCGATATGGTGGGTGTCTCTTTTGGTTGTTGCCAATTTCTCTCTATTGGATCCCGTAGGAAATATTTTTTCAAGGTTAACTTCCTTACAAACTGGCTCACATGTATGTGTGTGTTGAATTTGTTTAATCTCGTAGAGGGAGCATAGCTAAGGCCTAAGTTTAACACTCTTTCTTCCTCTGTGGTTAAAGTTTTTTTACTAATATTGAAAATGCCACTTTTTTGTTGTATTTTTATTTCACTCTTTTTGTTTCCCTGTCTTTTTCTTTTTCCTCCTCTACATCCTCTCTTATTCTTTTTCTTATTCCCACTGGTGGGTCTTTTGAATGTTCTGTTTGTTTTGAAGTGCTGGGTCTTTGTGGGCTCATCTCTAAAAAATAATTCATGTTTTTTTGTTGTTCTTTCTCTTCTAATAGTGTAAATCTATTCGTGGTGTCTATTCTCCATTCTTTTTCAGGTTCTGTTTGTATTCGTGTGTTGTAATTATGTTCTCTATTATTTCTATATTCCCAATCTCTATTACGGTTGTTGTACCCCTGGTATCTTGGTTTATTGTCATTTGGCCAATAACTATATGCTATGTGGCCCCTTGGTTGGTTATGCTCTTCATAATAATCATCCTGTCTTCTATAGTGGTTATAGTTATGGTTCTCAAAAAAGTTACGATTTGTATGGGGTCTTCTATAGTCATTATAGCTTGGGTGTTCAGGTGGGTTTCTATTTGTATTTGTCATGTATTGTGGTCCCCTAGGTCTATAATAGTTTGTTCTGTAGTTTGATTTATATTGTTGAGGTCTGAATTCAGTAGTTTCCCTATAGTTTATCCTTTTTGGAGTTCTGTCATATGGTGTCCTATTTTCTTGATTTTGATCATTGTATTGATATGACTTGGATTGGTGATAAGGGGAATTGGAATAATTTTCCCTTATGGCATGTGCATTGTGTTTGTAATTACCTGTGTTACCCTCAAAATGTTGATTTTTCTGTCTCTCTTCCCTATTATTTATTTTCTCCTCTTCTCTGTTTGCAACTTCATTATAATCTTCCTTATCCCTCTTTAATTTTCTTATTTTAACCTCCTGTAATTCCATACTTAAATTGTCCAATTTTTTCATAATGTCTATCTGTGAATTTTTAAAGTCAACATTTTCTTTTTCATTACTTAATTTATTTTTTATGGTGATTATGTTCTTCTCAACTGTGTCAAGTGAATCTTCTCGTGATCTCTTTAAAATTTGTAATAGTGTTGTGGATGCATTTTTTAATGTCTCATCCCATTCCTTTTGGAATTTATCTTTTAATTCAAAAGTGCAATTTTTTCTCAACCTTAATCCTCTTGGTGCAATCCCTAAACTAATATATTTATCAAGAAACTTTAGTTCCATTTTTTGCTTTAATTCAGTCGTCATAAGTTTTTCTAATTCAAACATTATTTCAGTGATATTCAGATAGGGGCTTACTTTTATTCTTTCCTCATTCTCTACTATATCTTTGAGAGTTTTTTCTCTCCATGTGAAAATGTCATCTTCCATCTTAAGACAGCTCACTAGTCTGGAGTGTTAAAAACACCCCAAGAGGGAACAATAGGTATTTATGTGTAGTGTGATAGGAGCGCCTAAAGGTGGATTCCTGCTGCTAAAAAAGTTCTTCCCTCAAAGAGAACTAAATGGTGGATAAGAAGAAAAAATGGGGTTTATTTAGCAGCGCTAAAAAAAGCTAGGAAATGATGATACCAATCTAATTTATGTTTTATACAATCTATTTTATTTAAAAATTCTTATAACACATAAAAACAACAGCAAATGCTTTTCCTAATTAATAAAGGGACGTCTCCCTTATACAACACTTATAAAAACAGACTAGAACCATATAATCCTAGAATTTCAGGTATAAAGGAATTAATTCTATAGATAACATATGGCAAGCAACAAATTTCTAAGATAAATGGTGAATTAAATATTTAAAAGGCACAAATGTATCAATCCTAACAGCTTTACAGTTCTTCAGTAACAAATTCAGTTATAAAGTTACACAGTTACTTTCCTTGGACATATAATTGGCTCAGGTGTGCTGGATAGTTAAAAAGGCAAAAAACAGCCAATATTCTGATTTAGGTGCCAAAGCAATCGTGGTTAATGGAAATGGTTGATTTAACAGATGAATACCTTGATGTCTTTAAAGTTCAGTTTGCGTGTTTTAAAAAACGTAGTGCAAATTAGTGTAGAGGTACCTTAATCTGTCCTGGTTGCAACCGCTGATTATCTTCACTGTGAGGGATTCACAGACTGTTTGTTCCTGGTGCTTCTGATAAGTCACCTGACCTTCTCTTTGATTCAGAGGTCAGGGGTGATGATCCGTTCTGGTGATGTAGTTATCCTTTTTTTTTTGTTTTCCTTTCTTCTTATAGCCCAAATATTGTTTTCATCTGGGTTCCCTCAGACTTCTTAAGGTTTGAAGAAATCTTTGGTCAGTGTTTAGCAGTAACACCGTATTCCCTGAAGTTACCAAAGGTAGATTTTAACTTGCAGGGTCAGGAGAAAAGTTTAAAGTTGCAGGGTCACACAGCTTTGTGACAGTAGTAAATGAAGTTTAGTAGAGTGTAGCAGGTCCCATTCAACGCGTTTCACCCTTCTGGGCTTTATCAAGAATGCTTATCCTGCTAGCTTCTGGCTTTTTAAAGGTATGAATGTGTTTTGATTGGTTCCTTCATTTCCTTTTGATTTCTATCAACACCTGTGTGGCTTCCAATGTAAAGGTGGACTTTATTTAAGTTGGTAATGATTGTTTCTGTGTTGTTATTTAGTTACATGATACACAAGGAAGAGAACTTATCATTTCTGCTTTATTAGCATTCACACAATTCAACTTATATATTTCAATTCTAAAGTGCCTTTATTAGATAATATACATTTAGATCGTGCAAACTTAAAATTACCTAAACTGAAACGAAAATATAAGAATCAGAATTACCATTCCCATATCTAGAATTATTGTAAGTGGGTAAAAATTAATGATATATATATATTCCTTTTCAACAAAGGATAGTAAGTTCAACAATTTATAAATTTGTAACAATTTAAAAATGGACGAAACGAAAATATAAGAATCAGAATCATCATTCCCATATCTAGAATTATTGTTAGTGGGTAAATGTTAACGATATATACATATTCCTTTTCAACAAAGGATAGTAAGTTCAACAATTTATACATTTGTAACAATTTAAAAATGGACGAAACGAAAATATAAGAATCAGAATCATCATTCCCATATCTAGAATTATTGTTAGTGGGTAAAAATTAACGATATATACATATTCCTTTTCAACAAAGGATAGTAAGTTCAACAATTTATAAATTTGTAACAATTTAAAAATGGACGAAACGAAAATATAAGAATCAGAATCATCATTCCCATATCTAGAATTATTGTTAGTGGGTAAAAATTAACGATATATACATATTCCTTTTCAACAAAGGATAGTAAGTTCAACAATTTATAAATTAACAATTTAAAAATGGATGTACAATTAAATCAGAAATTATCAATCCCATAACTAGAGTTATTGCTAGTGGGTAAAAATATGGCTTATTCAATTAATTTATTTATTTTAGGGGGATAAAAATTCCTTTTTAATTACTAGAAAAATGAATTTATATAGGGCTTGTACTATCTTTGCCCAAGATAAATTGAAATGTTATTGCTTATTTAATGTATGTGAGTATTTTCTATATAAGTGGCTGATTTAACCTGGAAAATGTTCGCATATTGTAAGAGACTTTTATAAGAAGGGGGAAATGTCTATCTCAGAGTTCAAGCCTCCAGGTTGGAGGGTATTCATTAGGTATATAATTTCAGCTTCTGCCTTTAGGAGTTTATTTTCCCAGTTTCCCCCTCTCCAGTCGGGGTGAACTTTTTTAATTCCCCAATATTTAAAATCTTTAAGGTTGTTGTTGTGTACTTCCCTAAAGTGGCGATAGATATAAGGGTCAAGGTTACCCCTATCTATGCAAGAGAGGTGCTCCCTTATCCTTTCACGGAGCATTCTGGTTGTTTCTCCTATGTAAATTTTTTTACATGAACATTGAATGGCGTAAATAACGCCTTTATCTTGACATCTAATTGTGTCTCTTATTTTGAAAGTAAAGTTTCCACTTTTTGATTTTAAAATCTTTTGTTTACTACTAAATTTACAGGCCCGGCATCTAAAACAGGGGAAAAAACCATTTAAAGGATTTCCGTCTAGGCACCTTTGAGTGTCTTTCTTCTTTATGCTTTTCAATTGACTGGGAGCTAGTAGGCTCTTCAAATTCTGTGCTTTCCTATATATTATTTTTGGGTTTTCCCCCACTTTTCCCCCTATGATGGGATCAGTTTGTACTAAGTGCCAAATTATTAGAGGATGCAAGAGAAAAACAAATTATAAATAAAAAAGAATTTGATTTTCTATTTACAAAATTTCCAAAAATACCAATTCTATATTTCTTACCAAAGATTCATAAAAATCTAAATAATCCCCCCGGTAGACCCATAATATCGGGTATTAACTCCCTCACCTCCAACCTCTCGAAATACATAGATGGATACCTACAGGGCTATGTTAAAAAATTACCCTCTTACCTAAAGGATACCACTGACATCTTGAAAAAATTAGAGGTAATTAAGTGGGAATCACACTACACATTAGTGACATGCGATGTTTCGTCGCTTTACACCAATATAAGTCATGATTTGGGACTGATGGCAATCTCAAATACCCTAGATAGGGACAACAAACTATGTATGGAACAAAAGAAATTCATAGAGGATGGAATAAAATTCATCCTAGGCCATAATTATTTCTCATTTGAGGACAAATTTTACATTCAAAAGAAGGGAACAGCTATGGGCACAAGATTCGCACCCAGCTATGCCAATCTCTTTATGGGATATTGGGAGGAAGGTTTCTTCCCTAGGCATAGTCTGGGCGCGGATCTTGTGCTCTATAGCAGATACATAGATGACCTGTTCTTTATATGGGGGGGTAGTGAAACTGATCTAAACACTATTCTGACAGATATGAATAAAAATGAAATGGGACTATCCTTTACCAGTAACTATAGCAAAAGCCAAATCACCTTCTTGGACTTAGATATCGAAATTGTAGAAAACCAATTAATAACCAAAACACATTTTAAAAAGGTGGATGCCAATAATCTAATCCATTATAACAGCTGCCACATGAAAAAGTGGAAAGACAATGTCCCTAAAGGGCAATATTTAAGAATTAAACGGAATTGCTCAAGAATGACAGATTATCAGGATCAAATAAAGATCTTAGAAAGGAAATTCTTAGAAAGAGAATATAGTCCAGAAGTAATCAATGAAGCTAAACAAGAGGTAGATAAGAAAGTAAGGAGGGACCTCTTAGAATATAAAACAAAAGATATCAAAGAAAATCGAGATGAAATTAATGTGCCCTTTATAACTGAGTTCAGTCATGACAACCTAAACATCCAAAGAGTTTTAAAAAAACATTGGCACTTAGTACAAACTGATCCCATCATAGGGGGAAAAGTGGGGGAAAACCCAAAAATAATATATAGGAAAGCACAGAATTTGAAGAGCCTACTAGCTCCCAGTCAATTGAAAAGCATAAAGAAGAAAGACACTCAAAGGTGCCTAGACGGAAATCCTTTAAATGGTTTTTTCCCCTGTTTTAGATGCCGGGCCTGTAAATTTAGTAGTAAACAAAAGATTTTAAAATCAAAAAGTGGAAACTTTACTTTCAAAATAAGAGACACAATTAGATGTCAAGATAAAGGCGTTATTTACGCCATTCAATGTTCATGTAAAAAAATTTACATAGGAGAAACAACCAGAATGCTCCGTGAAAGGATAAGGGAGCACCTCTCTTGCATAGATAGGGGTAACCTTGACCCTTATATCTATCGCCACTTTAGGGAAGTACACAACAACAACCTTAAAGATTTTAAATATTGGGGAATTAAAAAAGTTCACCCCGACTGGAGAGGGGGAAACTGGGAAAATAAACTCCTAAAGGCAGAAGCTGAAATTATATACCTAATGAATACCCTCCAACCTGGAGGCTTGAACTCTGAGATAGACATTTCCCCCTTCTTATAAAAGTCTCTTACAATATGCGAACATTTTCCAGGTTAAATCAGCCACTTATATAGAAAATACTCACATACATTAAATAAGCAATAACATTTCAATTTATCTTGGGCAAAGATAGTACAAGCCTTATATAAATTCATTTTTCTAGTAATTAAATTTAGAAATTTAGAAAATTAATTTATAAATTGTTGAACTTACTATCCTTTGTTGAAAAGGAATATGTATATATCGTTAATTTTTACCCACTAACAATAATTCTAGATATGGGAATGATGATTCTGATTCTTATATTTTCGTTTCGTCCATTTTTAAATTGTTACAAATTTATAAATTGTTGAACTTACTATCCTTTGTTGAAAAGGAATATGTATATATCGTTAATTTTTACCCACTAACAATAATTCTAGATATGGGAATGATGATTCTGATTCTTATATTTTCGTTTCGTCCATTTTTAAATTGTTACAAATGTATAAATTGTTGAACTTACTATCCTTTGTTGAAAAGGAATATGTATATATCGTTAACATTTACCCACTAACAATAATTCTAGATATGGGAATGATGATTCTGATTCTTATATTTTCGTTTCGTCCATTTTTAAATTGTTACAAATTTATAAATTGTTGAACTTACTATCCTTTGTTGAAAAGGAATATATATATATCATTAATTTTTACCCACTTACAATAATTCTAGATATGGGAATGGTAATTCTGATTCTTATATTTTCGTTTCAGTTTAGGTAATTTTAAGTTTGCACGATCTAAATGTATATTATCTAATAAAGGCACTTTAGAATTGAAATATATAAGTTGAATTGTGTGAATGCTAATAAAGCAGAAATGATAAGTTCTCTTCCTTGTGTATCATGTAACTAAATAACAACACAGAAACAATCATTACCAACTTAAATAAAGTCCACCTTTACATTGGAAGCCACACAGGTGTTGATAGAAATCAAAAGGAAATGAAGGAACCAATCAAAACACATTCATACCTTTAAAAAGCCAGAAGCTAGCAGGATAAGCATTCTTGATAAAGCCCAGAAGGGTGAAACGCGTTGAATGGGACCTGCTACACTCTACTAAACTTCATTTACTACTGTCACAAAGCTGTGTGACCCTGCAACTTTAAACTTTTCTCCTGACCCTGCAAGTTAAAATCTACCTTTGGTAACTTCAGGGAATACGGTGTTACTGCTAAACACTGACCAAAGATTTCTTCAAACCTTAAGAAGTCTGAGGGAACCCAGATGAAAACAATATTTGGGCTATAAGAAGAAAGGAAAACAAAAAAAAAAGGATAACTACATCACCAGAACGGATCATCACCCCTAACCTCTGAATCAAAGAGAAGGTCAGGTGACTTATCAGAAGCACCAGGAACAAACAGTCTGTGAATCCCTCACAGTGAAGATAATCAGCGGTTGCAACCAGGACAGATTAAGGTACCTCTACACTAATTTGCACTACGTTTTTTAAAACACGCAAACTGAACTTTAAAGACATCAAGGTATTCATCTGTTAAATCAACCATTTCCATTAACCACGATTGCTTTGGCACCTAAATCAGAATATTGGCTGTTTTTTGCCTTTTTAACTATCCAGCACACCTGAGCCAATTATATGTCCAAGGAAAGTAACTGTGTAACTTTATAACTGAATTTGTTACTGAAGAACTGTAAAGCTGTTAGGATTGATACATTTGTGCCTTTTAAATATTTAATTCACCATTTATCTTAGAAATTTGTTGCTTGCCATATGTTATCTATAGAATTAATTCCTTTATACCTGAAATTCTAGGATTATATGGTTCTAGTCTGTTTTTATAAGTGTTGTATAAGGGAGACGTCCCTTTATTAATTAGGAAAAGCATTTGCTGTTGTTTTTATGTGTTATAAGAATTTTTAAATAAAATAGATTGTATAAAACATAAATTAGATTGGTATCATCATTTCCTAGCTTTTTTTAGCGCTGCTAAATAAACCCCATTTTTTCTTCTTATCCACCATTTAGTTCTCTTTGAGGGAAGAACTTTTTTAGCAGCAGGAATCCACCTTTAGGCGCTCCTATCACACTACACATAACTATCTTTTGGCACAACATGGTTCACCATCACTTCTGAAAACATGATTACAAATATACCATTATATTCATGTCATTAGCGCAAGATGAGCTTATCCTGTTGCCTTCATTATAATTAACAGGAATATAACAAGTATAAAAGTAAAGCTGTCTTGATGACCTGGAGATAAATGATTCTTTAGGGACATCAGTATAGTAAACTAAAGGAAGTCGTTTAATAAAGTGAAGAAAATTAGTTTTTTTTTTTAATCAACAGTTTTTATCAAAGAGAGATACAAACTTTATTCCCCTAACAGTGAATTTAATTTAGGGCTAGATTACAAGTGGAGTTCTAATTTATCATGGGCCCGCAAACGGGCAAATTTGCGGGCCATTACAAGTGGCTGGTTATTACTACCGCAAGCTCATGGTAGCAATTAGCGCTTGCAAAATAAGGCAAAGATCCTATTTCCGGTTAATCTTCTAAAAGTGCCCCAATGGTTCCCAAACTAAAGTGTCTTCTATTTATTTATGGAAAAAAAAAATACTGTACGGAGCAGTTTCTAAAGGTTAAAAATAGTAGATGTGGGGTGTTAAAGAAAAAAAAACGGCACTGAAAAGTGCCTTAACATTGCGGTCTATGGGAACTGTGTGTACTCAGTAAATATATACTGTATATGCTTATATATATATATATATTTATTTGTTAATAATATGCATATAAACACATATTAACACATAAATATATAGGTATATAATCATATACATATATATTTATATTTGCTGCCCATCGCTGCAAGACTTACCAGGCATAAGTTCTCATGCCATGTCTGACGGCATGAAAACGAGTCTCTCATTGGAGCTTATGGAAGCAAATTTTTATGAGTGCAATGTTTCTGTGCAATGCAAACTCGAGGTCACATTCGCATTGCACCTCACTTGTAATACCAGTGCACATTAGCGTGCGCTGGTATTACTTAGTTACGTGCAAATATTACTTTAGCAAAAGCGATATTTAGCGCTCAACTTGTTATCTGGCCCTAAGTAGGAGCTTTGTTGGTTAGGAATAAAGCTATTATGCAGAGTGTATTTGTCTGAACTAACCAGGGCCAGCTTTAGCATATGACCTTCCTAGTGTCAAAATTTAGTGTGTACTATATAAAGAGTAATGCTGTGTATCACACCCCCTATTACCATAAACACTTCTTCATCAACTAAATACAGTATAGATATTGCACCTTTTCATACACTTGACAACAATGACATCACAGGGCCCTCTAGAATACATGGCATGGGGCAGATGCCCCTCTCACCTTGCCCAAGACATAATGAGCTATAATCATAAAAAGCTTTTTATTAAACTAATACCTTCAAACACCAAAAAAATGGTGACATTTTAAAAAGATTAATCAGATCGACCAGTGACAAGATCAGCTCCTTTGAAATGAATGGAGCTGCTAATATCTTGAAGCATTGGGCTTCTTCCACTGCAAAGGATACACAAAAATAAAAAAATGGCATCCTCTTTAAAACAGTTCACTCTGACGAAGTAGGAAGTTCCACTACGAAACGCGTAAGGCCATGCCCACCGTCTACATGTCACATCATTTTTGCTATCCCAGAAGCCGGCTCTTTGAGGAAGCGGGTCTCCCTTCCAGGACTCATGTGGGACTACATTTTACTTTGCCTATATAATACCGCATAATAGTTTGATGCATCAAAGTGTGAGTGTGCCATTGTCTGTTTTAATAAATGTCTTTGCTTTTACAGCAGCACTCTGGAGTCTGCGCTTCTTTTTTAAACTTTATATTCCCACTCGAATATATGCTCATGAAAAAAATATAGCATGTTAAGATTTAGGTGAAAAATTCCAGTCCTATCTCAAGAACACCCTGATACTATCCCAAAACTCCCACTGTCAAAACTGTTTTCACACCTGCAAGATTGCAAATACAAATACTGTTCTTCCAAGGTAGACTACTTTAACATAAAAATGGACATGCAGACATTTCTGTAAGCATTTACACACATTTACAGATCCTGTTTTAAAAAGCTGTTTTCTAAGAGCTGTAATGGTTTTCTTTTGCCACATTTGCAGTGGTTCTCATTTCCTTTTCGAGATATGTTTTGGGCCACTTAATAAATCTTTATATGTTTATGGCATGAATCCCCACTGGTGACTAGCTACTGATGATAAGTTCTAACAACACACTGTATAAGAGAGCTACTAAATTCCACAACTTTCATGCAGATAGATAAACAGTAATAATGATGATAATACACTCTGGATCTCAAAATAGCAACAACAAAACATACAGATATTAAGATATTGAGTTGTCAATGGATGCCGTATGTGCATCTACAACCCTTGAGAAAATTCCCCTGTTGGGGAATGAAACGCGTAGGGAAGGTAATTGTGTCCAGTGACAGCCACATTACTCCAGATTATAACACTCTAACTAAAGCAGTGTTTGATATCACAACTGAAACAGAGGATAAGATAGCGGCACCAGTTACTGGACTATACCATATTAACACAGTGATATGCGTTTTTTGCAAAAATCGTTAACTCAACTTTCTTTTTTTCTTGCAAAGATGGGTATAGTGAGCCTCAATTAATTTTGAATGTGATCTCATCTGAACAACAAGATGACATAGCAAGCATCCAACAATATATCTCAATGCCAGTGAACCACAATGGGATCCCCCAGTTCTTTTTATGTGGTCATCCTCTTTTTGATTCCCCATCACTCCTCTATATCTCCTCTTTTACAGCACAAACAAGTGGTGTTCATTTTAGCAAGAAATTAATTCATATCCTCTCCCTGTCAGTCTGATCTATAGGTTATTGGATCTTGTGTAGATGTGTGTATGTTGCACTTATCTTGCTAAATTATTATTAATTTGAGATATATGTATTATGTTACTAATAGAATTTCTTAAACTATTTTTCGCTAGACCGATAAATGAAAATCTTCATTTGTAAATTTTGGACACCTCTGCTCTAAAGTCTATTAACTAAAGTGTAAGATATTTCTATCATTTAGTGAATATACACCACAGGACATACATTTTTTTATCTCCAAATCTTTAGTAACATTGAAATTTGAATTACTAGTTTCCAAATTATTTAACTTTATTTTTGTATAAATAACATCCTAATTGTGCCACCTCTGCTCCTTATATTTTGTAATTAACCCCATTAATGACTGCATATTGCCAGTTGCAAGGGTCTTCAAAGGCTGTAAGAGCGAGGGTCTTGCACCTGAGGCAGTAATTGGCACAGTTGGCAAGACCTGCACTATTACGGCCCTGTAAACACTACAGACAGCCAATGTACAGGGTAGATCAGCTCTCATTAAAGGGACAATCTGCTCCAAAATGTGTATTGTTTAAAAAATAGATAATCCCTTTATTACCCATTCCCCAGTTTTGCATAACCAACACGGTCATATTAATACACTATTTATCTCTGTGATTACCTTGTATCTAATCCTCTGCAGACTGCCCCCTTATTTCAGTTTTTTTGACAGACTTGCATTTTAGTCAATCAGTGCTGACCAGTGTTCCCTCTAAGGCCAGTTTTGTCTGCAGGCCTGTAGTAAAACAGTTAATTTGATAACCGCACCCTGCAATTAGCAAACACTGCACAGTGTAGACTGCAAGGTATGGTTCTCTTATTAACTGTTTCACTGCTGGGCCACACACAAAACTGGCCTTAGAGGAAACTCTGGTGCTGACTCCTTTGTAACTCCATGGAGTGAGCACAGTTATTTATATGAAACACACGAACTAGCTCTGTCTAGCTATAAAAATCTGTCAAAATGCCTTGATATAAGAGGTGGCCTTCAAGGGCTTAGAAATTAGCATATGAGCCTATTTAGGTTTAGCTTTCAACAAAGAATACCAAGAAAACAGAGCAAATTTGATGATAAAAGTAAATTGGAAAGTTGTTTAAAATTGCATGGCCTATCTGGATCATGAAAGTTTATTTTTGATTAGACTGTCCCTTTAAGAGGTTAAATGCATTATTTAAAAGAGTTGGCAGTGACAATGGGTTAGTATAAAACCCATAGCATTTGTATACTCAGCATTCCAAACACATTTTAAATGACCATCTGTAATGGAATGTGGCACAAAATAATATATTCATTTGCAATCTGGTTGCTTGATCCCTGCCATCTAATAACCGAATACTTGTTTTTAAGTAATCTTCCTATTTATGAGAAATTTATAAGTAATTTAACACTTGAAATAAATATTGGATTAATATTACAAGCTTGGATTTGTTGTAATCCTTCTAAGATTTGTGCCAGGTCATAAACATCCAGTGTAGGAGTGATATATAATCACATAACCCAGTGAAAGATGGACTGCTCGCAGTATGGTGCTGGTTTGTATAGTTCCCATGGGAAATGTCTTCACAACAATCGAGCATCCTTCTGTTTCTATTATGGTCTGTAAATAATCCATATAGCAGTCTAAATGTAATTTAATGTGCTACAGTTTGAAATATATTTTATTTCAATATATAAATAATAATGTACTAGGTATACAATATTAGAGTCAAATAATGATGATCATAATAATAATAATAATAATAATAATAATAATAATATAATTGTGTGCAATGTATACTCTATGTAAGTCTTTGACAAAATTATTTTTGATTCTTAGTTACACTTCTGCCAGCTTATTTTACTGCTTGTGTATATATAGGGCGGCCATAACATACTTTTGATAAGGGGTAAGAATTAGGTTTGGCAGGTGTCAAGTATTCAACTGGACAGTCCAAAATGCGTGCAAGCTGTCCAGTCACAGACAGATTGTCCAGGATTTTTGTGGAGGACATCTGGCAACTCTAATAAAAAGGCAGCATCTCTCACTTACATTTGCTTAATGGGGCATTTACCAGTTCTTGCTTTTGTCTCAAAATGTGTCCTTTGTCTAAAGTTCCCTATAGAGGCCAAAAAGCAAATCTGTAACTTAGGTTTTCAAAATGCTGCAAAATGCCTACACCAGCTATTTGATTTGCAGCATCTGCAGGTTATAGATTTTGCTTTTTGTTCTCTCCTAGAGATAAACATAATTTTACACAAAAGCAAGAGCTGTTGGATGTCGTTATAAATGAACATTGTATTTAAAGGGACACTGAACCCAATTTTTTTCTTTCATGATTCAGATAGAGCATGCAATTTTAAGCAACTTTCTAATTTACTCCTATTATCAATTTTTCTTCGTTCTCTTGCTATCTTTATTTGAAATAAAAGCCATCTATGCTTTTTTGGGTTAAGAACTCTGGACAGCACTTTTTGATTGGTGGATGGATTTTTTCCACCAATCAGCAAGGACAACCCAGGTTGTTCACCAAAATGGGCCGGCATCTAAACTTAGATTCTTGCATTTCAAATAAAGATACCAAGAGAATAAAGAAAATTTGAAAATAGGAGTAAATTAGAAAGTTGCTTAAAAATTCATGCTCTATCTGAATCACAAAAGAATTTTTTTGGGTACAGTGTCCCTTTAATATAACATACTGCAATACAAAACTTCCACATTTTTTAAAAATATTTTTTTTCTCTACATTTTGTGCTGTTATTTACGTATAAAAATGCTCCCTAATTTCTGGTTGCCTAGGACTGGCATTTTAGTATAGAAATATGGTGGTCAGCTCATTAGAATAATAAATCAGCACAAAAACTGAAACATGCATTATTATTATTGTTTTTAGGACACATAGGGCTAAATAGGGCAAGTTGAGAGCAAAATATGACTTCCATGTGCGCTGGTATTACAAGTTAGGTGCAATGCCAATGAGACCTCGCGTTCGCATTGCATTGAAGCGTTGCACTCACAAGAGCATGCTTCCTAAAAACTGCCTAGTGCAGTAGTTTTTTATAAACCCCCCCATAAAAGACCCTTTATTTTGGGGGTATTTAGGGCACTTTCAGAAATAACAAGCAACTTGTGATGGCAGGTTATTCATAGCGCACCTTTAAATGGGCGAATATGCCCAATTACGAGGGCACGATAAATTAGCACTCCACTTGTAATTTAGTCCATGATTGGTTAGTTGCATAGAGGTTTCTTGGGTAATACTGTACGCTCAAAGTGAGTTATAAATTTGTAAAATAACTTACCAGTAAGTGTGGGCGAATGTGTTTATATCCGAATTCGAATGTTAGAACGAATGTTATTGTAGAAATTCGATTTACATAATAGAATGTTGATAAGAACGAATATTCTTATAAACTCGATTTTCGAATGTTATTTACAGTTTTCGAATGTCACATTCGAATTCGAATGTCACATTCGAATTTGAATGTGACATTCGAATTTGAATGTGACATTCAAATATCACATTCAAATTCGAATATTACATTTATAAAACACAATTGTAGACTAGAAACACTATTTCGAATGTTACATTCGAATCGAATATCACATTCAAATCGAATGTCACATTCGAATTCGAATATTACATTTATAAAACACAGTATTAGACTAGAAATACTATTTAGAATGTCACATTCGAATCGAATATCACATTCGAATCGAATATCACATTTAAAACACAGTATTAGACTAGAAATACTATTTCAAATTCGAATGTGACATTCGAATTCGAATGTAGCATTCAAATTCGAATATTACATTTATTAAACACAGTTGTAGACTAGAAATACTATTTCAAATTTGAATGTCACATTCGAATTCGAATGTCACATTCGAATTTGAATATTACATTTAGAAATTGAATGAATACATAGCTAAACATTCTATTATTCGAACGAATATTTTCGAATTTTATTGAAAAATTCGAAAACGAAAATTCAAAAATAGAATGTTAGAATGTTATATAAACATTCGAAATTCGATTTGAACGGATGAATGTATCAAAATTCGCTTTAAATTTCGAATTTTTAGAAACATTCTCCCATCCCTACTTACCAGCAGTGGTATTATGTACGTATGGCTAAGAAACCTGCAGAAAATGCATGTGTTAAAATGACAGTTGTTTTCTTCTAACACAGTGATATTGTGTGATGTTCAGCATATTCGCCATCTTTACATTTACAAATTTCAACCATTTCTTCCTGATGAATCTTCTTGTTTCCCTGATGCAAGTTAATGAAGTTTCTGTAAATCTATTAATTTTATCTTAGAATTTTTGTCCTTCACATATCCAGCAAATACCATTTTAGAATTATAGCCACAGGGGCTCTAGACAGGAGGCCTTGAACTGAGGTAATTAAAGGCTAGTAAGAGATATATGCCCCGGGAGCATTCCGATACAACCTTTGCTACATTGTACTGCTTACCGGAGTGTTTAAACAGCACATTTTTCAACTTTGCGATCAAGCCCTGTCGCCATCTTGGATTGGGGCCGGTGCCTTTCAAACCAAAATTAGAAGGATGAACTACCTTACTGCTAAGACCGCAGCAAAACCGAATGAAAGAAGAGGTGGCTGAGGCTGTAGCATATCATGTTGACAAGGTGAGCCGATGCTACACTAAATAAAAAAGCTGCAAGATGACACGCTTTCTCTGACCCTATACTATAACGCCCCAGCAAGCCCTAGAACCCACGCTGCATCTAGCCGGGCTGTGAACATCCTTAAATAAACACTTACATTCTCGATGCCTATGTGAAACATTAATCTATTAAGGGGAACCCCTTGAAAATATAGCAAGTTTATAGGCATATCTGACACCCCGGATTTATGCTATTTAAACTACTCAAAGTGTATAATTTATAAGGCACTTAACTATCTGAGAGCTAAGCTAACTGCTCTGCCTTGTATAAGCTTTTCAGAGCTGAAGGGATAATGTATAAACTAAAAGAACTATAAAGCTATAGTGCTGGTGAACCTTCTCTTGAGAGGAAAATAAAAATAAAAGACACAAGAAACGGTCTTTACCACCTATCACTAACTCTAAGGGGTTAATCTTACAGTGTACGCTTGGAGCATGATACACAGGCCCTTGATAACACCTAAGTGAGATATATTTTAGGATATCTCTGTTCCTCTCCCAGCATATGGCAGCTAAGAAATCTAGCAGAGTGTGCAGGAAACTGAAGACCTCTGAGACCCCTTATGTCAGCTCATTCTTCTCACAACAAGACCAAGATTCAAATCAGTCTTTTGGCGACAATTTGCCCCTGATCATGGCGACTCCTACCCCTTCACAGCTGCCTCAGGCATCGATGGATCAGCTATCACAAATCCAGTCTACTATTGCAGCACTCCCATGCAAGTCGGACATTGCAGACCTCAAATATTTTATTAAATCTGAAATATCTACTATCCGAAAAGACATCAATGAACTAGGTTCCAAGATTGAGTGTCTAGAGGAGGGACAAGAACACCTGGAGGCCATGGTCAGCAACAATAACCAGCATTTAAACTGTCAAGATTCGGTGATACAAGACCTGCAATTAAAAGTGGAATACCTTGATAATAGAAACAGACGCAGTAATTTAAGGACCAGGGGTGTACCTGAGGATGTCTCTCAAGAATATTTGGTCACATACCTTCTCCAACTTTTTAAACAACTTCCCTCACTGGAACTGTCCGAGCTATCTCTGGAAAGAGCTCACAGAGCCCTGCGTCCAAAGCCTCAACCTGCAAGCCCCCCCAGAGACATAATTATGAAGTTTGCCTTTTTTACACACAAAGAGGCTATATGGAAACAAGCGAGAACCCAGGGTACCATATCCTTCCAAGACCATAATTTACAAATTTTTCAGGATTTTTCAGGATTTATGTCCGATCACAATTGAAAAACGTTGTTCCCTTAAATTCATAACTACAGCCTTACAAGAGAATAAAATAAGATACAGGTGGGGATTCCCATTTAGTCTCCTGATCCAGAAGGATGGCAAAATATTAGTTTATAAAAACCCAGAAGACCTGGAAAGCCTTTCTAAAACCACAACCGCAGAAACAGACAGCACAAGGTTTCGACTCCAGAGACACTACAAATTATCATAATTCTACATGGAATCTGGTTTCCCGGAAAAAAAGAGCTGAAGATCCTCCACTCATACGAATCGTCATAAATTCTGCTCAGTGATGGACCGGCCTGTGAGTGAACACTTACCTGATGCATGATCGCCTGAATAAAGGTTGTATAAATGAGATCTAAGTAGCCAATTTTGAACGATAATGCAAAATATCTCAGATGTTTATGATACTTGCACTTTTACTGTGTAAAGTTGGGACCTTGGTTATAAGACACCTCCACTGAGATTATTTAGTACAACACACATTGGCGATAGTGTCTCAACAGCAGATTACGCATAAATTACTAAAAAGTTATTAGCTGTTATTGAATGTTTTACCTAATATTTTCAAAAGGACTGGTTGGGTGTCGCCCCTGGGATTCCTGGGCCACCTGGAGCCACAGGGTTTCGACTTAGGCCATAGTTTACTGTTTATATAGTATTTCATAGTTTGGTACTGTGGTTAAATGTTTATACTTTTGCGGGGTCCTGTCTGTCTTTGCCGGGGACCTGGTTCACCAGTGTAACCTTATGAATAGTTGTATTTCCACGTATCTGGTGGAGGGGGGCCCAGGCGGAGGGGTCGGGCCAACGCAACGCAGCAACTGGGGTGATGTAATTTGAGGGTTGTTATCTAGGAGATGGTTAGCATCATAAAGATAGGGAATTAGGTAAGCAGCTACCTCAAAATTAGAAAGTTAGAGCTTATGCAAATGTTATAGGTATTGCCTTGTTCACCATTGAACTTGTTTAAATGGGCAGTGACGTGGAAAACGCTTCCTCGCCAAAGTCAGTTTTTGACAATACTAATGTTTTTGTTACATGTAAAATGTTATTTACTGGTTATCTTTCCTTTCTCTCTTGCTGTCGACTTTGTCCACATACACTACACTGGAAACATTAATGTACCACTTTATTATAGCCGTAATGCGTTCATCAGATATACTCATATCCATTACCACTTTACTCCTTAATGGCTACTACATAACATGTTAGAAAACCCTTAGACTCCATCCGGATTCAAACAATTAATGCTAAAGGTCTTAATATCCCTTCTAAAAGATCCCAAGCATTGAAAGACTTCAACAGAAACAAAACGGATTTGGTTTTTGTTCAAGAAACTCATTTTCTCAAAAGCAGAGAACCTCTGACCTTTGCTATTAAATTTAGCACATGTTATTGTGCTTCACACTCCAAATCCAAAAGACATGGAGTTGGGATCCTAATTAAAAAGAACATACCATTTACAGCAATTAAAACTCTTAGAGACCGTGAAGGTAGATACATTATACTAATAGGACTACTATATGGGCGCCCAGTCACTCTAGTATCTTTGTATGCCCAGAACGCCAAACAATCGTGATTTGTTAAAACAGTGACCGACCTTATATTAGAACATCAAAAAGGTATTTTAATAATCTGTGGAGACTTGAACTTACCACTAAACCCTCAGTTGGATTGTTCAAACACAAGTTCCTCGATCCCTGTAGCACAAATTACTCGCACCACCAAGTATCTTAAAAGACTATGTGTGCATGATCTTTGGAGGGTCTCTAACCCTGAGAAAAGTGACTATACATTTTATTCATACCGCCACAAGCTTTATACTTGGATTGATTACATATTTACAGATCTAACCGGTTTGTCGTTGTTTAGCTCTTCACAGATTACCCCGCTGACTTGGTCTGACCACGCATCAGTGATTGGTACGCTAACTTGGCCAACTAAACCTATACTAGACAATGGAGACGAGATGACTATCTCCTACTAGACCCACTGATAGGGCAACAAATCTCCAAAAGACTCACTGAATATTTTGCCAATAATGTAACATTGGATGTTACTCAATTCGATGTTTGGGAAGCTCATAAATGTGTGATTAGGGGAGAGCTTATGGGGATCAAAGCACATACATTAAAACAAAAACGTACATATTTAGCATCACTACTATCTAACTTAGAGGTTTTAGAGGAAACACATAAAAAATGTCCATTCTGACCATTCCTTGTTAATAGCCTTACAAACAGAATGAGAAAAATTAGCAACGTATTATAACAAGAAACACAAAAGACAAACGTTAAAATTAAAGCAAACACACTATGAAGGATGAAACAAAGCTGGTAGATCCCTTGCACGATATCTTAAACAAAAAGCACATAAATCCTATATATTACGTATAAAAGATGATCGTAACATAGAACACTTCTTCTCCAGATCAATTTCTAATACCTTTAGAGACTTCTACCAAAAATTATATAATTTAAATAACCCAACCAATCTGAGAACTCCAGACCAGATGATAAAAACTAATGCTATAGACGCATATCTTTCTTCTCTCCATCTCCCTCATATCTCTTCCCTTCAAAAGGATCAATTAGAGTAACCTATAACAGCAGAGGAAATTAAATTAGTTATAAAAGATCTTCCAAATGGTAGGGCGCCTGGTCCTGATGGATTTAGCAATAAATATTATAAACAATTCCAAGAGGAATTAATACCACACCTCACTCAATTCTTTCGATATATTGATGAAGTCAAAATGCTATCCCCAAGAGCCTTAGAAGATCATATCATATTATTACCAAAACCAAATAAATCACTGGACCATCCGTCGCATTATAGACCAATTTCACTCTTAAACTCCGACATAAAAATGTATACAAAGGTTTTAGTAAACCGGATAAATTGCTTCTTACCGAATATAATCCATCAGGATCAGGTGGGATTTATCCCTAAACGTGAGGCCAAGGACAACATGGTCAGGGCCTTAAACTTAATTTATTATGCACAAGATAAAAATATCCCGGCAGTTCTGATGTCATTGGATGCAGAAAAGGCCTTTGACCGTGTTGATTGGGAATTTTTGCGCCTTACCCTGACACACATGGGTTTTGGCCCTAAAATGCTAGACAGAATATTCTCTTTGTACTCAAATCCTAATGCTAAATTATTAATTAATGGGACCCTGTCAAAGCCCTTCTCTTATTTCAAACGGTACACGTCAGGGTTGCTCCCTATCCTCCTTCTTATTTGCGTGTTTTTTTGAGATCATTGCGTCCAAAATTAGACAAAACCACCACATAACAGGAATACTGATTGATGACCAGGAATATGTCTTGTCCCTCTTTGCGGACGACATATTATTTTCACTATCCAAACCGGAAACATCTATCCCAACATTATTACAAGAATTGGATCTATTTTATTCCCTTTCCAATTTTAAGATAAACTCCGCAAAGTCAGATATTCTAAACATTAACTCGTTACATAAAGTTAAAATGATAATCCCTTTTACATGGTGCCGACAAACATTATACTACCTAGGCATAGATTTGGCAAATACTATGGAAGTAACTTTCAAAGAAAACTATGAACAAATTAAAAGAAATATTATTAGAGATCTTTCATCATGGTTATCTAAAAAATTAACATGGACGGGTTGAATAAATGTTCTTAAGATTAATATTTTTCCTAGACTCCTATATGTTCTTCAAGCATTACCAATTCCCTTGCCCAAACACTATATTCCTAGTATACAAAAAGCATTCAACGACTTTGTCTGACACAGAAAACGGCCCAGAATCAACACTAAAATTATTCAATCCCCCAAGCTTCAGGGAGGCTTGGGGATCCCTAACATCTCCCTTTACAGACAAGCCATTTTCTTACAAAGAATAGTTGACTGGCACATACACCTTCACCATAAAAGGTGGGTACATTTGGAACATTTCGTCTCTGGCGTCCCACATTTGGGGAGATTATGCTGGAATATTGGGAAACATTAAACCAAATTGATTCACAGTCCCCCTTTGGTGGCAGAAACTACCTTGTATCTAAGCCTCTGCTGACTGCCCCCTTATCTCAGTTCTTTTGACAGACTTGCATTTTAGCCAATCAGTGTCCTCTTATAAGTTACTCCATGGGTGTGAGCACAATGTTATCTATATGGCACACATGAACAAACATCCTCTAGCTGCAAAAAACTGTTAAATGCAATGAAATAAGAAGCGGCCTTCAAGGGCTTAGAAATTACCACATTAGCCTAGGGATATAAAACCCAAAAATGGCCTTTAGTGATTCAGACAGAGCATACCATTTTTTTTTTAAAAAGTTTCCTATTTGTTTTGATTATCAAATGTACTTTAATTTACACTACATGGCAAGAACAGTTCCGCTATCTAGTGCTCTTGTAAAAGCATAATATTCTTGCAAGATTGCTGACATATAGTGCTTCAGACACGTGAACACTCTTGAGCTTATGGCCCTGCTTTTTTAAAAAAGATACCAAGAGAACAAAGGAAAAGTAACAATAGAAGTAAATAAGAAAGTTGTCTGAATCATGAAAGAAAAATGTGGGGTTTTCTGTCCCTTTCAATGTAAGTAATTGGGGCCAGAGAGGCTCAAGGGTTGCTGATAAGGCTCACCTCAGGACCCTGATGTATATTCATCTGTGCCTGTACCTCTGTCTCCAGAATTGGTTAGCTTCTTTATCGGGTGGTATGATCCTCCTATCCGTCTTGGGTGCTTATGTCCTGGTACGTCACAAGGTTTGCAATTGTAATGCGTCTCACCTCCTAAATTCCAACTGGCTCCTAAATGCACCATGAGTGTGTTGCCTAATCGCATGAGATGTCACCTCAGCAATAAAAAGTGTTAAATAGTTTATAGCGGAAAGCTGTTCCGATCCCTAATGTTATGTGGAACGCAGCAATTTGGTAATATGAGTAAGCTCCAATAGCGGTACTCCCAAACTCCTGATTACTGAATCAACAAACAAAGATAGTTCTTGTATCTCTGAGGAAGTGCATGTATGTGCGCAAAATGCGTCAGTTCATCGGCATATATCAACTGTAAATAAATTACAGCTTTGATTTCCAGTTCTATGTAGTCAAGATCTACTTTCTTTGTTGATACATTAAATTAATAATCTGGGTAAGTGAGATCATAAGGCACACAGCAGTGATATTTAATTATTTCCTTCTGTCCTTTGCTGAAAATAAAATCAGCATATGTTCTGCATCGTATTAAGCTTATTATTTTTGCACGATAAAGCCCACTCTGCTTTTTTGCCTTATTGTTTTTCCCACAACCCTCTCTAATTATAACCAATGTGAACTGGCTCCCTGGGGTTTTTACTTTTATGGGTTGCTTATGGTATAACCACCCATGCATAATAGTATTTCCCTCGGGGCACACACAAGCACTGTAATGCATGCTACTAGTTCTACGTATCTGCAGAGCACATCAGCACATTGCATGCATGACAGTAAGTCTGTTGCTCAGATGCGGTTTCTCAGAACCATTGCTTATGTATTACAGTAGTTTTATGCACCTCAAGAGAAATGCTATCCTACATGTTCAGTAATAAAGTGGTTTAACCCTAGGGAATAAGCAAAGTAAAAATTCCTGGCAGCACTCTGATTGTTATATAGACCGGGGTAAAGTTGTCTATAGCTGCATTGCTCTGAGCACCCTAAGTCAAGAATAAAAAAGAAAAAAAAAAGAAAAAACAATCTAAACTGAGAGCTAGACTTCTGGCACAAACACATAATTTAACCCTTTAACTCCAGAGCCATTTCCACCACTTTTTTTTTTCTTTCAGGTGGCCTAGCAGATTAAAATTATACCATTATTTTATGTGTATATCCTAGGGTATGTATAAGAAACCTGCAATAATAAGTGTGAAAAAAAAATAAAAAATTAATTATTATTTTAATAAACAAGGTGTGTGTGTGTGTGTATATGTGTGTTTTCCCTGAGTAAAAAGAAGGGATTATCCTCATGTAAATAAAGTGCTTTCAGCATAGTTATGTAGTCTATGCTAATAAATACACAATTATCCAAGTCAGGTGATCGCTGTTACGTAAGTGATCACCTGGCTATTAAAACTTATATAGAAGCTTTATTTTTAATAGGGTGTTTAAAACAAGTGATCTTGTGGGTTTCTAGGTCTTTTTAATAATTTGTTAGAGGGATATTTATATATGTGTGCTGTTTTTTGTTTTGTTTTGTTTTTTAAAGTGCTTAAAGTTAAACATGTGCATGGTGAAAAAATTCGGTTCGGTTCGGATCGATTCAGATTTTTTTGAATTTCGTTTCGGATTGATTTGAATTCGGAAAAATTTGAATCAATTCGTTTCGGATTCGTTTCGGATTTATTCGGATTCGAATAAATTCGGCCGGATTCGGTACGGAAATTTTGAATTTCGGTAAGTGTTAGGTGGGATGTGCTGTGTATTAGACTAGTATTATGTACTGTATATTAGGTGTAACCCATAGCAGAGTAATATAACCTAATATACTGTACAATACTAGTGTAATCCATGGCCATCTGAAATCTACCGAATAAATCTGAATAAATCCGAACTAATTCGGATTTATTCGTTAGATTCGGCACTATTTTAATTCGGAAATTCGAATCGATCCGAATCCCGAATTTTACTAATTCGGCCGAATTTCCGAATCGATCCGAACCGAATCGTACATGTCTACTTAAAGTTAAACCCCCAATCCACACTATTTGAAAGCACATGAGATTACCTTTCAAATGGTGGATCTTGGGGGTTTCTAGGCATAAACGCAACTGAGATTGAGGGATTTGAACACCCAAACCATTCAGCTTTCTTAAAGGGCCATAAAACAGGTTGAGATCTGTGCATATCCTAAAAGGATATGCACCAAATACAAGTGCTGTGTTTGATGTGCTCGTGCACGCTTCCTCTTAGATATCAATGGGGAGAGCAGGTCAGAAAAAAAAGTCTAACACCTGCGATCGCTGAATGAAAAGCTCCGTAACGCAGCCCCAATGATGTCTATGGGTTAAGAAAACTAACATTTAAACCTAACACCCTGACATAAACCCAACGTCTAAACACCCCTAATCTGCTGCCCCCGACATCGCCGGCACCTACATAATGTTATTAACCCCTAATCTGCCGCCCCCAACATTGCCGGCACCAACATAATGTTATTAACCTCTAATCTGCCACTCCCGATATTGCCACCACGTAAATACAACTATTAACCCCTAATCTGCCGCTCCCGATATCGCCGCCACTATATTAAAGTTATTAACCCCTATTCTGCCGCTCCCCCACATCACTGCAACTAAATAAAGTTATTAACCCCTAAACCTCTGGCGTCCCACATCACTACCACTAAATAAACCTATTAACCCCTAAACCGCCAGCCCCCCACATCGCAAAAATCTAAATTAAACTATTAACCCCTAACCCTAACGTAACCATAACGTAACCATAACCCTAGCCGTAACCCTAACACCCCCTTACTTTAACATAAGTTAAATAGAGCTAAATTAAACTTACAATTATTAACTAAATAATACCTATTTAAAACTAAATACTTACCTGTGAAACAAAACCTAAGCTAGCTACAATATAACTAATATAATATAACTATATTGTAGCTAGCTTAGGTTTTATTTTTATTTCACAGGTAAATTTGTTATTAACTATTTACTAACTAGCTAGTTAAAATAAATACAAACTTACCTGTGAAATAAATCCTAACTACCTTACACTAAAAACTAAAATTACAAAAAAACCCCACTAAATTATAAAAACTAAATTATCCAAAATAAAAAAAGAATTACACCTAATCTAATAGCCCTATCAAAATAAAAAAGCCCACCCAAAATAAAAAAAACCTAGCCTACAATAAACTACCAATGGCCCTTAAAAGTAACAGTAAAACCCACCACCCAACCAACCCCCCAAAATAGTCTTCATCCAGGCGGCCCTTTCAATATTCATCCAGGCGGCATCTTCTATCTTGATCCCGGAGGAACGGAGCGGGTCCATCCTGAAGACATCTGGAGTGGAGCATCCTCTTCATACGGTCACCGACGTACACTGAATCTTCAATGCAAGGGACGCGATTCAAGATGGCGTCCCTTGCATTCCTATTGGCTGAAAAATTTGAATCAGCCAATAGGAATTAGGGTTGCTAAAATCCTATTGGCTATTCAAATCAGCCAATAGGATTTAAGCAGCTATCATTCTATTGGCTAATTCGAATCAGCCAATAGATGAGAGCTGCTTAAATCCTGTTATTTACCGTAATTTAGTGATTGTTATTTTTTGTAACTTGGGGCAGCCTGTAATTTCACCTTGCACATCGGGCTATTACATATATGGTGCCGGCAGTTTATAAAGTGCCATAAGTCGCATAAACTAGCGATGTCCAGAAATGTGCATAAATACAAATTTCGGGAGTCGCCAGTGACTTACGGCACTTTAGAAACTGCCGGCGCCTAAGAAAAGTAAAAACAAAATAAACCTATTAAAGTATTAATCCCTAAACCGCCAAGGCCCACAATGCAAATAATTAAATTACTAAGCCCCCTAACCTAACATCCCCTAACCTAACACCCCCTAACCTAATTCCCCCTAAATGAGCCCAAATTACAAAATACTAAAGTTACTAACTATTAAAATAAAAAAAATCTAACACTACTTTTAAAAAAACAACTAAGTATAAATTAAAGGGACAGTCTATTCAAAATTAAAATTCTGGTGTAGACTGTCCCTTTAAGCTACAATTACATAAAATAAAACAATGTAAGATTACAGAAAATAAAAAACAAAATTATCAAATTTTAAAAAATTATACCTAATCCCTATGAAAATAAAAAAGCCCCCCAAAAATGACCCCCCTAATATAATGCTAAACCACCAGTAGCCCTTAAAAGGGCATTTTGCAGGACATTGCCCCAAGATAAACAGCTCTTAAACATTAAAAATACACAAAGTCCCCCCTAACAGTAAACCCCCCGCACCCACCAAACCCCCCAAAATAAAAGAACCTAAAAAAAAGAACACTAAAAAACCTACACTATCCATTGCCCTGAAAAGGGCATTTGTTTGGACATTGCCCTTAAAAGGGCATTTAGCTCTTTTACAAAGTGTCCACCCTAATCTAAATGAATAAAAAAAAACAAAAAATTAATAAAACCCTAAAAAAAAAGTCTAACCACCAGGTTGATACTCACCATTCCTGAAGTCCGGCAGAGAAGGTCCTGTCCCATGCGGTGAAGTCTTCTTCCAAGCGGTGACCTCTTCTTTCTTCTTCCAGGAACAATCCGGCACAGAATGGCATCCCTTGAATTCCTATTGGCTGATTTGATTCTTCAAATTCAAATCAGCCAATAGGATGAGAGCTACTCAAATCAGCCAATAGGATGAGAGCCGCATATGTAATGTGGCCCTTAGTATTTTTTTTTTTTGTAATTAGATACTTTGTAATTTTTAGAGTAGTGTTAAGATTTTTTTAATGTGTATTTTAGTTTAATTGGTAGTTAGTTTAATTTTAGTTTAAAGGGACAGTCAAGTCCAAAAAAAACTTTCATGTTTTAAATAGGGCATGTAATTTTAAACAACTTTCCAATTTACTTTTATCACCAATTTTGCTTTGTTCCTTTGGTATTCTTAGTTGAAAGCTAAACCTAGGAGGTTCATATGCTAATTGAAGGCCGCCTCTAATCTAAATGCATTTTGATAGTTTTTCACCACTAGAGGGCATTAGTTCACCTTTTTCATATAGATAACATTGAGCTCTTGCACGTGACTTTACCATGGAGACAGCTCTGATTGACTAAAATGCAAGTCTGTCAAAAGCATTGAAATGAGGGGGCAGTCTGCTGAGGCTTAGATACAAGGTAATTACAGAGGTAAAATGTGTATAATTATAACTGTGTTGGTTATGCAAAACTGGGGAATTGGTAATTGATTATCTATCTTTTAAAACAACAAAAATTTTGGTGTTGACTGTCCCTTTAATAATTATATTAGTTTAATTGTTAGTTTAAACTTAGTTTTTTTAATTTGACAGGTAAGTTTCAATTTAATTTAAGATAGGGAAATTGTAATTTTAATATAAAGTTAGGGGGGTGTTAGGTTTAGGGGTGAATAGTTTAAATTAGTTTATTGCGATGTGGGGGCTTTTGGTTTAGGGGTTAATAGTTTAATTTATTATATTTTGTTGTGGGGGGCTTTTGGTTTATGGGTTAATAGGTTTATTATAGTGGCTTGCGGTGTAGGGCTTAATAACTTTAGTATAGCGGGGGCAATGAGGGCGGACAACAGATTAGGGGTTAATAATAATTAAATAGTGTTCACGATGTGAGAGGGCAGCAGTTTAAGGGTTAATAACTTTAGTATAGTGGTGATGATGTTGGGAGCGGCAGATTAGGGGTTAATAAATTTAATATAGTGTTTGTGATGCGGGAGGGCACGGTTTAGGGGTTAATAGGTAGTTTATGGGTGTTTAGTGTACTTTGCAGCAGTTTAGTTATGAGTTTTATGTTACAGATTTGTAGCGTAAAACTCATAACTACTGACTTTAGATGACGTTATGGATCTTGTCATTTTAGGCTGTAACGCCGTTTTTTTAGCCTCACCACAAAACTCATAATACCAGCGTTATGGGAATCCCATGAAAAAACGTAATTTTTACGAGTGCAGTACTGACGTTGCGTTACGGGCTAAAAGGCTTGCAGTACACCTATACCGACAAGACTTGTAATGGCTGCGGTGCTGTTTTAACGCTGAAAATACCATATTTTCAGCGTTAAAAGACGAACGCACAAACTTGTAATCTAGCTGATTAGTCGCTCTATCCTTTATAACAGCACATATTTTTTATATATATACATCAGAAATAATCAGTGCATTGCAAAAGAACTGTCTCCAAAATACACATTTTAAACCTTTTTTTTGGTAAAAGTAACATTGTTTTGCAGACTTGGGACACACCCCTTGATGAGCATTGTAATCTGCTCTGCCATTAGGAACAGATTTAAATAAGCCCCTGCACATATCAAAAAATCAAACACACCATGTAAACTCCAGCTTTTTTTGGTGACAATAGAAAAACTACAATTTTCAGATATAAATTACAGGAAAAGCCATCAAAAAATAATGAAAGTGCATTGGTATGTTTCATGTCACTTTTAGTGTAATTTGTTAAAAGGGACAGTAAAGTCAAAATTAAACCTTTGTGATTCAGATAGAGCACACAATTTTAAACAGCTTATCAATTCATTTCCATTATCCACATTTTTTTATATACACACTTTCTGAGGCACCAACTCCTACTGAGCATGTGCAAGAATTCAAAGGATATACGTATATGCAATTTGTGATTGGCTGATTGCTGTCACATGATGCACTGGGAAGGAAAATTAAACTAACTGAAATTTATCCAAAATAAATCTACGGCTCATTTGAAATTCAAACTAAGTACTCTTGCATTGTCTATTTATTATGCATTTATTGATTATACTATACTACTTTGTTTGTCCTTTAATGAAAGTCTCAAAAAATAAAAAAACTGAATACAAAATTGTAATGATGAGCATCTATATAGAGCTTTGACCTGTTTACTTTGAAAGTCATTTTGAGTGTTAACGAAGCTTCTCAGTTTAATTACATATTATAGCAACTTGCTAAATCCTACATTTATAAGACAAGTTAACTAGACTAATTTAGCAGGAGCAGCAGCTAACACCTTGAATATTTCTTGCAAATGCCAGAGATGAGTTTAATTTCCTCTGTGACTTTGAGATTTGCAATAAGGTTTTATGTTTGAAATTGGTGTCAGATATTTATTTGCCTGTGAGTATTTCAGATATGCCATTTATTAAAAGCAATAAAGCATATTTGCTGTATAACTATTACTGCAGAGATGGAATACTATTACAAGTTGTGTTAAAAACCAAACTAATTTATTAGTTTTCATTTGTTTTAATTAGCTTGTTTTAATTAATTAATGCCTCCATTGCAAAATGGCAAAAGATGCTACATTTACTTAATAATCTTTTGTTTCCACACCATTTTCATTTTGTTTGAAAATTAGGCTCTAAAAAAAAACAATTCTGCATCTAAAAAACACACACAAGCACAGAGCGATGCACAGGGGTCAAGTCGAGCGTGCACGCATGGGAGTTCCTGCACTATTTTTGCAGGGGGAACTAAGGTCCCCCTGGACAGAGTACAGAAAAAAATTAGTAAACACTGCTGCTGGGAGGAGCTAGAGCACAGTCTGGTTAGAGGAATAGTGAGATCCTTTAGTGATGGGCAGTAACACTTCCTACAATACACTAATTGTAAACTGTCAGCGGTCCTGCTGTTTTATCACCCCGCAATGTGTGTAACACATGGTGATTACATTTTTGTGTGGCTTGCTCTGGGGTTATTTATCTCCCCTCAGCAGAAATAGGACTATTGAACCTTAAATGGATGAGACTCTGTGACAGAGGAGGAGTCTCAGGCCCAAAAGCAACTATTCAACCCTTCATTGGATTTAATTTGCTTTCATTAACCAAAGTGTATAGATTATATATAAATACAGTGTGTGTATGTGTTTATGTATATGTATATATATATATATATATATATATATATATATACAGGGAGTGCAGAATTTTTAGGCAAGTTGTATTTTTGAGGATTAATTTTATTATTGAACAACAACCATGTTCTCAATGAACCCAAAAAACTCAGTAATATCAAAGCTGAATAGTTTTGGAAGTAGTTTTTAGTTTGTTTTTAGTTATAGCTATTTTCGGGGGATATCTGTGTGTGCAGGTGACTATTACTGTGCATAATTATTAGGCAACTTAACAAAAAACAAATATATACCCATTTCAATTATTTATTTTTACCAGTGAAACCAATATAACATCTCAACATTCACAAATATACATTTCTGACATTCAAAAACAAAACAAAAACAAATCAGTCACCAATATAGCCACCTTTCTTTGCAAGGACACTCAAAAGCCTGCCATCCATGGATTCTGTCAGTGTTTTGATCTGTTCACCATCAGCATTGCGTGCAGCAGCAACCACAGCCTCCCAGACACTGTTCAGAGAGGTGTACTGTTTTCCCTCCTTGTAAATCTCACATTTGATGATGGACCACAGGTTCTCAATGGGGTTCAGATCAGGTGAACAAGGAGGCCATGTCATTAGATTTTCTTCTTTTATACCCTTTCTTGCCAGCCACGCTGTGGAGTACTTGGACGCGTGTGATGGAGCATTGTCCTGCATGAAAATCATGTTTTTCTTGAAGGATGCAGACTTCTTCCTGTACCACTGCTTGAAGAAGGTGTCTTCCAGAAACTGGCAGTAGGACTGGGAGTTGAGCTTGACTCCATCTTCAACCCGAAAAGGCCCCACAAGCTCATCTTTGATGATACCAGCCCAAACCAGTACTCCACCTCCACCTTGCTGGCGTCTGAGTCGGACTGGAGATCTCTGCCCTTTACCAATCCAGCCACGGGCCCATCCATCTGGCCCATCAAGACTCACTCTCATTTCATCAGTCCATAAAACCTTAGAAAAATCAGTCTTGAGATATTTCTTGGCCCAGTCTTGACGTTTCAGCTTGTGTGTCTTGTTCAGTGGTGGTCGTCTTTCAGCCTTTCTTACCTTGGCCATGTCTCTGAGTATTGCACACCTTGTGCTTTTGGGCACTCCAGTGATGTTGCAGCTCTGAAATATGGCCAAACTGGTGGCAAGTGGCATCTTGGCAGCTGCACGCTTGACTTTTCTCAGTTCATGGGCAGTTATTTTGAGTCTTGGTTTTTCCACACGCTTCTTGTGACCCTGTTGACTATTTTGAATGAAACGCTTGATTGTTCGATGATCACGCTTCAGAAGCTTTGCAATTTTAAGAGTGCTGCATCCCTCTGCAAGATATCTCACTATTTTTGACTTTTCTGAGCCTGTCAAGTCCTTCTTTTGACCCATTTTGCCAAAGGAAAGGAAGTTGCCTAATAATTATGCACACCTGATATAGGGTGTTGATGTCATTAGACCACACCCCTTCTCATTACAGAGATGCACATCACCTAATATGCTTAATTGGTAGTAGGCTTTCGAGCCTATACAGCTTGGAGTAAGACAACATGCATAAAGAGGATGATGTGGTCAAAATACTCATTTGCCTAATAATTCTGCACTCCCTGTATATATATATATATATATATATATATATATATATATATATACAACAATATTAATTGTGAGGTAGGACTTGACCCCTGGAGATGCAGCATATATCAAATGTATTATTAAAAATAAAAGCCTCAGCCAAACATCTCATATTTAACACTTATATATAAGGTATTTCCATTCCTCCTGATTCTAGTTGATTAATCCATTGTGTGTCTTCTCAATTTGTTTCTTTGTTGTGTTTCATTGTGCCACTAGACTGAACATGAGAATGTTAATGTTCTAATCACAGACGCATTAATTGTAGTAGCTTTTCTCACTCTCAGGTGTCTAATTTTTTTTTTAGTTTTGAGTGAAAATGTTTACAATAATAAGAACACAGAAACAGAGCAGACACACAGGTACTCTCACTAATAAAAGCTTATGAGGTTTGGCTGTAATTTCTTTTTCTTTCTCATCAAACATTCAATTTATTGGTATGGGCAACCTTACAATGAGGTCTATTTTAATCTATTAGAAAAGCTGCGTAATGTTTCTCTCAGAGTTTTTTTTTTTTTTTCCGGAGTTTGAAATTTGAGTCAATTTTATCAGGATTTTTGGCTATTGTGTTTTTTCCGGTGCTTATGCACCACATATACATAAAAACAATATACATACATCATGATGTGATTCTATTAGTTTTCAATTTTAGCTTCCTTGACCAACCAGAGATAGCTACTTCGGAGTCCCAGCATTTCAGGTCTACCTGAAACAATAGTTAAGTAGCAGGGGTCAACCTGAAATTGTTCATTAGCTATGTCATAAACTTATATTAAAGGGACAGTAACCCCAATAATGAATTCCACATAAAATGTTGAAATATTGGTAGTGAAACAACTTTGCAACAGACTTATTTATTTTCTCTTCTTTATTGTAATTCAAGGCTAAAAATTGTGTTTTTCTCACTCCAACTATATAGTGAAATCTGTGGGGTGTAGCATCCATACCCTTGTTCAAGCTGTGTGGTAATTGGTGGATTTGTGCCCAAACTCATTTATATCAGTCCATAATTGGCTTCAGTAATGGAGATAAGAATACAATGGGCGCCATGTACTAAGCATCGAAGTGACCGTTCATCTGTATTTCTGCGTCAAAATTCACTCACGATCTGCATCTTGTATTTACCAATCTGCGATCGAATAGAAAAACCACTATTTTTCATCAGCTATCGTAATTTTACGCAACTGATCATTCCTAAGCATTTTTCTACACTTTTTCTTACTACATGTTCGATCGCACGTAAATTCGCTTTAATCTGAATTTATGAATGTTACAAGTAATCCGCCCGCTTCAACTTTCACTCTAACTTCGCGTGATTTGCTTCGTGACCATTTAGGTAGCGAATGCAATAGAAAACTATAGGGGGTATCAACCTGACGCCAGGTTGAAGTACTTAAGTGAAAGGACTAGACTACAATAGTTTCATTATTGGTTTTTGGATCACTGAATGAAGATGGAGACACTTTTACATATGTTTAGATTCAGATGTATTCAATTACGAGGAAGAAGGGCTATACAGGCACCAGTTGAAAACAATAATGGATTGCAAAGAAGGAGAGGTAGAAGAATCAGAGTCCCTAGAGTTTTCCTTCCACGTATGGGTTTGGAAGGCATTTCTGATCGGGAGATTATCCAGAGATTCCGTTTGGACCGAGAAGCTATTATGGAACTTAATAATGAAATAGCAGAGTACCTGGAGCCTATGACAACGCGTTCTCAAGCCATACTTTTATAGAATGTCCGGAATGCCCAATGTCCTTGGAGCCATCGATTGCACACATGTTGCAGTCAAACCATCACGAGAACGTGAGGAAGTTTTCTGGAACCGAAAACAGTACCATTCCCTCAACGTTCAGATGGTGTGTGATCATAACATGAAAATAATCAGTGTCCGTTCTAACTTCCCTGGATCATGTCATGATTCCTATATCTTGCATCAGTCTGGGTTATATCGGAAGTTTGAGGATGGAGAGATGCCTGAAGGATGGCTGTTAGTTAAATTTTTGTTTTGTTTTTCTATGTAAAATATATTAGTATTTTATTTGTCACTTTCATTATGTTATTGAGTTTGATGATATATGTAACTCAATAACATAGTTAATTGTCTTTAAATTTATCATCTTTATTATATTAAAATGTTAATGTTTATTTTTATTTTTTTTACCTAAACCAATTAGGTCGTAGACTGCTTAGTAACTTTGTTCTTTCGCGCCGAGCGAAGCTTCAAAGTTATCAATAATCCGATTGTCTTCGACACAGAGTAGACGCAAAATTTTACAGGCTTGGTTTTTAGTACATTCATGTAACAAAGTTATATCCGCATGGTGCGAATGCCGGCGGGTTAATTCGATACGGTCTGTGTGAAAATTTTGACGCCTTAGTACATGGCGCCCAATGGGTTTTTTTTTTTTTAGGGGGAGCAGGTGTACATGGACTGCAAAACAATGCACATTTTGTTTGAAAAAGACAGTTAAATGTGTTAAAACATTTATTTTCTATTAAGATCTTTTGCAATATAGTGACTCATCTGTGATTCATATATAAACAAATAACTTAACTGTTCCTTTAATGGTTAAATTTAAAAAAACAAAATTATAAATAAAAATGACAAAACCTCTACACAACTAATATAAGGTAATTTGAAAGCTTGTTTATGATTAATTATAAAATTCCCAACTTTGGCCTAGTTTCCATTGAGGTGGTAAAGTTTGGAAACTAATGGTAACAGAAAAGTGATCCATAGACTTTAATGAAGATAAACGTTTTTATTACCAGTTTCCACAATTTACCACTTCAATGAAAACTAGGCCTCGAAGTGGTTAAAGGACCTCTAAATACAGTAGAGTTGAATAATTGACACATACACAGGCCCAGACTGGCCATAGGGCATGTGACAGTTATCAGCCAATCACAAAATGCATATACGTATATACTGTGTAAATGTTCAGAAGAAGCTGGAGCCTCAGAAAGTGTGCATATAAAAATAATGTGCAGATTTTGATCATGGAAGTATGTGCTGTCACATCATTAACATAATGTGAGCAGTTTTACTAATGATTTGGAACAATGTAGGAAACAAAGAAATAAACCTATGGATAGTGTGCATAGTTTTTGCAAGGAGATTCTGACAGGAATAGGGACCACTGAGGCAAGGGATTCTGGGTAAGTAAATGCAGATAGAATTCAAAATACCTCTTTCTCTCTTGTAAAGCCAACTTTAATCATAGGTTCCCTCAAGGCAGGTTTAACGGGTATCAGGGAAGAGATAAACAGCATTAAGCAAATCACAAGTGGAAACAGCTGATTTGTTTATTAATATGCAGCAATCTGAAACCACATGCTGAGTTTTTCAAAAGCAAAGAGATGGCCACATACAATTTGCAATACATTTATATCCATACTATGCTTTAAAGGTGTCTTAAATGGACAGTGTAGTATACATTTTTCTCCCCTTTAATGTGTTCCCAGTGGTTCCATTTTACCTGCTGGAATGTATTAAATTGTTTGCAAATTGATCCTTTATCTTTATTTTGCCACTTAAAATAGCTGATTTTACTTGATGAAACCTCTCTTTAATGAGGTTGTCAGTACAATAATACTGATTATAGAAATGTATGTATGTCAACAAGAAGCAGCAGATTAAATCACACGCCCAGTGAGGGTGGGTTGGGGAGGTGGGAGAGATAGGTACATAAATGTTTATTTTTAATTACTCTTTCTAAGTATTGGTCTCTGACTGTGTATACAGTTAGCGGTAAGATAATAAAGACATTGTATACATTGCAAGATATCAGCTGCTATAAGTCATTGGAAAAACCTTTAGGGGAAACCAATTTTACAGCACTGTCCCTTTAAGCAGCATTACACTGGCGTGCTAGAGTTTGTGTTTAACATGAACATTAGAATTAAAACAGTGAGGTATCTTGAATCTCATTTCTATATCCTTACTAGACATGTACAATATTTTGTGTATTGTTATTTGCTGTGCAAATAAATAAAAGTTACCCTTCAAATCCCATCATTGTCTAGTTCTGACACTGGATATATCAGAGGTAAAGATATTGAATATATGAATTTGCACTTCTGCTCTAATGTATATGTTGGAACTAAAGGAAGAAATGGAAGATAATGTTATTTGTTTGTGCAGGACCTCTTTTTCTTACCCCAAATCCTTTTTTTCTATTAATGCATGGGTTTGCATAGACAATGTTATTTTACATACATGATGCTTGAGGGGTTGTGTACTCACATTTATACTCCCCATACTGAGGGCAAGATTAATCATGAGGTCGAATGCACCAATCGGATTGCAGGCTCGCTTATATGATCCTGCAACTGATGTTTATGAAGCCACAGTTTAAACCGCTGCTTCATAAACTCTCTTGCCAAGTTAGAGTTTGCGAATGAAAATCAAATCCGATTAATTTAAGGGTAGGGGGTGGTATTGCATAAGCATTTGCCCGTGCAATGTTAAAAATGGGTAACAAATGCGCCCCACAATCTGCGATCAAATGTGCACAGGTTCACGAAATGTGAATCCTGTCCGCTTGCAGATTGGTAAATCTTTCCCTGAGACTCAGCTAAATCAGTATTCACCACATTGCCTTGCACAATGAACCAGCAAATGTTTCTTTTAGATCATGCTATATATATATATATTTATATACACATTTTTTCCAAAGCTACTAAATTGCTTGTTACTGGCTCCTCAGTTTATTGGATGGCTCCTAAGCTTCACATACATTTTTCAACCA
Organism: Bombina bombina; assembly: GCF_027579735.1. NCBI lineage: Eukaryota > Metazoa > Chordata > Amphibia > Anura > Bombinatoridae > Bombina > Bombina bombina. The sequence goes on from NC_069506.1 coordinate 115,616,213, forward strand.
CTAAGCAATATTACATTGCAGATATTTTTCTTCTATTTATCCAACCTGTCATTTTCTGTTTTATATTAATCCATAAACCAATCCTTTACATGGGATATTCATTACCACAACCAGTATTTCTGTTCTTTCTTTCTTTCTTGGCTTTTTTTTTTCTCATTCTAGCTTTGTGTTTGAGTGTAGGTGGTGTGTTTTCACTTAAAGGGACAGTCTACTCCAGGATTGTTATTGTTTTAAAAATATAGATAATATTTTTATTACCCATTCCCTAGTTTTGCATAACCAACACAGTTATATTAATATATTTTTTACCCCTGTAATTACCTTGTATCTAAGCTCTGCAGACTGCCCTCTTTTCTCAGTTCTTTTCACAGACTTGCATTTTAGCCAATCAGAGATGACTCATAAATAAATCCATGGGAGTGAGCACAATGTTATCTAATATGACACACATGGACTAGCACTGTCTAGCTGTAACAATCTAATAAATGCACTGAGAAAAGAGGGGTCTCCAACGGCTTAGAAATTAGCATACGAGCCTACCGAGGTTTAGCTTTCAAAAAAGAATACCAAGAGCACAGAGCAAATTTGATGATAAAAGTAAATTGGGAAGTTGTTTAAAATTGCATGCCCTATGAAGAACTCTAAACAATCCAATACAATCGAATTCTTACAGGTTGAGAAGAAGCGGCTCAACACATCGGAGGAAATCTCAGAATCCTTCTCTGAGTACTACAAATCTATCTACTCACCTTCTCTGATTGAGAAAGGAGCTCAGGGCAGATTTTGGGAAAACATACCCATTATAAGAGCTAGCGAGGACTTTAACGTCGTGCTGAACGCTCCGATTACTGAATTAGAAGTCTCCCAAACTATTCAGGCACTGAAGCTTGAGAAATCCCCCTGCCCTGATGCAATACCAAACGAATTCTATAGGACTTCAGAATTCTTAATAACCCCCCATCTGACTAAACTTTATAACTTCTTCTACCAGGAAAATGCTCAATTATCCCCCAACTTTGTGGAATCCCATACTATACTCATTCCTAAATCAGGAAAGGATCCACATAATAGGGAATCATATAGGCCGATCGCACTATTAAACACGGACTACAAGATATTAACTACTATTATAGCTAAAAGACTTCAAGAGGGGTTAAATGAGATTATCCATAAAGATCAAGTGGGGTTCCTAACCAAACGAAGCTCTGCTGCCAAAATTAGACAACTTTTAATGACTATAGATTTTTTCAAAAACTCAGAAGACAGGATCCCGGAAGAATCTCCAGATGCAGCAATACTCGCAATAGACGCAGAGAAAGCGTTCGATAGGGTTAGTCACGAGTACTTAGTAGATACACTGGAGCGATTTGGATTAAAAAATAATTTCCTCAACCTAGTTAAAAATATATGCTCACAATCTTCCACTTCTATAGTTATACATGGAATATTATCGGAAAAAATTAGACTAAGAAAAGGTACACGGCAAGGTTGCCCATTATCACCGCTATTATTTAACCTCGCAATTGAACCATTAGCTAACAAAATTAGACAAGTAGTTGAAGGCATAAGAATCTACAAAAAAGAAATTAAGGTTGCATTATATGCAGACGATCTATTATTATATATATCAAATACTCGCAAGAACATTCCAGTACTTTTAGATATAATTGACTTGTATGGTTCCTGTTCAGGCTATAGAATGAACAAAACAAAATCAGAGCTTCTATGGCTAAGAAAAACAGAAAATTCCCTGAAAAAATACCCTTTTAAGACGGTCTCCAAATCTTTTAGATATTTAGGCATTTTGATATCCGCGGACCCTCGAGATTGGTATTCTTTAAACATTACATCATCTCTTGCACAATCTATCAATTATATGAGGAGCTGGCAGAATCTACCCATTTCCTTATCGGGTCGCATTGCGCTCTTCAAAATGGTACTTCTTCCGAAGCTTTGCTATATGTTTCAAAATCTCCCTATCATTTTGAAAAGTTATGATATCAAAAAATTTAATACCGCACTCCGTCACTTTATCTGGTACTCAAAAAAACCTAGAATTTCACTACAGAGACTAAATTTACCCAAGCAAATGGCTGGTCTAGCATTGCCCGACATATACTTGTATAACTTAGTTTTCTTAGGACGCATAGCAGCAGATTGGATCGCGGAGTCAAATCATTTTTCAGATTATGAGCTTGAAACAAATATGATCCACCCATTACAGCCTATAGCACTGCTTCATCTCCCGACTAAAAGTATCCCTAAACATGTGAAAAATCTTATAACTATATATTCAATAATTTTAGCTTGGGGGAAGATAGGAGCTCGCGCTGAAATAGATACTAACATTCCTAAGTTTCAAAGCTTTCTGGGGAACCCCGAATTTCAGGACGGAACACAGTCGGTGATATTACAACAATGGTCCAATCAAGGTCTACATCGGGTATCTCAATACTTTTCAGAGACAGGAATTATTAAATCCTTCGATGATTTAAAACAGGAGTTTAAACTTAAAAATAAAGACTTCTTTGTATATCTACAAACCAGACATTATGCATCCCATCTTCTAAGTAAATTCTGCTGGAAATGGTCTTGGGGTAAGCTGGATAATTGGATAGTATTATCCAAAGCAGGGCACTTCTCTATCGCTCCATGGTATAGGCATCTTGTTTCAATTAAAGGAAATTTAAACATAGAGAAAATAGCTTCAAAGTGGACAAATATCCTAGAGACACATGCAGTAGATAATATATGTGTGGTCAGATCACTAAGATTACTTTATGAGTCTTCCATAGCTGAAACCTGGAGAGAGTCCCATATAAAACTATTGTATCAGACTTATTTTACTCCAGATAAAGGATATAAATGGCATAATAATTTTAACAAATGCCCAAGATGCAACTTAACAGCAGCAGATTTAGCTCATATGATTTGGAATTGCCCTAGACTCAATCAATTCTGGAAAAATATTGAATTCTGGCTACTTAGAGTGATGAAAATTACATCCTTTTCGCTCACACTCCCTATAATTATTTTTCTGATATCTAACAATAGGAATTTTTCTGATGCCAGGATGGTAAATGTAACTATCTTGGCAGCCAGAAACTTAATCTTTAAAAAATGGAAAACTAGATTTGTACCCTCAATTGCAGAAGTAAGGAATTATCTTAAGAAACAATTTCTAATTGAACAATTAGCCACAGATCTGAACTCAGAACAAGAAATAGTAACTTTTTTCAGGAAATGGGCCAAATTTATTAAAATATTTACACCTTCAGAAATTGACCATATGATCTTTCCATTCAGAAATTCGGAAATAGTTTTACTAGATAACTGGTGACTTCAAGAGGGCGTGGGGGGGGATTGAGAGAGAGAGAAATATTATTACTTTCTCCTTTTTTTTTTTTTTTTTTTTTTTTTTTTTCCTCCTTCTCTCTCCTTGGCCGCTTCTTTATGTTGGTGGCTATCCATTGTTCTGATCTGCTTCGCTCTATCTCAAGAATAACTCTGGGGAATATAAACTGCAAAAGTTCTACAGATTCCCGTTTAATTGAACTATAAAACTAAATAAGAGGTCTCTTGTAACTAATATGTAAAGATAGTAATTTAGACTTTGGTCTTCTTCTCCCCTATATTATGTTAACATCCTGGATGCAGTACTAGCTTATAAGATTGTAATATGTGTGTTACTGTTTAACTTATAGAGAATTCAATGATCCATTCTATGTATTGAAAATAGGAAAATTTCCAGCTAGATGTACCAATATATTCTTTTTTTTTTCTTTTTCTCCCTTTAGTATTTTTTCTTCTTTTCTTTTTTTTCCTTTTTCTGAATTTATTAACAAGAGAAAATGAAACTTGTTGTTCTAATGCTAATCACTGTGTAAATATAATAAATCTCACCTGGCCCTGCGAGGTGCAGGGAGATTGAATTCATTTATTTGTACATTTTGCTGGATATAAATAAAAAAGTAAAAAAAAAAATTGCATGCCCTAACTGAATCTTGAAAGTTTAATTTTGACTAGACTGTCCCTTTAAATGACATCAATCCATGATGTGTGCAATTAAAAGTTTTATATTACTTGAATATTTAAATACTTCATTAAAAAAAGAACATTATTATGATCAAATTTAAAGGGACAGTAGATTCAAAATTAAACTGAAAGGGACAGTGTGCTGTAATTTAAATAGTTGCTTTTGCCTATTGCATCCCTATCAATATTGAACATCCAGTACATAAATACTGGTTATAGAAAACTGCTGAAGAAATCACACTCCCAGTGCAGGGTGGTAAAGACAAGTACTAAAATGTTAATTTTCAATTGACCTCTTAAGGCCTGATGATAAAAACTCACTGGCACGGGTGGAAATAATGCAAAATATTTTATGGGCTTTTTTTTAGCATTATATTGTAAAATATGTATCTCTCATTCACACCCAGAACCCTGCATAGCTGTATAAACAACTATCAAGCTAAAAATTGATTTTGTGAAATTCTTTGAGGGACCTTACAGTACTGATGCCAGAACAGTGTGCTTTAGTTTATCAAATGTGGACTTTGTGTAAATTTGAGTGATAAGATAATAAAGACTGCTCCCTGTGCAAACTCAGCCAATTTGATTGGGGGGTTTAAATTAGCAGAAACATCTACATTATATACAAAAATTAACCTAGGGGAACAATACCCATACATTTTAATGGATCTAGTACAACAGGTCATTGGATACAGATTAAGGGGAACAATTTTACAGTACATTATCCTTTTAAATTGATGGGACAAAGCACTGAATTTTAAACAACTTCCAATTTACTTTTTTTAATCAAATCAACTTTATCTTTCTATCCTTTGTTAAAGAGTAAGCCTAGGTGAGCTCATGAGCATGCACACATCTTTAGCCATCTGTCAGCAATGTTTGCAACAATGTTTATAGCCATACTATACGTTGTTGCAAACACTACTACAGTAGAATTCTAAAGACATATACATGCACCTAAGCTCCTATTAGCTCACCTAGGTTTACTCCTCAACAAAGAATACCAAGAGAACAATGCAAATTAGATAATATTATTAATTGGAAAGTTGTTAAAAATGTAATTCTCTGTTTAAACCATGAACATTTAATTTTGACTTTACTGTCCCTTTAATATGTGTAAATGTTTCCCAGTTTACTGTGATTTTATAAGATTAGAAGGACTTTGAATTTAAAAATCCCATAAAAACATAAAAGAAAATTCACATAGGAATTTTGATGGACTGGAATAAGGAGTCTTGGAAATGAAACAATTTTGGGCTAAATTACAAGTGGAGCAGTATTTTGCCCTTCTGCTAGAGTGCTACTGCACTAGAGTTAAACTTTTGCGCTCGTCAGGTTGCGCTGGTATTATGAGTGGAAAGTAAAAAGATATTGCTCTCAGGGCTAACCTGATGAGCGCTAACCACTTACGTCTAGCGCAATAAGACCGTCCGTCACACCAACAATAACTTGTTCCCCCATAGAAGTCAATGGAGAAAAAAAGTGAAAAAACATAACACCCGCCTCGCTCGCAAACACGATCACATATTTTCATATGCGTGTACCTGATCACTTATTCAAATATATGGAAGCCCGATTGCATATTCTAATATAAACCTGACATGAAAATATGAATATTGAATAAATATGTTTTTACATGTTTTCAACTTCTTAAAGGGACAGTAAACTATAAAATTGTTTTACCTTAATGTGTTTCCAATTACTTTTTTTTACCAGCTGCAGAGTATAAAATGTATAAGATTTGCTTTTTAAGGCTTATTTGTGTATATGCATTAGCTGATTTTGTGTTTGGAAGCCACAACCTAATAAAATGGGTTGAGCTTGTAGGTATAATGAGATCTTGTTACTTTATCACATTGTGTACATATACCTGCTTCTTTATCTTATATTTGTCCATAAACCAATCACTAATACTTAGAGAGATCAATGGAAAATTAACGTTTTACTACCTTATCTCTATCCCACTCTTTGCGGGAGTGTAATTTCTTCTACTGGCTGTGTTAACACAGCTTGGCCTTGAGGCCAACTACTTCCAGGATTGGTGGGGATACCACAGGCTAAATAAACTAATTCAAATGCCAATATAAAGTTAATGGAAATACTTGCAAACAATTTAATACACTCCAGCAGGTAATTTGGATCATTGGCAACAAATTAAAGGGGAGAACATTTTTGAGTGAACTGTCCCTTTAACTGCAAAGGGCTCCAATGCACTTATATATTTGTCTATATATGTGTACTCATGTATTTATGTGTTTATATGTGCATATATACCTGTAAATACATATATACACATATAAATACATACATATATATATACCGGTATATATATATATATATTTACATATACATCTTTATGTATCTCTATGTTAAAGTCCGTTGCCTGCCTTTTTTTTCTAACACCTGAAATCTCATATCTTTGAGCCCTTATACCTTTTTTGCGCAATTTTTTATTTTGAATAATTTTTATTGCATGGTGTTATTATGAGTGTAACTGTACTTTGTAATGTATTTTTATGTCTTTTGTGACACTTTAATGACTCGCGTGACAGTTAATTACAGCTCTGAGATTGCGGTAATGATTCTAGTGTAAATCACGATTGCGCGCAACTTCTAATATGAGCCCAATTTCAATTGCACGCAATTGATCATGAAACCCTCGCACAAACGTTTGCATGCCACTTGTAATCTGGCCCTTTGTATTTATTTAATGTTGACTTTTTATTAGGTATGTGCGTTATTTCATTTAGTTTCAGCACTGGATTTATTTGAGAATAAGTGTAATACACATACAGTATATCTAGGCACATACAGTTATTTGTGTGTTAAACTATTTTTTCAAATAAATTTGGTTCTAAAATTGCTGAATGCTAAACGGGTGCATTTGTTTCATTACGAATGCACATTCGTCGCAAAAAACAAATATTCGTCTCATTTTAACAAGACAAATATCTGAACGAATGCAGCATGAAATTTAATGAAAACAAAGGAATAATGCAGAATTTGTCATTATTCATTTGTTTCCTTTAACCCTTTGAGTGCTAATGACGGCTCTGAGCCGACACAGAGTTTCCCACTCTGGTGCTAATAACGGCTCAGAGCCGTCACTAGCACTCTCCCACCTTGAGGGAGACCTGGGGGCTCCCACCAGCTCCTAACCCGGCGATCGTGCCTGCAGAGTGACAGGCATCGCCGGGGCATCACGTTTTGCAAGGTGACGTCACGCGCAATGACGTGATGATGTCACTGCGCAACTTTATTAACAATTTGTCAATACAAAGTATAGGGAAAGGGGGCATGCTGCTTCGAAGCCTGTATCTCAGGCATCCAAGCAGCTACAGACCCCCAAGAACCATCATTGGAAAGGTAATCACATTGGGGATCTGGAAAAAAAAGTTAAAACATTTCTTTTCACAAAATAAAAATAATAAATTCAATCAGCTTAGCACCCAGGGGGGAAAGTGCTTAGCACTCAAAGGCTTAAATAGATAAAACTAATTACCTAAGCGAGCTGGAGAGCTAATCTGCTCCTGTTGTTCACAGAGCCCCGGCCTTGATAACAGGAGGCTTAGCGTGGCAGCTCTCAGGGCTTGCACTAAAGGAGAAGGCCGGGGCTCTGTGAAGAAGTGGAGTGGGTTTAGCGTGGCTCTCCAGCGCACTTAGGTAAGTATTTTTCACCTGTAGGAGTAGATTATAGACATTTGTTTAACAAAAATGAATTTAAATGTTCCACGAATGGACAGTAATCATTTAGTTTAAAACAAGACAAATACTGAACAGCACGGGCGCTGGATATTCAAAATACAAGGTATTCTGAATATCGGGAACAAAAGATTTGACCGAAGCGAAAATTTCCCCTGTGCACAACATGTCTATTGGATGTTGCAGACTGCAGCCATTTTTAGGCCTTGTTTCACTATCAAATAAAGAAGCCTGAAATAATCGGCATACTTACTTTATATTGAAATAGGGCTCCTGAGGTAGCTAAAGAGCTCTATTTATGAGGCAGCTTCAGAGCCCCATCGTTTCAGTCTCGCCTGAAACAGAAGTTAAGAAGCATAGGACCACTGCTCCTTAACCTGTCCGCCATCTTTTAGGTGCCGGGTTGAAACCATCCTGATCCAATATGATCAAGATGATTGACAGCCCCTGCTAGCAGCCGATTGGCCACCAGTGAGCAGGGGGCAGCATTGCACAAGCATTTCACAAACGCTGTCGGCATTTAGCGATGTAGAGTGGTCATGATTCGTTATAGTGAATCATGTCTGCTCGACATTTAATACATTTACCCCAAGTGTATAGCATTTCCAACATGCAAAGAGGGTTCCCATGTCTTCTAAAGCTACTAATCACTTTGTAACAAAAGTATAATCTTACAAGGACCAATTTCCTCTGCTATTACTTTTCCCCTAAAGACTGAAAGCTAAAAGCAAAAAGTCAACCCCCTCTTTTCAATACTGTCTACATTTTCCCCATGTTGATGTGCAGTGAAGTGAGTGAAAGCTCCTCTCTGTCTCAACCTTATCTTTTCAGTGTCGTTCATCATTTTCCCTTGACCTGAAAGCTTTTTCCACATTTCTTATTTTTTTTCTATTTTCTTCTACTATTTACAATTTTTTCATTTAATAATAAATCATTGACTACACTCAAATGTTTCTTTATTTTATTAAAATTACATGCAATGAATTGTTTGTAAAACCTAACATACACACAGTAAACATATTTTATGTTTTATTTCAGTTATATTAAGACTTCTTTTCTCATAATATCATATACAGGAAAGACATGGAATAAGCAGTGCATTTCTCTGCTAAGGGATTAAACATTTAAAGGGACACTCAGGTTTTATTAAATTTTCATGATTCAGATACAGCATATAATTTTAAACAACTTTCCAATTTACTTCCATTAAAAACAATGTGCACAGTCTTTTATATTTACACTTTTTGAGTCACCAGCTCCTACTGAGCATGTGCAAGAATTCGCAGACTATACGTATATGCATTTGTAATTGGCTGATTGCTATCACATGGTACAGGGGGAGTGGAAATATACATAACTTTGAAATGTGTTAGAAAATAATCTACTACTCATTTGAAATTCAGAGTAAATGCTATAGCATTGTCTTGTTATCTTGCATTTGTTGATTATGCAGATCTACTGTGTTTACTGGGCCTTTAATACCTAAGATATATAAAGTAACAGTAAATACAGTAGATTTGCATAATCAACAAATGCATGCTAAAAAGACAATGAGATAGCAGTTAGTGATCTTCAGCTCCTCCTGTATCATGTGACAGCCATCAGCCAATCACCAATGCATATATGTATATTTTGTGAATTCTTGTACATGCTCAGTAGGAGCTGCTGACTCAAAAACTGTAATTATAAAAAGACTCTGCACATAGTGTCAATGGAAGTAACTTGGAAAGTTGTGTTAAAATTGCATGCTCTATCTGAATCATTAAAGTTTAATTTTGATTTGAGTGTCCCTTTAACTGTAGTCTATAAATATATAACACACAGCTTTTATATTGTAAGATTAAAATAACTTTATTGTTATTTTCAACCAAATACATTTTGATGGTATGCAATGAGTCCATAACTACAACCTGTCTAAACATTGGGAAGTCCACTATACCTCCCACTAATAGCTTGGTGTTCATGTTCTTGAAAGGCTTGTGTTAACAGGTAGGTGTTGAGTCTTTGTTTGAAAATGTCCAGAGAAGTGACTTCTTTTTCAGCGCTGGTGAGAGTGTTCCATAGAGATGGAGCTGCATGGTTAAAAGCTTGCAAACCTAATGTTTGGTGAATTCTTCGCACATTTAGCTTCTGGGCACATGCTGATCGAAGAGTGTGAGTTTGGATATCAAACACCAGTAATTCTTTTAGATAGCTTGGTCCCTTATTGTGCAGAGCTTTGTAATATCTCAGGCCTATCTTGAATATTTAATTTATTGGCAGCCAGTGTAGGGAGTGTAGGGGTGGGTGTCACATGGCACATTTTTGACATTACAGTTAACAGCCTTAGCATTTTGTAGTGTACCAACTGAAGACAATGGAGTAGCTTCACTGAAAGACCATAATAAAGTGCATTGCAATAGTCAAAATATGATGTCACCAGAATATGGATGATTATGGGAAGATGCTCTGCAGGAATCAGGTACTTGATCCTGGCTTTATTCTTTTAATGAAAGAACGAGGCTTGTACTGTGCCTGATATATGCTGCTTCAGTGTAATGTTCACTGTAAAGCATAACACCAAGATTTCTTACCAATTTGTTGATCTTTTTGCATCTTAGTTATCACCATACTATCTCTGCCTATCACAAGTACTTTTGTTTTGTCTGGGTTTGATTTCAATCAACTGGCACTCATCCATTTTAAAAGGATCAGCAAGACATGGATTCACTGTTTCTTCTGGAACGTTTGAGTATGGCTTGAAGGAGATGTATCTAGAAACACATAAAAGCAAAAAGTGCAACTCAATTTAAGTGTGATTTTATAAACAAATATAAAAGTGCAAATTAAAATAGACTTAAAAGAAAGTCTTGAATAAAAGCATCAATATCTCTGAAGGGTCACCAAAGTTTATGATCCGTGGCTTGTATGGAACCATTAGTTACTTTCAAATCTCCTGGGTCTGTCAAAGCTGTTCAGTTCAGTTACCTCTTGGACAGTCAGTAACAGTTCTCTATCTATGGATCATCTTGCAGGACAATCTTCCTTTACCGTTAACGAATTTCCTCTGCCTACGGGCAGACTCAATCAGAAGGGAAAATATGCATGTGTCTCAAATGCTGACACACCATCTATTTATACACTTTATGTTTAGGTTGACTGTTCCACTTGTAATCTAGCCCTTTGTTGGGCGATTTATTTACATGCTGGCGTGTTTTTGATTATCTGACGCTAAGGGTCTGTCACCAGTACTATGAAGTGCCTGCTGGAATTCTCTAAAGGCAATTTTTACCTTGAGAACAGTGTATCTCACAAAGTTATGTTCTCTGCATTTAGAAATGTGAAGGCGATGTGTACAAAAATAAAAGAAATATTGAAATAAAGACACTCAGTAAACAAAAAATGCATGGTTAAAGGGACAGTCTATTCCAAAATAAACCTTCATTATTCTGATAGGGCATGTCATTTTAATAAATTTTCCAATTTACTTTTATCACCAATTTTGCTTTGTTCTCTTGGTATTCTTAGTTGAAAGCTAAACTTAGGAGGTTCATATGCTAATTTCTTAGACCTTGAAGACCGCCTCTTTTCTGAATGCATTTTGACAGTTTTTCACCACTAGAGGGGGTTAGTTCATGTGTGTCATATTGATAACACTGTATTCAGGCATGTTGAGTTACCTAGGAGCCATCACTGATTGGCTAAAATGCAAGTCTGTCAAAGAACTGAAATAAGAAGGCAGGTTGCAGAGGCTTAGATTCAAGGTAATCACAGAGGTAAAAAGTATATAAATATAACAGTGTTGGTTATGTAAAATTAGGGAATGGGTAATAAAGGGATTATCTATCTTTTAAAAAAAATAAAATTCTGGTGTAGACTGTCCCTTTAAATCGCCTTAACAATTGTAACATAATAGTTCTACAAAAATCATATTTTATGGTAAAACAAAAATAATAAAACAACAACACTGCAGGTAAAAAAACAAGCCAGATTGTTTTCTTTAATTGAAAATGATTTTTAATTTGCTGTGGATAAAAATTAGTTTTTTAGAAAAACTCTTCCATGTGTACTGTAACTTTTAGGTGGCAGACTGCAATCACCCGAATCCGATCATGATCACTGACATCCCCTGCTAGTGGTTGATTGGCCGCGAATGTGCAGGAGGTGGCATTACACAGCCTTTTCACGAGAAATGCTTGTGAAATGTTAAATGCTGTCACCATTTAGCGATGCCGGGCGGACATGATTCGCTACAGCAAATCATTTCAGCCCGGCACTTGATAAATTGGCCCCTTAGTCTCCAGTTGCGCTAACTTTTTAGTGCCATTATTTGTAGTGGTTGAGCGCAGCAAATTACTCACAACTTGCAATATTAATGATGTTTAGCGCAACTGTGCTATCCATTGAAAGTATAGGTTGTGCTAAAGAGCGATAAACATTATCTAGTCATTCTTTTTAACTATTGCCAGATTGTGCGCTATGCATAGTCCAGTGCCCCTGATATTAATAGCCGCACCCTCCTGCACTATCAATAAAGCTTCCCTTAATATCTGGGCCTCTGTTTTTGACAGGAAGAAAACTTCTTATTAGAACAGAATTAGTTCACACAACTTCAGTAAAGAAGCCTTTAATTATGAAAAATGACTCCCAAGATGTAATAGAAATAAACAGAGAGCATTTCTTCATTTACAATCTTGGGTTTTTTTTTGTAGAAATCAATGACAGTTCCCCTTTAAACCAAGTTCTGCAATACATTAGAGTTGCACCCAAGGCACCAAGTTTGCTTTATCCGAATTATCGTTAATATAGTAGACTTTACGGACACATTTGTTTGACATAGAAAACTGTAAATGATGCATTTCAAAACTTTTAGAAAGTGTTTTTAATTATTAAACTGCTGAATCTACTGTTAGCAGAATAACATTCTACTTGGCAACCCATTAAAAAGCATTTGTCTCCAATAATCCAGCTTGTTCAACACCACAAACCTTTTATTAGGTCATCTACCTTGATTCACCTCAAGACTAATGTCTTTCCAGCTTGTGCACACACCTGTGTCACGTTATTTGTATAATTATTACACATAAAGACTGTAAAGGAATAGAGGGCAGTGTGAATATATATTAAATGGCATACAGTACAACAGTGTTTCTCAACTCCAGTCCTCAAGTTCCGCTAACAGGCCAGATTTTCATGATTTCTGAACTAGAGTAATAAATAATCAGCTGATCAATAACCATGGTTACAGTAATCTGCTCTCCTTCATAAACTGATTATTTCACCTGTGTGCTAGTTCAGATATCAGGAAAACCTGAAGTGGTAAGGGTACTTGAGGACTGGAGTTTAGAAACACTGCAAAAGAACAAAACATGAGTTTTAGTTTTCCTTCCCACTGAATCAAATGAAACCAAGCACCAATGTCCTAACAGTCAATCATGCAAGAGCAGGGATGGGAGTTCATAAGAGAAGTCTTGTTCACCCACAGCTTAATAAATGGTGATCATACTCTTTATTTGTATTTTAGTACTGTTTATTACATCTGTGTAAATATATTTTTAGGTAGCACTTGCACTCTGAAGGCCTGTGGCAAGTCTTATGTGAAATTGCATAGAATAAGTAATTGCCATTTATTGTGCGATGTTAATAGCAGTGACCAGGGACCCATAGCAGATTCCGCATCAGAGGCCCCAAAGGCGTGTGGACATGTTCCCTGTCTGAGAAACATCTCTGCATGCACAATTATAATTGAGGGCCAATGAGAGGACATCTAGGATGTGATAATAGATAGTCTGATGGTGACACAATTAAGAGAGGAAGAAGATAATACTATTTTAGAGAGGTAGATGTGGGGATCATCATCATACAAATAATACTAAAATTCATAAGATTTATTTTGTGAAATTAGTCTATTTATGTTATTTCCCCATTGAATTACCCTTGCTATCTAATCACAACCCTTTACATATTTATATGTGATGCATGGGACCTGTTATTCACTTAAGTGCCATAGGAGAAAAAGAAGGGGGTAACCCCTAGACATGTGTTATTATCTTTAGACAAATTTGTAGTTGATAGAATTTATACTGATTTGGTGATTCATCCAAAAAACAAACAAATCAGAGTTATGTAGCGGATGAAACAAAGAACAAACTAATGCTTAAATGAACTGATTTGGGGTCTGACATGTGTCCAATGTCCCCAGTCCAATCCTGTCAGAGAATTACTAATGACTGTTTGGGACAGTCAGTCAGGCAATAAATATAAATTTTAGTCATACAAGCTTGTTCAATCAATCCTTAACCTAACATAAAGAGGTGGGGAACTAGGGGAAGCTCAGCCATTTCAAATCAGTTAGACTAGAGTTTAAGTGCAGTTGTGTGCTTCTGGAGGGTTCCAGTCATTTGCTGTCTCTTTTGTTCACCTTAAAGAATATTTTGACAAATTGCCAGTATGTAAATAAATTGTTAATTTGACGCCAGAAGATATGATATATAAGATTTTTTTTTTAAGTATAGTTATATATTTTTCTTCCAATTGGAAAAAAAATTCTTTAACATAGATCCTTATAATGCCTACATGAATGAAATTCTTTTAAAATCTGAAACAAATTTTTTAGTCAAAACTATTTTTTTTGCCAGTGCACATCTCTAGTAGTCACTCTCTTCCCTTTTTTCAGAAAGTTTAGTGATTCTTCTGCTCAGATAAATAAAAGGGCCATTAAAGGTGAAATATGACATGTCATTAGCATGTCATTTTAAGATTAGCAACCCTTTAATGACATCTGATTAATCCCAGAAAAGGGGTTAAACACATAGTAGAAGTACTGCTTGGGACCCACACAGCACAGGGTACTTCATGGTCATTAAGGGGTTAAAGGGAAACACATGTTATAGTAACAATCCTTGGATGAAAGAAGGTGGAAATGCAAGTGGACTCAGCCTAGCGAGACTTTTTTCCCCAAAAAAATTCACCAATGAAATCAATGGGGATTTACTAAAATATTACTTTTATAGGCTTGGATTAAAGGCTGCTTCCACCTTCGACTGATGCAGATTTGAATATTTTTCTCTACAGAGGTATTTGTAATTTTAACTTAGTGTAAAAAATGCACAGTGCCTTAGTTACTGAAATATCAAAATTTTATTAATCCATTAAAATTAAAACTCACAGACGGCAACAATGACGTAGAACTTCACTATTACCTACGCCCCTGAAGTTTGTCAAGGTTTTTTAATTTGAAATTTAATGAATTGATTCTTGAATCTTGATATTTTAGTATCTAAGGCATTCTGCATGTTTTGATATTAAATTACAAGTATCTCCGTAGAGAAAAATAGTTGAATCTAAAATATTACGCTATATCCTTATGTTTAACAATAATAGTTTTGTTTTTTACACAAAGCTTTGTACATACAAAGATTAATTTTACAAAATCACATTTCCTTTTATATGAGCAACAAACATATTTATATTTTATCTTTAAATATTTGTTGGAAATTGAACAATAAACAATATTAAAAAAGCTTGAAAATAACAAATAGAAAATAATTAAAACAAATTGCCCAATAACAAAGATATTAACAATGCTCAAGAGAACTAAATGTCAACATTTGCATAGCCCTCCAACAACTTTATAAAACCAAATTCCGTGTTTTTAATGCAAATTGTATAATCTAATTATTCTGCAATTTCTATGCAAAAGAAGAATGTTTCTAATTGTTAGACATTAAATAAAATACGGCTAGATTACGAGTTTTGCGGTATGAGTGAAAAAGCAGCATTATGGCTCTTTTTCACTACCGCTGGTATTATGAGTTTTGCAGGTTTAGCTGCACCGCACACTTTTTTGGCCATAACGCAACATAACTAGCGCAGCTTTCAAAAAGTCCTTTTTCAATTGGACTTCCTTTGCGCCGGTATTACGAGTTTACCTGGGAGGCCAAAAAGTGAGCGGTACAGCCTGTACAGTCAAGATTCATACCGTTAACTGAAAGTCAGTAGTTACGGGTTTCATGCTACAACGCCGTAACATAAAACTCATAACTAAAGTGTTACAAAGTACACTAACACCCATAAACTACCTATTAACCCCTAAACCGAGGCCCTCCCGCATCACAAATAATAAAATAAAATAATTAACCCCTAATCTGCTGCTCCCGACATCACCGCCACTAGAATAAACATATTAACCCCTAAACTGATCCAATCAGCCAATAGGATTGAGCTTGCATTCTATTGGCTGATTGCATCAGCCAATAGGAATTTTTCACCTTTAATTCCGATTGGCTGATAGAATTCTATCAGCCAATCGGAATTCAAGGAACACCATCTTGGATGACATCACTTAAAGGAACCTTCATTCGAGAAGAGCCGTGGAAAGAAGAGGATGATCCATGCCGGATGTCTTGAAGATGGAGCCGTTCCGCGCGGGATGGATGAAGATAGAAGATGCCATCTGGATGAAGACTTCTGCCCATCTGGAGGACCACTTCTTGCCGCTTGGATGAAGACTTCTCCCGGCTTTGTTGAGGATGGATGTCGGGTCTTCAAAAACTGTAAGTGGATCTTCGTGGGTTAGTGTTAGGTTTTTTTAAGGGTTTATTGGGTGGGTTTTAATTTTAGCTTAGGGTTTGGGTGGAAAAAGAGCTAAATGCCCTTTTAAGGGCAATGCCCATACAAATGCCCTTTTCAGGGCAATGGGGAGCTTGGTTTTTTTTAGTTTGGACTTTATTTGGGGGGTTTGGTTGTGTGGGTGGTGGGTTTTACTGTTGAGGGGTTGTTTGTATTTCTTTTACAGGTAAAAGAGCTGATTTCTTTAGGGCAATGCCCCGCAAAAGGCCCTTTTAAGGGCTATTGGCAGTTTAGTTTAGGCTAGGTTTTTTTTTTTATTTTGGGGGGGCTTTTTTATATTGATAGGGCTATTAGATTAGGTGTAATTAGTTTAAATATTTGATGATTTGTTTTTTATTTTGTGTAATTTAGTGTTTTTTTTGTAATTTAGTTAATTGTATTTAATGTAATTTATTTAATTGTATTGTAAGGTTAGGTGTTAGTGTAAAACAGGTTAGGTTTTATTTTACAGGTAAATTTGTATTTATTTTAGCTAGGTAGCTAGTTTATAGTTAATGACTATTTACTAACTAGTGTACCTAGTTAAAATAAATACAAACTTAACTGTGAAATAAAAATAAAACCTAAGATAGCTACAATGTAACTATTAGTTATATTGTAGCTAGCTTAGGGTTTATTTTACAGGTATTTAGTTTTAAATAGGAATTATTTAGTTATTCATAGTAGGTTTTATTTAGATTTATTTTAATTACATTAAAGTTAGTGGGTGTTAGGGGTTAATAACTTTAGTATAGTGGCGGCGACGTTGGGGTGGAAGATTAGGGGTTAATAAATGTAGGTAGGTGGCGGTGATGTTAGTAGCGGCATATTAGGAGTTAATAAGTGTAATGTAGGTGTCGGCGGTGTCGGGGGCAGCAGATTAGGGGTTAATAGGTGTAATGTAGGTGGCGGCGA
The DNA here is from genome assembly GCF_027579735.1 of Bombina bombina. Taxonomy (NCBI): domain Eukaryota; kingdom Metazoa; phylum Chordata; class Amphibia; order Anura; family Bombinatoridae; genus Bombina; species Bombina bombina. The sequence continues at coordinate 115,633,454 of NC_069506.1, forward strand.
CATTGGGGGTGGCAGATTAGGAGTTAATAAGTATAGGTGGGTGGCGGCGACATTGGGGCAGCAGATTAGGGGTTAAGTGTAATGTAAGTGTAGGCGATGTCGGGGACGGCAGATTCAGGGTGTTTAGACTCGGGGTTCATGTTAGGGTGTTTGGTGTAAACATAAATGTTGTTTCCCCATAGGAATCAATGGGACTGTGTTACAGAGCTTTACGCTCCTTTATTGCAGGTGTTAGGCTTTTTTTCAGCCGGCTTTCCCCATTGATGTCTATGAGGAAATTGTGCACAAGCAAGTAAAACCAGCTCACCGCAGTGCTGGTATTGGAGTGCGGTATGGAACTCAATTTTGCTTTACGCTGCAATATTGCCTGCTAACGCTGGGTTTTTGCAAACCTGTAATACCAGCGCTGTAGGGAGGTGAGCGGTGACAATAACTTGCAAGTTAGTACCGAGCAGCTCTTACCACAAAACTTGTAATCTAGCCGATAGCCTTTAGTGCTTCTTTTTATTGTGCATGGTACCTTTTTGTTTTAAATGTGTTGTCTTAAACAAATGGCATATGCATTTTTTTTTATTGTATTCCGTTTTACAGGGAGTGCAGAATTATTAGGCAAGTTGTATTTTTGAGGATTAATTTTATTATTGAACAACAACCATGTTCTCAATGAACCCAAAAAACTCATTAATATCAAAGCTGAATAGTTTTGGAAGTAGTTTTTAGTTTGTTTTTAGTTATAGCTATTTTAGGGGGATATCTGTGTGTGCAGGTGACTATTACTGTGCATAATTATTAAGCAACTTAACAAAAAACAAATATATACCCATTTCAATAATTTATTTTTACCAGTGAAACCAATATAACATCTCAACATTCACAAATATACATTTCTGACATTCAAAAACAAAACAAAAACAAATCAGTGACCAATATAGCCACCTTTCTTTGCAAGGACACTCAAAAGCCTGCCATCCATGGATTCTGTCAGTGTTTTGATCTGTTCACCATCAACATTGCGTGCAGCAGCAACCACAGCCTCCCAGACACTGTTCAGAGAGGTGTACTGTTTTCCCTCCTTGTAAATCTCACATTTGATGATGGACCACAGGTTCTCAATGGGGTTCAGATCAGGTGAACAAGGAGGCCATGTCATTAGATTTTCTTCTTTTATACCCTTTCTTGCCAGCCACGCTGTGGAGTACTTGGACGCGTGTGATGGAGCATTGTCCTGCATGAAAATCATGTTTTTCTTGAAGGATGCAGACCTCTTCCTGTACCACTGCTTGAAGAAGGTGTCTTCCAGAAACTGGCAGTAGGACTGGGAGTTGAGCTTGACTCCATCCTCAACCCGAAAAGGCCCCACAAGCTCATCTCTGATGATACCAGCCCAAACCAGTACTCCACCTCCACCTTGCTGGCGTCTGAGTCGGACTGGAGCTCTCTGCCCTTTACCAATCCAGCCACGGGCCCATCCATCTGGCCCATCAAGACTCACTCTCATTTCATCAGTCCATAAAACCTTAGAAAAATCAGTCTTGAGATATTTCTTGGCCCAGTCTTGACGTTTCAGCTTGTGTGTCTTGTTCAGTGGTGGTCGTCTTTCAGCCTTTCTTACCTTGGCCATGTCTCTGAGTATTGCACACCTTGTGCTTTTGGGCACTCCAGTGATGTTGCAGCTCTGAAATATGGCCAAACTGGTGGAAAGTGGCATCTTGGCAGCTGCACGCTTGACTTTTCTCAGTTCATGGGCAGTTATTTTGCGCCTTGGTTTTTCCACACGCTTCTTGCGACCCTGTTGACTATTTTGAATGAAACGCTTGATTGTTCGATGATCACGCTTCAGAAGCTTTGCAATTTTAAGAGTGCTGCATCCCTCTGCAAGATATCTCACTATTTTTGACTTTTCTGAGCCTTTCAAGTCTTTCTTTTGACCCATTTTTCCAAAGGAAAGGAAGTTGCCTAATAATTATGCACACCTGATATAGGGTGTTGATGTCATTAGACCACACCCCTTCACATTACAGAGATGTACATCACCTAATATGCTTAATTGGTAGTAGGCTTTCGAGCCTATACAGCTTGGAGTAAGACAACATGCATAAAGAGGATGATGTGGTCAAAATACTCATTTGCCTAATAATTCTGCACTCCCTGTATAGATATCACATTTCATCTTATATATCTAAGTTCGTAAAGCACAGTACATTAGAATGCATTTTTAATCCTGTTACCATTCTAACTCCAATATATATATATTTTCTGCTTGAAAGAAAATCATACAAAATATATTCCTAGAGTATTTTGGCTGTAGCATTTCAAATACATTTCAATTGTCTGTACTTTGAAATAGAAAATATTTTATTTTTATCTACAAGTTTATCTTTGAGTAAATCACAGTACTGTTTTCATGCTACAGGGGCCCAATGTGAATTCATGACACATAAAGCTTTTCGGCTTCTTTATGTCATACGCAGATTGGCCCATGGAATGAATACTACACACTGATTTTTATACATATTTTAACTGTTAAAGGAACATTGAACACATCATTATACATAGCAAAAAACACTGCAATCTAAATTAATTAGTATGTTCCCTTCCTTTTGCTATAAAATGTCTTGCTTTCATGTATAAATTGTGCTGGTCCTACACTCTATAGAGGCCTATAATTGTCTGTGTGGACAATGTTCCCAAATGAGGGAAAAAAAGAGGCAGGCACTGCAGCAATGTGCAAAAATATAATAACAGCTATCAGCTTTGTTGATAATCCAAAAGATAAAAAGTACAAACAGACACGGCAGTGGTTTGCAGTAGAAGAAATCTTCCCAGTGAGGGAACCTGTCTCCCCAGGATTGTGGTGGGTAGCATTCACTTCACTCATTTATCAATCCACAAGCAAACACTTTTGTAAGTGCCCCCTGCTCTCGTATAACTAATCATGTAAAAGCAGGTGTTGTCAGTCACCCTGGCTGATCATTCCAAGGTGACTTTAATCTCCCACCTCTGAGGTGGTAGAGAAGTTAAATAACAGCTGCTGTCTTAAAGGGACATAATACTCATATGTTAAATTACTGATGCAGCATAACTGTAAAAAGCTGACAAGAATATATCACCTGAGCGCATCTCTATGTAAAAAAAGCAAGATATTTTACCTCAAAATTTTGTCAGCTCACCAGAGTGCTGTGTAAACAGTTATACTTCAGC